>NC_045805.1:662500-1262500 GCF_009873245.2 Balaenoptera musculus
CACTCAAAAACTGTTAACTGCTATTATATATAGTTTGCCATATGGTCACCAGCTTCAATACATGATTGGGCAGTTTCACTGGTTCAAAAGGAAGTCTTTATTATCTGCCACTCACACCTTACATGGAAATAGCCCCCCACTTCACACGGGCTGAAAAGGAACCCATAATATATTCTAATTTGACCCATTCTTCTTTATAGCTATGGCCAAAGGGGAAAGAGACAATTATCTCATGCAGTTTATTCTTATACATTTTGGGCTGAAATTATTTAGAATTATCAGAATAACCTCAAGAAGCCTTACAAGGGAAGAAGCATCGGTTTCCCCGTCATTTACGGGAAAACCTGAACTGACATGTATGTCCAAGTGATGTGCAGAGCGGCCAGAGCCCGGGGCGGGGGGTGGGGCCCCAGAACACTCAATAGCGAACTGCGAGGACCCTGAAACGCACATGTTCTAAAGGAATAAATGAAGTGATGGAATGGCCTAGAAAGAACAAAGAAGAGGAACACACAAAGGACTTCAGGGTATGTGGGAGTCAAGCCATGGTGTAGTGCAGATTAAACACACCTACATTTTTAGACTACAACCTTTCAGTACCTCAGTCTTATCATTTAGGGGGGAAAAAGCAGTAACAACATAGAGCCCAGATTTTAGAACGGTCAGTGAAAGAATTAGTCTGATCGGTCCAGTTCTCTGGACCCACCCCCTCCCCCAAATATATAAACCCAGTTCGGGCAGGGCCAGTAACCTCCAGGGAGAAAGGTTACACTCACTGCTCTCCCTCAGAAGACTCGCTTCCTGGGGAGTCAGGAGAGCTCCATGCTAATCCTCAAATCAGCTGCTGACTGTCAAGCACTTGCTAAAGACCCCTGCCTGAGATGCCGGTAATTCTGGAACCTCAGAATGTCTAGTGAAGAGTATAAGATACACAATTCTCTGCAAGTTTTGATTTCACTGCTTTTCCAATATAATGCCAGGTGAGTAACAGAAAGGCAGGATCAGGCCTTTGTGCAGGTCCTAGGTTAATTACTTTATAATCATAAGCTCTTTTCTACCATATGACCCAGCAATCCCGCTCCTGGGCATATATCCAGAGAAAACCATAATTCAAAAGATACATGCACCCCAATGTTCACTGCAGCACTATTTACAATAGCCAAGACATGGAAACAACCTAACTGTCCAATGACAGATGAATGGATAAAGAAGGTATGGTATATTTATACAATAAAGTATTAGTCATAAAAAATAATGAAATAATGCCATTTGCAGCAACATGGATGGACCTGGAGATTATCATACTAAGTGAAGTAAGTCAGAGAAAGACAAATATCATATGATATCGCTTATATGTGGAATCAAAAAAAATGATACAAATGAACTTATGTACAAAACAGAAACAGACCCACAGACATAGGAAAAAACTTATGGTTACCAAAGGGGAAGGAGGGGCAGTAAACTAGGAGTTTGGGATTAACATAAACACACTACTATATATAAAATAGATAACCAGCAAGGACCTACTATACAGTACAGGGAACTGTATTCAATATCTTTTAATAACCTATAATGGAAAAGAATCTGAAAATGAATATATATATATATATATATCTGAATCACTTTGCTGTACACCTGAAACTAACACAGCATTGTAAATCAACCATACTTCAATTAAAAAATAAAAAGAAATAGTAGTAATAAGCTCTTTCTTCCACTGTCGACCAGCTTTCTTCCTAAACACAGTTAACAATCTCTTCTATGAAACGTTTGAAAATGTTTATGAGGTTTGTGCTTTGGGGGCACGCTATGATGATGGCTTGATGGAGCTGCTATAGACTCAAACTGTCTTAGGAGAGCTTAGATCTGGCCAACACGCAGATGGGGAAAGCAAGGGGGTCCCAGAGACTGTCATCCTTGCCAAATGACACAAAAATTAAGCTCTCACATTTAAATTATATACGACTCCCGACGTGTTGGGTAAAAACTGGTTCTTTTGCCCTGCATTCAAATTTTGAGATAGTTTCCAATTTTTCAGAAAGTATTCAATCTTTCATTCAGTGAGTACTGATTGAATTGCCTTAGAGACAGACTGTGTCTCCGCACGAACTGAAACATACACATACAATGTGTAAACAATCCCAAAACCCAGAGTGTGTAGTTTACTGTTTTTTGCTGACTATAACAGTCTCACTCTTATTTCCTCACAGCAATGGGTATTGATGTTTTGGTATATTATCTTCACTACTGGTTGGATGTTTTATTTACATGTCCTGGGAAATCTGAAACGGAGGATGCAAACACTATATGATAACTAAAATCCATAAGTTAAAGAAAATAACAGGTTGTGACCAAAGGAATAAAAGGCTTTTTACACACGTCGAATTCCTCCAGTTTAATATGTTTGAATGAAAAAAATTTGCACTTCAAACAAGTGACGATTTGCAGTGTAACATCTCCCGAAAGGAGGGAGATTCTACTCCGTTAACCAAAGCTTTCTGCTGCTTATAAAGACCCGAAAGGATTAGAAATATCCCAGCCTTCCTCAAGGCATCCATACTCAAAGAGCGCCAAATGCTGAAAGAATGACTTTCCAATTCAGTTTTTAAGTCGACTGATATTCTGGTGAAATATTCGTATCTTATTCTCTTTAAAAAAATTTAAATGAGAATTTCTTTTCTATCAATGTTTTAAAGCTTCAATAACTACCAAAAAAAATGGCTCTCAAAAGAGAGAGGAACACGGAAAAGCTGAAGGTGGCACGGCTCACAGGGTCTCATCCGAGAGCAGTAAGAAGCCCTCCAAAATCCAGCGTTGTCTTTATCCAGCCTGCATAGACCTGATTTTTTTTAGCACAATCCTTTGTTTCATAATATACATGTAAACTTTACATAAAGGCATTAAGTCTTGTTTCTTTCTCTCATTGAGAAAACATGTTCTACCAGACAGAACAGGTTTTGGCATCGAGAAACTGATGTCTACCACAATCCAATGATGCAAACCTCCTTTTCCATATAGGAAGAGAATAAGAGAGAACAGTTCAAAAAAGAGTCACCGGAGGGTCCTAGCAATGAGATCGTAGTTAGACTCATGGAAACAGAGGTAGATGGACCAAAAGCAAAGATAAATGTACAAAATTTACACATCAGTTTGAAAGTTAATCAAGCGAATTGTCATTTCAATAAAAGTGGTTTTTTTTTTTCAGAAAAGTTTACCCTTTGCTATAAACTGTATTTTTTAGAAAGCCATTGACTTGGTTTGTGACATCTAGCATCTCAATTTTGAGGCAAATGTCACACCATCTTTATTCCCTCTTTTAAGTGTTAACTTTGTTCAAGCAAAATAGATGAGATGACAGTGACTAATCTTAAAAAATTAAAAGTTTGCTTCAATTTAAAAAGATAATATAATTTACTTTTCAGAGAGCCCGAAGGTTGCAGGGAGAAGAGGAGGGAAGGCAACTTAAGAAGACAAGTATTGTACAGAGAACCTCAAGTTTTTTATTATCAAAGAAAATGTTTCTTTGTCTAAGATACTGGAATTATGCTTTCAATATAGAATGGTCTACTTTGCCTGAAACATGAGAAATTTTGAATAATCCCATCAACTTCTCTGTATAATTCTAACTGGGAATAATGGTCCCGCAAGAAGACAGTGTTTGGGGCTGTCCACAGGCTGTGTTAAAACCTAAAATAAAATATGTGATACGAGAGAGATCAAGGGCTTTATTTCTTGAAAAAGGATCACTTCATCTTTCCTAAGGTGATATCATGTCTGGAGGAAGAGCTGATCAGGGAACACAGCCAAGGATTTTGATATACAGGAATCTGGGTCCAAATTCTTACTCTCCAAATTCTGTGACTTTGGGCAGACATCTAACTTACAAGAACCTGGGTTTCCTTGTCTTTCAAAAAAAACCCCCGTAACTATTGTTCTCAATCTAAAGGACTTTTGCAATGTGGTTAAATGAGACACAGAGTAAAGCTCCTGGCACTTACTAGACACCGAATAAATGCCATTTTGCTTCCTTTTGTTAGCCAGGTGTCATTTTATGTCTAAAATGTCTCAACTAAAGTACTGAGCCAAAAGCTATCCCAGAGCCTTTTTATAATAATTATGCCAATTTAAATATGCAGGTGAATTCTATGAGTAGTATAAGCCTCTACCTAACAGTGATCTTGAAAAATAACAATATAAGGAACTTTGAAGGTCTATGAAGAAAATTTTAGTGGAAAAATATCTTATTTAAAAGTCAGCTGCTTGATCAATAGAAAGTCAGTAGTTCTGTTTACTGCATTCTTGATTTTAATATTCATGTATCTTAAATATGCTGATTTGCCAACTGCACACTAAATCACGTTGTTATTTAAATTGTTTTTTCCTTTCCAAATTTCCACGAAAGCAATTTCTACTTTCATAGCAGGATACATCTGATCTGACGGAGAGATTTTAGAGGTCTTAAAAGCTTTGTACTTCGTATTTGTTGAACTTACAAGGAGCGTAATAAAGGGAAGTTGTGTCTATACTTAAATAATTAAGGGCAATGTACTCATCTGGGCGTGTGACATTATCAGCAAACACATATTTTAATTCAAACGCAGGTATTCAAATTAATGGACTGAAATGAACAAAATAAGTCACTATAGTTGAGAGATTTCATTCACGGTGACCAAGAATTTTATGTTCAGTACACATCTTAACTCAGAGTTTGAGATAGTATCTTTATGTGCAAGACATAAACAATGTTGGCATACATCATTAACATAAACAGATTTCTGCCATTAAGAAAGATGAAACTTATGCCTTTCGGGAAAAACAGAATTCTAGTGATTACTAAACTATCAACCACCTTATTTTATATCTTAAATTCAGAGTTGTAAAAAGGTGACTCTAATTATACGAGAAAGGAAGGCCCTCCTAGGATGGGAAAGCATAACAGTAATTTCATTTTCTCCCCACACCCTTCCATTTCAACAGTGAAAGACAACTTCCCAGGATGACTTTCTAAGTGGAAGGGCTTTTTTAGTTCCCAAACAGGTTCCCCTGGAGAAGAGTCACCTGGAAACCCAGACCCCAAAATGCAGCCATTTACTTAAGGCCATGGATCCTTCAGATGAAAATATCTTTGCGGCCATGTACATCAAGAAGAAACTCTGATTTGATGGAAAAAGTCCCCATCACCCTGAGCAAATCTGTTTCTGTGTTTTAGGAACCCTTAGATATTTTGAGGCAATCAGATGTAAACAAATCCTTGTTTACACCCATCTGAAAATGTTGCACCATTAAAATTCCCGGCGGCATTAAGTGAGAGAGCTGATGTAGAAAACATTACCAATTAATCATCCCACATCTAATACCCTGTGGACTACGTAAAAATTGCTACAAATGTGTATTTTTTTTAGTCAGCAGAAATATAAAAGTCCTTATTTTAAAAGATGAAAGCTTCAGTAACCTGGAAAACCCAGCTGGGATGACTGATTGCTGTATAGGTTACAGATGGTTTAGGTTTTACTTTACTAGCTGGTAATCCTTCCCAGACAAGAGTTTTTCAAATTTACAAAATAGTCACTTCGATGGTCCAAACCTGAACCAAATTCGTTAGCAATTTCCCTACAGACAGGAAGCATACTGAAGTGGAAAGTGTGAGGTTGGAAAAAGAAAACCTGGGTTTAAAACCTGACTCTATCCTCTAAGAACTGTGTCACCTTAGGCAAGTTAGGCGACTTTGCTGTTTCTCTTTCTATTCCATTTCCTCATCTATAAAATGGGGCTGATAAAGCCAAGAGGGTTGGGTAAAATGAAAGATGTTACACTTGAAAAAGGACTAGAACAGTGCCAGGCACATAGTAGTTTGCAAATAAATTAGTTTTAAAAGCTAACTAAACGTCTTTATAAAAAATAGATTAAAATTGCTCAAAATATTTGCAACTCTTTTCTATCAGACTCATCCTACAGGGCCCCTCCTTGGTGCCCTCCCAGGGGGAGGTGGACATTTCTTGTCCCATTGGTTGTATGACTTGCTTTGGCCAAGATGTGAGCAGAAGCGGTGCGGTCTGCGTCCAAGCAGAAGCTTTGGGAGCCATTGCATGGTCCGCCGTTACTCTTCTTCACTGCCATGAGAGCAGCCATGTCTGAGATAAGGGTTTCTCCTTCTGGCATGAAAACAACACAGAGTAGAGCCCAGTCGACCCCTGCGACTCATGGAGTGTGAGTGAAAAAATAAAACTTTGTGGTTGTAAGCCACAAGACGGTGGTGCTGTCTGTCATCACAGCATAACTCAGCAAAAGCTCACTAATTAATACAACGGCTTGGGGCCAGGCAGCTGTGGGGCGCTGAGAAAAGCACGGCCTTGAAGTCAGAAAACCTAAATTCAATTTCCACGTGGCTGTGTGACCTGGGCCAGTGCATGGCCTCATCTCTTCCATTCCACAGCCGCGGTGTAGGGGATCAGGACACGGAATCTACTGGTGATTAGCTGTGTAGTTATAGGCCAGTGACTTCATCTCTCTGTGCCTCAATTTCTGCATCTGCAAAATGGGGATAATAATACCTATCTCACAGGTTGTGGTAAACATCAAAGGGGTTAATGCACGTCAGGGTTTTAGAGGAGTGCCTGACACATGGTAAACACTCAGTATGTGTTAATCATATTATTGTATTACTATTATTATTATTATTATTATTTTATAACTTTTCCACGGGTTTTTGGGGGAAGCTTAAAGGTAATATGGTTTGTGAAGGTACTTTGTAAACTATAAAGTGTTAACAGGTACCAATGATTGTAAAGAATAACTCATTTGCGACCTTTAGTAGTTACAAGGACCTCTGTAAGAGCAGAGATCTTTAGCTGCTGTGTTCTATCCCAAGCCCTCAAACTCCACCTACCATAACCACCATGATTTCCTTTGTAATCCATTCGATGCAGATGCTATTTTTAAATTATATTCTTACTGGCTGAGTCTCAGTCACTTTCATAAATCAAGGCTTCGTATACATAAGCTTATTTCAGGTCCTGGGTATATTTAACTATCTACTTAAATTATCCAACTTACTAGATCTACGTTAAATAAAAATATCACATGTCATCACTTTTCAGCAGAGATCAGAATGATTGGGGCTACACATCAGAAGAATCACCTTAAATTAAAGAATATGCTGTAATAATGTCTTTGATCAATGTATAAAAGAGTTACATGTCAACATTTTTATACTCTGAATTTTGAAACTAATCTAAGACTTTCAATGCTTTTTTCCTTTGATATTAAGGCTAAGACTATTGAAATTATACTTTAAAAAAAGGTGACAGTAAATTTAAAAGCAAATATTAACTGAAATATCATGAAGAAAATAATGAAATTTGTTTCATATGTGCTTGAAAGTCTAAAGGCAATTAGAAATGATACATTTTAGATCAACTTTCAAAACCCCATATGTAAAGGCCAGAAAAATCCCCTGTAAGTTAAATAATATTTTCTATGTTATTACCAAACAGCAATGGTATTACTAGTGCTTTAGGAATCACAGGAGAGTTTGCATTAGGTGGCTTTGAGGGCTGAAAGGGCAACAGTGCATTTGTTACAGTTTGAGAAGTTATTTTTAAAAGGCTTTTCACCAAAGTTAACAATTTTCTTCCCAAATAAATTTTTTTTTTTTAAGTATTGAAAATCATTGTGATTTTACTCATGCCACAGAATTATAAAATCGTAGAATTAGGTATGTTCTTAGAGGTCACCTAGATCAATCCTGGGACCAATTTCTGCTGTATTTTACTTGTTCATTCTTTTAACAGATATTTGCTAAGTATCACCTGCCAGGTACCGTGTTAGAGTGATGACGCACTTACGTAGAATAATAGTCGCCGGCCTTAGAAATCTTCTGTCTAGGCTTGCCTGACAACACTTTTTAACTAGACACTCACAGCTCTGCGAGGTAGACAAGGCTTCTGGACAAGGCTGATAGTTCAGGCCCGTCCTTCTAAGCGCTGTGAGTTCTGCCCTACGAGGGCCCCCATCCCAGGGCCCGAGAGCTACTCTGTGGGGTGCCCACCACTCAGCCCTTTCAAAAACACGCTTCTCAGATGCTCAAAGACGTCTTCCAGGGCTCTTCTCCCCAAAGTCCTCATTTTAAAAATAATTCTCTGCAGTTCCTTTTGCTATTTCCATATGGCTTTAAAAACAAACTTCTCACCATTTTTGTGTTCACCTTTATGGGTCAATTCTTGCTGAACTACTTCAGCCCTGATCAGCACACAGTGAAGTCCATTGTCTTTGTTTTTTCCAACATCCCATCTAACCATGGTCTCCTTGTTCACTAGATTCCAGCTGATGCTTTCCTCTCTTCAAAACACCATTTTTTAAAAAAACTCTTTACATTTGTCCATCTCTGCGTCTTCCCATGGCTTCTCGAATGTCTGGTTCCTTCCCGTCCTTCAGTCTGCAATGTACAAATCAACCGCTCCGAGAAGCATCCCTCATGATCCAACTAAACTGACTTCTCCCCCTCCAGTCACCACCTTAAATCTCTCTTTTATTTTCAGTTTAACACCAGTATCTAAACTTATACTGCTTATTTGCTTACTTATTTATTGGCAGCTTCCTCCCTAGAAAGCAGGTTCATTCTTACACTGCCAGAGCCTAGAACAGTGCATGGCAAATGGAAAGAAGAAAGGGCAGGAGGGAACGTCCTTGCTCTGGATCCTATACGGATCCACGTTGCCGTATTGTTTTATGAATACGGTCAAGATCGCACAAGCTTTTCTGGCAGTCAGTCCACATTTGGTTATTCTAACTGTCCAAGGTCAACAGAACCATGTCTTTTCCACATATGGATGAGACACATTCTTACATGATAGGACTGTGCTGTTGAATTTTAGAAGGAGGATTGGGATTGTTTGATGTAGCCCACCATTCTAGCTGGAATCTAATCATCCAGCACACTTCTCTTTACCTACCTCCTGTCAACAAGGACTTTGATAACCACACTGTAAATGTCCTGGAAAATAAATATATTTCCACCTTATGTACTCTTTCACAAGCTGGGCGTGTACTGTGTCGACTTATGTTGACACAGATTAACTCTATCTAAAATGTTATTCTAGGGAGTTAAGACAGGCTATAACGTAAGTCTGATCCATAAGCACTGCTCTGCTTTTCTCTCCCTTTCATTTCCCCTTTTCCTCCCCGTCTCCCTCCTCTTCCTCCGTCTTCCCTAATTCCTTCTCTTCCGATGCCTTGGGGCCGCCACTGATGGTGTGATCCTGGGGTTAAATAATTCGTTGACACCAAAGACGTCTGCATTGTGTGGATGTGACAACTTCTAGGGACCTCATTTCAGGCCATTTATGAAAAACACGTGCCCATAGGTGCTGCCCTCTGCTATAGCTCTTACTGCCTCTGTTTGTTCAACAGGAGAGACAAGTTAGCTCTCGTGATATTTGCTGTTCTTTGTAGAACCAGGGAGGGCGCACATGGAAAGCAGTCACTGTGAACTACAGAGTAAGTATTCAGAGGAGCTCCCTCCATAAAATGTTATATTGGTCCTGAACAGAAATTAGAAATTGCTTTCCCTGAATTCTTGGATTTATGAACCATCACAAATCTCTGAAATCAATGAGGACAGTTATTATTCTACTGGTTTTTACTGATTAATGACGGAAATGTTAAGAAAGCAGCTCAGTGTCCTAAAGCCAACTCAGTGTTGCAATCCCAACAGCAGCCTCCAGCTTCCCTTCCCCTGTGCCTGGCTGGCCCCAGAACAGAGGAAGTTTTCTGTCCCGTGAACACATCACATACCGACGTCCTCAGATACCTGCTTCGGACAGACTCTAGCAGGGACCACAGTTGTCACATTCATCTAAAGAGCCTAAATAACATGTGCATTGTCACGGTTCAAAAGACCACACTTGCTAAACGGAGAAATAAACCGGGCCATTGCCCTGCTTTCAGTTAGAAGTTGTGACAGAATTTAAAGAAAAGTACTGCCGGAAGAGCATGGAAAATCAAAACAAAATTTACACCCCCAATAAAAATGTGTGATTTACTCTGGGGACCACCTGAAAAGCAATGTGTGACACAAATAAACAACATCGACAGAGAAATGAAGATAGATCAATTCCTTTCCACTGGCTCTTCACTATTCTGGGTGCCCCTGAAGGACGTTACAACACGTGAGACGGAGCGAAGGTGCTGGGCCTTCGTTTCTCAAGAGAACTCTGCTGCTGGAAACAATTGTGTCTGTGCCTTGAAACAGTTTTGGGGAACAAAGTCCACAGATTAAGTAAACTCATCCCATGATCCATTTCTGGGTAAAAAGAGAATGATTTCAGCATGTCACAGACTGTCAATATCCCCAGAGCCACTGACCTCTACTCATTGAACGAACAACAGTGTAAAAGTTGATGGCTTGTTTTATTTTATTTTTTAAAATGGTTCTGAAGCCTTTGCCTGGTTCCCCAAACACTCAAAAATATCATATCATTTAAGGGGATTAAAGGCATTTGTTGATTATGGAAGGCTGACATTAAAATAGAAAGAGATTCTGGCAATTTAATTTTGTGAAGAAATGCAAGATGTTCGTTAATTTAATTCGAATACAAATGACATCGAGCACGGTTAATAAAGTTCAATATGACTTGATTTGCAAGAAGGTACGTTAACGTGAGAAGTAAAGTGATATTTACAACCTCTCAGCAAACTGTGAAGTAGTAAAGTTTTCCTAAAGAGTGTATATGTTGTTAGGCTGCACAGAAATTGGTCTTCTCTACCTGCATTAAGCACCGTGGCGGTTACTCAGACCCACTTACAGGGGCAGTGGGCTTCCAGGACCACTGGAGCGAGGGGCTTGCGAGCCAAGGATTCCAGGAGACCCTGTGGTCCTCTTCACATTCTCCATCAGTCTGGGAGCCAGGCCAATGGCCAACGCTTACATATTTTACAATCACAGAACGGAAAGCAGATACAAATTAGTTAACCTGGAGGCCATGTAAATAAGTGCATCTAAATGTAAAGAACAGTGGCTGGCATTATAAACCCTCATAATGAGTAGCTGTGAATTGTTCCAACGTGTACAGCTGCTTCAAACAATTCCGTCGGTCAAGATAATAAAATTAAAAAAGAGATGTTTAAAGTTCAGTCGGCCCAAAGCAAACCAGTTACAATTATGCTTTGATTGTCTTGATCACCGTAATGCTCTACTGCCCTTGGTTCTGTATTATAATAGAAAAGACACATGATTTCCTTCTTGAAAGGGAGAAGACGGTCAGCCATGAATGGCCTGCCTTTCTCTGATTTCCTTATCTAAGTTCTGGAACCTCAGTAATAAAAAGAAAAACAATATTTGACATCAACGGGCATCCATTTTAAATGATTTTGCTGATGTGAATATCAACTTTACACTTTTACACAATGTAAAATTAGGAATTAGTTAACAATACTTTTGACATCTCCTCCATTTTAAACCATCTTGAACCCTTTTTTCCCTTGGCTTCCAAGCTCCAACTCATCCCAAGTTTTCCTCACACGCCTTTGATTACTTCTTCTTAGTCTCCTTTTGAGTCTTGTCTTGCCCTCCAAGCACTCCAATTTTCAAGGCTCAATCCTCCCCTCTTTTCATCCTCTCCTCTTGCCCTGGACTGTGCCGTCTGTGTCCTCAGTGCCCACCTGTATACAGATGGCTCAGCAATTTAGTTTATCCTTCGTTCAGAATGCTCCTCCTGACTGCAGACCTAGCTAAAGGCCTACCTGACATATCTTCCTGGACACCTCAAAGAAATCTCAAACTCAGCAACTGTCAGGGTGAATTCAGGGACACAATCTACTTCCTCCAAGGACGACAATCTTCCCCCACACAATCTACTTGGAGTATTTCCTGTCTCAGTGAACGACACCACCGTCCAGTTACGCAAGTACCAAACCTCGGGGTTCTCTTGCTTGCCTCCTTCTCTTACTCTTCACTTCTAATACGTCATCAACTCTTGTCAATTTTATCACCTAAATAGTTCTTCAACCAGCCCCTTTCCTCCATCTTCCATAACTGCTACCCCAATACAAGCTACCGTCATCGCTCACCTGGATGATGGGTGGGTAGATCCAGGGCAGGATTCCGAGACAGTGGTCAGGCAGGAGAAACAAGAAAGTTTTAAGAAGGCAAACTGATGGAAAAGGCAAGAGGCCAACAATGGAAAACAAAATACTAGATTGGGACTGAAAACAGAGCACTGGATTTAGATATTAGGAAGTCACTGCTGACCTTTGAGAGTCATTTTGGCAGAGGAGGAGGTGTGATTTTAATGGGATAATCCAGTAACGAAGTATATGCTATTCTTTCTAGAATGCTGCTATAAAGGGAACGAGATCATTGGTTCAGGGGGAGGCAGTGCTGAAGGCATGTTTTTAAAAGGATGGTTGATTTGGGGTTGGTAGAGGCAAACTATTACATTTAGAATGGATAAACAACAAGGTCCTACTGTAGAGCACAGGGAACTATATCCATCTCCTGGGATAAACCATAACGGAAAAGAATCCTGAAAAAAGAATGTACGTATGTGTCAAACTGAGTCACTTTGCTGTACAGCAGAGATTGGTACACATTGTAAATCAACTATACTTCAATAAAAGGAAAAAAGATGGTTGAGATTTGTGCATTTTATAACTTGACGAGGAAAAGAAAGGGAAAAGGAAGCTACTGAAGGTATGAGAGTGGAAGAAGGGTTGACAAAGCAAGGATCCAGAGGAAGGAAAAGGAATCCCACACAGGGCAAAGGAAGATGAAGCATCACTAAACAGAAGAATAGGTGAAGATACTTCCTTTTGGTAAAGAAGAAAGAAACAGACGGAGTCAATGTGTGATGGCCTCTCATTTCTTAGCGAATTAGAAGGAAGCATTATCAGAAATGGGAAAGAAAGCCGTTAGAAGAGATCAAAGTGTTTGGATACTTAACTGAGTCAACAAATATTTATTGAGTGTCTCTTATGAGCTGAGCACCAAAAAACCAGTAGTAAATTAGAGAGAAGCCACCACTGGTGTCGTGAAGATTCCAGCCCTCCAGGGATGAGATTTCTGCTTCCGTATCAAATCACCAAGGACGGAGGCAGATTAAGGGAACTGCATGGAAAGCAAATCTTCAAACCAGATGCCCAAAGCCTCAAAGAATGCCAGGGGATGATCTTGAGGTTGGTAAATGATGATGGGAAGTGGGCTTCAAAGGAGGAAACACTGAATGAGGGCCCGTAGAATAACAGTGTAAGAGAGGCAGTAAAAATGCGATCGCATTTACAGGGCTCAGAGGCCAAATCTGAGGGGATATAAACGGGTCTGGTTTCAAAGCCATGTAACATGGCACTCATGCAACAAATAGGCAAACTAGTAGGTGACTGAGCTGCACTAAATATGGTATTTACTGCACCTCTACTCCAGGCTCTATTCCTACAGAGGGAAACCCATGACACTGGCCCCAGGGAGAATGCCACAAAGGGAGAGCCCCGGCTCCGTCCTGCCCTTCCCTGCCCTCCCAGGGCCCGGCCCCCCAAGGAGGGCTGTCGGAAATACTGGTAATCATCCACCTGTTCAAAGTTCACATGAGATAACTTGAAGAAAAGCGGAGGCATTTTCACTCCGAGATCAGTTTGCTGATGACACACGTCTCCGTCTCCCCTTTTATCTCTAATCCTGACACCACAGTTTCACGATTTATTCAGCGTCTGAGGGGTCCCACCGGGGACGGGGATCAAAGCGAGCCAGAAAAGGATTAATCCAGATAAGACAGAGGTTCTGATGAGAGTCCGAGCAGATATTTAAGGAATGTGGTGGGCGTGCTTCTGCTGCTACGAACGTAGCTTTTAATCCACGGTTACTTCCGGCATCTCCGTTGGTCCCAGTTGACGTCTGCGATGCGACAGGCCCGGCGCAAGAGGCCCGTGTGTAGTCCTGAACTTAGAGTCGGTGCCTGTATATGAAGCGACTCTCACTTCGCAATTTCTTGGTGGCTGGCGCCGACCAGGGTCTTATTAAATGATGAGTTTAAGGCAAAGGCCAGGATCCTTTTTTTTCCTCCACGAACTTTCTCTCAATGAAGTTATGAGCAAAGCAAGAAACGCTACCCTAGTTTTCTTCAGTTGCATTCTCTCCAACCGTTATTACACTACTGTTTTTTTCCCAACCATTTTAATTAATGTTGTTTTGTGAAATTTCTTCTGAATGTATTTTTCTGAGAAGTTTCATTTTAGAAAGCCCAAATGTGTCAAGCAATCTAAAATTAATTACCCTATTTTTACACTTTGAAAATAGTTATTCATCAATTTGGGGGTGTTTCTTTGTAATCAGATGTGTGGAATTATTTTTTCTACTACAGCCTTTCGGTGATTATTTGGGATATCATATTACTAAAAGCAACAAACAAAAAATTAGATGTTATTGTCCTTCCTCCTTACTTCATTTGAAGTGTCAGCAATGCTATTTTTTTCCTCCCCTGTCTCTGTCTCTATTTGGTTTTAAATTTTCAACTAGGTCTCTTTCTAGGAGAAAACTCCAGAGTCAATCATTCTTTTTTTTCTCCCAGATAAACTTAACTCTTGAGGAAACAACTTATTTGTATGATACAAATATCAAAGATTTTCCAGCATACTAAATGTTAGACTGTAGTACTGTAATAAGCCTTTGCCGATTTTTAGAAACTAGCAAAATATAATTTACTAATAATGGAAAGATTCAACAAATTGAACATTGAAAGGAGCAGCAGTTGTAATATTACGCAAAAGTATAATCAAGGTTTCTTCAAACGACACATATCTTAGAATAGTCTCAGAAAGATTTTGTTTTTTTCACAGAGGGAGCGTTTATCTAGAAGAAAGAGCTGTTCAAAAATTATGATCTCAGCCCTTTCTCTCTGTCTCTCTTTTCTCTTGTTTGTTTCTGGCATAAAAAGGCTCAGGTATTAGTGAGAGTCACTAGAGTATGTAAGTGAATAAAGAAGAGAAGGAGAAAAATTACGTGTGTTTGCATTTAAAAAACACTTTTAATAATTTTCCTAAGACTATCATCCCCATTGTCTAAAATTATAATAGTTGAAAATTACAAATGAAAAGATGATTCAGTCCTTATGCATAGGCCAGGTCTCTTATGCGCCACCAATCATGGAAATATTCATTCATTTATTGATTCACTTAATACACAGGGAGAGCTATTGTCTGCCGCTATCTGTCCCAGGCCCTCAGCGACTCAGCCAAGAACAGAAAGTTCCTGCCCCAGTGGAACACGCGCTCGTGAGGAGCTCAGATCAACAGGGAGTGAACACATAAAAGAATCCCAGAGATCGTCGAGGAAGTAGGAGAAGGGGGCCCTGGCTGGTGGCCTGGGGGGAGAGCCCTGGGGGTTACATTTGAGCTGAGACCTAAAAGATGGTCAGGAGCCCGCCAGGAGAAATTGGGGGAGACAATGTTCTAGCCAGAGGGAAAAGTAATGACAAAGACCTTGAGGAAAGAATGAGCTTGACTTGTTCCAGTTCTTAAAATTTCTCCTCTGGGACTCAGTTGTTGGAAAACTTTTGGGAAGTCATTCTGATATAGAATCCTTATAATGGCTGGGGGGAATCTGGGGCTCATCTGACCCCAGACTCCCATTTTGAGGATAAAGCAGCTAAGAAAGAAGGAAGAGATGGCTGCTATGTAAAATTTGGGGTCTTGTGACTTACTGTTCTTTCATTCCCTCATTCATTAATCCATTTCCCCAACTCATTTAAAGGGAACATTATTAACCAAGTCACCTAGAGTCTTACAGTACGGAAAACAAAAGAAACCTATATATTCCCATTGTGGTTAACTAGTATTTCCAGACATATTCGCCATTTCTTCATGTGAATGCCAGAGGCTGGTCTTGGAAAATTTCCAAAATCCCTTTGGGATTTGACTACAGGTCCACAGTCTCTTATCACTATTCTAAACCCTGGAAAGCTCTAAAGACAGAATAAAAGAAACTCATTTGATGGCAAAACAACCTGTGCTGCCTTATACTCTTTATTTAACTCACTAAGTTTGAATATTCATAAGTTTTGTGGAAGAAATGTTAAAGTGTTTAACTGTCGGACGTGGCTACCATATTACTTTCCTAAAATCCAAAAATCCTGAATTTTCATGAGTTTTGGCTAAAGGGTTCTCCAAGAAACAGCGAGGCTTAATGTTGTATTCAGAATTCTCAGCAAGGTCACTGGGCACTGCTACTGCATTATTTATGACTATTAAAATTATACTGCCTCAGGTCTGGACGCCAGTGGTTGTCTGTTACTGTTTCAAACTCTTCTGGACACCACGTTTTACTTCATCAAAAAGGTTTCTTACTTCTTGCCAAAATGACCTTGTTAAACCATTTTCACAGATAAAGGATTTAACACATAAACATTTCACATGTAAATTTTACATAAAATGATTTTAAATCTACACTGGGAAAAAAAAAATGTTTGTAAGGTCCATTGTAAAATCACATGAAAGAGAAGTAACTGCCTATGAATAACCGTATCATGAAGGCCAATCAGGCATTTCCCGTGGCTGAAGTAACTGTTTATGAGAATTAATGTCCGTATTATGAATGGGCAGATGGTCTGTTTAACCACACATATTCTAGTTTGTCATTTCTTATCAGCCGCCCTGATTCAGGAGAAATAAGAGTAACTGCAGGCAGATTTGCAGGCAACTGTCCCTCAGGAGCACTCCTTAAACATGTTATTCCAGAAGTGTTAATTTCAGAAATATGACAACTTACGCAGTGTAAAGCTTGAAGGTTTAGATCATGATACATCACTTGTTTGGCATCTTTAAAACAACAGCTACAAAATCTCAGTAAATTTTTGTTCTCAGAGAAAACAGTCGATAACACGTTGAAGCTTATAGGTTGGCTAAAGTATTGGGTTAAAAGGGATTCTGCTATTGTTTCTTCATCACTCTACGCACAAATGATCCTGCCCTAAGACTTATTAATACAATGACCCGAGGTAAATGCGTATTTGATCGTGTCACTTGCCTGTATCAAACCATCGATGCTTCTCTTTGCCTTTGGGACAAAGTTCCCCTAAAAAGTAAGTTCCAGGAGGATAGAGATTGTTTTTTAGACTGCTGCATTCACGGCTCTATCCTTGGTTACTAGAGCAGTGCTTGCACATAATAGGCACTCAACCATTATTCTTGAAGCTTCAGTCCGTGACACAGCCCACGTGCAGCCCACGCCAACTGTCCCCCTGCATGGTGGTGGGGTCCTCTCTCCCTCTGCCTAGAGCATCTTTCTCACAACCCACTTCCCTCTTCCTCCATCACCTTTGTCCCTGTACCAGTCACCGAGGTCCTCCTTGAAACCCCAAACCAGGTTAACTTCCGGTGTTACCGTTTTCTGCTTTATTCTATACCTTCCCTTCTGAAATATTCTTGCCATTTGCATTGACTTATTCAATATCTGATTTCCCCACAAAACTGTAAGCTTAATGAGGACGGGGACCGCAGCGATCTTGTCCTCCTCTGTTTCGTAGCTCATAATAGGACCTCGATAAACAAGCGCCGTCTGGATGAAGCACGGATAAGCCTTCTTTCTCCTCTCTTCCAGGGCCAGAGATTGTACCCCTCCCTGGGAGAAGCGTTCTGTATGTTTGCCCTCTGTCACTCTTACCCCAAACCCTGGAGCACGCTGAGGCCAGTTCTCTCACTCTTTAGAAACTGCAGAAAGCTTGGCATCGGAATCTGTGCCTGAGTCACCAGACAACCTGTCTTCATGAACGCTGGTGACTAGCACGTAACAGCTTCCCACGAGATCCACCACGAGGAGGGTAGATTCTGGCTGCAAGATCTTTATAAAGACCGTGCGTATCCACACACATGTTGAGATATTTGAGATCACGGACACACAGAACATTTTTAACCTATTAATATTTTTTTCCCTGTAAATGCCCATATGCTTGCAATCCAGAATCATTACTATATCCCAGAGGCATTTTAGAGCTATAATAAGCACAGGTGTTTGTCTGTCAACGAGTTGGTACCTGCCCCCAAGGATATTCACAAAGTGAGGGCCACTGGCCTCCAGTGATGGCATGAGATTGGGGGCTGGGGTCAGCAAGGAGAGGTTTTGCGTCTCAACAGGGGAAGTGTTTCTCGTTGCTCTCCTCCCCAGTGCCCTCGTGGCTGCTCTGCTTTGCTCATAATGACCTTTGGGTTTGGAGGAACGTCCTTCCTATGTCTGTTTTCTATGCATCCTTTAAAACTCAGCCCAGGCTACTTTTACCTTCTCCAGGAAGTCTTCCTGTTCCCATCTTCCTGCAAACTAGTTTCTCCTACTCAGTGCCCACAACCCGCTGGTTAGTACCTCTGTCCGTACTCTTAGGAGGCTTTATTACAACGATCTCTCTGCCTGATTCGCTCACACTTGAGAACACAGACTGCATCCGAATTGTATTTCTAACTCCAGCGTTTAGCTTGGCATGTGGCACGCAGCAGGCTTGGTGGTGGAAAGGAGGAGTGAACCTTCTCGCTGAATTTACTGCCCAGGAAAATAACTGCTAGCAGGGAGGCAAGGGGCAGGGGTCAGAGCTGAGGGTCAGGAGGCAACTGTGCTCTCAGGCTGTTCCCTCATCACAGGTGGGCCACTCGCTCTGAGTGGGCAAACGGACCTTTGTGGACAGTAAGCCTGGATTCTCACCTCTAAGGCGGAGGCTGGAGAGGGACCACCTTGGGAAGCCCAGGGCTGTCAGTACAGGAAGAAGTGGCAGGCCTTATGAAGAAAGAGGTATCCTTTCCCAGTGAACTCAGACTTTTCTGCCTTTGTCAGAAGAAACCCTAAACCAGGACCGCCCCTGCGACAGCTCGGACTAATAAATGCATCAACCACCCGTGGCTCAGATCCCCATGTGAAAAGGGAAACGGTGATGACAACATCAGAGGCCTGGAAAGCTGGAAGGGCTGCAAAGTGTAGAGTGACTTCCCCAAGATGAAACAAGCCCAGATATCTGGAGCAAAAGCCTGTGCTTACGTCCAAGAGAATGTGCGCGAGTTCGACCAGACGACAGGTACCTGCAGCTTCTTCTGAAATGGAAGGTGACGGTGCCTCATAAAGCGATTCTTTGTTTGCTCCATGGAAAAAAAAAAAACTGGGAGTATCCTGTCCCCTAGAATATTGTCCTTTGGCCAAAGAATCTACCTAAACTCATCTTGGGAAGTTGGGAAGATGCCAGTTCTGGAATATCTGTTGGGAAAAACAACTGTGACGGTGACCTGACCATGTGTCAAATACAGTGCCAAAGAATAAAGGAAATATACGCTAGAGAGAGAATCCAACGTTTTGTGAATTTTAAGCAGTTTCCAGAATGTCCGCATCCATAAAAAGCATAAAATTTCAATAGTGTTATCGTTCTGCCAAAAAAGTATTAAATACAGGCAGTCCGCAACTTAACGAACAGGTTGCACTTCAGGAGTCTGCTTCTGAGGCAGTCGTGTGGGAATCTGCAATGCCCATCTCCCGCCGAAACTGTCACATAGGTGGCGGTCACGTTCCCGAGCGGAACGAAGCCGCAATGCACGTGCAGCGCAGTGTGCCTGGCGAGCCCGGGACCGGCCAGGGCAGAACCACGCCACTGTGGCAGCGCACGTGTGAGGTCCCACCCCCGGTGCTCACATCTTCTCCTGCTGACAGACCAGCGGGAGGCACCCGGGAGTTTCCCTCTCTCCTGCCTGGGGTCCTCCAATCCTGTTTGGGCCAAGCAGTAGAAGTAGGGATGCCTCAGCCTCAGGTCCCTGGAGCAGTTTCAGGGTGCTGACGCCCTAAGTGGGTGATCTGCAGGAGCTGTGATTGTGGGGAACGGAGGTACTCCTCCCTCTGGAGACCCCCCTCTTCTGCATACTTCTGAGACTATACTGTCTACACCTGTCCTTAACGACTGACCAACAAGAGTTTACTAGATGAACAGAATAGGTACGCAACAGACCATTTGCTAACGTTCCTCTTGGGTCTGATAATGGTGGAGGAAGGTGCTGGGGTACTTTTTTTCTTCCCTTTCCTCCTTGACTTTCTCAGCCTGCAGTGAAGGAGGGTCTCTCTCCAGAACCAACACCGGGGCCAGGTGAGAAGCCAGAGCTAGGGTTCTGAATAGAAGCAGAATTCTAAGCTCTTTCAACCAAGTAGGGCAGGAGAGTCAGGAAGCCAGTCATTGGAATGGACGTTTGTATGTAAATTACCAACAGTTAATTTCCCCAAAGACCTCAGACCAACAATAACAAACAACAACAAAACTCCAGAGATGCCCGTGTAGTGTGGAAAATGAGAATCCTGAATTCTCCTGAAGAGTTAGTGAAAAGTTTAGGAAAGTGATTTTAAATGCATATCACAGACACATGCAAAAAATATGCAAATTAGCCAGGCAGGACTCTGGCCAATTTACTCTCTAAGGTGCTTTCCAGCTACTATTTTTTCTCCTGCAGATTCATCTCACAGCCAGATCTTTAGAAATCGTGGTGGAAGGCTGCGTATCACTCAGTAATTCTCTGGGAGTCTGCTGGTGCCCCAAGCCCCAGGGCATCCCGGGCTCGGCACGTGGGTGACGTACAGGCAGACCAGCTGTCCCAGGAGTCCAGCCCAGGCACGAAGCGCACGATGCTGTTGGCAGCCTTACTGCTGTTGTAGGAGAAGAGCCACTCCTGTGACAGCTGAGAGGCCCTCACGGAGCAAGAGCCAGAAGCGTTCCTGCCCTGGGCACAACCCTTCGGCCACAGCCTCCTTGCACTGGTGGCCGGAGGTCTCTCCACTGTTTCAGGCTGTGAGCAGCTGCCCGTGAAACATAAACCTGGGCCACTGGACGCAGAGGTCCAGAGTCGAATGTACTCAAGTGAAAGCAGATCACAGGGTTGGGCTGATCGTACTTAATCCACAGGCAGAATTACGAATGCGAGAAGAGCTTGTGGGCCCCGAGCTAACTTCCCCCTCGCGTTCTATTCTTTCTCCCTGAGGAGAATCCACTCCAGCTTCCCAGGTCAACCCCCTGTGGGTCGGTAAGGACTTGATCAGAACAGGTCCAGCCCTCTCCTCGGGCAACGGAGACGCGCACGTTCAGCGAGTGAAACAACACTGAGAGCAATGGAAGAGGATGGAGGTTGGGGAATTGAAATCAGGAAAACATTTCTGCGATCTGGGAAGAAAGAAGTATAAGGAGAAAACAGGAAGTGATTCAGGGGTCCTTCGACCCTGTGACACAAGGAGTCCCTGGTAGCCAACCCTCTTGTTTCTTCCCTCCTCCAGCACAGAGCAGTTTTGGGCCTGGCGGATGGGAACCACTGACAATGAGACCCCAGGTCTGGTCCAGGAAAGACACTCGTTGGTCAGGGTGATCATAAGGCAGGACGGCACCCTCTCCTTGGCTGGGAAAGTTGCCTCTAATTTGCCACAATTATGGGATTGCAGGAGGCAGAAGCAGGGCTGTATAGTCTGAGAAATCATGTTTCATCTCGCTGTTGTTTGCATAACACACATTTTAAAAATTACAATAATACAAACGACAGAAAGTAAAGTTCAAAAATATTTCCCTCTCTGATAAGGCTAAGCAGAAAACAGGATGCAAAAGAAAAGCCTTCGTTAAAGAGGGCGGGACACCCTCAAAGGCGGAGAACGGGCTCGGCTGGAATGCCAGCTCCCTCATGGCAGGGACTGTCTGTTTGGGTCACTGCTCTATTGCGAAGAAAAGAGCTTGCTGCAGAGTGGGTATTCCAATCAATATTTTCCTAATCAAGAGGTTACTGAGGGTTCAGAAGGAAGTCCTACGAAGGATGGAAGAAATGTTGTCACCTCCCCGTCTTTGGTTCACCTGCTGCATGGCTAGAGGGAGTCTCCCAGGGCACAGAAGAATGATTACTGAGGTCTCTTCTGACCAAGATTTGCCAGAATGCTTTGCTGGCCTGGGGATGAGGAGCTGGGCGGAGGACGTATACGGGGGACATGGCACGTTCCATGGGGCCATGCCTGGAGCTGGAGCCACGCCCCTGAATACTAGTTATTTGGAGATCAGGTACACTGTGTTCTTTATCCCAGTTTCTGGGAAGAATTTTTTTTTTAGTAGCTCCAAGCAGGCAGGGGACATAAAGTTTCTCTGTCTCTGCTTACATCCAATTAACGTTCAGTGAGTCTCTGGCTATTTAAAATAGGGAAATAATGCATATTTATTCACACATGCTTTGAGATCTGTGGATAAAAATGCTATATTACTAGTAACCACAATGAATGCACATACTTTAAATATAATTATCAATTACCAGCTACCACCTGTTGAGATAACTAACTACAGTGCCTTAAACACCATCCTTTCAAATTTTAAGACTGGAAACATTCTTCAGTGTTATATGCACTACGGTCAAGCAATTCATTAAGGAAATTCTTTGTTACTCTTATTATGACTTATGTATCAGCAAGAGAAATGGAAATTAAGCTATACGAATTCCTCAAGTGTCTGAGGACCTATAGTTAGGATCTGATCTTCTTACAAAGTCATCTTTTAAAACTCTTTGAAGACGCACTTAACGGTATCCACATAGTCTAAGGTCATATCGCTGTATTTCAAAAACAAAATTTTGCCCTCTTGGCAAATCAAATATTAAATGGTTAAGATGCATACAAAGTGAGATGCATTTTTATAAATACAAAGCCCCTTGCGCAATTCAGTTCATAAACCATGCATAAACAGAAGGTATTATGTTACTCTTTCACCACTCGGGAACATAGATGGCAGCTGAAACCATAAGACTCTGCTTATAGACGGGCAATTATTACGGGGT
This sequence comes from Balaenoptera musculus, assembly GCF_009873245.2. Lineage (NCBI taxonomy): Eukaryota > Metazoa > Chordata > Mammalia > Artiodactyla > Balaenopteridae > Balaenoptera > Balaenoptera musculus. Next base: position 685,286 of record NC_045805.1, read on the forward strand.
TTTGATTCTTCAAAAGCTATTAACATTTTTATAGCGTAAGCAAAGTTATTACAAACAACCTCTAAAATGTGAAGAATGATTTTGCTGAAACTCCTCCTAAATCCTCGCCTCAACATAAGGCACTAGATTTGTTTACTGAAGAGAAAAGAAAAAAAAAAAAGAAGACTAAGTAGGTTAAAGCTGAAATAGAAATGCTGCTGGCGTAATGTCAAGGAAGTCTCAATGAAATTCCATCAAGCTGCTCTCCACAGCGTATGCGCTGAAGGGCAAGGCAACAAGAGAAAGCAAACAGACGTGGGTGCTGAAGTCATCGTCAACATCATTAAAGACTTATTCACACAGCCTGATCTGCAGAGTTGCAAGTCTCAGGCTAGCCGCAGCTCTGGGCACCGCGGGTCATCCCCCGGCCCACGTCAGTGCAGTTCGCCAGTGACCAGTGGAACCTGCACCACTGCGGCGTGTCTCTACAACAAAACCGGAAGCTTCCAAACTACAAAGGAGGAGATATGGATGCCTTCATGCTCAAGTCGACAAAGGCATCTCACCTCACAGAATAAGACAAAGACAGAAATCCTACCATAATGCTAGGAGTGAAAGAGGAATGTCTGAAATCTGCTCCTACACCTCTAAAGTTTGAGAGTTCATCCTAAAAATATATATATATCTGTGAGTATAAGAATACATTCTCTATGCGTTCGTTAACGAATTTTCTTGACGCCGCGTTGTCACAAAGTGAAGAGACACCTGATAACTAGATAATTTACCTGTGGAAGACACCAATTAGCAGTGACAAGGCTGACTTCATTTCTCACGCTCATCTTGGAACCGCTAGGACCTGGCATGTCGTTGCAGAGTCACCAGGAGAGAAATCAATAGGACGGGATGTGAAGGGAAATATCTATTCTTAAAGACTTAGTCGTCCAATTTCAACTGCGTAACCTTTGAGTTACAGATTTTAGAGCTGCCATGGGTCTTAAACAACATCAAGTCCATCCTCATTTTATTCAAAAGAAAACCTAAATACACTGCTGAAAGTAAAGTGATTTTCTCAAAGTCAGAAGGTCCCTTTTTGCTACTCCACTTATTCTCCCAGAGTACTGGGATATTCCCCTTGCCCTTAATATGCTTTCCTTTAAAGAAAATTTCAGAAGCCCTGAACCTCAGGGTTAGCATAACAAGAAAAAGTAGATTTAAGAGTACTGAAAAGGAATTTTCTGTTGGAACAGGAGTGGTTTGGATGCAGGATTTTTTTTTCTTTGCCCTGAAGCTGTGAATCACGGAATATTTTGAAAGGACAACAAAATTAAAAAAAAAATACAAAACAAAAAAACTGCACACACAAACACACATACACACAAAGAAAAAATTAGACTGAAGCTAGACTTCTGAGTAGCTAGGTTCACAGAAACCACTGCTTCTCACTCAAAGACCAGGTGCTATGAGCAGAAACTGCAGCGACCAGGGACACCTTCAGGAAAGATTCTAATTGTGTGGCCCATAATGGTGATCACCGTCATCAGGGAAGGGCCTGAGGTTGAAAGCCCAGGCATCGGGACCAGGAAGTCAACAGGACCCTGTGGTCATGTGACTCTAAGTGGGTCTCCAGGGCACCAGGACAGTGCAGACCTATACTCTCAGACCAGGAAAGGGCAGCTCTGAGAAACCAATGGGAAAACCAGACAAAGAGGACTGCCCTGCCCACCCTTTGAGGCTGCAGGAGTGAAATCCAGCTCACCAAATGCAAAGTGGGGAAGTTTAAAGAAAAAGTCATTACGTCCCTATTCCATAGAATGAAGTGTCTATACTTGAGCCCTCTTGTGCAATTCCCAAAGTTACAAAAGATTGATAGAAGAGAAAAGAAGAACAGCAGCAATAGGAGTTATGGTAGAAAAGATGAGTTAAGACAGAAAGCTCTAAACAGCCATTAAGTCACTGCAGGAAAATGCTGGTAGCTGGCAGAGAGGCACTGTCCCCAAAGTCTGCACCCAGTCACTGCAACAGAGCAGTTCAGCGTGGAACCGAGGTGGCGGAAGGTTCCGCTCAACGGAAGAGGCTGAACGCTCAGCCGCTTCACCCTTCAGTCACCAAACAGGGCTTGATAACTTCCAAGATGCACAGCTGCATTTTATATCATGCAGTTGCTTACACATCTGTATCTAAGCTTGCTCATAACCGGCAGCTTGATTGCAGTTTATTTTCATGTTATTTTTGGTTTTCTTAATTAATATCTTTGTTCTTGATGAACCAAGTTAAAGGAGCCTATTTGGGCATTGCTGAAATAGAAACTCATTAAATTGCATTAGTCACCTTGCTTGTCCAGTTCCGGTGCCTAGATTGAGGCAATCAAGAATACAATAGATCTCTTGCCCTTGGACTCACATCTCCTTCAAGGGTTAGTTCTCTGTGCATGCCTCTCATCCTTAGCAAAGTCTCCCAGGAATTCACCCTCGTTCTTACCTTTTCCTTTATGGGTTGCCACCTTCTTTACTTTTGCAATTTCTTTTCTCTTGGCCCAGCTATGGAGTAGGACATCCTACCCAGGTTTTCTGTCTTTGTTGTCTCTGAAAATGGGCACACAGGCCTTCTTCATGTAAGTACTGTACTCATCAACAAGGAAATGGATGGAATAGCAAACACCAAAGACAAGAGTAAGTTATAAAGGTTCTAACACATTACAGAATACTCAGCGTAATTGCCCGTGGTCTATATTTCCTGAAGGTCCCTTCCTTGGAAGATATTTCAAGGTCTCTGTTAAATGGTCCCTTTTGCTGAGCTGAGCCGTTTTAGATCAGTGGTGGTAGATTAGGAGTCGTCCCTGCTGCAATCTAGCACATTCTGAACCCCGTGAGATGCCGTGTTCTAACCTTCACTCCAGGTACAGGCTGCCCCTTTGTCAGATGCACGGATGTCTTACGTAAGAAAGCCGTTCTCCTTCCTGAGCCCGATCGCTTTTCCTCTGGGGCACAAGCTGCTCTTCATTGACTCTGGAGAAACATCTCACACCTCCCTAATTGGTCCTTTTAAATCCCACAATTATCCATGTTCCCTCCTTGTGGAAGGAAGATCCTCCCTTCAAAGGACCCCAAGATTCCTCCCCTGGCCCTGAGATCATCGTGTGTGAATCTCCAGGCGTCAGTTCCACTCGTCTCTGACTTTCCATGGTTCCAGCCCCAAGATGTCCTAACCATCCATACACCATAGTCCCAGCTCCCTGACGACCACATAATTTACGTTTGAAAAGCTTGGGTACCAGTCACTGGGGCAGGTTCTCTCAGTAAGCTTGGCTGTTTCATCTGTGGTCCTCTGTGGACATCGTGGCCCCTCAGTTTTGAAAGCAAACCTCCAAGAGCCTCCAGCTCACATTCCAGCATCCAGAGACAGAGCCACACCTTCTCTCTCCGGGACCCTGATCTTTCCCATGTTTATGTGTCCCTATCTCCATGTTAAATCCAAATAAGACCCACTCTCAGGGGCCATTTCAAAACTTAACTGCTAGATGTTATACATCCTGAGACCAAAAATAATCATCATTGCCGTCACGTACTAAGTATGCAAACAGGATATACAAGGCTTGGAGGTACGTGATATTCAGAGTGTGTTTCATTTAATCCACAAAACAAATCTAAGAAGATTGTATTTTCAAGCCCATCTTCAGGTGAAGAAAGTCAGGTAGAGAGGTAAAACAACTTGCCCAAGGTCTCAAAACTAGTAAGGATGTCTGCCTCCAAAGCTAACGCTCTTAATTTTTGCGCTCCACTGCCTTCCTGCAGAAATGAACAAGCCCAGCAGGATGTGGGTTATTACGAGCTGTGTACATAGCTTCTAACATCTCCCCTTGTCTCACCTGGGACCAGGAAGTGGTGTGTTTCTATGTCCAACTTTATAATATAAAAATTTAAATATATTCAATATATTTTTCAATAAAAATAAATTTAAAATTGAGGAGTAAAATGTAAATATTGATATCCATAATTTTCACCTTGAAAGCAGAGGATTATTTCACCAGGAAAACTACCTTTGACAGAGTCTTCTAGGCTACCAGGTACATAAACAACTGTTACTCAATTCACGTCAGGAAAAACTTTTCTCCCATTTGAGAATTCCAGCCAGAAATATAGGGTCTGGCTACTCTCCCTGGTAAAACTAGCAAGCCAGGAGTTCCTCTTTCATACGTTGTCTAATTTTGCTGCTTTTGTTCTTATTCAGGAGAATATTCAGCAAGAAAAACAACAGAGCCACTACTGAAAGGATCTCGCATGCCTATCAGAAATAAAAACTGTGAGAAGTGGTTGCCTCATCTTTCAATTAAAACATTAAAAAATGTACTTAACTGAAAAAATTAAAATCAGAAAGAGGCTTGATTTATCAGTTGATAATCTATATTGTGGAGTACATAAAAGAAGTCACACTATCATCAGTTTTCAGAAAAAATTCTCTCAAGTTTTGGGTTCTAAAAGAGGATAATCTTGGAAGGACGTTTCCACCATCTTTCTTCCATTGCTTGCAGTCAAACACAGTCGTAACAGATCACTTTAATTGGATTGAAACGATCTGTTGGACATTCTACTGCTTATATTAACACAGAGGGCAATCCCGTAGCTGCTGAGTGATCTAGAGAAGTACTAATAATTTACCAGCTATTCAATTTCTTTCTTTTACCAATCTATCTCCATTTGTGGCAGGGTTCTATGATTACATTCACATACACATACCCAAACACAAACACTCAATATTACAGAAACACCTGGTGCAAACTAGGCAACTATGAAGATTTATTCATGGTGCTTAACCTCGCTGAGCTTCAGTTTACTCATTTATATAAAGGAGATAATACTTGTTGACTTCTTAAAAGGGCTTTTTGGTTTTAGGAAAAAATGTGGTCCTGTCAGGTATGTTAAAGCATGTTGTAAACTGTAAGGTGTAAGCGTGTAATAAAACATATACTACATTATTATTATTATCATTATTATTATTAAACTGATTTAGCTGTTCTTTTCTATGCCGGCATAGGCCTAGCAGAGAAGTATCATTAAAAGTAGTATATAATTTAAAAATCTATAACATATTTTTGTTATTTAGAATATAATCTAGTACTGATTTTTTTGTATGCATTTTATTTCTTGTGCTATTCTACTCTTTCCCAAATCAACTTAGACGAGAAAAGATGAGAGACAATGTGGCCAACAAGATAAGAGCAGAACCATATATTGGCAGGGAAAGGGATATTAACAGCGATTAACTTATTTTTACCAAAACAAGGAAGGCATTACAACCTTTCCATCTCATTTTCCCCTACAATCCACTCAAAAGCATTTTTTCCCATTCTTCTCTCTTTCTCTTTTTCTCTTTCCTATTGACTGGCAAGGTGCTGAATGCATGGAAACACCACTCAGGGAGTCCAGATTCCTTTCCCATTTCTGGAGACCAGGTTGTTTTGGATCAATGAGTGGGGTAAGGTCCAGAAGATAAACAATGTTGGAGGAGACCTTCAAGATGGTGGAAGAGTAAGTCGTGGAGATCACCTTCCTCCCCACAAATACATCAGAAATACATCTACATGTGGAACAACTCCTACAGAACACCCACTGAACGCTGGCAGAAGACGTCAGACCCCCCAAAAGGAAAGAAACTCCCCACGTACCTGGGGAGGGCAAAAGAAAACAGAAAAAACAGAGACAAAAGAATAGGGACGGGACCTGCACCAGTGGGAGGGAGCCGTGAAGGAGGAAAGGTGTCCACACACTAGGAACCCCTTCGCGGGTGGAGACTGCGGGTGGCAGAGGGGGGAAGCTTCGGAGCCACGGAGGAGAGCGCAGCCACAGGGGTGCGGAGGGCAAAGCGGAGAGATTCCCGCACAGAAGATCGGTGCCGACCAGCACTCACCAGCCCGAGAGGCTTGTCTGCTCCCCCGCCGGGGCGGGCGGGGCTGGGAGCCGAGGCTCGGGATTTGGAGGTCGGATCGCAGGGAGAGGACTGGGGTTGGCGGCGTGAACACAGCCTGAAGGGGGCTAGTGCGCCACGGCTAACCGGGAGGGAGTCCGGGAAAAAGTCTGCAGCTGCCGAAGAGGCAAGAGACTTTTTCTTGCCTCTTTGTTTCCTGGTGTGTGAGGAGAGGGGATTCAGAGCGCCGCCTAAATGAGCTCCAGAGACGGGCGCGAGCCGCGGCTATCAGCGCGGACCCCAGAGACGGGCGTGAGACGCTAAGGCTGCTGCTGCCGCCACCAAGAAGCCTGTGTGCGAGCCCAGGTCACTCTCCACACCGCCCCTCCCGGGAGCCTGTGCAGCCCGCCACGGCCAGGCTCCCGTGATCCGGGGACAACTTCCCCGGGAGAACGCACTGCGCGCCTCGGGCTGGTGCAACGTCATGACGCCTCTGCCGCCGCAGGCTCGCCCCGCCTCCTCCGTACCGCTCCCTCCCCCCGCCTGAGTGAGCCAGAGCCCCCGAAGCAGCTGCTCCTTTAACCCCATCCTGTCTGAGCAAAGAACAGATGCCCTCAGGCGACCTACACGCAGAGGCGGGTCCAAATCCAAAGCTGAACCCTGGGAGCTGTGCGAACAAAGAAGAGAAGGGAAATCTCTCCCAGCAGCCTCAGGAGCAGCAGATTAAATCTCCACAATCAACTTGATGTACCTGCATCTGTGGAATACCTGATAGACAACGGATCATCCCAAACTGAGGAGGTGGACTTTGGGAGCAACTGTGGATTTGGGGTTTGCTTTCTGCTTCTAATTTGTTTCTGGTTTTATGTTTACCTTAGTTTAGTATTTAGTTTATTATCACTGGTAGATTTGTTTATTGATTTGGTTGCTCTCTTCCTCCTTTTTTTTTTTTATATATACATATTTTTTTTTGCTTTTTCTCTTTTTGTGATTGTATATGTGTATGCTTCTTTGTGTGATTTTGTCTGTATAGCTTTTCTTTTACCATTTGTCCTAGGGTTCTGTCTGTCCATTTTTTTGTTTGTTTTTTTGTTTTTTGTATAGTTTTCAGCCCTTGTTATCATTGGTGGATTTGTTTTTTGGTTTGGTTGCTCTCTTCTTTCATTCTTTCTTTTTTTTTTTCTTTTTTTATTACTTTTAATTTTTTTATTTTTAATAATTTTTTTTAATTTTAAAAACTTTATTTTATTTACTTTTTCTTTCTTTCTTTCTTTATTTCTCCCTTTTCTTCTGAGCCGTGTGGCTGACAGGGTCTTGCTGCTCCAGCCAGACGTTAGGGCTGTGCCTCTGAGGTGGGAGAGCTGAGCTCAGGACATTGGTCCACCAGAGACCTCCCGGCCCCATGTAATATCAATAGGCGAGAGCTCTCCCAGAGATCTCTGTCTCAACACTAAGACCTAGCTCCACCCGATGGCCAGCAAGCTCCAGTGCTGGACGCCCCATGCCAAACAACTAGCAAAACAGGAACATAACAGCACCCATTAGCAGAGAGGCTGCCTAAAATCATAATAAGTTAACAGACACCCCAAAACACACCACCGGACGCAGTCCTGCCCACTAGAAAGACAAGACCCAGCCTCGTCCACCAGAACACAGGCACCAGTCCCCTCCACCAAGAAGCGTATACAACCCACTGAACCAACCTTACCCACTGGGGACAGACACCAAAAACAAAAGGAACTACGAACCTGCAGCCTGCGAAAAGGAGACCCCAAACACAGTAAGTTAAGCAAAATGAGAAGACAGAGAAACACACAGCACATGAAGGACCAAGGTAAAAACCCCCCAGACCTAACAAAGGAAGAGGAAATAGGCAGTCTACCTGAAAAAGAATTCAGAGTAACGATAGTAAAGATGATCCAAAATCTTGGAAATAGAATGGAGAAAATACAAGAAACGTTTAACAAGGATCTAGAAAAACTAAAAAGCAAACTAACCATAATGAACAACACAATAATGAAATTAAAAATCTTCTAGAAGGAATCAATAGCAGAATAACCGAGACAAAAGAACGGATAAGTAACCTGGAGATAAAATAGTGGAAATAACTACCACAGAGCAGAATAAAGAAAAAAGAGAATGAAAAGAATTGAGGACAGTCTCAGAGACCTCTGGGACAACATTAAATGCACCAACATACAAATAAGGGTCCCAGAAGTAGAAGAGAAAAAGAAACGGACTGAGAAAGTATTTGAAGAAATTATAGTTGAAAACTTCCCTAATATGGGAAAGGAAATAGTCAATCAAGTCCAGGAAGCGCAGAGAGTCCCATACAGGATAAATCCAAGGAGAAACACGCAAGACACATATTAATCAAACTATCAAAAATTAAATACAAAGAAAAAATACTAAAAGCAGCACGGGAAAAACAACAAATAACATACAAGGGAATCCCCATAGGGTTAACAGCTGATCTTTCAGCAGAAACTCTCCAAGCCAGAAGGGTGTGGCAGGACATATTTACAGTGATTGAAAAGGAAAACCTACAACCAAGATTACTCTACCCAGCAAGGATCTCATTCAGATTTGATGGCGAAATTAAAACCTTTAGAGACAAGCAAAAGCTAAGAGAGTTCAGCACCACAAAACCAGCTTTACAACAAATGCTAAAGGAACTTCTCTAGGCAGGAAACACAAGAGAAGGAAAAGACCTGCAATAATAAACCCAAAACAATTAAGAAAATGGTAATAGGAACATACATAAAGATAACTACCTTAAATGTAAATGGATTAAATGCTCCAAACAAAAGACACAGACTGGCTGAATGGATACAAAAACAAGGCCCATATATATGCTGTCTACAAGAGACCCAATTCAGACCTAGGGACACATACAGACCGAAAGTGAGGGCATGGAAAAAGATATTCTATACAAATGGAAATCAAAAGAAAGCTGGAGTGGCAATTCTCATATCAAACAAAATAGACTTTAAAATAAAAACAATTACGAGAGACAAAGAAGGACACTATAAAATGACCAAGGGATCAACCCAACAAGAAGATATAACAATTGTAAATATTTATGCACCCAACATAGGAGCACCTCAATATATAAGGCAAATGCTAACAGCCATAAGAGGGGAAATCGACAGTAACACAATCATAGTAGGGGACTTTAACACCCCACTTTCACCAATGGACAGATCATCCAAATGAAAATAAATAAGGAAACACAAGCTTTAAATGAGACATTAAACAAGATGGATTTAATTGACATTTATACGACATTCCATCCAAAAACAACAGAATACACTTTCTTCTCAAGTGCTCATGGAACATTCTCCATGAGAGATGATATCTTGGGTCACAAATCAAGTCTTGGTAAATTTAAGAAAATTGAAATCATATCGAGTATCTTTTCCAACCACAACGCTATGAGACTAGATATAGATTTCAGGAAAAAACATGTAAAACATACAAACACATACAGGCTAAACAATACACTACTTAAATAAAAAGAGATCACTGAAGAAATCAAAGAGGAAATCAAAAAATACCTAGAAACAAATGAGAATGAAAACACCACGACCCAAAACCTACAGGATGCGGCACAAGCAGTTCTAAGATGGAAGTTCATAGCAATACAATCCTACCTCAAGAAACAAGAAACATGTCAAGTAAACAACCTAACCTTACACCTAAAGCAATTAGAGAAAGAAGAACAAAAAAACCCCAAAGTTAGCAGAAGGAAAGAAATCATAAAGATCAGATCAGAAATAAATGAAAAAGAAATGAAGGAAATGATAGCAAAGATCAATAAAACGAAAATCTGGTTCTCTGAGAAGATAAACAAAATTGATAAACCATTAGCCAGACTCATCAAGAAAAAAAGGGAGAAGACTCTAATCAATAGAATTAGAAATGAAAAAGGAGAAGTAACAACTGACACTGCAGAAATACGAAGGATTATGAGAGATTACTACAAGCAATTATATGCCAATAAAATGGACAACCTGTAAGAAATGGACAAATTCTTAGAAAAGCACAACCTTCTGAGACTGAACCAGGAAGAAAGAGAAAACATAAACAGACCACTCACAAGCAATGAAATTGAAACTGTGATTAAAAATCTTCCAACAAAAGCCCAGGACCAGATGGCTTCACGGGTGAATTCTATCAAACATTTAGAGAAGAGCTAACACCTATCCTTCTCATACTCTTCAAAATAGAGCAGAGGGAGGAACACTCCCAAACTCATTCTACAAGGCCACCTTCACGCTGATACCAAAACCAGAAAAAGATGTCACAGAGAAAGAAAACTACAGGCCAATATCACTGATGAGCATAGATGCAAAAATCCTCAACAAAATACTAGCAAACAGAATCCAACAGCACATTAAAAGGATCATACACCATGATCAAGAGGGGTTTATCCCAGGAATGCAAGGATTCTTCAATATATGCAAATCAATCAATGTGATAAACCATATTAACAAATTGAAGGATAAAAACCATATGATCATCTCAAAAGATGCAGAAAAAGGTTTTGACAAAATTCAACACCGATTTATGATTAAAAACCCTCCAGAAAGTAGGCCTAGAGGGAACTTACCTCAACATAATAAAGGCCATATATCACAAACCCACAGCCAACATCATTCTCAATGGTGATAAACTGAAACCATTTCCACTAAGATCAGGAGGAAGACAAGGTTTCCCACTCTCATCACTATTTTTCAACATAGTTGTGGAAGTTTTCAGCCACAGCCATCAGAGAAGAAAAAGAAATAAAAGGAATCCAAATTGGAAAAGAAGAAGTAAAGCTGTCACTGTTTGCAGATGACATGATACTATACATAGAGAATCCTAAAGATGCTACCAGAAAGCTACTAGGGCTAATCAATGAATTTGGTAAAGTAGCAGGATACGAAATTAATGCACAGAAATCTCTTGCATTCCTATACACTAATGTTGAGAAATCTGAAAGAGAAATTAAGGAAACACTCCCATTTACCATTGCAACAAAAAGAATAAAATACCGAGGAATAAACCTACCCAAGGAGACAAAAGACCTGTATGCAGAAAACTATAAGACACTGATGAAAGAAATTAAAGATGATACAAACAGATGGAGAGATATACCATGTCCTTGGATTGGAAGAATCAACATTGTGAAAATGACTCTACTACCCAAAGCAATCTACAGATTCAGTGGAATCCCAATCTAACTACCAATGGCATTTTTCACAGAACTAGAACAAAAAATTTTACAAGTTGTATGGAAATACAAAAGACCCCGAATAGCCATAGCAATCTTGAGAAAGAAAAACCGAGCTGGAGGAATCAGGCTCCTGGACTTCAGACTATACTACAAAGCTACAGTAATCAAGACAGTATGGTACTGGCACAAAAACAGAAATATAGTTAAATGGAACAGGATAGAAAGCCCAGAGATAAACCCACACACATATGGTCACCTTAGTTTGATAAAGGAGGCAAGAATATACAATGGAGAAAAGACAGTTTCTTCAGTAAGTGGTGTTGGGAAAACTGGACAGCTACATATAAAAGAATGAAATTAGAACACTCCCTAACACCATACACAAAAATAAACTCAAAATGGATTAAAGACCTAAAACTATAAACTTTATAAAACACTATAAAGCACTATATAACTCTTAGAGGAAAACATAGGCAGAACACTCTATGACATAAATCACAGCAAAATCCTTTTTGACCCACCTCCTAGAGAAATGGAAATAAAAATAAACAAATAGGACCTAATGAAACTTAAAAGCATTTGCACAGCAAAGGAAACCACAAACAAGATGAAAAGACAACCCTCAGAATGGGAGAAAATATTTGCAAATGAATCAACAGACAAAGGATTAATTTCCAAAATATATAAGCAGCTCATGCGGCTCAATATCAAAAAAACAAAGAACCCAATCCAAACATGGTCAGAAGATCTAAATAGACATTTCTCCAAAGAAGATATGCAGATTGCTAACAAACACATGAAAGGATGCTCAACATCACTAATCATTAGAGAAATGTAAATCAAAACTACAATGAGGTATCACCTCACACCAGTCAGAATGGCCATCATCAAAAAATCTACAAACAATAAATGCTGGAGAGGGTGTGGAGTAAAGGGAACCCTCTTGCACTTTTGGTGGGAATGTAAATTGATATTGCCACTATGGAGAACAGTATGGAGGTTCCTTAAAAAACTAAAAATAGAACTACCATATGACCCAGCAATCCCACTACTGGGCATATACCCTGAGAAAACCATAATTCAAAAAGAGTCATGTACCACAATGTTCACTGCAGCTCTATTTACAGTAACCAGGACAGGGAAGCAACCTAAGTGTCCATCGACAGATGAATGGATAAAGAAGATGTGGAACAAAATTACAATGGAATATTACTCAGCCATAAGAAGAAATGAAACTGAGTTATTTGTAGTGAGGTGGATGGACCTAGAGTCTGTCATACAGAGTGAAGTAAGTCGAAAGAGAAACAGAAAAAAATACCATATGCTAACACATATATATGGAAACTAAAAAAAAAAAAAAGGTCATGAAGAACCTAGGGGCAGGACAGGAATAAAAATGCAGACATAGAGAATGGACTTGAGGACATGGGGAGGGGGAGGGGGAGGGGGAAGGGTAAGCTGGGATGAAGTGAGAGAGTGGCATGGACATATATACACTACCAAAGGTAAAATAGCTAGCTAGTGGGAAGCAGCTGCATCGCAAGGGGAGATCAGCTCGGTGCTTTGTGACCACCTAGAGGGTGGGATAGGGAGTGTGGGGGGAGACGCAAGAGGAGGGAGATATGGGGATGTATGTATATGTATAGCTGATTCACTTTGTTACAAAGCAGAAAGTAACACACCATTGTAAAGCAATTATACTCCAATAAAGATGTTAAAAAAAAAAAAAAAAAAAAGAATGCTGGACCCTCTTCAAAGGATGGCTTGGTCTAAAAGCTCTCCCAGGGGTGGGGTTGAGGTCACAGTGGTGTAGACCAGAAGCAGGCCCCTTAATCATGACTCAAAAGAAACCCAAATTAGTGCTCTCATTTCAAGAAATTCTCCAGAGCATACGCAGAACTGTGGAAGTTGCTCCTCCCACTTCAGTGTTAATTAAAAAGCAAAGAAGTAAACGTTAGAACAATGGGGAAACTTAGAAAGAAATTCTTTAATAAATGTAAAATATGTAACTTTCCCCTTGAAATGAAAGCTCATATGACATATGATTTATTTTTTCTTTAGAGGCAACAAACCCACTTTGCAAGATGAATACCACTCGATGTACAATACTAATTTCCTTTACTCATCTTTTGGAGGATGTATTTGTGTTCACAAAGTATATAAATGCATTTCCCCCCAGTCCCCTCATACTTCCAGATATATATGACCGGGAAAAAGAAAAAGCAAGAAGCAAAAAGCGAAAGCCACAGACAAACAAACACACATACACACACACAGATACACTAACCAATTCACTGGCTACGAATTCTGTTGTTGGTTTGAAATGTGGGGAGCAAGGAGTTAAGGGAGGTTTGTTGATAGCCTATGTGCAGATAATTTTGTACATTTCGATGAGTATTAAAGACCTCCATGCTTCAGTGACTATTGTTAAAAACATACCGAATTGGTTATGACAACCTGTGGGTTAGTTTACACCACAGTTTAAAAATTGGGAAATTCAGTTTAGAAATTTGATCAATATTCATGCCATCTCACATCATAATTCAATTGGCAAAAATGCGGTAGGAATCTCCCCGGGGCAATCCTGAAGAACAACTTACATGCTGGTGCTTTAACATGTGTAAACCTCCTGCTTGGAATCACTGATGGGGGTTGATGGAAGCCTTGCACTTTAACAAGGGCTTCCAGGTGATTTGATTGAGGGGTTAACTGTGATAGAACAGCAACGAGAACATTAAAATGAATATGCCAAGGCAAAAACTCAAGATGCTTTTTTTTAACTCTCCATGAGCACTCTCTGCAAAAAGCATAAAGAACTGTCAAAATAGGATCTTGCTTAACATGCAAAAGGTATTTTCAAAGCGAGGATGCCATTTGCATACAATATGTGCTGACGACTGATGATATGCCCAAAATGTCTTACTTGTAGATTGAGTCTATATGACATCAAATGCCAGGATTAAAAAAAAAAAAAAAGGGTTGAAAATTTTAGATCTAAAAATATTTCTTGATGTCTTTCTCTAATTAATTTAAACATTCACCTATTAGCAAATTCTGGAATTTTAAATTTATATAGGATATTATGACCTCCGAACAGGATGGAGTATGTATAAGATGGTGGCTGGACCAGTATTAGCTAATTATACAAGACTACATTTGAAAGATAGTAACTCATATAGCTTCCAGTGTTAGGCTGCCAGCATCATTATGATTTTAGCTCTGGTATTTTTACTCTAAAATGTTCTCCTCATGTGGCCCACCACCAGATTTTGGGTCGTGGCACCTTATATCAATTCCTGGATTATCTTCTTCATTTTGGGACAGAAACACGATGTTAAGGGCACTTTTCTAAAGTTCAATTTCAATAAAGTTTCTGGTCTTTAAAAAATAAATGTCATGGCAAATCCTTTAAAAGATCAAATATTCTAATATTATTCACCTGGTTCTCTGAGCTTAAAGTGGCAGGGAAAAGAAAAAATTAAAATTTTTTCTTTAAAAAGAAAAAAGGAAAATTTAAAGAGAAATTGCATGTTTACCACATGTAACAAAGGCACAGTGTCCTCCCCCTCCGACCTTATTTGATAAAATCAGTGCAAATGAAATCAAGAACTGTTTAAAAATGTTAACATTTTTCTGCAGCAGTGTACTGAATTTGAGCTAAGGTACTTAGGCACACACAGAACAATCGTGCCTTTCACCAAGAAATCTAAGTAAACTTGACACCCATAAATCTTCATTATATTTGATTAAGTGAAGGGGTAAAAACAAAACTCTGCTAAAAGCTACACATATAGAGAGGCTAACTCACTCTGAAGCACTATCGTTCTGATAGTTCTGGTGGATAAAATCCAATGAAATAATTTTTCTAATCAGTAAAGAGAGGTCTTTCCCAGTCTCTCATGTTGGAGCTCAAAACTTATCCTAATAACCCTTATATAAGAATAACTTCCCAAGAAAAAAAGAAGAAAATATTTTTTAATGATGACCCTCACAGAGCTGTAGATAACTGTTTTATATCACACACTATATCATTACCAGCTACTAAAGGAAAAAATAAAAATGGGAACATTACGGTCTTGGTATACACATAAAATGTACACTGTACCATCTGCTAGCTATTTGATAATTATAAGAAATATCATGTAATGTGATCATAAAGCTATGAATTTTACCTAACCTTTGACTTGGAAGTAATATTTCTACCTGTCAAATGGTCTCTGGCTAGCAAGTAGTGTGAACCTTTTCCGATGCACAATTTACTGTCAATCTAAGGTGACTCTGGCTCCAGGGTGGTCCTCTCACATCGGAACACTGCTTGGAATGGCAGTGAGCTGCGTGATCCCAGAAGGGATTGCAGGAAGAAGGGAAGGGTGAGGAAAAGATCCAGCTGTCAGAGCCCTGAACTGTTCCAGCAGCAGAGAGCTGAGACCAGCCACTGATCTTCTTTATCAAGCCGACTTGTCACAGCCACCAAACGGAAGACGCTCCTAAGGGCTGAAGAACGTGGGCTCTGGGTCCTTGTTTTCGTTTAATAGGCCACATTTAAAGTTGAGCTCTCTAAAATGTGTTCCAAGAAATAGAAAAACCCAGTCTGTCCAGAGGCATATTAAGTACTCCATTTACAGTACCAAAAATCTTGACAGATAATATAAAAAAGATTTTCCAATCAAGGGTTTCTTTCTTTTATTTTACTTCCTTTTTTTTTTAGGAGAGTAAGCAGACTTCACCGTTAGGCTGAGCGACAGCGAAACTTGATAAAGTCAATTTGCATGAGTTTGCAATGTAAACTGAAACAACTATTTTAAACCATCACTTGGATATTTTAGAACTGGATTTTAGAGAAGCATGATCGCATGTGTTTTTCTTAGGTTGGATTTTAACTGCCACCGTTTGAAGCTTTCGGATTTCAACTCTCACGATGTGCTTTTGACAAATGCATTGTTGACAATATTCAAATTAATAGAAATGAGCTATGTTTCTTCATTTTCAACTACTTAGTTTCTATTCAAAATATTATATATCTTAGCTTAAAAAATACCATGCCAGATAGTATACATGAGTGAAGAAATGAATTTTAACATCTACACTAATCAAGGCATTGGTACTGTCAAATTTTCATGATTTTTTTTTCTTCTTATGCATATGTTTGCAAACATATTAGGTGTTCCCTCAGTGTATTTAACAATTAAAGGTACAGAAGGGTTAAATTAATTATCACTCACTAGTTAGGTTGTGTAATGTGAAATTGCCAATAGCTGACCATTTTCTGACTTACCCAAATGGTTTAATCTATTTTGGTAGAATGTTCTGTGTGGAGCAGCAAAGGTCATGGGCTTTGAAGTTGCCTACTGTAAGTCTTTAAACAATTTACCCTCTCTACGCCTCAATCCTCTCCTTTATACAATAGGAATAATAATGATACCTACTCATCAGGGTCACCAGGCAGCTTAAGTGAGATAACACATGAAATTGCACAATGACCTACACCCAGGAAACTATGATAAATTACTGCAAAAACTGAAAGCGCAACAGTATTATAGCTTATATAACACATTCAATCAGAATTTCAGTTAAAACATCTTTAAAAGATTAAGGGGTTCATCGAAACACCAAATGCACTCTTTCTTCCATGCGCTCAAGATGATTGCCGTCATGAGAGGACATTGTTCAAACCACAGATTTTGCGGTCAGATTTATTTTGATTGGGGGCCCTACTCTGCTTCCTCTAACATATGTCACTTTGAGCAAGTAAGTTGGTCATCCATAAAATAGGACTTATGTACACATAAGAAAATGCACCTGAAGCACCTAGAACATTGCCTCCCGTATAGAGTATGTTACATGAATGTTAGCTGTTACTTAAGGTTTTTTTATTATTATCATGATGCTTGTCTTACTCAAGTTCTTTATTTTTGGCTGAACTCCAAGGAAACAATTTTATCACCCCTGACATGCTTTCCATGTTTAATTAAAATATTTTTCTTAGGTAGTATACCTTTTTCTTTATGGGATTTTTAATACCTATAACACTATTATTTAATTTTTTTCTGCCCTAAAGATAGAAAGAATACTTTAAAAGGGATATTCCAAATAATATCACAAAGTAATAGCTAGTCATATTGCGGATAGACTATAAGCACAAAAATCAGGCCAGACTGTCTGGATCCAAGTCTCAGTTCCACCATATCTTGGCTCTATAGCCTTGGACAAATTATTTAATATCTCTGGGCCTCAGATTCCTCATCTGTAAAATGGGTATAATAATGTCACCTGTCTCATAAGAGGATTCTGAGGTTTAAGAGTTAATACATGTAAAATGCTTTGAACGAGTACTTGACACACAGTAAGCCCAGTACGTTAGGCAAGTGCTCATTAAACAGTTTGCTTTAAGAATACCAAGACACATGCCATAATCTTATCTAATACATACTTCAAGTACTTTGATCTTATATGCTGAATCTCACACAGGCCACTGTCTTTGCTTTGGCAGTGCTATTCAGACAATCACTTTGCAGAAAAGTTATGGATTGAAATGACGAAATTTAAAAATGCACTGAGCCAGGCGTCCACGCCTCTGGTGAGACGGGGCCAGGAGACGCTCTCCTCCGCTCCTTGCCTGGGGGGACGAGTCAGGCTCTACGGCCGGCAGAATTCCTCATTTGAGGGTCCCACCGAGTTCCTGGTCAGAGTGCTGCAGCTGAGCACAGCAGCTGCTTGGGACTACTGCTCGGGCGCTCAGAAAGCCTTCTGGAATTGACATGTGATCATTGGCCCATGGCCAGTGTCCTGACTGGCCACATGAAGGCTCAGATTGTCCCGGGCTCTGAACTGAAGAGAACCAACATGATTAGCATATCTCTCACCACCATGAATGCAAGGTATTTCAATGAAGAGTATCAGGAGGACATCTACAAAGCCCAGACTGGCATGTGCAAGGTCTGAGGAATAGTGGAACAACCCAATGTATCTGGGTGACCTTTGCAGACAGCTGAGACAGAGCTACAACAGGGCAGTGGCTGACACCCACCTCATAGCCCATCTTTTCCAGCCGTGTGGCTGACAGGGTCTTGGTGCTGTGGCCAGGTATCAAGCCTGAGCCTCTGAGGTGGGAGAGCCAAATTTAGGACATTGGTCCACCAGAGACTTCCCGGATCCATGTAATATCAATCGGCGAGAGCTCTCCCAGAGATCTCCGTCTCAACGCAAAGACCCAACTCCACTCAACGACCAGCAAGCTCCAGTGCTGGACACCCCATGCCAAACAACTACCAAGACAGGAACATAACCCCACCCATTAGCAGAGAGGATGCCTAAAATCACACTAAGTTCACAGACACCCCAAAACACACCACTGGACGCGGTCCTGCCCACCAGAAACACAAGACCCAGCCTCATCCACCAGAACACAGGCACCAGTCCCCTCCACCAGGAAGCCTACACAGCCCACTGAACCAACCTTACCCACTGGGGACAGACACCAAAAACAAAGGGAACTATGAACCTGCAGCCTGTGAAAAGGAGACCCCAAACACAGTAAGATAAGCAAAATGAGAAGACAGAGAAACACACAGCACATGAAGGACCAAGGTAAAAACCCCCAGACCTAACAAATGAAGAGGAAATAGGCAGTCTACCTGAAAAAGAATTCAGAGTAACGATAGTAAAGATGATCCAAAATCTTGGAATAGAATGGAGAAAATACAAGAAACGTTTAACAAGGACCTAGAAGAACTAAAGAGCAAACAAACGATGATGAAACACCAATAAATGAAATTAAAAACTCTCTAGAAGGAATCAATAGCAGAATAACTGAGGCAGATGAACATATAAGTGACCTGGAAGATAAATAGTGGAAATAACTACTGCAGAGCAGAATAAAGAAAAAGAATGAAAGAATTGAGGACAGTCTCAGAGACCTCTGGGACATTAAATGCACCAACATTCGAATAAGGGTCCCAGAAGTAGAAGAGAAAAAGAAAGGGACCGAGAAAGTATTTGAAGAAATTATAGTTGAAAACTTCCCTAATATGGGAAAGGAAATAGTCAATCAAGTCCAGGAAGCGCAGAGAGTCCCACACAGGATAAATCCAAAGAGAAACACACCAAGACACATATTAATCATACTACCAAAAATTAAGTACAAAGAAAAAATGTTAAAAGCAGCAAGGGAAAAAAACCCAAATAACATATAAGGGAATCCCCATAGGGTTAACAGCTGATCTTTCAGCAGAAACTCTCCAAGCCAGAAGGGTGTGGCAGGACATATTTATAGTGATGAAAGGGAAAAACCTACAACCAAGATTACTCTACCCAGCAAGGCTCTCATTCAGATTCGATGGAGAAATTAAAACCTTTACAGACAAGCAAAAGCTAACAGAATTCAGCACCACAAAACCAGCTTTACAACAAATGCTAAAGGAACTTCTGTAGGCAGGAAACACAAGAGAACAAAAAGACCTGCAATAATAAACCCAAAACAATTAAGAAAATGGTAACAGGAACATACATATTGATAACTACCTTAAATGTAAATGGATTAAATGCTCCAAACAAAAGACACAGGACTGGCTGAATGGATTGCAAAAACAAGACCCATATATATGCTGTCTACAAGAGACCCAATTCAGACCTAGGGACACATACAGACCGAAAGTGAGGGAATGGAAAAAGATATTCCATGCAAATGGAAATCAAAAGAAAGCTGGAGTAGCAATTCTCATATCAAACAAAACAGACTTTAAAATGAAGACAATTACAAGAGACAAAGGACACTACATAATGACCAAGGGATCAATCCAACAAGAAGATATAACAATTGTAAATATTTATGCACCCAACATAGGAGCACCTCAATATATAAGGCAAATGCTAATAGCCATAAAAGGGGAAATCGACAGTAACACAATCATAGTAGGGGACTTTAACACCCCACTTTCACCAATGGACAGATCATCCAAAATGAAAATAAATAAGGAAACACAAGTTTTAAATGAGACATTAAACAAGATGGACTTAATTGACGTTTATATGACATTCCATCCAAAAACAACAGAATACACTTTCTTCTCAAGTGCTCATGGAACATTCTCCATGAGAGATGATATCTTGGGTCACAAATCAAGCCTTGGTAAATTTAAGAAAATTGAAATCGTATCGAGCTTCTTTCCGACCACAATGCTATGAGACTAGATATAGATTTCAGGAAAAAACATGTAAAAAATACAAACGCATACAGGCTAAACAATACACTACTAAATAACCAAGAGATCACTCAATAAATCAAACAGGAAATCAAAAAATACCTAGAAACAAATGACAATGAAAACACGACGACACAAAACCTATGGGATATGGCACAAGCAGTTCTAAGACGGAAGTTTATAGCAATACAATCCTACCTCAAGAAACGAGAAAACATCTCAAAAAAACAAGCTAACCTACACTTAAAGCAATTAGAGAAAGAAGAACAAAAACCCCCAAAGTTATCAGAAGGAAAGAAATCATAAAGATCAGATCATATCAGAAATAAATGAAAAAGAAATGAAGGAAATGATAGCAAAGATCAATAAACTAAAAGCTGGTTCTTTGAGCAGATAAACAAAATTGATAAACCATTAGCCAGACTCATCAAGACAAAAAAGGAAGAAGACTCAAATCAACAGAATTAGAAATGAAAAAGGAGAAGTAACAACTGACACTGCAGAAATACAAGGATCACGAGAGATTACTACAAGCAACTATATGCCAATAAAATGGACAACCTGAAGAAATGGACAAATTCTTAGAAAGCACAACCTTTGAGACTGGACCAGAAAGAAGAGAAAACATAAACAGACCAATCACAAGCACTGAAATTGAAACTGTGATTAAAAATCTTCCAACAAACAAAAGCCCAGGACCAGATGGCTTCACAGATGAATTCTATCAAACATTTAGAGAAGAGCTAACACCTATCCTTCTCAAACTCTTCCAAAATATAGCAGAGGGAGGAACACTCCCAAACTCATTCTATGAGGCACCCTCACCCTGATACCAAAACCAGAAAAGATGTCACCAAAAAAGAAAATTACAGACCAATATCACTGATGAACATAGATGCAAAAATCCTCAACAAAATACTAGCAAACAGAATCCAAACAACACATTAAAAGGATCATACACCATGATCAAGTGGGATTTATCCCAGGGATGCAAGGATTCTTCAGTATACGCAAATCAATCAATGTGATACACCATATTAACAATTGAAGATTAAAAGCCATATGATCATCTCAACAGATACAGAAAAGCTTTTGACAAAATTCAACACCTATTACGATAAAAACTCTCCAGAAAGTAGGCATAGAGTGAACCTACCTCAAATATAAGGCCATATACGACAAACCCACAGCAAACATTCATTCTCAATGGTGAAACACTGAAAGCATTTCCTCTAAGATCAGGAAACAAGACAAGGATGTCCACTCTTGCCCACTATTATTCACATAGTTTTGGAGGTCCTAGCCACGCAATCAGAGAAGAAAAAGAATAAAAGGATACAATTGGAAAAGAAGAAGTAAAACTGTCACTGTTTTCAGATGACATGATACTATACATAGAGGAATCCTAAAGATGCCACCAGAAAGCTACTAGAGCTCATCAATGAAATTGGTAAGTTGCAGGATACAAAATTAATGCAGAGAAATCTCTTGCATTCCTATACCCTAGCAACGACAGATCAGAATGAGAAATTAAGGAAACAATCCCATCCACCATTGCAACAAAAAGAATAAAATTCCTAGAATAAACCTACCTAAGGAGGGTAAAAGATCTGTATTCAGAAAAACTATAAGACACTGATGAAAGAAATCAAAGATGACACAAACATGATGGGGAGATATACCATGTTCTTGGATTGGAAGAATCAATATTGTGAAAATGACTATACTACCCAAAGCAATCTACAGATTCAATGCAATCCCTATCAAATTACCAATGGCATTTTTTTACAGAACTAGAACAAAAAATCTTCATATTTGTATAGAGACACAAAAGACCCCAAATAGCCAAAGCAATCTTGAGGGAAAAAGCAGAGCTGGAGGAATCAGACTCCCTGACTTCAGACTATACTACAAAGCTACTGTCATCAAGACAATATGGTACTGGCACAAAAACCGAAATATAGATCAATGAAACAGGATAGAAAGCCCAGAGATAAAACCCACACACCTATGGTCAACTAATCTATGACAAAGGAGGCAAGAATATACAATGGAGGAAAACTTCTTCAATAGTGGTGCTGGGAAAACTGGACAGCTACATGTAAAAGAATGAAATTAGAACACTCCTTAACACCATACACAAAAATAAACTTAAAATGGATTAAAGACCTAAATGTAAGACTGGACACTATAAAACTGTTAGAGGAAAACATAGGAAGAACACTCTTTGACATAAATCACAGCAAGATCTGTTTTGACCCACCTCCTAGAGTAATGGAAGGAAAACCAAAAATAAACTAATGGGACCTAATGAAACTTAGAAGCTTTTGCACAGCAAAGGAAACTATAAACAAGATGAAAAGACAACCCTCAGAATGGGAGAAATATTTGCAAATGAATCAATGGACAAAGGATTAATCTCCAAAATATATAAACAGCTCATGCAGCTCAATATTAAAAAAACAGACAACCCAATCAAAAAATGGGCAGAAGACCTAAATAGACATTTCTCCAAAGAAGACATATAGCTGGCCAAGAGGCACATGAAAAAGCTGCTCAACAGCACTAATTATTAGAGAAATGCAAATCAAAACTACAATGAGGTATCACCTCACACCAGTTAGAATGGGCATCATCAGAAAATCTACAAACAACAAATGCTGGAGAGGGTGTGGAGAAAAGGGAACCCTCTTGCATTGTTGGTGGGAATGTAAATTGATACAGCCACTATGGAGAACAGTATGGAGATTCCTTAAAAAACTAAAAATAGAACTATCAAACACCCCAGCAATCCCACTACTGGGCATATACCCTGAGAAAACCATCATTCAAAAAGAGTCATGTACCAAAATGTTCATTGCAGCACTATTTACAATAGCCAGGACATGGAAGCAACCTAAATGTCCATCGACAGATGAATGGATAAAGAAGATGTGGCACATATATACAATGGAATATTACTCAGCCATACAAAGAAATGAAATTGAGCTATTTGTAGTGAGGTGGATGGACCTAGAGAAAGTCTGTCATACAGAGTGAAGTAAGTCAGAAAGAAACAAACAAATACCATATGCTAACACATATATATGGAATCTAAAAAAAAAAAAAAAAAAAAAGGTTCTGAAGAACCTAGGGGCAGGAGAGGAATAAAGACGCAGATGTAGAGAATGGACTTGAGGACACGGGGAGGGGGAAGGGTAAGCTGGGACGAAGTGAGAGAGTGGCATGGACATATATACACTACCAAATGTAAAATAGATAGCTAGTGGGAAGCAGCCGCATGGCACAGGGAGATCAGCTCGGTGCTTTGTGACCACCTAGAGGGGTGGGATAGGGAGGGTGGGAGGGAGACACAAGAGGGAGGGGATATGGGGATATATGTATATGTATAGCTGATTCACTTTGTTATACAGCAGAAGCTAACGCACCACTGTAGAGCAATTATACTCCAATAAAGATGTTGAAGGAAAAAATGCACTGAAACATTGATTATGTATTTACATAAGAAAATGGGTGTTTGAGTCACACCCATTTTCATTCCAAAAGGACTTTGGTTACAAAGATGGTCAGTGGAGTTCTTTAATGGGATGCAAGTCCGTCATTGTTCTAGAAAAGCCCTGGATCATTTACAGGAATTAAAGTATGGAAGCATTGTCTGAACAAGGTGGCTGAATGCTATTAACAGGAATCAGCACTCAATTCAACATTTATTGTACACCAAATACATGCCAGACACAGAGCCAGGAGCTAGGAACTCAACAGTAATTGAGAAAGAGCTTCTAGTAAATACTGTCTAAAATACAACATTCCTGTTTATCCCCTTGTTTCAAAGTGTATAAGGACTGCATCTACGTAATCTTTATTCTCCTATTCAGTTAGGATTGATGATGGAGGTGGGGTAGCCAAACTGACAGGGAAACAGTATGCACCAGACTACAACTGATGCCCAGATGATTTATGCTTTCCAAGAAAGGACACAGGTACCAAGTGATAGCACATCAGCTCATGAATTTGTTGACCTAGTGCAGTGGCACTGCAATGACCATGGGCAAGGTCACATGGGGACCGAACAAGATGAAATTAGGCCACGCTAGCTTGAAGGTAACTGCATTCACCTGGTAACCTTTAGGTACCTTTTACACATGTGCAGTAGCTTGAACCCAAAAGGAATCCACCAGGGGGTCTGGCTCAGGAGTATTTCTGTCTCCTTTGTGAATATAGTCTGACCTAGCTGGAAATCACACATTTTGAGGACTGTATGCTGGCAATCTTTTCTGGTTTGTAAATACAAGGACAGATATACAGCAGAATTTCCATAGTTTTGTAATGATTACATGCGGACTGTTCACTGGCCTTTGGAAAAATCAACTAGCAAAGAAAAATCAAAGAAGGGCTTTTCAGCAGAGAATATAAATTCTCCATAGACTCTGAGACCACCCAGGGGCTAGAGGGGGTGGAGCTGCACCCTTTTCTCCAGCTCTAGCTTTCCTCCCCTCATTCACAATTAGGCGTTCATTTCCAATTAATGTTTTATTACTTTCAAAGGTGAGTTTTCATAGAGGATTTCTGGAGACACTAAAGCCCCAATCTTAGAAAGGTATCTAGAGATCAATGGAATTTGAGACCTGATTGCGAGTCAGAAGCGAAAAATAAGTGAACCGATGTCCTTTGCAGTAAAGATTACTCTGTTGATGTGTTCAAGGTACAAACAACAAGACCTGCTCGTGAAAAACAATCTCCTCAAGAATTCAAGGAAAACCCTGCTGCCGCTTTTGTGCCTTAAGTCTATAGAATCTATAGATTTCCATGACCCTACAGTCTACAGATACCTTGATTCAAATTTTCTACTCCGTGACTCTGCTACCATTACAAGAAGAATATACAATGATCTTTTCGATACATTTTGATTGGCTCTAGGAAACTGGGAAACTCTTCCTTTTTTTTTTTTTAATCACGTAGATTAAAAAAACAGCACCTTTTTCAAGGAAAACAATAGCACATGGTAGACTCCACAGAACATCTCTGTCTGACCTCTTTTTTTTTTTGTATCTTTTTAAAAAAGCTAGACAAGTGAAGTGGTCATTTAGTGAAGAGAGAGCCTGCCGCAATTCAACTACAACTGTCTCATTTTGGAGGCATCATATTTTCTTTTTTTTTTTTTTTCTCATTAATAAAGATTGAGTCAGTCACTCGCATCACCCTTTGCTTTAATGACATTTGTTCTCAGGAGTCAACTAGACTAAGTGCCTGTTCTGTCCACTAGGAAAGCTCTTGAGAAAACCATTTACAACCCACTGCCCACGTGACGAGGCTAGTTCTTTGCACTTCGTTTGCACTCTAGTTCAGAGCTATTTCTTCAGAAGTTTCTGATGTGCTCTTTTACCAGCAGAGTTTCACGCCTGCTATCAAGATAAATGATTACACTCTTGCAGACACCTTCCTTATCTCTAGCTGGAATTTCATTTGTGTACCATGATTTAGTTAAAGGGTGATATACTAGAAAATTAATGTATGTGTTTTGATCTCAAGAATGTGGGTAACTTAGGAAAATCTCCAGTGCATTCTCATGGACTGCTGACATCCATAACCTCAGTTACCCTCAAGTCTCTAACTCTACAGATAAGTTTAATTGTAAGAAAGACAGCCCTTTATTCATGAACATTATGATGTTAACAACGCAATCACTGTCAAAGTTTAAGTGCTTTGTTAACAACATTTCTGTTACACCTTGTAGAAATTTAGAGAAGATTACCCAGAGTTCATGAGGGGTGTTTTAAAAAATAAATATGATAAATAGAATTTAAGCTCCTGAAACGAAGGTTCATTATGGACATCCAAAAACATCACAGTAAATATGTGTCTCTCATCAAGGAGGGAATGTAATTAAATCTTCACATCTTACAGCATATTTGTGCCATAGCTTCCTTATCTGTAAAGTGGGAAAGATAATGCTGTTCACAGCTACTATAATGGTTAAGTGAGATCATATGATTAAATGAGATCATATAAAAAAATCTTCATATCTTACACTATGATGTCCATTTAATTCTTCAAATTTTCAAAGGATACAGCCAAACTAGAGATCAGATGGCAGGCCAAAGAAATCTATTAGTTATGCTATAATTAAATTTATTTCGCTTTCTAGGAGATCACAGAGTAAGCACATATTTAAGAAACGCTAGGAGTCAAGAAACTAGAATTATATCTCATTTCCAACAAGTGATGTATTATCCTTCCCTAATACATTCAAATGTCCATGTAGATTTAAACCCTAGTTACCTAACAGCACATATTTCTCCCTCTCATTTAAGAAAAGCTGCATTTCTTCTCTCTAGACAATAGCCAAAAATATATAGACTAATTTTTAAATTCTATTACCATAGTGGGGTTTGTTTGTTGCTTAGAATTTTGGGCAGGCAGATAGAGCTAAAGAAGCAGTGTTTCTATTACTGAGATGACATTAAATATGCCTTCATATGGATTGTATTGTATCGTTTAGTAACTCTTCCTAATGAGACATTCACAAACAGCTCTCAAAAGGCAATAAATCACCATCGTATTGAATTGAATCGAGATAATTATTAAGCCCATTCAAAACAACCATGTTTGTTATGAATTATGAAAAGCCTATCTTAATTTCTTTATACTTTTTGGGGTATAATAGCTTTATTCTGAGGATAAAAATAGTTGTAGCCAAATCTTTAACAGTATAATTAGGAAAAAAGATGACTAAATGTCTCTGGACTGTATTAGTGGGTGGTATGGTAATTCATGTCATTTTTTTTTTTTCAGTTTGCTTTTTAGCCCATGTTTTATCACTTCCATATAACATTTGAACTGACTCATAGGTTATATGATATTCTGAAATATGGTGCAACTATAATACTAAATGCACTCTGCTTTATTCAATTACTTAATAAGTTCTTAGAAGTTCTTTAGAAGCTTAACAGAATATCCACTTAAAATAGGACTGCCAATCACAGGGAAGGTCTGGTTTTCCTGGAGTAGGAAACAGTCCTCCAACTAAACTTACAGACAAATGCTTTTAACTGCTAATCAAAGTGTAAATCCTCTAATGGAATGCCGCCGTGCTTCAAATCTGTAACATCAAGCAAAAAGACAAGGAATCGTAGGATGGATGGGCTCTGACGTTCATGATGTGGTCTCCACATAAGACTTAATCTCTCTTATTCTTTAAGTAAAGAAAAAACCCACCTCCTACGGTCAGCACTGCATCCCGCCTCTTCGGCATCTCCAGTCACCCAGGACGACAATAAAGAACATCTATTTGTGACTGGCGATCTTTTGCACCACTAGTTCTATCTTTGGGAAGTCAAAATTGATTTTCTTCCACTTGTCACACTAAAACCTCAACTCTGTCCTTCCAGTTACATCCTCCAAGAGCTCAGTGGTATGGGGGTTAAAGGATTAGGAAGCAGCAGCTTTAAGGGGAGCCGGCAGCGTGAGAAGACAGGAGAGGCAATCTATTCCAGCTTCAGAGGGAGCACCGGCTAAGTGGGTGAACAACATGTAAAGTGCTCACTTGACATAAGTTTTTTTTTTTTTTTAATGTAGTTGAGATAAAGAGAGCCTCCGATGGCTGACCTTATATTATTACTTGGAGCCCCAAGTACTTGAGCAGAGGGGACCCCAGGCACACTCTTAGCTGCTGATGCAATATTTGCAGCTGTCTCATTCTCCTTCCACTTGTTTGTTCCACTCGCGGCCCGATGTGCCTGGTGTCTGATTTCCAGCTCTGGAAACCGTGTGGAAGCCCTGCCGGGGGAGGGGGGGCGGGTTCAAGTCTGGATCTGAACTGCAAAGGAGCACATCGCTGCAGGCTCCCAGGAGTCAGGCACAACTCAGTATCTGTCTCGGTTTCGCTTGGAAAATGTACAAACCTTTTATAAACCTTATGAAAGAGATAAGGGAATCCCTATGCATTTACGTCTCCATTCCATATCTAAAAGTAGTCTAATAATGGGAAGAAAAGAATATGTATTCATATTCTTTGAGAGACAGGGATGGGGTTTAGAGAATTGTACATTTCAATTAATTTAATAAATAGATATTAGCACAACCATTTGCTGTATTTCATATGTGCTAGGCTCTGTGCTACATGCTTGATGTATAAGAACCCATTTAATCCTAGCAACAAACCTGTCAGAAATTGTAACATCTCCGATTTACAGATGAATGAACTGAGGGCCCTGCAAGGATTGAGGAATTTGTGCAAAGTCACACGATAAGTAAAGCAGCAATTTTCAAAGAATTAAAAACAACAACAAAGTGTATTTAAAACATATTTTCTTTAGTAAATCAGAAAGTACTTCAGTAGTATACATTGCTTCTGCCTCACTGTGATGAAATTCAATGCCTTCAGCGTTGGAAAAAAATGATTTCAGTATATTTTCTTGATGCAAGGATTCAGAATCTTTTTAAAAAAGTAATAAGCTGAATTATTTGGTGATGATTTTTTATAGGTAGCAGTAGACTTGATTTCTGAATAATCTACCAAGCCTTAAGTGGTTAACATTGGGGGTTTCTCTTCATGTACACACCAAATTTCTTTTCAAATTCAGAATCAGAATATAGCCTATATTTTAGACATATTTCTGTATGTAATTAAGCAATTTTCAAATAGAAAAGGGAGGCACAGCATAAATATAAGACATACTGGAGTGGTTAATATTTAATTGTGGCATAATTAATCATAGAAGCTCATATGAATCTAATTTATTTGTGTTCTCCCCAAAAATGCCATCTTTGATTTCAACCAGATAAAAAAAAAAAGACAAAAGTATAAAACACAATGCACGCACTGTATTTATACTTCTTGTAAAAAAGAGCCACATCCTTTGTTCATGGGTTCAAAGAGTTTCATGAATATTATCTTTACTCTTAAAAAGAATCCTGGCTCTTGTCCTCATTCCAGGGAGACACTAACTTTCAGAGGAGTCATGCTACTGTGCCTTGTGCCCTGTTTTGGTGACATCTCCCTGAGGACGGCATTATAAACCTAGGGGAGAGGATGAGGGGCAGTGATAGTGGCAGTGCCTGTGTTGACTATGGTTGGTCCCGTCTGAGTCTCCCCACATCTCCCCACCTCTTAGAGGTCACCTATGGAGGAAAGGGATGGCTTAAAGACAGTGGGCAGTGGCATTCTTGTGGTCATGTAGAGTTAAATAAATGAGTGTTTACAATCAGATGCGACACCCTAAGCAAAAACTCAGTCCTTCTCTCCTGGGAAGGCCATCCTTTCTGCTAGGAACCGCCATCTATGGAGGGAGGGTACCTAGACTGAGGAAGAGCAAGAGTGAAGTCAAATGCAGGAAGCACATGGGGATAAGGACGGAGTACGGATGGGGAAAGAGTCAGAAGATCTGCGCGGCAGAAAAAGAATGCAGCTTAGGGATCAGTGGGAAATGGGTTTAAAACCAGGCCCTGTTACCAACCACGTGACAGGGAGCCTTCGTCGGTATTAGAGCTTGATGAACGAAGAGTTGTGAGAAGGTGAGTGTGCCCAGGATACACAAAATAACACCGGAGAGGAAGAAAATGGAGGCAACAAGACTACCTCAAAAAATTGTGTACAAACCCACCATGTCATAGAAATTGGATGTACACCAATAAACACAATTACACAATAAACACATAAGGTAATAAATATAAAATAATTAAAATAATCAAATAAAATATTTGAAGGTCTGGGACTCTAGACAGTGTGAGGGGAATGAAGAATGGTTACAAGGTTTCCGGGCTTTGAGATGGGGCTCACAGGAAAGCAGCTGAATAAAATGGGTTCGGTGCGAAGAGAAGCATATTTGGAAGGAACATCTTTTATTTTCAACTTTGACAAATTGAATTGGAGATAACTGCTGCGAATCCAAGTGCAGTAAATTTTTTAGCCTCTCAGACCATTGAAGATGAGAGTTTTTTGAGGGCTGAAGCTCTAGACGCAGCGGTCAAATCAAAAGGTGACAGCAGAGGGCAGGCAGCAGGTGGGTTTGCACAGGTAGGAGAAGCTGGCAGGGAAAAGGCAGGGGCCGAGCTCTGGTCTTCGAGCTCACATTCTTCCAAGTATAAATATTTAATACCATCTAGTAGAGCCAGGCTGATAGGTGCATGTGTTCAAATCCTTCAGATTCCATCTCCCTCGCAGAGCCCTAGATTCTTGCCCCGTGTAAGGACCTATTTACCTCCTGTATTTATTTTATTTTACCTCCTGTAAACCCAGTCAATACTCCCTTCCAATGGCATAAGATGCAGTTACAAAATGACTAATGGCTACTGAAGAAATTATCTACTGGACTAGGTAAGCTTCCTTTCAAGGACCTTACCCAGCTCTAGCAGGAAAGGTATTAACAAAGGGGATATGTTTGGGGAAGGTGGGTTGCTAGCAGTGACAGATGACAGGTAGGCATTTAGGATAACAAAGACTGAGGTTCTGAAAGAATATTCTTGGCAATTTGGGGGTGTAGCTTGGATAGAATGGTGAGGACAAGAACGATATTGCAGAAGGATGTGAAAAACATGGTGGTAGAGGCAACGAGGCACATTTGAAGAGTCTGGCTTGAATGGCGTAATGGGATGGTAGCTGGAGTACAGCAGCGTCCAAATAATGTTTATTTTTTTCAAAGGGGGTACCTGAGCCTATCTGAAGGCTAAAGGCGGAAAGTCCATGGAAAGTGCTGGATTTCCTAAAGATAGGAGATACACTTTGCCAACTAAACTAAGGTTGTAAGAGCCGCAGGGAAAGGCCAGATCAGATGAGCTTAATATGCAGGGAAGCCCAAGGATCTGCACATTTAATAAACCAACTCAGTGATGAGACATCAGATGGTCCCAAGATCACACTTGGAGAAAACCTAACTTACAGAGAGATCAACACTCTACCGTCTTGCAAACATTATCTGTGGAAATTTGTTTTCTCTGCCATTGAGTACCTACATACTATCCTTGATTTGGCCTCTTGACCCACAAAGCCTAAAATATTTACTATTTATCCTTTTTCAGAAACAGTTTGCTGACTCCTGCCTTAAAGGCATCTTGATGAGAAGTAACTTTTATTCCCCAGACCAGAGACCCACAGGCAGATTCACAGAAAATGATGTGTTTAGGTGCATCGAGATTTGGCGTCTGACTTCTTAATGATGTGACTGCTGCAGGATTATCCAATGCTTTTTATTTTGAAAAGGCAAGTTCCTTTGCTCCTCACAAATATTTAACATCACAGTGCATTTATAAAGTACAAAGTCTGTTGCTAGAAAAGGCATGTTTAGACGCTAACTCTGCGATAAGCAGCTTGCATTATTAAAAAATACCTACAGTAGACAAGGCAAGGGCAGCTTTCCTTTGCATCACTTACGGTTTTAAAGCTTGTGACATGTTTGGGGAAACACACTAATATCCCACCACAAGGGTATTTTCTTCCAAATCATGTCAGCATCAGCATCTTTAACCAGATGAACATTTAGAAGTAGCTTAAGAGCAACCCCTTAAACTGCTGGGGAGGGATTTTAAGCACAGCTGTGACGCCTGTTACACAGAAAGGAGGTGCCAAAGGCAAAGCTTTGGGTAGAACACAACGCGTTAAAAACTGATGACAATAATAAATGTCTGGATTTTAGAAAACTGGCATATTTAGGGACCCTACAGTTAATTTACTTAAACAATTTCTGATCATATTTTCCAATCATTAACGTATCGGGAAATTGTTCAGACAGCCCAAATCTACTTTAATAATGGTTCTTAAAAAGGCTTCTTCCTAGTGATTTTTTAACTACCCTATGTGATGTATGAGTTACTTATATGGCAGCTTCAATTTGTAATACGGACTTCCAAGATAAGCACCATGAATATCAGCTTTTAATACTCTTAATAACAGCTCTACCACTCGGTAGATCTTTTTATATGGGTTGGGAGGGATGGTCACCTTGAAAGGAGAGCACAAATGTTAGAGTACTCTTTACATAAGGTACTTAAGCTAAACAATGAAGTAAACAACTTCATTTGTAAGTAGAAAATGCTCCCAGCTTAGTTTTAAAATATGATGTACCAAGTGAACCTCGAGCTGCTTAAATAAGTGTTTTACATTTTCCAGCAGGCTGAACTATGAAAAGGAACAAGAGGACATTTCTCCCCCTTGAATGAAGATAATCACTTTTATTGTTGCCAGGTCAAAGATTCAGATTCCACACAGCAACCTCTGACTAAAGAACAGTAAGCCCTTTCAGGTCAGGAGGTCCAAGAAAAAGGTCCCCTCAGAAACATAGCATAATAGTCCTAAAATAACAAGCAAACATGTAGCTTTCTTAATTTGCCCGGCTGGACTCCTGTAATAAGTACTTAACAACCGCAGGCTCCTAGCAGCTCAGCAGACATCGACAAGACCATTTGCCAGATGATTTAGCAAACAGATTTCCGAGCGTCTCATACGTAGGTTGAGTGCGTCACATAAGAAAACATGCAGGGAGTTAGAGATGACAATAGTAGAGCGGAGTTTTAAGAATGAAAAAAAATAAAAAAGGATTGAGAATTTTACAGTCTAGAGAATTTAGGCAGATATGCCAAATTCTCTTTCTGAAAAGAAGCTCCCCAAATATGAATCCTTAGCAACTCCTGCTAATTTTTTATTCTTTGAGCAAATAACCTGAAATTGACTTCTTGGGAAGGGAGACAGGACAAAAGAATCTGGAATTGACTTGTAGGGAAGGAAGAAAAGAGCAGAAATCACTAGATTTTTGAGCAACTGA
Organism: Balaenoptera musculus; assembly: GCF_009873245.2. Lineage (NCBI taxonomy): Eukaryota > Metazoa > Chordata > Mammalia > Artiodactyla > Balaenopteridae > Balaenoptera > Balaenoptera musculus. The sequence goes on from NC_045805.1 coordinate 718,342, forward strand.
CATTTAGCAAGTACGGAACATGAAAGGTTCTCGACAAATATTTGTTGAATGAATAAATCCAAGTCTATGACACATATGGGACAGCCCCATCATAAAGAATGCTGGCAGAATTCTCAATAAACAATAGGGGTTAGGAATGGGGAAAAGGCATTCATAAAGGACTCACTCTCTAGTGTCAGGAATTCCAGGCTTGAACATGGGAAGAGGGAGACATTTTCTTGAATCACAACAAGTAAGCAGTCCCATGGCTTTCTTCTCACAGGACTGGGCCATGATTGAATCTGAGATGCTTTAAGTGGGGAAAATCAGGGTAGCAGTGGCATTTACCATTTTAAGAATGAGAGCAATCCTGAGGGTGTGTGAGGCAAGCCATCCACAGCAGGACAGGAAAACCGAGTTTACAGTGGAGCAGGGCTGGCCTCCAAGAGGGGCCCAGGGGGGCAGGGGCCTCCTCAGGGCTGGCCTCCCACAGGGGCCCAGGGGGGCAGGGGCCTCCTCAGGGCTGGCCTCCCACAGGGGCCCAGGGGGGCAGGGGCCTCCTCAGGGCTGGCCTCCCACAGGGGCCCAGGGGGGCAGGGGCCTCCTCAGGGCTGGCCTCCCACAGGGGCCCAGGGGGGCAGGGGCCTCCTCAGGGCTGGCCTCCAACAGGGGCCCAGGAAGCCTGTTCTGCGGAGGGAGGGCAATTACCCCACCACTTTACCTTATAGTTAAACTGTGCTCTATTTTCTGAAGACACAGTTTTAAACAGGAATGTGGACAGTTTCACACGTGAAAAATCCAACCAACCATTTTTATTAGCTCCCGTATTAGTTTAGCTGATTTTTTTTTTTTTTTTCCATTTTAAGTATTCCTTCTTTCAGTGAATTGCCTAAAGCAGTAAGTTGCGGGACTTCCCTGGTGGTCCAGTGGTTAAAAGTCTGCCTTGCAATGCAGGGGACACGGGTTGGGTCCCTGGTGGGGGAACTAAGATCCCACATGCAACGGGGCAACTGAGACTGAGCACCGCAACTACTGAGCCCATGCGCCGCAACTAGAGAGAAGCCCACGCGCCGCTACGAGATCCCATGTGCTGCAACTAAGACCCGACGCAACCAAAAATAAATAAATAAATATAAATAAATGAATTAGTAAGTTGCTTTTACATCTTTCGGTCAGCCGTGGAGAAGGATAAGGTGCCCAACAGTTGACGAGAGGCCACATTTCAAATTTGAGAAGCATGACTTAAAATTAATGGTCAGTTTGCTTAACTTTTTAATATTGTGCCTAACGCACTTTAAGTGTGTGCGAGAGTGAGATGGGGCCTTCGGAACCTTCTGTGAGTCGAAAGCATCCACACGGACTCCACAGAGACTCGCCCGAGCTTCCCGGATAAAAATTTACACAGGGGGGAGGATAGCAGTCAAATGTGAGAAGAATCTGCAAATAAATAAAAGGTTCACGGAGTTGTCTACAGGAAAACACGGTGCCAAGGGCACAATGAACGAAAGGGAAGCTTTAGAATGAGTTAGGCTGCCAGGTGCTGCCTGGTGATTTGGGGGGCGCCCCGGGGAGCGCCCAGGAATAGAAAGGCTGGGTGTAAATCGGTCATAGAAATACTCCACTGCAGCTGGGGGGCCCAGAGGAAATATAATCACAGAGACTCAAGAGCAGGGTGCCGGGGTCTGGGACCAGCCGCACCGAGAATGGGGGGCGGCAGTCAGGTGTGAGAGGTGGAAGGTGGGCCCGAGGTGGGAGAGGGGCACGTGAGCCATCCAGAGGCCCCAGCTTCTACAGGCGATGATGCAAACAGCTGAGGTTAGCGGATTCGATGATTTAGCGATTAAACGTAGAGAACTTTTTGGCTTATGTGACTGTTTTATTTAGGAGAGCGATATTCACAAAGAGAAGGAGAGTTGTGAAGTGTACACTGCTGGAAACAGGGTGTAAGCAGAAAAGGGATGGGAGAGTTAACTGTACTTTTAAGGCGTGGCCAAATTGTGCTTTCAGAGTCACAGCTTAGGTGGGAATTAAACTCCCCAGTGAGCGTGAGAGAATTATTGGCAAACTGTATTTTACTGTAGACGGGATGATTTTTAATTCAGAAAATGAAACGTAAAAGCTTTTGCACAGCAAAGGAAACTGTGAACAAGACGAAAAGACAACCCTCAGAATAGGAGAAAATATTTGCAAATGAATCAACGACAAAGGATTAATCTCCAAAATATACAAACAGCTCATGCAGCTCAATATCAAAAAAACAAACAACCCAATCCAAAAATGGGCAGAAGACCTAAACAGACATTTCTCCAAAGAAGACATACAGATGGCCAACAAACACATGAAAAGATGCTCAACGTTACTAATTATTAGAGAAATGCAAATCAAAACTACAATGGGGTAAAAATGCTCAACATCACTAATTATCAGAGAAATGCAAATCAAAACTACAACGAGGTATCATCTCACACCAGTCAGAATGGCCATCATCAGAAAATCGACAAACAATAAATGCTGGAGAGGGTGTGGAGAAAAGGGAACCCTCTTGAACTGTTGGTGGGAATGTAAATTGATATAGCCACTATGGAGAACAGTATGGAGGTTCCTTAAAAAACTAAAAATAGAACTACCATACGACCCAGCAATCCCACTACTGGGCATATACCCTGAGAAAACCATCATTCAAAAAGAGTCATGCACCACAATGTTCATTGCAGCTCTATTTACAATAGCCAGGTCATGGAAGCAACCTAAGTGTCCATCGACAGACGAATGCATAAAGAAGATGTGGCACATATATACAATGGAATATTACTCAGCCATAAAAAGGAACGAAATTGGGTCATTTGTAGAGATGTGGATGGACCTAGAGACTGTCATACAGAATGAAGTAAGTCAGAAAGAGAAAAACAAATATTGCATATTAACACATATATGTGGAATCTAGAAAAATGGTATAGATGAACTGGTTTGCAAGGCAGAAATAGAGACACAGACGTATGGGGGGAGGAGAGGGGGTGGGTGGGATGAACTGGGAGATTGGGATGGACATATATACACTACTATGTATAAAATAGATAACTAAAGAGAACGTGCTGTAGAGCACAGGGAACTCCACTTCACTGTACAGCAGAAACTAATGCAACATTGTAAAACAACTATACCCCAATTAAGAAAAAAAGAGAGAGAATGAATAAGAATGAATGTGAATCTTACGGGACGAAGAATCAGCCAATCCACAGCTGAAACTGAAAAGTTCCAAAGCTTCCTGGGGAAATGGAATGAGGTAGACTCAGTGTTCCTGAATAGCTTATGTGAATTTACTTTTTAGACAAATCTCTCAGCAGATCGTTCAATGCAAACGTCTCTATGTGTATCAAGGAAGAGAAAAGCTGTAATTTTAATTGAACAGAGACACGTGCTTCTTTTGGTTTTTTTAAATCCTTTCCATTTGCATTTAATTATTATTTTCCATGAAACTGAATTTAACACTGGACTTCTGCATAAGCCTTGTAGGAGAAGGTTTTCAGGAATCTGCCAGAGCCATTTCCTGTGTCTCATTAAAATAATGGCCAGGAAAGTAAATGTGTGAATGGAAAGATTGTAGTGTGCTGATTATGTGGAGTCATTGAGCAGAACAGAGTGTGTGACACAGTGATTAAGATAGCCTGGCTTGAAACAAAATGGTGAACTGAAAACGGAGCTGTGTACACAGCATCTAACAGAATCCTGCGAGGAAACTCAAACGTGATCACTTGCTTATTTCAAGTGTATTTTCAAGATAAACTTATTATGAATTATTCACTCTTTCCCAAAAAATGAAAAGGAAGAAGAAAAAACCTGTTATGAATCAGTTTGGAGTAAAGGTTTTCACATGTTTTCAACTTACTGTACCATACACACTTAAAATAACACTCTTACGCATTCTGGAAACATTTGAACTCCTATATGGGCCTAAAGATAACGCCCTGACAGTCAGCATGAGGGTGACACCATTTGAAATCTGCATCAGACTGAACCTGTTGTCACTCTCATACTCTATCCAGCTGCCTCTGTATTCCTTATTTTTTTTTAAATCGTAATGCGGCTCAAAACCTCTTATTTGACTCTTTTTCTTTCTATTTTCCCTCACAGCCAACTAATTACGGAGCCCACTTGATTCTCCTCCTTCAATATGTGTGCCCTCTACCCATCACTCCCAGTGCTCTGCTGCTTCGTTAGTGTTTGACCTTGACAGCAACAGCTTCTGGACCACCTCCTTGAATCCAGTTTGCACCTTGGATGGAATTCACTTTCTCGAAACAGGGCTCTTTTCTTCTGTCATTCCTCAGCTCTAAAACTTCTCATGCCTTCAGGAGGTCTTCTGGGCTTCCACCGTGTTCAGGAGGGAGGCCGAAGGCCATATGCCTGGGCAACGGTGCAACTGAGCAGATGTCCTGCTAGAGGGGCCGCGCTGCTGTGCCCACGACGGGAACCCACTTGCCAAAGACGCTCCACCGGAACAAGAAAGGCAGCAAATCCCTCCAGCGCAGCCGTCGAAGCCCCAGCTCTCAGGCCTGCGAGGGGCTGGTTCAGAGAGAGAGGGGAGAAGCCGAGCAAAGCTGGAGAGTGTGAGCTCTGAGGGGCAACCTCTGCTCTGAGCCAAGTCTGTTGGCTTCAACTCTTGGCCCCTGAAACAGGAGCTCAAGTCTCCCGACTGCCTTTGTCATTTATTGAAGACCTTAAGGCAGCTCCTTGGGCTCCAGAAAGCAGAAGGCATTCTTTGCCCTCTTTTCTTCAGGAAATTTCCTTCCAATGTCTTTCCTCCTACCATTTTGCAAGGTTGGGAGCGGGCTAGACAAGGCAAACACTGTCTCTTTCTCTCCGACACGCTCAGCGTGAGCCATGCTTAGGGAAACCTACCTGTCGCCTTGAAGCTGGGGTGTGAGCTGACGATTAAGTGAGAAGAGGAAAAGGGACCACACATTATACTTGGGTCCACTTTAGTAATGATGCCACGGTCTCCCACGGCTTAGGAGAGTCCTGCAGGCGTTCCGCCCACCCTCTTCATCAAACCCTCTTGATCTCTGACCTCACTGCCCAGGCCCACCGGGCCCGGCTCCCTGCATCTGCACCTGCGCCTCCTGTCTGCCTGTCTGGCTGTGGGTTTGGCTGAGTCCATCACCATTCCCTCTCAAGCATGGTCAGCCTCTGCGCCCCACTCCCGGGCAAGGTCCAGGGCCACAGGTAAGAAGGCAGACTTGGGCACTTTGATTTTTTTTTTAAGTACGGTACACACACCTTAGTCGTGCATTCAAAATTCACCAGGAACTCCCAGGCCCGTTTAAAAACGTGTGAGTTCCCTCAGGTACGCAAGTTGCTATCCAATAGAGCTATAGATGTGCCATGCTTTCAAATTCCACTGGATCCTTTAGCTGGAACAGGCTCTGGGTCTGATTCCACTTTTAACCGACCACCTTTAGCACGGACACAAGCAGAGACAATTGATTCGTTTTGATGAATGAATAAATGAATGACTTTCGCACAAACCAAGTGTTTCTGTTTACATTTGTAAGTAGTGATGCAATTTGTCTTCTACGATTGTACAAGAGCTTTAGAGACTGTGCAGATAGAGCATTCCGGGCTGGCATTTCCACCAAAATATCTTTAAATGCATAGTTATTATTCGATTTCCTAAGATACCCTTGAGCACTTGCACAAAATTTTAGTACTTAAATTAATAAGACAGTATGCCTCATGTAGAAAAACCTAATTCCATGTTTGGCTATGCAGAGGCAGTTGATTCTGAAATAAGCCCATTATAAAAGGGTCCTATGATGAGAGACAGGTTATCTATTTGTTTCTAACGTAAGGGAGGCTTTCTGAGCACTGCGCTCTCCTCCAACCCTCCAGACCCTCCCTGGGAGTGATATTAGACCACCCTCCCGCTGCTGGAGTTGACCAGCGCTGCCTCTCACTTCTGAATCTTCTTAGGTCCCTTCTTCAGCCCAACATTTCGGCTCTGAAGCGCTTGCTCCCAACCCCTGCCCCTTTGTCCTACTTTGGATAAGCATCTCTGGCTGACCTCAGCCCTCTCCGTTGTACACAGTCCTGGAATATTTACCCTCCTCTCACAGATCCTGTTCTGTCAAACAGCATCAGTCATGCCCGTGTCTCAGGACTGTCAATCGTAATTGAAAATGTGTCAGTTTTACTAACATAAACACTGAGATAGCTTCATTCCGCTCTACTGTTATCAGCGAACTGTTTGTTTTTCCTCAGAAAATGGAGATGCTTTTTTACTCCAGAAAAAAAAAAAAAAATGTTGTAACGAGTATAGATTTACAACATTCTGGAGTAAGAATGCCGTAATGTCTCCAAATTAGGGAGCTTGTGAGATGCCTTTTCTATCTAGGTACTATTTGGTTGTTTAAAGTTGCGGTGGGCCCTTCTTTGAATATGAAAAGGAACTCTAGTTTCTAAGGTTATTCTTCCCCTCTGCTGTTCAGTTTGTAAGGACTGCTCATTACATAACCGTGAACATTACCACAAGGAAATCAGGATACTGGAGTGAACAGTGCGCATTTTTAATTGTTCTTTATCAGTCTGTCTGTATCCTTCTAATCTTCCATGCCAGGAGCAAATTTTCTATATGTGTTCTTCCTTATAGGCTAAGCATAAGTACAAAAAAAGAGCGTCCTTCTGTAGAGAATAACTTAGCCTATGTGCTCCATCTTTATGATGAAATACACACTTCCCATTAAAAGGCAAATCTGTCATTTTAAAAGGTTGAATTGGACGTACTTTAAAAATAATTCCAGCTGGTTAAAATGAGAGTATTGAAAAAAAGCTCAGTAAGAATGTTCTCTTGTTCTGTAGTATTTTCATTTTCCTGAGGTGTGAATTGGATATATTTTCTTTTACTTTAAACCCTTTATTCTCAGTGTCTGATTCTGAGTTAGTGGAATAAGTTTTAAAGATGAATTGAGCTCAGTAATACTATTTCTAATACTTAAAGTTTCTATTTCTGTACTATGTATTTCTAGCAAAGAACTGGCCCATTTGAACTGATCTTTTTTCTATGACTACACAAGAAATGTTGATATTTTCTACGTTGTTCTGTTACATGTGCATCATTTCTGGACCTTTTATAGCTCTTCCTTTGAAAGCCTTGTCCATTTAATATAATATCAATATTATTTTCATAAACTAAACGACTAATTACCTCCTGGTAAAACAGAAGCAAAAGATCACTTAAAATATTCAATGAGGTTCTGTAAAAGCCATCTCTGTGTGTGTGTATACAGACACTAGTACTCCACATCTAGTGATCTGAGATTTGTACCTGGATTTTCACACCCGTAGTAAGCTTGGATGCTGAGCTATTATTGCTATTATTTCTTATAAGAAAACAAACAGAAATACAAACACACACAAACACTTCCCCACCAGTCAATTTTCAACTCATTTAAAATTTTATCCATGCAAGTTTAATTTTCCTCACTAACCACCAATGACTTTTGCTTCTAAGATATTGAATAATGAAATGTACATGTGTGATGCTTCTTCATATACAGTCCTGGTCGACCACCATCATTAACCACACTGGCGCTTCCTAAGTTTATGGCAAGGTTTCTACTGCCTGGCTTTCACCCTTGTGTCCCAACACTATCCAAACTATACACTTCAATTTTGGTACAAATCTTACTTATGCATATTGTACTTTCAGACGGTTTGCAAAATGAGATAAAAGCAGAAGTAGGCAAAGGCCCATCATCTTCCTTTACATGTTAAGAACTTTGTTTGGTTATGATTTGCTTTGGCTTCTTCCTGTTGGATTTTACCCTCGTCTAGCTCCTTGCCCACTCCCATTTGCGCCTCTACGGCATATCCCAGGCTGTGGTTTTATACCCCTCTCAACAGACACGTTTATGACTACTCTTCCCTTTTCTCTGTCCTTCATCACTGGGTCCTCGGTCTCTAGGCACCCAGCCCTGATCCAGCGGCTGAGGCATCCCACATCTGACTCTGCGCTGCCTGACGCCTGCCTGCCTTTGCTGCTCGCACCCTTTCCCACCACGCTGACCTGGCTCACTGGCTTCATTCTAACTGCCCATCGTCCATGGCCACCAGCCGCCTAAGTTTTGTGCTATTTGTCCTTTCTCCTCTCACCAAAGCGGCAGGCTGTCAGCAACGCTCTGTCAAGGTCACACCAATACCTGAAAGGACTGGTTGGGTCTTAAAGGCAACCTGGGGCCCACACGCTGGCCTCTCTGGCTGTGGCACTCCACCTGGGGGTGCTTCCATCCTACTGCCGTGAGTTCCCATAACCTCTCACCTTTCCTTGCCCTCAATCCACGTGCCTCTTCCCTCAGCAAAGTCATCTGATTACCTGATGAAAGTAATACCCACTAAGGTGTAAATGATTGATAACTAAGCCACCTCCATGGGAACTTTGGAAGTTTATTAGTGCAAATGAATATCTAATCTGCAGAATGTGCTGTGGAATAGGGTAAGAATTCTGGGTCAGGAATCTACTCTAGGCCTTCCCAGTAAGCCTTTATCTCCTTGCCAAATAGAAGAACAGGCTTAACAAACCAGTACGGCGTTTCTGAGCAGCTGTGAATCCCTACTGAAAGGCCACTCCAGATTATATATAAGTAGGTAGCTGCTCTAAATCTGTTAAATAATTAAAGTTGTTCTCACTATTTCAACCATTTATATGCAAAAGATGCTTATTATTACCACAGTACCTATTTATGGCATTTTATACTTTTTTTTTTTTGTATTACTGAGCTGCAACCTCTTATTTTCCTATACCATACCATGGTGGGATAATTATTTATTGAGTTTTTATTAAGTAATTGAAGCAGTGATTTAGAAACTTTTCTTTTTCCTCTGAATAATGTCCTCGGTGGTGAAATAAACTCTTAGGGGGAAGAGCAGAACTGCCCTTGTTGAAGTGGGAGTGCAGCCCCCAGGATGGAACTGGCCGCTCCTTGTGCCAGACTCTCCGTGGCTGGAGAGGGTCATGGTGGCATAGTTTTCAACCCACTGCTACAGGAGATACTAAGTAGTAAGAGTATAAACCACAGGCCTAGACTTAAGATGTGCACAATTAGGGAAATCAAGCTAACAAATGTGAAACACTGAATGTCTACTTCTTCGGTGTAACTCTGTTAAAAATCTTGTAGAAAACTAAAATAATAACCCTCAAAAAACTAAAAATAGAACTACCATATGATCCATCACTTCCACTGCTGGCTATATATCCAAAGAAAATGAAAACACTAGTTGAAAAAGATCCATGCAACCTCAGTGTTCACAGCAGCTCTATTTACAATAGCCAAGACGTGGAAGCAACCTAAGTGCCCATCAACAGATGGATAAAGAAGGTGTGAGATACACACACACACAACACACATCACAGTGGAGTATTACTCTGCCGTAAAAAGGAATGATATTCTGCCCTTTGCAACAGCGTGGACAGACCTAGAGAGTATTACGCTTAGTGAAATAAGTCAGATAGAGAAAGACAAATACTCTGTTATCACTTCTATGTGGAATCTAAAAAAATAAAACACAGGAATGTATATAACAGAACAGAAACCGACTCACAGGTACAGAGAACAAACCAGTGGTTACCAGCGGGGAGAGGGAAGCGGGGCAGGGACAAGATAGATGTAGAGGATTAAGAAGTACAAACTACTAGGTAAAAATAAATAAGCAACAAGGGTATATTGTACAACACAGGGAAAGATAGCCACTATTTTGTAATAACTTTAAATAAAGTATAATCTATAAAAATACTGAATCACTGCATTGTACACCTGAACCTAATATAATATTATAAATCAACTATGCTTCAAAAAAGAAAAAAGAATCAGGACAATGAAATGGAAAAAAAAATCCTAAAATAATAAACATGGAGCTTGCTATTTGTATAGGAAATAGATTTGCAAGTAAAGTCATAGTAGGTGGAATCAGAAAACCGCTGGAAGGAGCTTACATTGTTAAATTATAGCAGGTTGACAAAACTGCAGTAGGGGTTCTGAGGACAGAAAAAAGTGAAGGAAGATAAAAAAGGAACTCTTACAAGTCAGGTGTTGGGGCCCTCTGCTGCTGTCCGGATAACCAGACAGATCCGCAGCATTTCATGGGGAGAGAGGAGGATGTAAAAAGGCCCAGGGCAAGCACGGCGCTTGGTTTGAAGGCAGTGATGCTCTACAGGTCTTTGGCTTGGGGACAGAGATGTGAGATTGACAAGATATGACTGTCTTAAAAACTTCCTGGCATGTTCCCTTGAAATGTGTAGGAAATGATACAACAAAGGAAAAGTAAAAACATGTCTTCAATGGTCGGAATGTTCCTTTAAAAAGTAATGCCATAGCTAAAAAGAACGACTAAAAATCTTTAGCAGAAACGGAGACAGGCCCTCTATTCTTTCTCCACAATCAGCCCCAGTCACTTTACTGCCCCCGAGGGCTCAAGTCCAGATGCAACTTTCCACCCAGATGGTGTGACGACAATGAACAGAGATGAAAGCCAAGAGGCTAGGGTCAAGTACCAGGCTCACCTCCTGCCACCCAGAAACTTGCTCACATTGGTCCTTGAGAAGACGCTCGTTCGTCCTATGTGGTTTATTCCCTGCCTCCCAGAGAAGATCTGGCCATGGGGAGTCGCTGACCTTCGGAACTGGCAATCCCACCCTGAGTTTCTGGATGCTACACTGCCAATTTGTCCTGCCTCTGGACACGTGACAGTTCTTCCTGAACCACTTGAGTGTTGCATCTAGTAAACAGAGGATCTACAGGAACTCCATGCATACAGCTCTGATCCTTGTCTTGACTTGGGGAAACAGTGGTGTGGCCCTATGTCAGCCCAGGTGAATTCCCTCCTCCTAGGGCACAGCAGGGGAGTGAAAGCGCTGTTCTCCAGTGCTGACTCTCAGGGAGAATTCTTAGAAGACTCCAAGCAGAGAAACACAGGGAAGCAGAAACCACAGAGGACTGTTAGCTCTTTTCTGGAGTTCAATCCAAGATAAGCTCTCTTTCTAGGGCAGTTAATCTTGGCCCTGAAAAGAAGTTGCCAGAAGGGTTATTGATTTCAAAGCTACAAGCTGCTTGCAGGAGTTGAGGTCTAGCCAGGGCCTCTGGGAGGTTTTCAAGGTTAGAGATTTTTTTCTGAGAATATAATGGAAAGCCATAGTTTCCTTCATAAAAAGTCATAATTAGTGTTTGAAGCTAACTGAGTTAACGTTTACAACAGAGGCAAATCTTTTATTTTTTTGGCATTTGTATTTCTTTTTAAATGTCTTCCACAGCATATTGACAAGTTAATTTAGGGTTATGGTTAGTAATTAAAATTCAAAATTCATATTAGTGTAATTGATATTCAGCATGATTAGGAATTAGTATTCACAATGTAGTAAGGCTATATTTATGCTGTTATTTCAAGAGTCTTAAAAAATAGGTTTTAAAAGCTATGTCTCCGTGTGGCACTGTATTTTAAAATACTCTCTGTTATCCGCTTCAAAAGGCGAGGTTGACCAGCTGATCGTCACCAGCAATCAAGTCCGCATCATTTAGAAGGGAGACATCTCAGGCATGCTGGTGTGAAGGAAAACGCACGTTCTACAGGCTTTCCTTGCAAATCAAACCCCGCTAAGAGATGGAAAATACCATAAAAAGGGATGCATCAAACATTGCTCATGTTCTACTGACCCCCTCACAAAGGGACAAAATTTCTCCTTACGGGGCTTGTTCGAGTGAAACTATTATAAAGAAATCCTTCTTAATATATAAATGTGTGTGTGTGTGTGTGTGTGTGCGTGTATAACTATATTGGTTACATTTTATTTCATCTGCCTTGCAGTTATAACCACGGTCTGAAGTAATCCTATCTTTTATGCCTGAATACTTCCAGGGTAAAAAAATAAATAAATTTCATGACAACAGAAAACTTCTAGAAAAAACATGAAGCACAGTCTAACCTTTAAAGTTCACTCAGAAGCTAAAATCTTTATCTGAATTCATTATGAAATCAATGGAACCTCTGGTTAGGATTCATGTAATTATAAATAACACAGAAGACCACGAGGAGAAAGAAATGTTTAAGTCATAAACCTTTCATAGCTTCTGAAACTTCACTTCTCACTCTCACACGCTTGCATTTTCCACACCCAAGGAAGACTACTGTACCACTGTGGATTATTTAGTCTGGATAGCTGGCTTACTGCCTATGCTTTTATGAGTTAAAAAAAGATCATATAATCTGTCTTTTGATATTTCAGTTCATGTTTTTCAGCATGCTTGTATCTTCGCCAAGGAGTGCATATTGAGTGAAAATCCTCTTCTTAACATGCACCGTGGAAGAAGTCATAGGTAAACAAAAAGCACGGTGAAAAGACACTTCTCTTTCTTAAAAGATAGACCAAGTCCTTGTTTCAGAATATATTCCGGTAACTCTATAAATTTCATTAGCGTGAATACCCATGGCTTGGCGACGCTACGTGCATCAGTATACATTCAGCAGGCATGCCACAGTGATTTTCAGGGGCGTTCAGTTTAGTTACCAATCAGAAGGATCACTTAACAATTCTGCTCAGAAACAACAGGGACAAAAAGCAGCTTGGATCAAGGATACCATTTGATTTGCCTGCACTAATAAGTGCCATAAATTATTTACAGAATTTCAAAGTCTTGAAACTGGTGAAGTACACCAGGGCAAAAGTAGAATTTGTTTGTTTATTATCAATTATTTACACAGTATGTTTTACAACATCAGATGTGTAGAAAAGGCATAATCCTGAGGAATGGCATACAGTGGAAAGCATATTATGTTAATTCCATAAAAGCTTAACATGAGACATCAAGTTGTGGAAGCTATTTGATGCGGTATTTATAAATGTTTCAATAACAATCTCAATAATACTAAACTCTAAAAAGCATTCCGAAATATAGGTCTATTTATAATATCTAGGTAAGTGAGAATCTATGCACACACAATTCCTTGCATAATTATAATAAGGGGATTTCAAATCTCTGATGAAATGGTGACTTCAAAATAAAAAGGGTTCTTGTTCAACTAATAAAATATTTGTAATACAGGGTCACACACAATAGAGGAATCAAATCCACATGCATCCAAATAGGTCAGCCAAAAAATAAACATGTCAATCTTTTTAATCAAACTGGCACTTCAAATCTAATGTAGTAATTATAGATGAAAATGTTGCTGAGATTAAGAGCTACACCCCTGGGATGTATGGATGTATGTTGGGACACTATTGTTTTTTAATATGCCTCCGGTCAAATGTGGTAAACTTCACACTTTTAACCAGTGCTGTTTGTAATAGATTGAATGAAACAGGTCTACAAAAGAATCAATAAATGCAAAGACTAGAAAGAATTAGAGAGGCTGGCAGACTTGTACCTATTGTCTGGGGGAATTAGATGTCAGTTTGAGTATTATAACTCTGACAAAGGTTTCCAAGCTTTAATTTACTAGAACATATAATGGGCCAAGGAGAGGCTGGGAAACATAGTCAGACTGAATACATTATTTAACAAACACTTCAATGAATGTTACACACTTTCTTTTTTTTTTATACTCCTGACATATTCTCCCCATTCATTTTTCAGAACCTTGTTTATCAATGAAACACACCTCTCTAAAAGAGTCTTCTCCTAGGGTCCTTAAATTCCAAACCCATGACGGTATATTTAACGCTGAATAATACACTCATGGGAACGAACAATGCTTACCTTAATGTCAAGATGAAAGAAGCATTGGAAACCCTATTGCTAAAGTCCAGCAAGCAAACAAAACATGATAATGATAGCAGGATTAGGTGAGTAATTCCTGGTTCAATACATATGCCTAAATAGAACAAGACTTCACAAGAATTCTCCTCTGCTCTTTATTTTTTCAGCGACCGAGAAAAGTTTAGGAAAGCTCGGCGGCTGGCATAGAGAAAAAAGACCCAGTGCCTTTTTGTTTATTTACTTATTTTTTTAACCTAAATCCGTGGACTTAACTGTGCTTAGCTCACAAAGGAGTTGTCCAGCCCTTATCCACACACCAGATGCAATTTAGATAGGTTGAACTTCTCCCCACTTACCTTGGGAAAGGAGAAAACATTCCATTAATCAAAAACTAATGCAGAAACACCCTTGGGAATAAATGGAAACTACACTGCAAAGGGAGAATTCGTGTTCTCTGTGAAACACGAAAGAAGGACATGTCAGGAAACGGCCGAAGTAGCCAAATAATAATCAACACGTTGCCGGCCAAAAATTAGTGGAGTCTCTGCTGACTTCCACTGCAAGCCCGTCAGGAACGAAAGGCACAAATTTTACTGAAGTAAATCGCCCTGTCTGCTGTTTCATGATGCTCTAACCTGACTTCCGGCAACTAGCAACAAACCAAACAATGAACAGATATTTAAAGAAGTGCCAAAGAGCCACGCATTTGAAGGGCGGCAGGAGACACAAAGATGGCCCTTGTCAATCAAATACTTTTCAGATACTCTCAAATAGTGTCGAAAAGCATTTTATGTAAAGAGCCAGATGGGAATTAGGCTGTGTGGGTCACATTGCTAGGCACAACTGTCCAACTCTGCCATCACGGCACAAAGCAGCCATGGGCAAGACGTAAACAAATCCAGGTGGCTGATTTCCAGTAAAATGACTGAGGGACGCTAAAGACATGACATGTCATATAACTGTCCCGGGTCATAAACTATTCTTCTTATCATTTCTTGTCATCTACTTAAAAAGGTAAAATCAAACAGGCCACACCGAACAGGTGGTGGGCCCGATTTCATCTGTGGGCCAGTTTGCTAAACCTTTCTCTAAAATAATTATGCAATGAAGACCATAATAATTTCTTGGCTCGTATAATCAGAAAATGCAGACCGTAAGCAATCAGGGATGCAAAAGTAGATTAGATACAGTTACCAATCTAAAATGCAGTTCTAATCTGTTTGAAGACAATACAATTATTCCAGTGGCAACGTTGAAATGAAATCCCGATACAAAATATCTTTAGATCTTGATGTACCCCAGAGTCCCTGGCATGCAGTAAGAGTACGCAGGGCAAACTTCCACCCAGGAGGCCAGAAATCCACATTAATTTCAACTGAAATGGTGATGCATTTAGGATGTAAAGGTAAGCTAGCAGGCACTGTTCCTAATATCTAGGACCTAACCATCCTAAAAGGATAAACAAGTAGTTCTTGCAATAATTCAAGATAAAACCAACTGCACTAAGTTTAGCAACTGAGATATAACGTGTGCTGGGAAAGGAGAATTTCCAGTGGGGTGATCTGTCATGACGTTACAAGGGAGGCTGTCTTTGAGACGGTCGCCTAATCAGAGGCACGCACTTGAGCGGAAATGGCAGAAAGGGACATTCTAAGCAGAGGACTGAGCTTGGGAGAAGGGAAGGGGCGGGAAGCATATAGTCTCCGGCGATCAAGGAGAACTCAGAGAACCTCAAGGGCTGAGTGGGTAGCAGACAAGAAATAAGGATGGATTCATATTAAAGAGGGCTTTGAACGCTACCCTGAAGAATTTGGACTCCATTTTTATGCAAATGAAGGCCAAGAATTTCAAGCTCTTATTATACAAATGAAATTTTAGCAAAGCTGAAATCTTCTTTATAACTCAAGTTCAATAATACTCTAATCACAAAATGCAAATTTTCATAAAATAATTTAAGACCATACATTTCTTTCTAAAATCCTTCTGCCACTGTTCTGAATAAAAATGAACGTGACTTTTACAACACAGGGTTAACACGGTAGAGCAGGATAGAGCTCAGTACAGAGCAGACGCTTAGTAAATAGGTAAATAACTGTATGTTACCTTTTGGATCTATGCCAATGTCAGGCAAATGAAATAAAGTTGGATTTTGAAGTTTAAGCAACACGAAAGGAAATCTTTTCTTCAATATCATATGAAAATGTGGAAGCCTCCAATATATACCCCCCGACCCCTGTTTTCAACCTATTATCTGTGGAGGCAAAGTTGGCATTATACCAGGGTTATGTCGCTGATAAATTTTTTTCAGTGAAAAATTTCATTTAGTAAGACATGGCGCATGAGAAAAAACAATAAGTTAGAACTGATTAATAGAAACAATCCTGACATTTACACTTGACACCTCCAGGTAAATTCAGGTCTCAAACACCCAGTGGTCTCTTAATTGTCATCAGAGTATAGTCATAAAGAGCCATAAATGGATTACTGGCTTCAGGTGCCCTGTGAACCTTGGTACAGCACAGTGCTATTATAAACCATGTGAAATGAGGTGCTCAGAGGATGTCCAATTATAACCCCATTGAACGAGGCACCAGAAATTTTACTTGTGTACAGTTGTTCAAGCAAGCTTTCAGAGGACAGGCGCTCATAAAGGACAGTGAATGCTTGTCCAAATATTTGTGTGATTTTTCACACTGTTTTCTGTAGTTATCTGAATTACTGATATAGTCAGAGCCACACCAGAAATACTTAAGAATGTCTGTACTGTCAGAGCAAATTAATTTAGGAAGTATTTGTTGAGCCCATTCTAGGGGTCTAGAATTCATGTTTAGGGGAAAAAGAATTAAGGACCCAACTAAGGAAATAATAGGTTTCTTTTTCTTTAAATTTGCAACTACACTCAATTTTTTTATGAATAAATGTATATGCGTACAACAATGTATTTATAGAGAATACGAAAATGTGATACAGAACTCAAAATATAATTACCTGTTAATCTTCCCAACTCATTAGTCATTCATAGTTTTTAGTTTTAGTCATTTTAGATTTTTTAAAAGGGAAACCAGAACACAGTCCTAAGAATAATTAAAGTCCTTTTTTAAAAGAAGAAGAATTCTAAGGGGAAAACCCGGCAAATTGTACTCGCAAAGACGCAGGTGCCTGCCATCCCCACCCATAAATCTGGCTCTAAGCAGGTGAGATAATTCCGGATAGAGGGGACTGTAGCCTCCATAAGTCAGGCCCCCCTTACGGGCCAGCGTGTGTGTAACATACATACATCTAAAAAATATACACATTTGGACATTTGGGCTTCCCTGGTGGTGCAGTGGTTAAGAATCCGCCTGCCAATGCAGGGGACATGGGTTCAATCCCTGGTCCAGGAAGATCCCACCTGCTGCGGAGCAACTAAGCCCGCGAGCCACAACTACTGAGCCTGCGTGCTGCAACTACTGAGCCCGCGTTCTAGAGCCCGTGCTCCCAACAAGAGAAGCCACCACGATGAGAAGCCTGCGGCACCGCAACAAAGAGTAGCTCCCGCCCGCCGCAACTAGAGAAAGCCTGCGCGCAGCAACAAAGACCCAACGCAGCCAAAAAATAAATAAATTAAATAAATAAATAAATAAATAAATAAAGTGATATAGATATAATTACGTTATTAAAAAAAATATACACCTTAGTGTGTCTAGTTGTGCTGTAACACGGGTGTACTATTTAGAGTTAAAATCTCCCACTCATTATCAAGTCTATGCAACAGAGAATTTTTTTTTGTATGAGACAAAAGTGCAAAGCATGGATGACCTGGTGTCATTTGATCAATCATGCCCACGTAATCCAGAAAAGTCTCACTGAGCTAAAGTTACATCCTCTTCCAGCACAAGGAGAAAGAGGGCCACCAAGACTCAGACATCAAAGTCGCCTGTTAGACTCTATCATGTGAAAAACAAGAGGAACAGCAGTGGCATCTCACCATAAAGCTTAGTGCGTGTAAAACTCTATAACAGAACTGGATTGATATTTGGCTTTTTTTAATACTGAAAAATTCTCCACTTACTTTCATTCACTCCAAGTCTTACAGCTCTCACTGAAATAGGCTTTACTGTATAAATATTTAACATCATCCTTGCTCAACTATAGTATACAGTTTTTTAAAAGATGCTGAATGGTAAGCAAATCAGTTGAAGTTTCCCACTGACGGGACATAGAGGTGTGTGACGAGCAAAGTGGACGTGAGTCAATCAGCAAACATTCATTGTACATCTAGAGCACTCAGCAGGTCAGGGTGCTTTGGAGAAGGCTGCTGGCCTTGCTCTAAGGAGCTCTAGTTATTAGAGGAATCAGGCTTCCCTCTTCGCAATTACTTAGAGTTTTGACACCCTGACCATTTGATCCTGTCAAGCCTTATCTTTCATTTCTTGTCAGTTTTGTTTTTCTTCACTCCGTTAATTACATGCAAAAGCACAGCAGCTCACAAGGTATATTCAACCCAATTCAAAATATGTACCTCCTTGTTGCCATTCTTGGCAACACAGAAGTGAGACCCACTGACAGTAGGTTACACACCTCTGGGAACATGCACAGCTTTTATTAGGGCATCCAGGGTCCTGAGCGATACTGAGCCATTTCTGGGTGTTTAACTTAATGTCAGAAGATGATCTGAGTACTAATAAGAATCATGAGACATCCTGAGATTTTAAAAGAGGCATCCAATCTTCTGATCTACAGATAGGGAAACTGAGGCCTGGTGAGTTTAACTGGCTTAGCTAAAATCACACATTCAGTGACAAACTGAGTTAGAATGCAATTTTACTGAGTCTCAAAAAGTACTCATTTTATTTATCTAAGTTTTAAAATACCTGTAACAAATAATGTGAGGCAGAATGAAAAAATATATGTACACCTACAATATGCATAATATAACATATGTATATAATATGCACTTACATTTGGTTGTATCTCATTTTACCTCCTCTAAATTATTGAGACTTTCACAGTTGTATTTCGAATAAAACTTTCCGAGTTAAACATTTAAGGACTGTATTACGTACAAAAAAGTCTTGGAAACACCAGCTTCATTTTTGGTGCTGTTTCACATAGATTGTTGTTAACACGCCACAAGCTGTAGACACTTAAAAATACTGTTTAATTTTCTTTAATCCATTTCATTTTATGGATCTAAAATGGCCATCAGACAATAATACAGCAGTTTCCATAAGGAATAAATTGTTACTGTTTGACAAAAAACTCTTTTTATGCCAGAAGAGGGAAATATAAAAATGTCTTTTTCATATAATTATATTAAAAAATGTGTTCGTATGTTCTCTCATATTACAGCTGTTAGAATGTTTTTTATTTTCCTTAAGCCACTGACTTTAGAGCTTTCCTTTTCTTCCCCATTTTTTCCCAATTAATTTCTGTTCAACCAAAGAATTCTTTTCTTTTATGGCTTCTGCTATCAGAGCAATGCCTTCATGAAATGAGCAAGCCCACTTCTGAGCTCTGCTCTTCCAAAAACAGGGGTAGGAAAGATCAAAATATTTCTAAAAAGGGTATTTTCCCATTTAGGTGTTATTCTTCATGTTAGGAGAGCTGACAAATAATTACTAGCCTGTAAAAAATTTAAATCTTCTGCTACTCAAAGATGGGCAGTGCACATAAACAGAGAAATATAACCTTTAAAAGATAGTCCGAGCTTCACAAACTTGGTCCTACAGGGAATCATCCGCTATTAATCAATTTACTACCTGAGTTCTGATAATCGTCTTGCTTTTGTTTATCATTATGTGTTAAAGTGTTTTAAAAAAAGAACTAGAATGAATTTAGCATATTGTTTTTCTTCAAAAGATTTTTCTTCTTCTGTTTTTCTCATATTTATTTTAGATTTTGTTTATACTTTAAACATCCAGAATTCATGAGGTTTCCTTATGTACTTTGCAAAATTTACAGACCATTATTTTTAATCTTTTTTTTTTCTTTTTATGCTTTGAATAACTGCTTTTCTTTTCAAAGAATAAGGGAGGAAAGTCTGTTTAATTAAATAATATAGTCAAACAACTGCTCTTTTTTACACTGCAATCGCTTCACTATTAAAAAAAAAGGCAAGGCATAAAACTCAACTAATTACATTTATTAAAGATCTGAAGAAGCAGTGGTATCTCTGCCAATACCTCCTACTTCCACCCTCACACCAACTGCCTGAATATTAGAAAATCTGGAGAAATGAGATGTCTAACACAAATTATTCAACAGGGTAGAATTATATACAAATATATATAATATTTATGAGATACATTAGTATATTTCTTACCAAAGCTATTTGAGCTCATACAAACAGACTTTTTTTAAAAAAAAGCATGTCACTGCCATGAATTGGCACTCAATTAAGACAAATGCAGGCATCAGTATCAATCAAGAAGTCAAAAAATTGGCCGTTTTGAGATCTATTCATTCTGTGCATGTAGATGTGGCTTAGCTTTACTCCCCAGTTAAGAATATGTAATAAATGTAACAAGTTCCAGTGAAGTAAGTAATCTGTTATTAAAAACAAACAAGGGATCGTCTGTTATTAAAAACATAAGCTCATTTTCCTTCAGTATAGATTCAATGGCATTGATCAATAAATATTAGAAATTATGTCTGAAACAGGCAAATTTTGTAAAAGGAATAATTTAAACAATTATATATTTCAGAAGTGATTATATACTGATTTCATTCAAATATTATCTCTTGCACTCATAAATCTACTAACTTTCCCTACCTTTTAAGAGATACTGACAAAAAATTAATATGAGTGTTTCATCTCCCATGGACACACACACACACACACACACACACACACGTAAGCTTGGGTGTGCATGCACATGTAGGAAATTGATCATCATAATACTTGAGGTCAAACATACCACTTAACAAAGAGAGGTTTTTTCTTTTAATTAATTGCACCATTTTCCCTTTTCAGCTTCCATATATAAAGGAAGCTTAACTATGTGCTTACAATGATAGTTCAAGCTAGAACCCATTACTTTAATTACCTTACAATGAGCAGAAAAAACCTAATGTATGGTAAATGTAGCTCTCTTAATAGAAAAGCAGATTTTAAAGGCATGCTCATTTTCAAAATAAGCTGGACATACTACAGTCAGGTTTCTGTATTTTCTATATACAACTGGTATTTCATTTTGAATTACTTGAGCACTTTGCAAAGTGTATGCACTATAACAAGAGGTCAAGTTTCACTCAGTGAATCGATTCAATACGAGAAGCAGAAATTTCCACAGAGGGAAGGAAATTGCCTTAAAGTCAGCTGGCATCACTTTGTTTCAGCTTCTTGCTCTGAGGGCTGGGTCCAAATGCCTGCAGTGCTCTGTGCTGTTCTGTGCTACTTTGAAGAACACAAGGCTTGAAGGGCTGTTAGAGAGAGTAATGATGGAATTATAACTGACTAGCTCTCTGTCTGGTGAGACTACCCAGAAAAGACTAACAAGATAGCAATGGCTAAAAAAGGTCTTTGTTGTCTAGGTAAGAATGGAAGTTTTTTTTTTCCTTTTTGAGTTCTTCTCTCCAATGCTAACCTCAAATTCAGAAAAGCCAAAGATTCAGTGTGACTCACACTGGCTTTGATCAGGTTTCCAATATAGTCTAAATAACAGATCATTGTAAAGAATACGTAAAACAGTTTCTGTTCCAACAGTGATCAGTGTTTGAAAAGAACTCTCTGTTTATGCTATGGTGCCATCAACGTAGAACTTTGCTCAACAGTTGATCAGAAGCCAATGATGGCACTGAAGTTAATGGAAATGAGAAAATAGGTTATATTGCTTGGATGACTAAATTGATATAATAAAGAGTCAATGAAATGATTTCAGAACTGATGGAGGATACCCAAGCCATATTGAGAACCTTCTTTGGACGGCTTCTGTCCAATTTCCAAAAATCTGTATAAAATAGGTGGTTTTCACGTGACTGCAACAAAATAATTTTAAATCAAGAAAGAAGGGACCCATCTTTCCATTCACAAGACCGTGTCATTTCTTCTTTGTGAGGATTAGACAGGTATTCAGTCTATATTTCCCCCAAAATAAGACCGAGAATACTGAGTTATAGATGACAAATAGCAGAAATAGGCTGGCTGTGTTTATTTTGAAAAGGTTTGTTGAAGTTTTAAAAACACATTTAATTCTTTCAGAAACTAAAAAGTTGCATCCAAGCCATAAGAAATTCACTCCTTTTCTAAAAAATACTCAATCAGGCATCCCTTTATAGTTGTAATTATATTTTCAGCATCATCAAATATATTTTATGAAGTGCTTATGTCTTTTGATACAATGGTCATTTTTAGAGACTTGGAGCGCTTTCGTATGATTTTATGTTGCTTCTACCTCAAAATGTAAACTCCTTAAGGAAAGAAACATCCCATGTAAACCCCCAGAGGCCCAGAAGAGTGATTTGCATACTCAATCAAAGGATTTGATTAACCTCTATCCCAGAAATTTCAGTCTTAGAAACCTAGAGATCTATTGGGAATGAACGTAATAACCTTCTAATATAGGCTGTTTAAAAATCTTTGTTTGTACAAAAGTATTCTGCTTGTCTAACCTAAAGCATTCTTGCTGTAATTTCAAACCATTTCTTATATATTGGACTTTTTGAAGTTGAGGAATCAAACTGCTGGTCAGCATTTTACAAAATACATAAAACATTTACTTTGGAATAATAAAATAGAACTACCATTGTCTATATCAAGATTGGGTTTTATATAAACGTAGTAAACTACATTTTTAGTTTTAATATGGAATATATTTTCAACTTTACTAAATTAGATACTGGAAGAAACTTCACATGCTTGTTTTTTATTCTCCACTAAAGATCAAGTACATTAGAACACTTGAATGAGAAAAAACAGAAAACAAACATGTAAAATAAATGCATGTTGCACTAATATAATATGATCCACATAAGGTTTGCTGCCTTTTCAGAAATAACTCCTACAATCTTGGCATGCTTCTACTCGGGACAGTTCTGTAAATATGCACATGGTTCAGGACATGGTAAAAAATGAAAATGCTGATAAAAAAATGGACATATGTTATCTGGTCACTCAGTACGTTAAACTTCAGCTGAAATAGCTAGAAAAGAGGGCAAGGAAGTTATCCTTCCCCAGTCCGTTCCTTATCATTCTTAGAGCCTTCCCTTGAGTTCATGGGAGTAGAAATTATGTCTACCAAAATAGTCCTTGGTTCTGTAACTGCATATTAATGAATTATAATCGAGGTCCTTTCCACAAGCAAGAAATAATGATGAAGACCTCTATCTCAATCCTTTTTGAGCATGAAAGCACTGACTCCTTTAAATAATTGGTTAAAAACAATGCAACATCCTCTAGGTGAGTTTTGTGGTGATTAAGGTAGCTTTCAATATTTCCCAGAAACTTCTAAAATGCAGTTCTCATCTTTGAAAACCTAATTTCACCCTTAATTTTCTGCAACTCCATACCTTTTCAGTTGTCGATACGTTAACTGTTCAAGTCTCCTCTAATATTCTCATCAAATTGATGGATATTCCTTTTAATCGGAATAGAGATTCAGTCCTATAAATCATGTTTTAATCATTTGATCCCATTTTTCCAAATACTACAAAAATTAACCATCCAAGTATTTATTTCAAATTGCACAGTATTTTGGCATTTCCTATATCAATTACTATTATTTCTTTGCTAGTCTCTTGAAGTGAAAACATTTTGGAGAAAACAGGAAGTCCTACATCAGAAGGTATATTGCTTCTAGTAGGGTTTCAGTTAAACATGTCCAGTTTAGAAATTTGATTGGGCCACTGGTTTCTTTTTTTTTATGTTAAGCTAGTCATGTAACCCCTCAAAATCTAAATAATGACACTTAAGCAGATGAACAATCAGTAAAGAAAATATCTAGATAGATTATAACTAGTGAAAATGAAGATAGAGACTACTTTTGCACTGAATCCTGGTCTGCATGGGAGTAAAAATACTGCTACAAATTCAAACGAAGTTAACTAAAGGCAGTAACCTCTGGTTTGAAACCCCCAGATGGCTGAAACCAAAGAGCTAGTTTGTCCATTAAGATACCCTGAAATCTAATATTTCAGCATAATGAACCACAATATATGACTGTGATTTTAAGTTATTCCATTCTGAATCACACTTACTTGATTTCCGTTTATTTTTTTTCCTAATTAGAATAATTTAATGAAAAAGGAACACGTATGCAAGGGTGAGAAGTGATTGTCCTGGGTCTTCCTTAGCTAATCATAATAGATTTAGTGGTATGTTGGGTTTCAGTTATATTGCTTGTGTGTTTGCAACATTTGGGTACTTTAAAAAAATCAGCGATTTAAAATAACAAACCAGGTGGAGTGGGTTCTTTTTACACATACAGTCGTACCACCTCATCCTCCCAACAATCCTGGCAGGGAGGCATTTTACCGAGAAGGATACTGAGGCTCACAGAAGTTACCTGCCTGAGAACACACGCTAATCAATAGTGGAGCTGAGTTTAGAACCCAGGGCGTCTAGGGCCACAGTCAGGCTGCTGGCCGGCACTGCTTTAATAGGCAAGCTCATACCATTGCCATTTGGAAGAACTAGATCACCAAGGGATACATATAATCCTGCCAGTGTAGAAATGCACTGTGCCTGTCCCTGACCCATTTCAAGGGCTTCCCACGACACAGTTTTCTATTAGGGCAATCTAGGGACCTTCCATTTTTCTATTTAGTACCTTTCTCCTACCTCCTGGAATTTCTACACCAACACCAAGAAATCTGTGTCTTCACGTTGTCTGTACTTCATCACCCTGAACTTATTCTCTCCTTCATACAGGACGAAATTTGATATGTAAAAGTTCAAGCTTAGAAATAAGTGACCAGGAGATATGAGATATAAGTGACCAGGAGCTATTAACATTTTAATAGGGAGTAGTTCATTCATGCAAAATAGGAATGAAATTCTATTGGGATCATTTAGGCATCACAGAATAACAGAAGCGATCCTTGAAGGAAGGGTTTGCCCTTCAAATGATATCACATCCAAAAAAACCTGACCTTTATTAGAACCAAGTCTAAAATTTTCCTACCCTTTTTCATCACTGACCTAGGAGGGTACAACTATCCAATTGGATATTGAAGTATTTTTCATCAGCAATGACTCCTCAAAAGGAGAAAATGAAGTTTACAAATTTTAATTAGGATTTCCTTGTATCAGTCAGATAACAGTTTACATGTGATCATACAGACATGTGACCACTGATTTATATTTTAAAGCCAAAGGACATACTACCTATTAAACCCTTAAAACAATTTTTTTTTACAACCAAATTAAACAAACAAGCAAGACCTCAGCCAAAATCATAATGGGACATTTACAACTGATTCATTTGTAATGAAATATGATTGGTGATTGATTATGCATTACACTATCTTTTTACACTTGCCAAATGGGATATGAAAGTCAAGCAATGCTGAATATAAATAATCTGATGCAATCTGATAACATCTTGTAAACAGTTGCCTTGAATTTACAAAGCTGATCTACATGTAAATGAAGTAACTTTTTTAATTGAACCGACCAATTGGCTCTGCTGAAAAAAATCAGTTCACTTTTTTTTTTTTTTTTTTCCTTTAAGTAAATACCTACCACAGGGTCAAATTGCTAGAATTTTATACTCTGGAATTTCCTTCCAGAATATAACATTCTGCTACTGTACATTTTTCTTAACAGGTTTGATTAACTTTATAAAAAGGTGGTCAAATACTGACCACATTAGAGGTTTGGTTTTGATCTCCTCACTAAAACTGGTTTTGTTAAGCTGAGCTCGGTGGCTCCCGCAGAGAAAAAAGAGGAAAACAATTAAAGACTCCCTCAGGAGGCCCCATCTTTCAGCAGAAGATTTGGGGGAACATTCTTATTCACATGCAGTCACAGTCAAATGCCTTTTAAGTGTGTTACTGAGGCATAGCACGGCTTTGGTTTTCTATTATTTCCTATTGTTAGGTCCAAGGTTCAAGGGGAATAGTAAAGGAAGAAATGAAACAGTCCTGATTAGTTTATGTATATAGACTACTTGATTGCAATTCCAGAGCAACTTGTTTCTTTCTTTCAAAATCTTAATTGTCTTGTTGCTTTATTTGGTTACTGGGTTTTGATTGGTTTTAATGTCACAGAGCTGGTTCATCCATATAGCCATATAGATAAGAAAAAACGAACTCAGCTCTGCCAAAAATTTCAAGATTTCATCAAGAAGTCTTCTGAGGCCAGATGATAGCCAGAAATAAAAATAATAATTTAATAAATGAAATAAAAATTAATGAATGGATGTGATTTGTGAAGAACAATGAGCTATTATTAAAATAAAAGAAAGCTAAATTAAGTGTTATTTAACAAATGTGGTTCCTAATAAGAATACTGTTAAACAAGAAATAAATGACTATTATCCAGAAGCACAACAAAAATAATTTACATGTTACATGCATACTGAATAATATTGAAATAAGAAAGGCTTAGATGCTTATTCACATAGAATGACTTCCTGAAACTTATCCAACTTAAAGAAGTATAAAAAAATGCTCTCTTTACTATATAGCAGCTAGAGAGGCTGTAAAGGAAGATGAGATTTAATCACTGCATAAATATATGCTAAAGAAAGACGTCAAAGTAGGATTTCAAAAAGATAGCTAAAGCGTAACAGCAGATAAACATTACATTAACTCTGCTCTTGGGGAAAAACACAGAAGCAAGTAATGCAAACACACGGGTGAGATTATCATCTTCCATAAATATGTAACTAAATATCAACATTTTCAAGTTCAAGTCATTTGGTAAAAGCCAAGGAAAAACAAGCATTAAAATGTTACAAATGAAAATAAACTTCTCAAAGCAGCATTTTCCTAATTCAAAGTTCACATTATTTTAAGAAGAAAATCCTTCATTTTTTTTTTTTTTTTTTTTTTACTCTGAAAGCAGGTTTTATTTAAATTTCTAGTGTGCGTGCAACTGCAACTATTAAGGACTTCAGTTCCCCAAATACTTAAGTAAATACTTAAAACAAGCTGTAATTTAGTGAAGTGGATTCCTGCCCATAATACAAAGCTGATACTATATAACCTTCTGGAGGAAGAACACAAAAGTGGATTTGAATGTGAGGTCTGAACAAAATGACAAAGGTTAGGGCTTTTTTTTTACTAAGCTACAAACATATTCAAAACTCATGTCAAAGTCTAAAATTAAAGAAGCATCTTATCCCATAATATTAAATTGGACTTGCTATATTTAAAAAATAAACAATATTTAGAAGACAATGATCACATGAAAAATCTTCATATTTCACACAGCCACATGCACACACCAAGATGCTTTTTGAACTTGAAAGCTGAATCAAAGGATTAAGTAAATGTATTCTGTGCAAAGGAAGTGATGGTGTCAGAGCAGAGATTACTTTGAGGTTTGCAATATATATGTTTTGTTGTACTGTTACGCAAATTATAACATTTTATAGTACTGAAATGTTTAAAAGTAGACACTGATTTTTTAAATTTCCTGTTCTATTATATATTGTTATAAAGTATCCAGTGTGTATTCTGAAATTGGGATACAGAAGTTGAATTAAGAAATGCCTCGACAGTAGTTTTGTTTTTGTTTTAGTTTTTTTTCATTCCAGCTGTGGAAGAGAGGAATATTTTTAAACTAATTCAATGAAAAAACAACATCGTGCACCTGCTGACCCACTCTGCTTGGGCTTCATCCTGGACACACATTCCAAGTGAGTCTAAATGAACAGGCATTATGTAAATAGGCATCGCTAAATAAAAGGCAGCTCTCCTGCATTAATCCAAAGCCTGTGGTGCTTTCAGAGCAGCCTGGAGACCATCCCAGACACCTGGCTTTTGAAAGACCACCAAGAGAATAAGTAAAAGGGGTCCTTAAAAGCACTTCAAAATTAAATCTAACTTAAATACAGGATTTAGATATGTTTTTGCTCAGCAATTTTAAAAGTTTATTTTGGTTATTTAATACAAAAATTCTCACCTTGAAGACACCAAACTGTTCCTCAATCAGCGAATAGTTAAGAATTAAAATCGTGGAAAGGACTCGGGTGAAAACAAATGATTTCACTTCTTGCTCTACAATATATACTCCGGTTTCCTTCATTCCAATGCTGACTTTTGCTTTTAAATATTTGGAATCGAAAATTTACAGGTATGTATAGATCAAGTATAATAACCACATCACCTGTTTAAGAAGCTGATAATAAAAAATTAACTAGAAAAAATTTTAGAATGCCTAATAGGCCCCAGGGTAAAATACAGAATCATAATGTTAAAACTCACAGATACTATAGGAAAATGATTATGAAGTGTTTTATTTTTTTCCCTAAGAAATAATTAAGTAATGAGTTCAACTTGTTAATTTTTAAAACCATTTAACTAAAATATTCCATAGCTAACAAAATTTGTTATTCAATTTAGAAGGGAAACACACATATTATGAGAAATCCTAAGGCCTAAAAAAAGAGAATTCCTGAATATGCAAGACATGGATTTTATGGAGAGTTAGTATGTATATTTGTAGGTTCATATTTTTTGAATTCTATTAAACTCCTCCTTGGGGGATGGCTTCTGTCACATTGCTTGAATCACGACAAAAGCCACAGAGAAGATCAACAGTGCTGTGGAGGTAATGATCTTTCCCTGGCCTCTCAGGAGCTGGTTGTAAAATTTATAAGGAAAGTTCTATCCATGGCCTACATAATTTTTTGGTGAGGCAGTAGAAATTGATGCCATCTATCTAAAAGAATAAAAGTTGTCAATTTAGGTATCTGAATGTTCTCAGCTGCCACAAATCTTGGAGACATCTGGGGTTATTAAAGGCACAGACATTTAAGTTATGGATGTGCGATTCAATCATCTATCTTTTGACTAGCTGATCGGTATTAAACACGGTGCTCTATTTTGTAGGATGTAACAGAATCACAAAATACCATTCCTGCCCTTGGGGTGCTTAGAATCTACTAGGAAGATACAAACATTCTGCATCCATAAAACACGGAGTGTTTTAACAGGAGCTAACTCTTATCAGGGCAAAAATTTTATGTCGAAATGTATAAAATAGTGTACAGAAATCTGTAACTTTTGCCCATAGATTAAATCCTAAGACTTCTCTTTAGTAGTTTAATTGTGGGCTCATCTGAACCTCAAAACTTTCAACAAGTAACATTCGTTTCAGTAGTTTCTGAGAGTAGAACAAAAGAAAACATGCATGCCAAACATTTGATAATTTAAATAAAAGACAATTCTTTATTTCCATCTTGACTAGATAGTTCTGTAATCCCCTCATTTGGGAATTTTCAGGGTGGTTTCATAGCAGAAATTTCCCCCAAATTGGGTGCTTTAGGAGCATCAGCTTGATGAATCCAAAGGACCACAGATGGAACAGGGCCTGGAGACACGGTTCTCTGAGGGGCTCTGGGTGTGACGCTGACTGGCAACTCCAGGTACAGGTGGGCAGAAGAATTTGTGAGATGTTTTTCAGATTGAGAAAGTGAAAGTGTTTGGGACTACTTCATCTGGCTCGTCCTAACCGCTCATTAAAAAGAATTAAGAATTAAGCTATGATTGTGTCTCAGTGACTTAATCTGAGGGTGGGATGGTAACACGTCATACAAGGTAAAGGGAAACATGGAGGCTTTCTTGAGCACCGCCTGACCGCCAGCGCTGGTCACTGCAGGGACCTCTGGCTTGACCCCAGGGACGCATCACACAGGCCTCACCCCACTCATCACTGACTCACAGGTCATCTTTTCTTGAAAGTCACTTTAAACCAATCATCTCTAAAATTCTACCATCTCCTCCCACCTCTCTCGTCATAAGGCTTGGACAAAACTATGTATCAAATTTTAAATATCTATGTGAAAAGAGTTCTGCCAACTTTAAAACATTATTGAAATGTCAGTGATGAACAAATAATTGCAAAAGCTTCCTTTAGAACCTGTGATTCTAGAAGAATATTCACTTTCAAACCAAAGGATATTCTATGTATCCGTTTATGTAATACTGATACTAATAATTAACACTTCATGAGTGTTAATGATGTGTCAGGCATGATTCTAATGTCTTTACCGGAGTCTTTTAGCCTCACTACAAACCTGTGAGGTTAAGTACTATTATTATCTCCCCTTCAAAGACAATGACATTGAACCACAGAGAGTAGGTAATTTGCCCGAAGTCATAAGGCAGTGCATGGTAGAACCATAATTCTAAAAGGTAGTTTCCTTCTGGAGCCCACACTCTTAACCACTGTGCTAGACGGCCTCCCAGCTGTGTCATTTATACAATTCTCCATCTTCTAAACACCATCTATCACAGGCTGACTGGAAACCATGCCCTCTGCTAAGCACCGTGTCCTTTGTGTACGAAAACACTGGTCTGACAGTACGTGGACAGAGAATATTTATCCTCTACCTTTCGTGAGACCTAACTCATCCACTAAGATATCTAAATTCTTCAAGGCACAGTTAGGCTTGATCAAATAAGTCATTCACCACGCAACACGAAATGGCTGAAGCTACCAGAGAGCAATTCACTAATTGTTGGACCGCGGGTCATTTCAACTGTGTACACAAACCCCTACTCCCAGAGCTACTGAGGCACCACCACAGTGTTCCATAGGCACCCATGTGCCCCTACATGCCTAAGACATGCAAAAGCATGTTTGGCTTTATTTGGAAGATGATGCAGGGCTTTTCAATTGCACTGGCTTTTCCTACACTGCCATCAAGAAGACAAACTGGGCAAACAATCATTTCCAGTGGACATACTGCCCTAGCATCGCCTGTCCTCAGTCCAGGAGAAAAACTGACAATAACACAGCCATCAGCTTTCCTGTGCTGTCAGTGTCTCTCTGGCAGAGGATAAAAGTAGGCAGGACTTCTTTAAGTTATTTTCAGACATTTTAAATAGTCCATGGGCCTCTTTATTCTGGTGGCACTTCTGTGCAAGCACGATGAGGGATTTTTGTCTTGATTTTAGAATTATGCAGGGGAGTAATGAAAAGAATGGCATAAAAAAAACAGAGTATGAAATATTTCTGTGTTTTCACGAGCATGTAGAATTTTTGTGGTTTGCAAATATTTACATTTATACTTATAGTTACATTTACATCTATATTTATATTTATATTTATATTTGGCAGACCAGAGACCTGAGGTGATAAAGGTAAATGAGAAACGTGCCCAAAATGTGAGCATCCGTAACTCAACGCAGCACCAAGGCATGGCCAGCTGCCAGTGACATTCTTAAAAAAAAAAATTGTAGGTTGTGAGGAGTCACTAATAAAATTAATTTCTAACATGGTAAAAAGACATATAGGATCATGTTATCTGCCTTAACATGCATTTCTTGAAACATTGTCACGTGCCAGGTTCTTCCTGGACAAACGAACTCCTCACACCTTGCAAACCCACAGAATAGATTGCAAGTTCATTAAACTGCTTGCTGTCTTTCAGGAGGTTTTCTTTCCCCCTACTTACAGATAGTGTGTAACAAATTAAATATCCAACTGAAATAATGAAAATGTCAATACTTGTAATAGAACTTTCTGAAAAAAAAGAAATTAAAAATTGAAAATGAGTGGAATGAAAATGTTTTTCTTTTTTTTCCCCCTCCCTTTAGACATTCTTTCAATTAGAAAGGAGACCAAACTTAAATTATAGCTACCAATTAATTTTTCTGCTCTCTGGCAAGTGAAATAAGCATCTTTCATTAAATTGGATATTAAAGCTCATTGGTTATACAAGGAACCTCCAGATTAATGGACTAGAGTTCTCCAGTTTCAATTATTTTCTCTACTTCCTAATATCGGTTCAACTGCCCCCCTTTCCCTGGTGGGGCTTAATCTCTCACTCCTACTGTCCCTAAGTATTTAACTGACTCTTTCCACTACTGTGGGTCACTCAGTTAATCTGATCTTGAGGGTACAACCTCCTTGTTAAAATATGTGTGTGTGTGTGTGTGTGTGTGTGTGTGTGTGCATGTGTGTGAATTAGTAGTTAAGAAGGCTTTCTTAAGATGAAACCAGTAGCAGCAGAAAAAAAAAAACAAAACAACACAAAAACAGTGCCAGCTAGGAAATGAAAGTGGGCAATTATCCAGAGCTTTTGTGTTTTGCAGCCATATACACTTACATATGTTTCCAGAATCCCAAACGAATAAGGAGAGAAAATAAGGAATCAGTCCTGACTTCATACTGTATATAAATTAAATTCCTAATAGATGATCTATAAGTTTGCTTTTGTTTACATGAACCTATTATTTTAGGAAACAATTCTTAGTCTTACAGATACTGCCCCTAGTATCAAAATTCACTTAATGTATAAAAAGAAATTTCCTGAGACAACAAAGATGGGGCGTCAAGTTAAACTAGATGTCTAGACCATAATCTTTGAGTAAATTAATCTTAATTTCTGGGAAAAACAAATTTTTAGTAATCAATTTGCATAAAGCCAGCTTTTTGAATGATGGTTTATGATTTACAAAAAGGTAACTATATTCTTAATATTATACATTATAACATAGTCTTAATAAAAAAAATAGCAATTTTTTCTATTTGGTACCGCCAAAGAAGTAATCCAAAAGTCCACATTTTTAAGGTATGTTAAAAATCTTATCAGTACTCCAAATACAGCTGAGGAGAACTTACATAGGAGAGGAAGTGGTCTAATATTCATCCACACAATATTTTTAAACCTCCTATAGATATGTCACTTGTGGTCACCTTCCTTTCACTGTTGGATTTGTGTAACAAGCTGTATATAAGATTTTCCCATATTTCGCATATTCCAGGTCTCATTTTCCTCCACTGTGTCCCTGAGTCCACAGGCAAATGGTACTCGTTTCCTCCTAATTAGGCATAAAGGCTCTCGTCCAAACTTCATTCTTCAGCGTCTTTCCATATTATCTGTCAATCTTCCTATTTTGAAACCGTTGGTCACACCGGCCAATGTCTATGCACACGGCCAATGTCTATGCACACCGGCCAATGTCTATGCCCACGGCCAAGGTCTATGCCCACGGCCAATGTCTATGCACACGGCCAATGTCTATGCACACCGGCCAATGTCTATGCACACGGCCAATGTCTATGCACACCGGCCAATGTCTATGCCCATGGCCAATGTCTATGCACACCGGCCAATGTCTATGCCCACGGCCAATGTCTATGCCCACCGGCCAATGTCTATGCCCACAGCAAATGTCTATGCACACCGGCCAATGTCCATGCACACGGCCAATGTCTATGCACAGCAGTCAATGTCTATGCACACGGCCAATGTCTATGGACACGGCCAATGTCTATGCACACCGGTCAATGTCTATGCACACGGCCAATGTCTATGCACACGGCCAATGTCTATGCACACCGGTCAATGTCTATGCACACGGCCAATGTCTATGCACACGGCCAATGTCTATGCACACCGGTCAATGTCTATGCACACGGCCAATGTCTATGCACACGGCCAATGTCTATGCACACCGGTCAATGTCTATGCACACGGCCAATGTCTATGCACACGGCCAATGTCTATGCACACCGGTCAATGTCTATGCACACGGCCAATGTCCATGCACACGGCCAATGTCTATGCACACTGGCCAATGTCCATGCACACCGCCAATGTCCATGCCCACCGGCCAATGTCTATGCACACGGCCAATGTCTATGCACACCGGTCAATGTCTATGCACACGGCCAATGTCTATGCACACCGCCAATGTCTATGCACACCGCCAATGTCTATGCCCACCGGCCAATGTCTATGCACACGGCCAATGTCTATGCACACCGGCCAATGTCTATGCACACGGCCAATGTCTATGCACACCGGTCAATGTCTATGCACACGGCCAATGTCTATGCCCACCGGCCAAAGTCTATGCACACGGCCAATGTCTATGCCCACCGGTCAATGTCTATGCACACAGCCAATGTCTATGCCCACCGGCCAATGTCTATGCACACCGGCCAATGTCTATGCACACGGCCAATGTCTATGCACACAGGCCAATGTCTATGCACACGGCCAATGTCTATGCACACACGGCCAATGTCTATGCACACCGGCCAATGTCTATGCACACCGCCAATGTCTATGCCCACCGGCCAATGTCTATGCACACGGCCAATGTCTATGCCCACCGGCCAATGTCTATGCACATGGCCAATGTCTATGCACACCGCCAATGTCTATGCACACCGCCAATGTCTATGCCCACCGGCCAATGTCTATGCACACGGCCAATGTCTATGCACACCGGCCAATGTCTATGCACACGGCCAATGTCTATGCACACCGGTCAATGTCTATGCACACGGCCAATGTCTATGCCCACCGGCCAAAGTCTATGCACACGGCCAATGTCTATGCCCACCGGTCAATGTCTATGCACACGGCCAATGTCTATGCCCACCGGCCAATGTCTATGCACACAGGCCAATGTCTATGCACACAGGCCAATGTCTATGCACACGGCCAATGTCTATGCACACCGGCCAATGTCTATGCACACCGCCAATGTCTATGCCCACCGGCCAATGTCTATGCACACGGCCAATGTCTATGCCCACCGGCCAATGTCTATGCACACGGCCAATGTCTATGCACACGGCCTTGACACTTTCCCAAACTCCATAAATGTGACTTCCATTCCCAGGACTGGCTCCTGATCATTTTATTGCTCCCGTATCAAAGACTTTACTAAATTGTAGTTCTTAGACCCTCCCTCTTCCATCTCTTTCCAGAGACACATTTATTCTCAGGGTTTAACTAAGACCTATTTTAAAATGCATATCACCAAACATTCTGATGTATCTTCCCTAAACTCTTGCCATGAATCCTCAAATCCTACCGGAGTTTCACTAAGCCACTGTCACCTTCCATGTAGGAGAGCAGGAGCCAGCTTGGTCCTGACACTGCAGTGTTGTTTCTTAGGTGCTGAATTCTCATGTCTCAGTGCATCATAAACGTTTGTTGACTAAACGAGTATTTTAAAAACCGCCTGCCATTTTCCACTCTCACTTGACAGAACCACGAGAGCTAGAGAGTCAGATTGGAAACAGAAACGGCATTGATTCTCATGACCCAGGAAAAGAATGTAAGAGTCTTCTTTGGATTCTTCTTTTCATTCATATTCACGTGGTCACAAAGTCTAGCCAACCCTTTGTGCTTACTCACATTGGTAAGCGGAACCGAATTTTAAAATTACTCCACATCAGGCACATCCATTTCATAATATCACAGAAAGGATTCTCTAAGTTCTGGTGTGCTTCATGTAAAATACTCACTGAAACACCTGAGTTATTACTTTGAGTCTGGACTCCGCTGATATGTCTTATTACACAAGGTCTTTACCACCCTGCATGTTTCTGGATGGCAGTATCCACCAAGGTATTCCATTTCTCATAGTTCTTAACATGGGTCTTTGCATATAGTAGGACTCAACCGGTAACTTACTGAATTTATGAATAAATAATTTTAAATCTACCCAGTAACTTTATGACTATAGTTTTTCAGGTTTTTTGGGCGCTCTGATTGACAGTGCCCAAAGTAATCAATAAAAACATTTTGGACACCGGGTTGTTTCCCGATATAAATTAGTATATGGATCACTGATTTATTAAGCATTATCTTGTGTATTTGGTTCCACAGCCAGAGAACCAAGGAAGTCAAATTTCTGTGAGGTTGATTACCAAACTAAGAATGGATAGTAACTCCACTGAGAAATAGCCCCAAGCAACAATCCAACTTCAACTTCTGTTAAATCTCTCTCCCCCGGCACCTGATTATATAGTGTTTTGTATTGCTAACCTTAATGGGCATGTCTTGTCTCACGTTGGAGACTGTCCACTGATTGGAGGGGTCCCCTCTTAGCACTCTTTCCATCCCCCTCAGTTCTATGCCGTGTTCCTACTAGGTCTGCCTTAAATACTTCTTGTACAAAGACTCAGCATTAATGCCACAAGAACACGTGTTCATAGAAATTCAACATAAATAAATATAAAATCAAATTTCAAAAAACTGAAGTGATATCCTATGTAAAACATGTGTACATCACAACGGACATTTTGCAAAGGTCTAAATAAATATTTATAATGGTGTACTGTAAAAGCCAATTTAGATGTCTCCGTTAATATTTTTAATTACGTCGGTTCATGAATATTTTATTTCAAATCACTTCTTTCTCCTTGACAAATGGAAATGATCATAAGACCTCTTTTGAAGTCAAAATAGACCCTTTACTAATAAAGTAGAAAGAAGAGGAAAAAATACTATCAAAGAAATAAAAAATTTCTTTTCCATACACTTGTAGTAAACCTAAGTTCTGCCTATAAAAATCAGTTAGTAAGCTATGAAAATTCATTTAAAACTATTTAATAGGCTTGTGATACCAACTCACCCACTTTTACTAAGATAGCACTCTTCACAGTACACACTATTTATTGAACTTTTCATTTTTAACCTAAACATTTTAAAGTCAGACAGATAAATGATGAGACACATGATCTCTGATGTGGAGAACACACTCAGTACTGAACTATGTTGTGGATTACAACAGATTTATCTGGGTCATAAATTTTAAGTTAAAAGTAACAATAAATTTGCGGAAAGTAAAAAGGCTTTTAAACATCATTTAAAAAATGGAAATGAGACAGTACTTGGATCCTATACGAAAAAATAGCGTTCCTATTAGAGAAAGTGATTGAAGACAGTAGGAAAATGGTAAAAGTAAATATTACTGGCCCCCAATTTAGTCTTTGACACAGAGAGACTAATTAAATATAATACTATCTAAGTAACTCAGGGAGACATTACATTCTAAAATTTATTAAACGTACTACTTTAAAAAGTTTGTGAAGATTTATTTAAATAGTGCATTTTTGCACAATTGTTTTGTCCACTGAAAACTACTTTGTATCCTGTTGAAAGTAGGCAATACTTACATGTAAAATTTGGGAACACTTGCCAGAACTCAATAAATTAAAGGTAATTTTCAAATTTATTAATAAAATTTCCTTGGTTTGTAAAGAGATGCTCATAATACTATAGTTTTTACATGAATAACATTAAATTCTGTCATGCAAAATTACAGATAACACATTTTAAAAAGTAAGAAACATCAAAAGTCCCACTAGATTGCTTTACGTTTAATAAGAAAAAACTCACTTTAAAATGTTTTATGGGGCTTCCCTGGTGGTGCAGTGGTTGAGAGTCTGCCTGCCAATGCAGGGGACACGGGTTCGAGCCCTGGTCTGGGAAGATCCCACATGCCGCGGAGCGACTAGGCCCGTGAGCCACAACTACTGAGCCTGCGCGTCTGGAGCCTGTGCTCCGTCCACAACAAGAGAGGCCGCGATAGTGAGAGGCCCGCGCACCGCGATGAAGAGTGGCCCCCGCTTGCCGCAACTAGAGAAAGCCCTCGCACAGAAACGAAGACCCAACACAGCCAAAAATAAATTAAAAAAAAAAAAAAAAGTTTTATGTACTTGCTCAGCAGGACACATGTACGTCATCACTGAAATTTTATGTTGTCCCTTAACATTTTCCATAATTTGTCTAATGAAATTAGCTAATGTGTTTTTTTTTTGAAATTAGCTAATGTGTTTTTATTATTGCTATTTCTGTTATAAATCTTACAGAGATTTTTTTTTCTTAACTTGGAAAAAGATCAAAATGCTTGCAGATTTCAAATTGCTATTAGATGTAATAATTATACACTAAACTAATTACCACTAAACTAAAACCTGACTTACAACGAATTAAATTTTATTACATCAACACAGAGCACAGACTTTCAATTTAACACAGGGCACAACTATAAACACGAGTCCATCAGCCTGTATATTTATTTCAAGTAAAACATCTAGGTCAGATTTATAAAGTTTGAACTTGGCAGGGTTTGTAGACTAATTTGTCAGTTTCACAAATCTACTAATTTGCCGACTTCTAAGAACAGAGAAAGGGGCTACTTGCAAAGTGAACGTACTGCATTATTGCCAAATACTTCCCATCGTAGCTAAATGCATATTGTGTAAAGGTAACGGGAAAAATGAGGGAATGCCAAAAAGAAATACTTCCCATCGTAGCCAAATGCATATTGTGAAAAGGTTACTATCTAACGGGAAAAATCAGGGAACGCCAAAAAGAAATAATTCCCATCGCAGCTAAATGCATATTGTATAAAGATTACTACGTAACGAGAAGAATCAGGGAATGCCAAAAAGAAATAATTTATTTTAAGTTCGGCCATGCATTTTATTTGTGACTTCACTTTTTCTGAGAATACTGACATACACCACTGCTGAGTCTTGGTTTCTTTTCAGTAAAATGGAAATAAGAAAAACATGCATGTTATGTTAGAGGAATGCAAGTAGCATGAAATGCAGACTCTTTAGCTGAGATGAAAGTACCCATTTGTTTACTGTTGAAGGAACCAATGCAGATTAAAGTGCAACATCAACTGTAATCCAGTATTCATCTCAAAATAGTGGAAACGGAATCTCCATTCATTTTTCGAGAAACTACATTTAAATTTGTCACTCACAACAATTGGAAAGTATAAGAGATTCACTTGATAAACTTTAATTTTATAAAAAAGAAATGTTTACTTTCTACCAGATGGTAAGATTAAATTACATAAACAGTCAGCAAGTTGAATCCTCAGATGTATTCATTCCCACCACAGAAGCTTCAAAACCTGTCTATAATTTTGTAACTGATGTTTAGAAACAGCTGTAGCTGACATAGCTACATCTTATATACGTCAGCTTTAAAGGATTAAATATTTTTAACCCCCAACGGAGAGGTCTTTTGCTGCTAACAAGCCTAGAGTAAATTACACCGGAAGAGATTATTCCATTAGAGCTATCTCACACCAGATATTTGGTAAACAAAATGGTCCAGAATCATAAGTTTTTCATAATTACTGGAAATT
Source organism: Balaenoptera musculus (assembly GCF_009873245.2). Taxonomy (NCBI): domain Eukaryota; kingdom Metazoa; phylum Chordata; class Mammalia; order Artiodactyla; family Balaenopteridae; genus Balaenoptera; species Balaenoptera musculus. Next base: position 757,074 of record NC_045805.1, read on the forward strand.
CCATTTGATTTGGGCAAAAGAAAGATTTTAAATGTACAGCACTTTCTGATAATAAATGTAAGATAAAATCTCCTCTAAAGACCCTCACATATATCTTCATTAATATTTTAGATGGTAGTAAATTATACATTTTTTTCTTCATAAGAATTCAGTTTGTCTCAAGAGACTTTTTTTTTTCCTGGTTTAGATTTGCACTTCAGTTTTTGGTAGAGTCTTAGTGTATCTTCTATTAAGAGTTTAAAATGATCTTTACAATAAATGTTTAAAACTGACGGTAGAATCGGCAGGGTCTTCTGAAATGCTACACTGCGAATTTTGTATTCAGTTAATCTACCTGAGGGAACACAATTAACCAACCTAACTAGCTAGACTTCAGGCTTCAACCACTTGATTTATGAACTAATCTAATCTAATTAATTTTCAAGAAGCATTGATTAATGGCAGTCAAATGTACAGATCTTTGGAGGTGAAATTCATCAACACAAAAGTATGTATATATATATTTATACATATATAAATGTGTGTATATATGTACATACTTATATATATACTATATATAGTATATATATATTTGTATATATATAGCCTGTATATATACATATGTACATATATACACACATTTATATATTTTGTATATTATATATATAAACATACACATACATATTTTCTCCCATATAATTCTCATTTTTAACCCTTAATCACTGTGGACTATGTGAATAATTTTTAAGCCTGTGAATACAAATGTTCTAAAAAATTAGACAAATATAATAAATAATTATACATAGTGTGTTCTTTTTTCAGAACATGTAGTAAATGAAAACTGGTCCACACAAATGAAAAGGTAAAATCGGATGACTGATTGAGGCACTAGAAGAGATATCAGCTTAGAGAAGAAAATTCAACACAAATTCCCCAAATTAGAGCAAGCTCTTACACATATAATTTGTGTTACATTTAAAGCTACATTTTAAACTTGTACGTACAGCATATTGCCTTTATGAAGATGACTTTTTTCATTTATAATTATATATAACTCACCTAGCTCTAACTGAGAGGTATAAAGCATGATGGAAATTCAAGCTTGTGCTTTTTACTAAAAATCATTATAATATTATCCAAATTTAATGCACTGACTGATAGCCTATATCATAAAACAAGTGTAGCTCTACAAGGGAAGTCATAAGTCATTTCTTTGAAAGATACACGTAAGCACAAGAATTCTTTTGTCCTCCGTGTGTCACTCCCACTCTTTATCAAATTCTACCGCTGTGATATACTTCCTGGATCTAATTATACATTTAGATTGTGAATTCGCATAATCAATAGAGTAAGGCGAGCTATTTAACAGAGAAATGAAGTTAAGTTCTTATTTTACACAAGACAAACTGTTTATTTCAACTTTCTCTTATTCATTCAACTTTCTCCTAATTATGTGAAATTTATACTTCTAAGCATAATTGGATGAAACAAACTTTTTGTAGTTTTCAAGAGGAAAGAAGGCATCCTTTCTGATAAATGTCTTCATTTTGTACTACCAGATGTCTCTCTATCCTCTCATGCTTTCTGATTTTATTTTTATAAGTGTGAGAACAGTGAAAATGCCAGCCATTGTAGTCAGTCAGCTTGAGCCCCAGCAAAGATTACATAGTGAGATGTTATCTTGGTGGTTTTACATAAATACTGAACTTGAAGTCCACTTGGCTCCTTGGGATCCACAGCTAAGCACAGAGGGCACCCCCAAACCCACATTTGATTAGCTCCATTTTATAGATAACTCATTTTAGTAATCCCATTTTTAAATCCAACACAGAATGTCATACACCAAACCAACTTAGTTCTAAACATAACTTGCTTCTCTCTACCTTTATGACATTCTAAGTCTTAAAGAAACTAGAATTTAGCAATTACAATAAATAATGATACATGTGTAAACATTGGGATTTTTTTTTTTAAAGGGCAGCAGGAATTGGGTTAGAAATAAATTTCAAAGTCCATCATAAAACTACTCAAAATATTACTTCCATACTCTGGGCACTTTTGCTAACTGTTTTGTGGTTTGGGGGTGAATTGCCACAGATTCCCCTGGAAGCTGCAAAATGATGGCAAAATCGGCTCCAGGGGGTGATGGCCCTAAAAAGGCTGTTCCGAGATTCATCCGTGCTGAATGGCTGCGACTCTTGAGGTCTCTTCCCTCTGCCTTGGGTTCTAACATTAGCGCCCAAGCCCAAAAGAACGACTTTAGAAAAAGGTGCTGCGACGTTATCTGCCTTTTTAGTTTCCCGTGGAAAGTTGCAGCTGAGCCTGAAGAAAGTATGTTTTAAAAACCTGCTATTTTATTATGCCTGTGGGAGAACACCCTTGCAAAACAGCGGCGTTAGATATGGGATCTTTACTAAGGGGTCAGCGGAGTTCCCGGGTTAATGACTGTATGCACACGTGTCAGAATCTGCCTTTCCACCTGCCCCCGCCTCACCCACAAAGGACGAGTGAGAGAGGACTCACTCAGCCTGCTTTTAGGTGTCTCTTCAATTTGCTGCACACTACAAACACCGAATAGAGCAGAGTAGCTGTATGAATGTTTCCAAAAGCTCTCAGAGATCCTGATGGAAAGTTGGTGTCCTAAGCAGTGTAAGAAGACACCTGCTTGGCCTGCTTCTCCAAGCTGAACACGGAACACGTGTATCTGGGCCTCACTTGACCACATGACTCACGGCAGCTCAGCAGAGGGTCAGGAATCAGATGGAATAGATAAGAATATTTGCTAGTACATCCGGCCACAAAGGCAGCCACAAATCACAGATCAGTTTATCAAGACGGATCTTGCTTAGGAATCCTAAGTCTTTGCAAAGTGACAGGTGAAAATGCATCAGATAAAACGAAATTATAAAGTAACTTCTCCGGCATCAGAAGCTTCCGAAATATAAGGCATAATCTTGGCTCTAATGGATGTTACAACGTAGGAAGGGAAATCCTAAAATAAATAATAATTCTTGACCATTTAATTGCTCCACTACATTTACTAAGTCCTAAGAAAAAGTGAGAGATCCATGTTTCCCTGGAGGAGACGGTGTTTGAGATGGGGCTTAAAGAGTGATTAGATTTAAATCAGTGGTTTCTCAATCCTGACTGTGCTCTAGACACACCTGGGAAACTCTTTAAGCTTACTGATTATGACCATGTCCTAACTCCAGAGATTCTGATTAATCAGTCTGGGGTGAAATCCCAGCACTGGTTTTTTGTGAGAACCCCCTAGGTGATTCTAAGGTGTAGTTATGGTTGAAAAGTACTGAATAAACAGAAGGCAGACGGGAATGTTCCATTTTCCAAAATGAGAAAGAATAAAAATTGTAAAAAAATCAGGCTCCCCCTTAAGATGGTTAAAAATCTTTTGGGGGAAAAAGAGTACAGAGACTCTAGAACTAGCAGTCTGAAGTCAGGCTTTTGAATCCCGAGTCTTTCATTCGTTTATCATTTAACCGATAGGTGTTCACCAAGGACTATGTATAAGGTGCTATATCATGTTACTGGTAAAACAAAGGGAAGCAATACCAGCAAGGCCCCCAGCTTTCTGGGCTTCACAGTGAAGTGGAAAAGAAAGACATAATAAGGGGGTTTGTGTTATGTGTTGTTTTAAACAAGGGATGATAGCATCCTCTCTGCATACTTAGAAGATCCCTCTGGCTGTGATGTGCAGAGTTAAGATGTTGGGGGATCCAGACTGCCTGCCAATGAACCAGGCAGGAAGCTACTGCAGGGTTCCTGCCCAGATGTCACAGGACCTCAGACTAGCATGGCAGTGGTGGAGACAAAGGAAGCATATGGTTTCATGAGATACTTAGAAAGTCAAATAAAAATAAACTAGACACTGTGATGAACTGGATATAGGGAGTGGAGGGAAGGAAATGGCCAAGGATTGGTCAAGGATTCTGGCTTGACAACTAGGTGGACAGTCCTGTCGTTCCTTGAGTTTGGGGCCAGTGGGAGAGGCTGAGGTTTTCAGGGAAAGACCCCAAGTTCAGATCCCATGTTAGTTCCAGGAGTATTTGAGACACCCAAGAGCTTACGTCAAATGGTCCCTTCTGTGTGCCCAGTGTGACCGCACGGATGTGTGGGCCCAGGGCCATCCCAGTTTATGTTCCCTGTGCTGGTATCTCACCACTCCCTGCCCACTGTCACTCTCAAATTATCCATGCTTGGATGACAAATTATAAGGTCCCCCTAGATACCTAGATCTTCGGCTAGGAGCCGTTTTGAGTGGAATCTTTGTGAGCTGTCTACTCACGGGTGAGCACTGAATCCACAGGAGGCAATGACATCATACTGGCTGGGAGAGCGGACACAATGAGAAAGCAGGTCTAAGGGCCAGTTTCTGAGGAACTCCAGTATTCGCAGGCCAACTAGAAGAGGCCGAGACACTAATGCCGCAGAGAAGGAGTAGCTAAGACGCAGGGAGAGGTATGAGAAGGTGTCACAGGGCAAAGGGAAGCCAGCCCTTCACGGAGGACGCTGCTGAGGTCAAGTTCAAGGATGACTAAAAGGTAGGCACGGCTACAGCTACTTACTCATCCCAGCCTCGGTTTTGTCCCATTTAAAAAGAAGTCGCTTCCCCTCCATGATCTTTACATGCCTTCCTATACTTAGAACCCCTTCATTCTAAAAAACTAAAAGTGCGGAATGAGGTAAATGATAAATAGTTCTACAAATACTAAACTATGGGAGCAGAGAGAGATGAACCATGAATTCTGCTGAGAGCCAAGGAACAAGTTCACAGGGAATATTGAACCGGTACCTACAGGAGGGGGAGGCTTGTCCTGGGCTTGGGGAAACAGTAAGTTGGTCTGTGCACAGCACGCTGTGCCCCAGAGACCCACCGGGAGGTGGCGTCAGCAGAGTCCTGGCCAGACCATGGAGAATACACCCCGAGGACCACGCTGAGGAGTCCGGGCTTCACCCGATAGGTGAAGAGGAGCCACTGTGAGTTCATGAGAGTGACATGCTCAGATCAGGAGGTTAGGAAGAATACTCTCCGCAGGCAATCTAGAAAAATGGATCGGAGACAGCAGAGACTGGTGGCAGGAAGGCCAGTTAGAGGGCATCTGCCGTCATCAAGATGAGGGACGGTGAGAGCCAAACGAGGAGGGAAAGGGGCGGTGGGTTCAGACCCCAGAGAAGGGAGGACCGGCAGGACCTGGTGACGGACTGGACGTGAGTGAAGAGTCCGGAAGACGGTTCTCACGCATCTGCACGTGTGCAGGGGGGGAAGCTTGGCGCCTCCAGCCCGAGATCAGGAGTACTGGCTTGAAAATGATGAAGTTTAAGTGCCGTTGAGCTCACCCCACCCTCCATGTTCCTCTCTCTTCCTTGTGTTCCTATGGCTTATAGAGTTTGTGTCACCTCTTCCTTCCCACTGAATACAGCTCTGTGTCGTTAGTACTACTGTCTAATTATTATGTGTTCCTCTGGGACTCCTAATATATACAACTCCTAATATATACAACTTCCGTATTTTTGCGCCCCTTTCTCACAGAGCCTAAACCAATGCTGGACTCATAACAGATGCTTAATAAATGATAACTTGATGAAGACATTGGAGCTGAAAAAGGACACAAGAGGCCACCTTCCACTGGAGCCAACTAGCATTTCACAGACAAATGTTTACAATTTTCTCATCAGCAAACATTAAGCAATCCGGTGGGCTAACTAATAGGTTAGTGAATATGTTTTGTGCCGTGTATTTTTTAAAGAAACAAACAACATACAATATATCCAAATGCTAAGTAATTCTGTTAATGAAATAGAAACATATTGTTACTGTGTTGAAGTTTGTTTCGTAATTATTTCTACTTAATACATCAATATATTTTAAATATACGTTATAAATTTGGGCACCAAATTTCCACGAAAAATCTCCTGGAATCTTTAAAATACTGTGATGTAAATAGTATGTACTTAGGTCATTCCAACAATAATGTGAAAAAAGGGATCATACATTTTCATTTAAAAAAATGAACCAGAATGTACTTAAAATGCTGACCTTGTTAAGACAGGTTTTTGGGGGTTTTTTTCCATAAAATATCCTAGTTGTCTGCCATCATTAGGGGATGTGCCTTCGGGTAAATTTTAAAGATGAATCTTATACTCCTTGAAATAGCAAAAATCTTTTCACCTGTTTTGTATAAATATCTGTAAAATGTGTTACACGCATTGCCCCCTTTTCTTCTCTAAGTCATTCTGGACCATCACCATGAGTGTTGACTGCCTCTCATCGGCACTGTGTAGGTCACGCCCTGGGTAAGACGTGGCACGCTGTCACTTTTCTGGGTATCCACAGGCCAAACCCCTCTCCTTACAGGTACCACTTCTCGTCGGTAACTTGTCACATCAGAGAATCAACGCCGTTAAGAGTTATTCATGAATTCAAAGTAGGATTCTAGGGGACAGCCCAAGTAAAGAGAAGCAGCCCCGAGACTGCTTTTTCGTTATTCTTACCTAATTCAGAGCTAATGATGCAGCAGTCTGGCTGCTGGAGAAGCGTGTCATCCTCTCCTGAGACACACACACGCTCACACGTGTTATTTATGGCTAACGACATACCTGACGCTACGTGAGCCCTCTCCGTGCTTTGTCTCACTTCATCCTCACAACCAGCCTGCACGTGGGTATGTTATTAGCAACTCAGCTTTATGAAGCTTAAAGTAGCCAAGAGGCACAGTTGGGACTTGAATTTTGGTCTCCAAATCTGACTTCAAAACCTACACGACGCCATCCTAGCGAGCAAGATGTTCGCTCTAAGATGCTACTAACAGCCACTCCAGTGACCGAACTCACCACCGCCCATCATGGAGAGCGTGCGGGGCACCTGCCAGGTTCCTGACGGCGACACCGTCATCAGCCCGTCTTGCCAGCCTGTAGCTCAGATGAGGAGATGAAGCTTAGGGATGGAGGTGCTGTACCCAGGGTCACACAGCAAATAGGCGACGGGCACAGGATCTGAGCAGACCTCTCTAGTGCCAGAGCCCAACTCAGAGACCACAGAACGGTGAAAAACACCGTGCCACAGGAATCTTAAGCGTTCTCTTTATTCAGTGAAGGCCATGGGTAAGACCTAATCCAATATGTCACATTTAACTTTGGATTTTCCTTTTCTATAGAATTTAGCATCTGGATTCAGACAATATTCAAATTCAATGCAAAAGAAAAAAAAAAAAAAAAAACATTAGCCATAGCTCGCTCCTGGACTTCCCCTCCAAAGTACAGGTGTGTTAAGAGTGTCAAGACCTCGTCTATTCAGTCCCTGATGGGAAGAAGACAGACATAGGAGAGAGGGGTGTGAAGTAGCCCTTGAAAGGGCCAAAGCCTAGCTGCTCCTGTCACTTCACCCTTTGCTGCCTTGGCATGAAGAACGCTTCCAGAAGGCTTGCTGGCAGCCCGGGTTTCTGTTTTACAGCAGGAAAAAGTGTACTGCAGACTGAAAACATTTTCTTCTCCAAAATGGGGAGAAGAGGCTGACATTTAAGATAATCCACAATCTGGACCCGAGCTCTCTCTCCAAGCTCGTGGCAGATTTCTCCACGGGAGGGTCCTCTGCTCACCCGTGGCCTCCCCAAATACATATGCAAAGCTCTGCCTCTACACCACAGCTTGCAAAATGGTGGCGCAACTGTCAAACCCAGCCGGCAGTCGTGTTGTGTTTTATCTGTGTGTTTTGTGGCTTTTTTCTTTCCTTTCTTTTTTGTTTTAATGAGCCAACATTCAAAAATCTAGAGATTGCATATAATTCATATTCTGGCATTTCTTGAAAAATCTCACAGCCTGGCAACACTGTTTCACCTCCACACGGCAGGGACGGGTCTAGAGGTGCGATGGGGTGTCCCCTTTCGGATGAAGCCTGCGCTGCAGTGCACAGACTCTGTCACCCCGTGCGTCTCTGACTCTTGAGGCTGTGTCCATACCATTTATTACCAAACTTGCTCCACTGTGTTTCTCATACTGAGGAAACATTTCTCTGTCCCTGTGTCTCTTTCGAAAGTGGGAAAATGAAAGACAAAGAGAACTACATACTTTTAAGGGATACGAGACAGCACGTATTGGTGGGGACGTGAAAAGGTAATATGCAAATAACCAGGTCAATTTCTTTCATCTAGGGTACCTGCCGGCGCTGTTGCACCTGTTCATGAATTCATTCCGGTTTGTTGTCCGGGATCTCTCTGTTGCTATTCTGGTTCCCTCTCCCGAAGTCCCCTGACCTCTGTACCTCAACTCCTGTCTTTTTCCAGAGATCTACAGGCTACAGCCGTGTTTACTGTTCTCATCTCAATGCTGACACCTCTTTGTTGGCACTATATGTTTCACATGAATCACAGGCAATCTGAAAATAACAGAATCACGCACCTTCAGGACTCGAGTGGTCCTGGATGATGACGACCTGAGTTTAGAGGCCACAAGCCTTTGGAGAAAGGAGCCATTCGCCAGTGAGGACACTTGACACTGACGTGGAGTGAGGGGAGATTTCAATCCTGTATCGATTATTTACTGATGGCCTCCTCAGGGCCAGGCACTGTGCTCCAAGCTGCAGCTGTGCTGAGCCCAGGAGAGGGGATGGTCTCCTCCTTCCCAGGGTTGCTGTGGGCAAGCGTGCAACAGTTTGCCAAGTTATTCCACAGGGAAGGAGGCAGATGGTCAACTGCTGTTGTTCCCAGGTCACTGGCTTCCAAAGCCCCCCTCTTTGGGGGCATCAATGGCCATGCGCACGTGGGCTGGGGAATAAGAAGGCGTGCCTTCTGACCCACCCGTCTGTCTAGCCCTTTCATCATTGGTGAGCCCCTTGGCACTCCCACGGTTTGTTAGCAATGGGACATTGGAAAGGACCTCCCTGGGTCCTTTCCAGTGTCCCACAGAGTTTCAAGCATGTTGAGGTCCGTATGGTGTTTCCAATGCTAGAAACTCTAGTTTTGGTACTCCCTTCAGTTGTCTGGCATTTAAAGATTCATGGGCTATTAGCACACAATTTGACCAAAGTAGTAATCCTTCCATCACTTCCTTTGGCTTTCTTAACAACCTTAATGACTGTCGGTTTTCTTTTATGTCATGTTCAACTAGAAGTGAAAACTTCCTGTGGGTCTGAGATCATGTCTCTTGTCCTTTAATCTTCCCCAGGGCACAAGCACTTGGACACAGAACAATGGCAACACACATGGGGTTTGATTTCAGTGAACTGGGCGTGGGAAAATGCCTCTGTATCAGGTACACGCGAAAAGTGAAGAGAGACATTCATAGCAAGGCAGAGCGCTGGGGCATTTATCTAGCCTCGTGATTTTTACAGGCGTGACTGAAGTGGCTCATTATTAATTATTTCTAATATATTAAATATAAAAGGGGAAAGTTTTAAAGTTTTGAGTGGTAAACAGAACACTTCTTCCCCTGAACAACTCTCAACAGCTCCCCTGAAAGTAAACTAAATATGCAACTAAGCATCGTTTGTATTTTGGCCTTACGGTTTGAATACCTTTTCCCACATTCAGGACCCTTACGTGAAAAGAAGCAGAAGAATGATGTACTACTTATGATGTCTGTCTTCTCTAAAAGAAGCCTGATTTACCAACCCCTCGGCCTGCCCTCCTGGTACTCCAAAGAATTTTCACCAGGCAACAGATATTCTCTATAATCTCAAGCAAGAAGAAAACAAAAATAATTGTGTTTATAGGCAACATCTTTGTGGATACTGAACTCAATAATTTCCTACACTTTTCTAGCCTCAGAAAGTACCTTTTCGTATTCCTAGAGATCAGCCAATCATACTGTACACAGACACGGGAAAAAATTCTGATATTATAAAAGAGAGAGATTACAAATAAAGACAGGCTGTCCTCAAAAGGTGATAAATTTAACATGACTTAAAGCTATAGATAGCTAAAGTTTCCAGTTTTGTTCTATAAATAATATTAATGCAAGCAAATATGTTGAATTTTCTCCAGAAAGCACTCTCTCTAATTTCGACAGGGTTAAATCACTGTATATTTGTTAAGTGCCCATGTGACATCAATCATTCTCCAACTTGGCACATCAAAATAAATGCAAGAGACTAATCAATTTCTCTCTACAATGTCATATTTTAATGGGTTTTTAAAAAGTGAAAAAAACTATCTTGTTTAAATTGTGACCATCACTTTAGAAAAATGACCCATGGAAATGCGTAACCACTTGATTCAGTGGTTCTGAAGAAATTATTAAATTTTCAGTGATTTTTATTGCTCAGTATCAGTGAAGCCTAAAGTTTTGTTGTGTTTTAATCCTTGCAATTCTTCCTAATAACCACTGACATAATGATTTGAAAACAAACAGAATCATCCATGGACCTACACACAGCACAGTCCTATTCTCCTTCAACCGTCTTTTATCCACATTTATAGGAACTTAGGTGCACAAAACACATGTATTTGTAATTACATTGGCAAAAAAAAAAAAAAAAAAATCCTCAAACAGCTGTGGAGACAGCAAAGATTAGAATCTGATACTGGCTTAGAATAATGAAGAAAGGGATTGTCAGGGTTCGGCCACAGAGCTGATGAAAGATAGAAAGAAAACCTACTCCTTAAAATCCTTAATCTGTACTACTTTACACGCAAAATTAAAACGGAAATACTCTAAGAATTAGAAATGGTAAACGCGATGACTCTTTTTAAACCAGGCTATTATTTCAAAAATGTATTAAACCTGTGTCTCACTGATAATAAACTGGAAATTTGGACAATATTTACATAAAATATTCTAAGGTCTTATTTAAATTCTTCTTCCCTAAAAATCTTAGAAAGTAACTGAAACCTGGTTACCTCTTGCTAGTTTCTAGGTAGTATTTATTTTTTAATACCATATTTATGCCAATTATAAAAGTCTAGAATCCTTTACAAAGGCTTGAATTATCAACTGTCATATTAAAGTGATCATAAAAGATAATTTTTAAAGTAGTTTCCTTATAAATACTTTCAATTTAATGTTTAAAACTGGAAAATATTTTTAGAGCCATACATCTTTCAGAACGGATATATATATTTATTTTTACGTAAAATCTTAGGAGGATAAGTCAGCACAGGATTATGAACATTATAAAGTCATCTTTTGAAGTTTGTAAAGTATGTTTCAATGAATAAGTATCAAAAAATCAGAATTATTTTAACTGTTAAAAAAAAGTACCTGCTTCCTCACTTTGCAATTTTTAGAGTAAGCTTTGCTACTCTTCTTAAACTTTTAGAAGCTAGAAGCGTCAGAAATAAGAACCCATTTATTAAGGTAAATTAATTGTCCTAATAAATTGTACTTTTTTGGGTGGCGTCACTTGTGTTTTACAATGAAAATGTCTTAATTGACCAATATTTGATATTTGATTCTTGAACGGGATGAATTGGTCTTCTATTTGATTTACATTGGCTAAGTAAAAACCGATATGAATATAAATACAATTAATTGTCCCGCCTGACCACTCAATTTAATGTATTTTTTTGACCAAAAAAGGTCTCCTCTGAACATGACACCCTTCTCTCACAATTATATTTAGAATTGTTCATTCTAAATGGGAATATCATAAAATAACAGAATAACGCTTTTTAAAAAAATCCCTGACAAGAAACATGCTCACTTTTACATACACATTCAGAGAAAATTAACTAACCTTCATAATATGCAATGGCTTCATCTTTACATGCTTTTCTTTCTTTCTCAAGTTGCTCTCACCATTATTACTAACACGGAGAAAGCTCACAAAGAACTTCAATCGGCCACAGATGCGCAAACTTCACTGAGTAGGCAAGCCACTTAAAGGGCTGAGAACCTGGCAATAATTAGTTCACTGATCATCTGATGTAAGGAAAAAGCATCCTTCAAAACTTTTATCTTGCATCAAATTATGAACCTCTGGATTTTAGGAGCTGAATCTATTAATGCCTAAAATATATATTTAGACTACAGTGCTACATAAATATTAGATTTAGGAAAGGAACCAATTAACTTTTTAAAGGAAATGAAATGATGGCCAGGCTCGTCTAGTGCTATTTGATAAAACCACTGTGTAATAGATTCTGGGATCACAGAATTAGGGGAGGATGTATAATCCTTCATCAAAGAGTGGCAGCTTGTTCACAAAGCTCCCTCTTCCTGATGGGATATTCTTTTAAAAGTAATAACGAGGACTTAAAAACTATGTAACACTCTTCCACCAAAATTAGCCATTTATACCAATGAATCTTGATCCTAAAAGGACCAAAACCTCACCCAGAAAGCATTGAGATCCTTTCCTTTGGAAAAGAAAAAGCATAATGTGCACTAGTAATTTACATCTATTCCTAAATCAAATGCTTATGTTCCAGGCTTAAAATTAAGAGATAAGACATACCCCAGAAGGAATGACTTTTTTTAAAAAAGGCAAAAACAAAATAATAAAAAAATAAAACAGTCCCTCCAAGGCTTACACTAATAACAATCTCCAAGACTGAGAACCACTAATACTTTGCTTTTTTTCAACATTTAAAATTTCCACAGTGAATTATAGCCTTTTTTTTTTTTTAAACATCTTTATTGGAGTATAATTGCTTTACAGTGGTGTGTTAGTTTCTGCTGTATAACAAAGTGAATCAGTTATACATATACATATGTTCCCATATCTCTTCCCTCTTGAGTCTCCCTCCCTCCCACCCTCCCTATCCCACCCCTCTAGGTGGTCACAAAGCACCAAGCTGATCTCCCTGTGCTATGCGGCTGCTTCCCACTAGCTATCTGTTTTACATTTGGTAGCATATATATGTCCATGCCACTCTCGCACTTTGTCCCAGAAGAGAGAATATAGCCTTTTCAAAGCTCACGTGGTAACTACACAACCAATCCGTATACCTTAAATGTGATAAACAGATACCTTTAAGATGTGATACATTAATGATCTGTGTTAACTCACATTACCATTTGCTGATAGCTAAATATAAAATTCACAACCTTGATCTGTTACAATTCCTATCTGAAGCACAATGCAGTTTTTAAAAGCTACTTGCATCAGAAGATGTGAGGAGAATTAATTGATGGCACCTTACAAAACAAGCACTCGTCCTCCCCTTCAGCTCTCTCGTTCGTCAGAGATATCACACACCTGCATTGTGGAGCGGAACTGTTTTATTGGAAGGTGCAGATTTTATATAAAACTTCAAGAGAAAGAGATTAGACTTCTGTTATTGGCTATACTGATTCAAGGTTGATCCAACTTGCTAACATCACACTTAAATGAAATGCAAGATTATATGAATTTTACTGAGATGACTTGAAACCAGAATATCAATAAATGATGTATCTTAAAGTATAACATTTATTTTACAAATTCATGCTGGGCAACTTAAGGACGATAATACAAATACATCATTCATCTTTCACTTTTATAACATGGAACTTTTTCGTTATCTGTGTGGACATTGCACACATATGTATTAAGGAATATTCTCCAAGTGTCTAGATTATGTAAAATGGGATATTCGTTAAATCAAAGTATTTTTATGATTTCTAGAACACCAGATTTATCTAATCGTCTTAATTCCTTTTAGGTTTCTTTAAAAACTTAGACTGGAGTTAGTGCATGTTTTGATTACTAGTATTTTAAAATCCCTTAATTATAGACTATAGAGCATAGTATCCATATAAACACAAATCTGAAGTTGTGATTAGTGGAAACATATATAAAAGATAAAAGCCGTAAGTGTAAAGTTTAAATTTAAGGTTTATTTACACGCACACATATTAGTAAAACAATATTTGAATTTGAAAAAATATAAAATGAGGACTTTTTTTTGTTTGAGGCTGCATTTTTAACTACTATTTATTATGCTTCAAATGTTTACAAAAAGAATTTTTTTAAATAAATTTAATTTTAAAATTTCATCCTTTGCAATGATATAGTTGCCTTGAAAGTAATAACACTATACACATACTACACCACCTAATATCATACAAATTAAAACAACATAGAAGAAAATTATATCACCATCAAAACACAGGATAGCAAATATTAAAGTATTTTATCTTTCATAAAGTATTGATTCAAAGGCCCTGCTACACACGTAATTTTTAAAATTAGTAACAAAGAAAAAGGATTTTATTGGCAAATCAACATGCCAACACTGTTTACAAAATTTTTATGATGCCAGAGTCTTCTCTTTCAGAGACTGTATTTTCTAGGGACTGTACTAAGGAAGAAGTTTGCTCTATTTGATTTTTTAATCACAGGAAATACCGGACAGGCTATTCTATTAATATTTGGCAAGAAAAAGTTATGCAAAGACATAAAATGTACTCAGAGTGAGGATTCAACTCTGGTCTGACAGGTACACCTTACCTGAGTGTCGTAACTTTCACTTTTGTTTAAATTAAAATTTATTTTAAATGTTAAATATGCTAACAGCTTCACAGGAGAAAGACAAGTTGAAAGTGAACTCAAAGTAGAAATACAAACTTAGAAATATATTATAGAGGGAAAATGTTCTAATTTGAAGGATAATATCGGGCAAGAAGTTCACTTCAACCTTCCCCCCTTCCTGAATCCAAAGTCATCAACAGCTTTGTAAGGTAACAAACATAGTCTCTTTTTCCTAGAAGATATGGTTATTTTCAAAAGCATTCTAATTCTTTCGGAATGTCTCTTAAAGTATTAGTGAACATGAAAAGGGTTAACATTTTAGTTATTTTCATTATATTAAATTATTCTGCAAGTATTATTGACACTATCACAAAATTCAGCAACAACCCTGTAAGAAGAATGCCTTACATTTGCGACAGTCAAGAGACAAAATATGGTTGGGTACACTATAGCTTTTATTCCTTTATGCTATTACGGTGAGTGACTTTTCTCTATTTAAATTACTAGATTAGTTATGTTTGCAGTATTTTTCCTACCTTTATTATTCTCATTACACGAAATGTAAGAGAAAAGGATTTACATTTTCCAATATTCATTTTTTTGCTTATAAAAATGTAATAACGCTGTTCATGATATTTTTTTCTGTTGTTCTTCAGAGGAAAAATAAAAGTCACAGATTTGTTCTTCTAGAACTACAGGACTGACGACAGCTTTCTTTAGCTGGAAGTTATTATAAATTCTGAAGAAATAAAATTTACATCTGTCTTCTCCTGGTTTTCATAATTGTTTTAAGTGACAAGCCCTGTGTCAGCTTTTTTTGTTTTTTAAGAGCTATTTGAAAGAACCAATCCCCTGCCAATTTTTCCCACCTCCACGTTGACAAATTCCAAATTCTCTGATAAAAGTATTAGCAGAGATGTTACACTTTAAAAGAGCATTTGGTAGATGGAGGATAAAAAACAAGTATACTTTTCAATAGGTTCACTATGATAACTACCGAAAGAAACACATCCCAACATGAACTCAGTTGCAAGTGCTTCCTGCAAACCCATTAAAATACTTCATGCATTTCTTGTTGCGTGAAAAATTAAAAATTAAATGAAAGTCATTTCAGTCTCGTCTTGTGACTCTCTGCAGAACATACCTTCCAGTGTGTGGTCCACGGCCACGAGCTCTCCTATGATACCTGTCAGCACGGAAGCCAAATGCTGAACACGTAGGTGCTGGGCATGCTCTTGAGGAAAGAAGGACCTCTGCTCTGGAAATGCCCCTGTTATCAAAAAGACACCTCACCCCCTCACACTGATAGGAGGTCCACAATTCTAACCACAAAAGATTCGTCGAGCTTCACTCGAGATGAAATCATCCATTCTAATAAGAGATTAGCTTTTCTTTCTTTTTTTTTTTTTTTTCTTCTGGGGGAAGTAGGGACCACAGATTCACAGCATCTTACTATTCAGAACTGCCTCAGAACCTGACTGAAGGAAGACAGTCATTACCAAGCCGTTACTTCTGTCTAAATTGTGGCCATCTCAAGAGGGATTATCACAACAATTCTGGCAAGTATAACTGATCATGGACGAAATGACAGAATGACTGAAATATACTGGTTATGAGCCTTATCTTCAAAGACAAGTGACCTTGTAAGTTACCTCCTAAACGATCCTTTAAAATAATCAGAATGTTTTTTGTAAGTCTCTACATAAAATTTATAAGTTGGTGTTTAGTCCCATATACAAAGGAAGTATACCTATAAAATAGAGCTGTTAATATGTTTCCTTTTCCCCATCAACAAGAAGAACCATATACAATATTTAGAATTCCTTCGATGATTTTTTTAAAAAAACCAACAAAGTTCATATTCTCTTGCAGGGATCTAAAACGCACATACTTAAAGTGAAAAAAATTTAGAAGTTAATTTTCTCCTGTACTTACCCAATTAACTTAAATGACCATATACGCCGTTTATAGACTGCTTTTCCTGTCAAATACGCTGCTACACACAGAAAATGCCCAAAGGACCATCACATCCTAAAAGATATTCATATTCATATTGTCTCCTCTTCCTCTCCCCACTTCTCTCTCTCTCTCTCTCTCTCTCTCTCTGTCTCTCTCTCTCTCTCCTTTTGGTTTTGAGGCACAGGCCCAGTAGACCCAGTTATAAAATTATTATTATGAAATAACCTGATAATATGATTATTATTAAGTAGTATGATTCTCTCCCCTGGAAACCCAAGTCACATCATCCCTACTCCTCCTCAACTTCCCTAATAGAAGGAAAAAGTATTCCACAATACCTGAAAACACCTTATCAACAAACAGAATCCCACACTCACTTTCACATCATGGACCATGAACATCCAAGTGTGAATATATGCACTTATTTTTTTCCAAAACACTTCACTTTCAAAAGGGATGTTCTCTGCTTTGCACGCTCCGGCATAAGCCAGAGGACTACAGAGGTAGGGAAAATGACTCTTAAACTGCCACATCTCCATTAAGTGGTTGTTAACTCCTAATCTACAACAAAGAATGCAACCATAGTTTGATAATACGATACACTCCATTCTACACATGCTCCTTATTGCATTAGAACCATCTATTATTTCACTGCAGCCATGGAACTCAGTTAAGACTGCCACCTATCACGAACTTGTTTGAAAAGTCAGGACTAGCCCTTCCAAGACTGCAAAAGTTACCAACAGGCAGTAAAAGTCTCATCATGACCATCATCATCATCACCATCGTCATCATTAGATGATATCCGAGATGGTTCCAATCCTTTATTTACACGGCTGATGAGTATATTCTGTGATACTGACGTTAATTTGTACAGTGACTTATTTAAAGTATAAACAGGTTTGAGTAGATGTTCTCTTTTATGAGACTACTATGTAGCTGTCCTAACTAGCCAGTTATCAGAGCTACTGAATCAAAACCATACAAAAATTTTATCAAAATTCTTTCAAATTAATGAGTCCTACAGTAGTTTTGGTATATGAAACATCTGTATATCTTAGAGCATGTTTCTGCGCTTTGAGAGTTTACATTCTAATGGCTGGCTAAAAAAATGCTTTGAAAATAGCTATTTAAGTGAACTATTTTAGTATTAAAACTGTTTTAAATGAATGTTCTTAACTGGAAAAACACTGATTCAATGTAAATAATCTATGAGTATAGAGAGGAAAATTAAAATACAATAAACATGTTTCCCACCAAGTCTTTTCCTCCTGAAAGCAAAGAACAATGTCACTGTGGAACTTCACACGTACCTATAAAGCAGCTCCATCCTTATTTAAATATCCTGCACACCATGGCTATATTAGAATACTTATCTGTATTAATCTTATAGTCTATGCTTTTAATATTTTATTTTATTGAGACGATAAGCATGTAGCACAGTAAGCTACACGCCCAAGAAAATCTTAACGTGGTCTTTCAGAAAAGAATAAAAAGCTGATTAAAGCTGAAGCCGGCTAGACACAACTAAGAAACAAATGCAAATAGCACCGTAGGGACAGTACCATTTACCATCTTTCCAGGCTTCCAAAGAGGATGAAGAATAACCTCCACATGCACTACCCTTCATTGTCAGGATTATACCTACCACCTTGTGAAATCAGTTATCACCCACGCGCGAGATGCAGATCTACAATTTTAAGAAATCCTTAAAAACTCGACTAGAATGTTGATATAAACAAAAAAGGAAATAACCTAAATGTATAATGTTCACCACTTACGACCCAAAAGATGATAAAACCTTTTGATGAGCGAGAAAACACACCTTGAGACATATTGTACTAGGGGAAAAAAGGCTATTTTAGTTGAAAATGTATTAATGAATTGCTTCTGCATGCTTTATCTAGTTCTTAGAGAAAGTTCAAATTAGGTCCCCCAAAGGATGTTTTAACGACGAGAAGCAATATTTTGAAACTCGTACAAACCATCACGCTTGTTTGGAAACAAATGACTTCTCAGGATGTAGAAGTATTACTATCAATCACCAACAAGTTAATTCTACATAATAAGGCAGGTTTGGATGCAAACTGGTCCATTGTGGAATGCTGTATCTAAAACTGATTACAACAGCACTCAAAATGAATGCAGTCCTCCAAACCACTTCTTTGCTCAGAAACATTAATCTCAATTAGAAGGAGAGCTTCATAATGGTAATGCTTGGTATAAAAAAGTATAAAATAAATCAGTTTTTATAAGACACAACAATTAATCAGTTTTGAAACTAAGAAATCTTTTTTTTTTTTTTTTTTCTTACTCATAAAAGTGCCAATCGGGACTCTTAAAATAGCCAGTATCTCCAAAATCCGGTTCTGAATGTGTCCTCAAAGAAGTTTGCATGACATAATTTTTAAGACTCAGTTGTTGAAACTTTTCAGTAGCATGGCATTACTGTACTAGCTTTTTAGTACGCTTCTTTATTCTGAATGCATGTGAAATTCTTCTCCACTCTCATTCCACTTTATAAAACAAATACAACTTTAATTGAAAATTTGAAGGGATGTACGATTGGTTGTGGATCAGAGTAAAAGTTTTATAGCAAATTACTGTATTCTTTCCTGATATTCTCCATCTAAGTAAAAAAAAAAAGTATGTCCTAAAAGTCAAAATGGACATTTGACTATCAAATAAAACACTGTTAGATAAGCAACGCGTACTTGAACTCGCTTAACAGATTTCTACAGCATATCTTCAAGAAAAGGGCAGACAGTTCATTAATGCTGCTCAATACACTGATTCACATAAAATACCTTGATGACATGCCTCAGCCACCCAGATATCAAATTTTTAAAGGGAGAAATAAAGTTTAATAGGAAGGAGGTAAGTCTATTAAAATAATCAATATTAATAAACTAGCAAAGTTGTCTTCATGGTGGTTTTCTAGCAGACTATGACCAACTGGGAAGGACTTACTTCCCAGTACCGTTGCAGAAAGGACAGACCTCAGCATTTCCACACACTCTCACAGCTACGGCAAAAATATCATTTTTTGTACATCCAGCTCAAGGTTGATCAGGTATTTCCGATAGCACATTCTACTCACAATGATAGGCATACACTTTTGTCTGGTTTCTTATTTGCTCGACTCTTTACAAAGAGAATAATTACTCTTGGCAGACAGAAGCAAAGGTAAGAAAGACCAGCTTGAACTTGCCAGCTGGATGATTATTGTTTAGCTAGGTTTTCTTTCCAAATAAATTTACAACTTTCACTCTATTTAAGTGCTTTCTGCTATGCAAAGGTAAGCATCCTTCTCTTTCTTTGTCCTCGGCCTAATAGAGCACGTTGTTCCCTTTTCTAGCCAAAAAGACTCATGACACGCCTCCAAGATCATAATAAGAAAAGCCTCTGTAATTGACCTAAAACATGTCTTTCTAGAAAATAAACACAGCCATGCAAAATGATTCAATTTTGAAAAATAAGTACTCGGAATTCTACTATAAATTTATCTGCTTTATTTTAAATAACCGAGCAATCCTTATTACTAGGGTCGACATTCTCTGTCTATGGGTGGCTAATATGGACGCCACTGGCAGAGGATACTAATGTATTTTCCCAATATATAAGCACTGCTACAGTTATTAGTATATAAGTACATTTTTCATTAAAATTGTGTAGTATATGTACAACATATTTGTCTTACTCAAAGGAACTACTTTTCCTAATATTCTTCTAAAAAATTAAAAATATATTTACTACTAGCAAAAAATAGTACCTTTGAGTAAGAGGAATATTAAAATTCATCAAAGAAAAAAGAAAAGACTGTTAAGGAAAATGCAACAGGAAGAGAGATACACGTAATCCTGAAATACACAATAGTATAACTAAACTCATTATAAACCCACCCCCTCCTTAAAGAATTTAGGAATAATTTGTGAATGCCATGACATTTTAAAGTGGGATTAGCAAGTCATATTACTGAACTAACCTCTCACTCTTAGAGCAAGAATTAAATATTTGCTCTGCATTTAGAATCACAAATCGAAAGTTTCAAGGCTCTTCCAAGAATGCCATATACTAAGAAATACAAGCTACAAGTTTTAGATAATTAATGAGCGTATTAAGGAAGGCACAAAGCAAGATTGTTGGCATATCTGTAAAATCTTTTGTTTCAACTGAAATATTAGAACCTATAATGAATTTTAATTACACAGTTACTCTTAATTCTAAACTCTGTTCCTGATATACTAGAAAGACTACAAGTACTTCTCCAGGCAGGCAAGGGGAGATGGGGGGGGTGTGTGTGTGTGTGTGGGGGTGTGTGGGTGTGGGTGTGGGTGTGGGTGTATGTGTGTGTGTGGGGGTGGGGTGTGTGTGGGTGTGTGTGTGTGTGTGTGTGTGTGTTGTATTTTAAACAAATTCACGAAAGGAATCAAGTCACCAAGTTCTGTTCAGTTGCAGTAACCATCTTTTGGGATACTCTTCCAAGCTCTCCAAAGATGCCAGTCCTGTCTTTTTTTTCTCCTTCTTTTGACAACAGAAGGGAAAGGTAATATGCCTGAACATATTTCTGTTTCGAGTGAAAAGACCACCCAGTGGATTCTGCCAGAGCCTGCAAATGTCTGACAAATACATTGTCAGAAGGTAAGAAATAGAGTATTAGGAAGACACAGTCCTGTCCTCGGAATCTCAGCCACCTGGGGCACTGTGGAAAGTGTTTGGACAGCGCTCGCCTCCTTCACTTCCACCGCGCTCGCCCCAAAGTCCCCGGGAACTTCCCTCTAGCTCTCCATCACAAGGGCTTCGGCAACCACAAGTCCTCGCGGTGTCACGCGGCGGAGCTCCTGCTTACCCTTCCTCCGCGGCGAGAACGAGCTGCAGGTTGCCCCCCAGGCACCCCGAAGGCGAGGCCGTAAGAACGGAACGCGAGCTGCCGAAGGTGCGCAGCGCAGAGCGGACAAGCTCCTCCGCCTCAACTACCTGCAGCTGCTGTAGAGACACCCTAGTCCGCCGTCGCACGCCAGGCGGACTGGGACCCCGGGCTGCAGACGCCGCGGCCTCTAGGTGCCCACGCGCCCGCCTCCAGCCTCGTCCCCAGCTCGCAGCTCACGCCCCGTCGAGGTCCGCCACTCCCAGCACCACCCCCGCCCTCCACTCCTCCCCAGCTTGGCTCCGCGGGCGCTGGAGGGGCCGCGTGTCCACGTCCCCGGGGCCCCGGGCCGACGCGAGGGAGGGGCGGGGCCGGCGTCCGGCCCCGGGGACAGCCCCCCCGCCCCCCGGCCCGGGCCCCGCGACCCCGAGAGGAAGGAGGGCGCGCCGGCGGCGGCGCCGCACTTACCGCGCTCGGCCCGCCGCGTCCACCCGAGCAGCGCGCGCAGCCCCGGGCCGCGTTCGAGGAGCCGGGCGCGGGGGACCCGCCGGGCGGGGCGCGGGGGGCGTTACAACTTCCTTCCCGGCCCGGCGGCCGGGGACGCGGCGAGGGGCAGCGCGCGCCGGGCGCCGAGGAGCTCACTTTCTCGTCTCCCCCGCGCTCCCCCCTCGCCCCCCCCGCAGCCTCCCCCGCGGCGGGCGAGGCGGGGCCGGCGTTTTCGCTCCCCGGCCCGGGAGCCCGAGGCTGGAGGCGGCGGGGGAGGAGGACGAGGGCAGGGCGGGCGGGCGGGCGGGCGGGCCGGGACCTTAACGGGGTGGCGAGGGGACGCGCCGGGCCGAGAGTGCCCGAGTCCAGGCGCGTACACGTGTCCGCGTGTGTGCGAGAAAGAGAGAGACAGAGGGAGGGAGACAGAGGGAGAGAGAGAGAAGGAGAGAGAGGGGGGGAGACGGAGGGAGAGGGAGAGAGAGAGGGAGGGAGAGGGAGAGAGAGGGAGAGAGGGAGAGAAGGAGAGAGGGAGGGAGAGGGAGAGAGATGAAGAGAGGGAGAGGGGGGGAGGGAGGGAGAGAGGGAGAGAGATGAAGAGAGGGAGAGAAGGAGAGAGGGGGGGAGAGGGAGGGAGATGAAGAGAGGGAGAGAAGGAGAGAGGGGGGGAGAGGGAGGGAGAGAGGGAGAGAGATGGAGAGAGGGAGAGAGAGGGAGGGAGAGGGAGAGAGATGAAGAGAGGGAGAGGGGGGGGAGGGAGGGAGAGAGGGAGAGAGATGAAGAGAGGGAGAGAAGGAGAGAGGGGGGGAGAGGGAGGGAGATGAAGAGAGGGAGAGAAGGAGAGGGGGGGGGGGAGAGGGAGGGAGAGAGGGGGAGAGAGGGAGAGAGGGAGAGAGAGGGAGGGAGGGGGGGAGAGAGGGAGAGAGAGGGAGAGAGGGAGAGAGGGAGAGAGGGAGGGAGAGGGAGAGAGATGGAGAGAGGGAGAGAAGGAGAGAGGGAGGGAGAGGGAGAGAGATGAAGAGAGGGAGAGAAGGAGAGGGGGAGGGAGAGGGAGAGAGATGAAGAGAGGGAGAGAAGGAGAGAGATGAAGAGAGGGAGAGAGGGAGAGAGATGGAGAGAGGGAGAGAGATGGAGAGGAGAGGGAGAGAGGAGGAGAGATGAGAGAGAGGGAGAGGGATGAGGGAGGGGAGAGGGAGGGAGAGAGGGAGAGAGAGGGAGAGAGGGAGAGAGAGGAAGAGAGGGAGAGAAGGAGAGAGGGGGGGGGGGGGGGGAGAGAGGGAGAGAGATGGAGAGAGGGAGAGAAGGAGAGGGGGGAGAGGGAGGGAGAGAGGGAGAGAGATGGAGAGAGGGAGAGAAGGAGGGGAGAGGGAGAGAGAGGGAGGGAGGGAGGGAGAGAGGGAGAGAGATGGAGAGAGGGAGAGAAGGAGCGAGGGGGGGAGAGGGAAAGGGAGAGAGAGAGAGGGAGGGAGGGAGAGAGAGACAGAGAGAGAGAGAGGGAGAGGGAGAGGGAGGGAGGGAGGGAGGGAGGGGGGGAGAGCGGAGGGGCCGAGCCTACCATGCGCTTCCCCCGTGCGGGCCGAGCTGGACCGGGCGCTGATCGTTTGTAATCGCGGCCTCGTCCGCGCCGCCACTAGTCAAGATGACAGGGACTTCATTTCCTCTGCTTCTTCATTCAAAAAAAGAGCTTCCCCGGCTGGTGCCTTTTCTGCCAACGGGGATTTGCCGGCCCGAAGCGCGCTCGCCGCCCCTCCCGCCTCGCCTCCTCCTGGCCGCGTCGGGCTCGGGAAGGCGCCGAGGCTCCCGGCGGGGACCAAGCAGGGCACCTGCTACTGTGCCGTGATTTAGGGGTCATCCGGGAGGAGCACGCGGCGCTCGGCTCTGAGGAGGGTCTGCGGCCGCAGATGGCGAACACGAGCGGCTTTACAGCGCCCGCTGCGAGTCACACGTGCCAACAGAGCGCGCGGGGCGCGCGGGTGCGGGTCCGTCCTCTGCGTCCCCGCGGGGCCCGAGCAGGAACAGGCGGAGGGCGCAGGTGGCCGCCCTCGACCTCAGTGCAAGCACTTCCCCGTGTAAGCAAACCTCCAGCCTTCTGCGAAAACTACTGCCCTTGACCTTGCACGGCGCGGGCCCTCCAGGTCAGCTGAGTCACCCGAGGGCGTGGGAGGGCAAGACACCGCCGGGGAGATGAGTCTCGAGGCGGGAGGGTGCAACCAAGGGTGCCCACCCCCGGGAGGCGGCCCGTCCCTTACGAGCGTCTGGAAGTGGCCCGTGCCCTCCTGTCCGGGGCGTCCTCTCTTCCGAGGCTGAAAAGTGCGAATGACCCTCGGACAGGGGAGAGGCTCTGCACGCGCGGACTCTCAGCAGCCCCAGCTGCCGGGTGGCGCGACGTCCGCCCTCGGGCCCCAGCTCCAGGGCTCTCAGCGAGCCGCCCTGGCCGGGCGCACCCCTCATTCTCATTCCCTCCCCCCCCCCCCTCAGATTAGCAGCTAAACTCTACCCCTGCCTTGCCGGGGTTTGCTGCGGGAAGAAAATAAAAGTTCACTGCTGTGTACTAAGCACTGTCACTTCCTGCTCCCTCAACTTCCCCGGGAAACCCGCGCTCGCAGCCCCCCAGCAGCAGGCCCGCGCCGGCGGGAAGGTGCCCTCCCGGGGTGGCTTTAAGCTCAGGCTGCGCCGGACCTCCGGAACAGGCAGCCCGCGACCTCAGGCGAGCCCATCGCGGGCACCTTTCGGCGCGGGGACCCCGTGGCGGCCGGGCCGGGGCGCGCACGCTCTTGGGGCGCCCGAGCGTACCCCGCGGGGGTGGGGGGCGGGTCGCTGGGAAGCAGTGCCCCGTGCCGCCCACACCTGTTCCTGGAAGCCTGGCAGAGGGGCTTATGTGCCCGGAGGCTTCTCCTTCCGCCTCCCGCTCCCGGCCGCTGAGCAGGGGCTTCCACCGACCTGCATCGAACGCGGCTCGGGCCGGAGGAAATGCACTGGCATTTGTAACCACGTGCGGAAACAGACTAAGCCCTCGGGAAACCAGAACAATGCCTCCTAGAAAAGCCTGAGCCTCTAGGATGGAGTTCCTCCACAGTCTGGGGGTCGCAGTGACAAGCAGAGCACGTGAACTTGCATTAGTGTATCCAGTCCCACAGTCTGAGCTCCCGAAGTCGGTAGGTGACCAAGCGCACGGCCACGCGTTGCATTAGGAAGTAGCACAATACTTGAGCAACCCGACCCGGCTCCCAGGGCCCCCTGGGCGCCAGTGAAGGAAGCTAAGCACCACAGGCGCATCTTTGCCGAAGATTCTAGAGTCGCCCCGGGGTGGATGGTCTCCTTCCTGCCACGTGTAGTTCACACTTGGGGGGCGGGGACGGGAACCCAAGGCAGCGGGGTCAGATTAATTACTATCCCCCTCTCATTCTAGCCATTCTCATTTTCTTGAGAAAACTTGCCAATTACGAAGGCATGCCCCAGATTTTACATGACAACCACAGAAACTACTTAAAACTTGCGTCCCTGACAAGACCGGAAGGAAACTTGGAAGATGTTTCATAAATCACTGTTTGTAGCCCAGTTCCCGGAAAAACATGGTAAGTTTTCAAAACTTTTCTAAAGTGTCCGAGTAACACTCCCCCTGGTTCTTTCAGTACCTTCTACCTAGGAATACACACACACACACACACACACACACACACACACACACACACACACACACACACACGAGAAAAGATACTCCGCCCAGCCCAAAGGGGCCGGAACAGAAGAGCTACATTACTGGTAGGACAGGTGGGGGCTGGGGCGGGGGGGCTGGCGCGTTTCTTCTTTTCAGCTCTTCCCCCCCCCCCCGCCCCCCCAGAACCCTCATTATAGCTAACGCTGGTAATAAGCGTAGGAAACAATAGAACTCATAAAATTTAGAAATGGTAATAAATCTTGGAGCCTGTCTCTAGCCCAGCTCCGCGTCACAGGACACTCCACGTTCGTCCTCCAGTAGGCGATGCTGAACATTCACCCTAACTGGCCACAGCACAGACAGAAGACTCTGGAAGTCACCGGCGCGGCCCTGCCGGGCGCCGCCGGCGGACACCGCACGCAGGTGCCCCGAGCAGCGCTCCCCGCAGCTCGCGCGCTCGGCTGGGGCTCCGCGGCGTCTGTCCCTCCTCTTCCCTCCCCAACAAAGGCGCTCCGTCCTCGGAGGCCCTTAGGGGCAGCCGGTGCCCCGCACGCCCTCTCCGCCACAGGAAGCCCCGGAAAGCGGGCATCTTGCGACGGGGCCGCCAGGCTTCTCGCCTGGCGCCGCTGCCGTCGAGGGCGGGCGGGACGGTGGGCGGCTCGGGCCGCGCCCTCGGCGGCGGAGAAGCGCGAGCGGGCGAGCGGGGAGAAGAAACGCAAGACGCGGCCGCCTGTCCCGCGAACCTCTGGCTGCTCGCCGCAAACTCCGCCGCGCTGCTGCCGGTGACTCGGCCGTGTTGGCGCAGCCGGCCGTGCAGCGGATAATGGGGCCGAGCCGGCGGCGTCGCCCTCGCGGGGGCCCCCGCTCACGCTGATCCGCAGCTCTCCGGGGAACACAAAAGCCGCCGAGCTCCCCTCGCAGTCCGCACGCACCCCCTCCCCTGGAAACGCAGGCCTGCCGCCTTCGCGAGCCTCGCAGAAGCGCTGGGGAGGAAGCTAGTGGCCGGACCTGCAGATTCACGTCGGGCTCAGGACGGACCTGACGGTGCCCTGGGGACAGGGACGGGGCGGCGAGGGGCCGGCTCTTGCCGTCAACGCCCCACCTGAAGGTGATGCGTGTCGGGTAGAGAGTCAGCTTCAGGGGCGCCTTCCCGGGGGGCGGGGGCGCCAGGCGGGGCTGTCAGTCTTCTCCTTCTGTCCTGAAGTCCAGCCCGCAGCCAAGGGGCCTGGGTGGCAGCTGTTCCTGCGCCCCTCCCGTGGGGCGCAGCCGGCCCCCCGCAGCCACTTCCTCCTCTGACCGGCGGGGGCTTCCAGGCGCGCAGAAAGGGGAGCTCCAGCTCAGGCAGGAGGGAGGCTCTCCCAGGAGGCTCGTGGACACCACTGGACTTCAGAGCTGTTCTCTGCACTTCTTACATCTGCTCTAGCAGACTGAGGCCACAGAGACCTGACCGCTGAGCTCAGATCCGGGAGTGGCCCGGGCTGCGCCTTCTCCCACTGACCCGGCTCCCGGCGCTAATGAGAAAGGGAGGAAATGCCCCGCACCTGACCTGCCAGCCTTCCTCCGAGAAGATCAGGAAAGCCCATCACCCACATCCGGCCAAAAGGCGGTTAAGTCTCAGCTGAGGACAAGTGAAGTGATGAGTCCCTTAAAACAGGGGCTGAGGCCGGTAGTCACCGAGGAAAGCAAAGCACTTTGCAGGTAGCAAGCAATGAGTCTGGAGCACTGTACATCACTAGGACTGAACCTGCACACACAAGTCTCAAGCAGCTCTAAAGTTCCATCAGGTGCTCCGTTTCCCCCCCCCCCCCCGCCACCCTTGCAAAAATAAGTAACCCGTTTCCCTTGGCTGTTCCATTGAGGGAAACTGCACAACAAAGATTCTGATGTGATCACTGACGAAGTCGTAAAATTAAATGACTGTTTGTAGCGGAAAATATGCTTTCATTACCTTAATTCAAGCAAGATAGGCCTCTCTCGACGCCCATGCCTTTTGGAGCCACTGAGTGACGTGGCGATCAGACAAACCAACCTTTAAATGGGACCATGATCTTCCGGGACATTAGTTTGTGTTCCACGGCATGAACCGAGCCTGCGCGTGCCTCTGACCTTTGGTGAGAACACAGTTGTGAGGCACAGTCCAACTGCTGACTTGGTTTCGCTTGAGCCACATAAAAGATGCGGTTCTGCAAAGGACTTTGAACACAGAGGCATCTTTTCATGTTTTGGGTTAACTCCATATATGGGCTTAAAATCTGCCAGAT
Source organism: Balaenoptera musculus (assembly GCF_009873245.2). Lineage (NCBI taxonomy): Eukaryota > Metazoa > Chordata > Mammalia > Artiodactyla > Balaenopteridae > Balaenoptera > Balaenoptera musculus. Next base: position 784,685 of record NC_045805.1, read on the forward strand.
TATTCCACACTAAAAGATGCAACCTTTATCATTAATAGTTAGCCTGTATATACAATGAAATATTATTTGGCAATAAAAATAGTTGAAATAGTGATGCAGGCTATGATATGGATGAAACTTGAAAACATTATGGTGAGTGAAAGAAACTACTCATGAAATATCATCTATTGTAAGATAAAGTACACCAAATAGACACAACTATAGAGACAAAAGTAGATTAGCGGTGGCCAGGGGATGGGGGATTGGAGGTACGAGAATGTTCTAAAATTAGACTGTGGTTGCACGACCCTGTGAATATACTACAAACTGTTGATTTGTACACTTTGCATGGTGAATTGCACGGAATGTGAATTGTATCTCATTAAAGCTGTTAAGGAAAAAAAGAAAACAAGTTAAGCTGGAGTGTCTTTTAAAATCTGTCATATTTTCTATAAACTTTTTAGTAAGGAGTATATGTACTGTATTTAAGGTATACATATAGTGTATAGTGTATTCGAGGTATAAGTATATAGGGTATTTAAGGTAGGCACTAGCAAGTTTTATAAATTAGTGACACAGAACAATTTTGTCCATGATACAATGTCTGTTAGCTGTTTCAGAATCCAGTCTATAAGTTAACTTGTAAGCATAGGTTAAGAAAAAAAGGCATCACGTGACTATAATTCAGTATCAGACCCATTGGAGATCTCCTCCTTTTCCAGAGGTGCCCTCCCCTCTTCTCCCTTTGCCGACTCCCTAGTCTGGAATGTTCTGTACTCTCAGCCCCCCGGAACATCTACTTTTGAAAGCACCAATTAATGACACACAACCGCCACCCCCCCCCAGAAGCTCTTCCACGGTATTTTCGGCATGTAATAAGCGACGGCCCCATTCTTTTCTAGGGGCCTTTCCCAGTAGCTGAGAACTCCTGGAGCACCAGGCATTGGCCTTATTCCTCTTTAAACCCACAGGGTCCAGCACAAAGTTCTGTCATATAGAAGACGCTCGATAAATGGTTGTTGAGTGAATGAGTGAGCACACAGATGAAATATTTTCATTGTATTCAGTCATTCTGACTTTCTTTTAGAAAAAGGATATGTCAGAAACAAAATTGACTTTGAAAATGTATTTGCAAAGTATGCTTTTCCACTTTCCTGCCCATCCGTTTTGCTTAACAATTCTCGGCATGAGAGGAAGCCACGTGAATTTAGCTCTGAACTTAACTGACTTATCTCAGAAACATATGCAGTAGTAAAGACAAAAATAGTAGGAAAAGGCAAAGGCCAGCTTGGTTTTCCTCTTTTCCAGTAAGATGTACCATTTATTGAAATTTGGGGGAATATGTAGTAAGTACCTATTATATGCAGATGCTCTAAGAATCTTCTATTAAATGTGACCTGATTTATGAAACCTTTACTGTCTTCCGAATTTCCTTTGGATTTTTAACGGTAAGAAGTGAGGAGGGTAAGGAGACTGCTTCCCATTCCTTCAGGACAAGGGTTCAGCTGGTACTGGGGCAACAATCTCTGTTTGTTCCTGTCTTCTCAGGGGGACTGTTTCTAATTGATCTGGCGTGGCATTTAGCTGGAGATGTGTATGTGGCAACTGAAGCAGAGAGCCTGTATGCTTTGTAAAGTGATAACCATATGGGCCTTATTTGAAACACTCGAGGATTTTCAACATTAACCTGGGTTAAATTGAGCTATAAATTCAACTCAAATGTATACATCTTGACAAATTCATCATCACTTGAAGATAGATTCAATCCATGCTCCCCTCAGATTAATAAAGTTGATGACCACCGATCACAAATGCAAAGGTTCGTGGTGATAAAGTACAATAATGTTGTACTTGGCACTGTTTAAATGCAAATTGCCCACATTAAGCAGACATTTTCTACTGTTATCACTTTCAGTTGAATGGAAATGTTTAAAAATGATCTCTGGGTAAAGAAAAGGATATATAGGCAAATCTATTTCCTCTTACACTCTTTTCAAGTGCACTTCGCTCTCATCGTGAAGATTTAGCTAAGCAAGTTCAGCTAAGCTAAAAAGCAGAGCGGCTGGAAGTTACTTCGTATGGAACTGGATTCAGGACTTCTACGAAATAATTTATTTACTAGTCTTCATTTAGGGATCTGATCCATCATGGAAGCTTCCAAACACAACAGACTTCTAGGGTTCCCTTCGACTCCTTCTGAATATCAAATTTAGAGCTTACACTTTATTAAAGATAATAGTACTAAGTTACAGATGTTGATGGTCCTTCCCTAGCAGCTTTAAATTGCCTTGAAAAAGATACAGTTTCTTTAATTAAAAAAGCTGCACAGAGCTAATCCCTCTAGCTGAAAAAAGAAAAGTTTTAAGCAATCTCTTTCTGCTTGCAGAGAGAAAGGCAGACAATACCATAACAGATCAGAAACATAAGCTATAGTGTGCAGCCAGGAGCACAGCAGGGAACTGAATTCTGCTCCGACTGTGTCATTTTTTAATCCCCCATCCAGTTTTCCCCCGTCTGACCTCATGCTGAGATGAAGTTATCAGAGAAGACAGCTTTACTCTTACCAATGAATCCAACCCTGGATCTGTATTATCCTTAGCAGATCAAAACACCGCTTTCATCAAATAGCATTATCTGCATAAAAGGCATGCAATTGCCCGATAATTTCACCCAAACTATGCTATTCATTTAAAGGACAAGAAGAGAAATGGAATTCATTCCTTTGGGGTGGGGGTGGGGGTGGGGCAGCAGCGAAGAGTGAGGCTTAGAGAGAGGCAGAGCCTAGACAAGCTAACTTACCCCCTTCACCCATGGGAACTTTTCTGTTTTTAAACACAAAATCCCAAGAAGGGGTCCATTTAAAAGTCCCCCTGCTCCACTCTTTAAGATTAATTGTTGGAGCAATTTGGTGCAGTTTGAGTGACAAAAGTGTAAGTTGTGTAGAAAACTGGCAGTGAGAAATTACAAAGCTTGCTGATGCCATTAGCCATGCTTCCCTGAACCCCAATAAAAACATCATATCCAGTAAAATTGGAGAAGCATAAGAATTAGCTGAACAGTTGGATGGAGTTTAACACAACCTTGCGTGGGCGGGGGAGGTGATCCTCCTGGAAGATCTTTCTACGCATCATGAGAAGTCTGAATCCTGAGGCTGGGAAGACAAAGATGTATCACACGATTTTGAGTGGATACTTCGGATAATATTTAAGAAACCTGAGGAGTGGAGATGAAGCTCTTTTTTGATTTAGAAAATACTTTAGCCTCCTTGAGATTTTCTTTTCCATTTTATGTTGAAATAGTGTTCTCATTTGCATTGTAGATTGTATAAAATGTTATAATGGGATTCTCTTTAATGGATCCTAACTCCTTATTGAATGACATCAGTTGTTTTGCTCAGGGTATCCTGATAGGTTAGAGCAATCAGACGAAACCATTTGTGTCAAGTAAATGGAATTACTAAAAAGTACTAAAACTCCCGTGTGGGTGTGGGTGACCTATTAGGTATATGTTAATATCCTTTATAGTATGTGTTACTCACCATAATTTTAATGATTCGCTTGAAAATGTAACTATTATGCTCAGTTCTTTCAGAATGTATTCCGTAGACGGACCCTGTAAGAAATCCAGCTTAATGTCTACCCTTCCATCACCCCGACAACAATTAAGCACAAAAACATGTAAGACAAACAATCAGGACTGCTTGAAGGAAAAAAACCCAAAAAACATTAACACAGTTTGCACCAGACGGAGGCTAGGAATACTCCTGGGAATTCATGAGCCAGGTGAAGGGGCAAGAGTTTCCCCCCTTGAAAGAAACACAGAAATTAATCATGGCATATTTGTCATCATTGGCATTTTAATTACATGTATGTATTCTCTAAAGCGTTGAAGTGTAATTAATAATTGGGTATTTTTTTCCATACCAACTTCCTGAAACTACAACTCAATACCCAAGTGTTCTGAGGCTAAATGTCTGTATATATATATATATATATACATGGTCTACTGAGTAGTGAAGTTTGAATTCATGTTTCCAAAATAGAGCTTCATGACATACAAATTATCTTAAATTTAATGTGATTAAGCATTAAACGATGGTATTTCCTTGAATTTAATGACAGTACTATTTTCATGTCAAACTTGATTACAAGAACCAGCTTTCAGAGTGAACTGTTTAAAATCCCAAATCATTAACAGATCATTTAGGGTTCAGTCCCAGAAAACTTCTTGTCTGTGAAATATCAACTAAAGACATGGAAGCAGAGAGGGGAGTTTCACATTCTGCCCACAAACGTGTGCAGTGTGTGTGAGACTGATTTTAGAAGAAGTCAGAATTTTGTCCGCAAACGCTGGGAGAGAAAAGCTGTTTACATCATCAACACCACCGCGACTCTCAACGTACACGTGTAAATTTAGGTTGTAATTCATGCTCTTATACTATTTCCTCAAAATAGCAAAGCACATCATGGACCGCTACAGCCATTTGAAGTGGAGATAGTGAGAAAACGGACTTCCTCAAGACTTTAGAACATTTCAGTGCAACATAGGATTTTGATCTTTTACTCTTTACTTTCACTCCAAGCCTGTGTTTGATTCCGACTGATTTCTCTCAGAGATTGCAACTGGATCATTCATAAATACTGATTTCAGAAGTAAATTCAATCACAGTCACATGGGCTTGTGTTCTGGAAGGCTAAGCAATCGTCTTCGTGGGTTGTGGAATTGTTTGTTTTAAACAGCACTACTCTCAGAATATAAGCTGCCCACACGGGGCAGAAAAAGTTATTTCTAACATTTTGGGTATTCTCTCGACTGAAACTTTGGTGCACTTTGCTTACACTACATTAAGACCACAGAGCCTGGTTTTCTCTGTAGCGTAATACATTACTAAGAGAGGAGAGTTGTAGATTAAGGCCATGAAAAGGCTAAAAGACTCAGATTGGAATAAAGCAAGTTCTGACAAGGCTGTAAGGTCTGATTTTTCGTTTCTCTGATGAAGATGTAGCTCTGGCTTTTGTTTGGCTCAGGGAAGAATGGAAGGAGCCTGGCACTTCTGGAGAAGATTGGGAGAAAGAAGACTCTGGCCTGGGCAGATCCTGTTTACTGGCTACTTCTTTCCTAGCGCTTGCCTCCAAATCCAGCACTTTTAATCCACGAAATCTATGAAAGAGCAGTATGTACCTTTCCCCTCTTTTACCCTTGGATGAGATATCTAGGAGAAAAAAAAGTAGGCCATGAGAAGACTATGAGCTCAGAGTCTATAAAGAGGGAGGAAATTGGCAGAGGGAGAATCTGAGTTAGAGGAAAGCAAAGGAAGAACAAGCTTACGCTGAAGATAAACTTCAAGGATGGTGGGAGGAAAAGAGGGAGCCCGTGAGAGCCCTGGGTCCGGGTCCTCGCCTGATGCTCTGCTGTACGGATTCTCTCCATTTGCACGGATGAGTGAGTTCTGGACTCCCGCCTCCAGAGTTTGCTGTGTTACTTAGAAACTAGATTTGAATCAGACCCGGGCACAAGTCATATCTATTTTCACACTTACTAGAAATCGACCTTTAGGGGGTAGGGGAGGGAAGGAGTGGGAGTTTGGGATCAACAGATGCAAACTAGTATATAGAGGATGGATAAACAACAAGGTCCTACTGTAGAGCACAGGGAACTATATTCAATATCCTGTGATTAACCATCATGGAAAAGAATGTGAAAAAGAAGATATATATGTATAACCGAGTCACTTTGCTATATAAAAGAAATTAACACAACATTGCAAATCAACTATACTTCAATATAATTTTTTACAAAAAGAAATCAACCTTTATAGTATTTTGAAGATTTTGATAATAAAGAGGTTCCATATTAAAATTTGATGATTATCTTGATAATAAACAGGCTGACAAAATCTGTAGTAGTCCGAGACCAGTGTTTTTCTAATTGTGACCTTTAGACCACGTGTATCAGAATCACCTGGGGGTTCTTAATAAAATATACATTCCTGAGCCCCACCTCGGCTCTGTGGAATCAGAACCTTCAAGGATGGAACCAATAAATCAGCATTTTTAACACGCTTTCCAGAGCATTCCTATGTACAGGGAAGTCTGAGAAGTATTGCCCTGAGCTAAATGCTTTACGTAACGCAACTAGGTATTTCAGTTTTTGTCATTAGCCTATTCAAGAGAAGTTGATGCAAATAAATCTAGTTGAATTATTTTCAGAAGTGACACATTCCTATTTAAGGAAGAAACCCAAATTCACAGAATGAAGAAGGTGAGAATATCTGTCTGAAGAAATTCCAGCTGAAAATTCAGTAACACTTCAAAGTTGGATTTTGAATCATTCTTTCCAAGAGTAGAAAAATCAGTGAGTTACAAATTGAGATAGCATTTTTCTATGTGTCTTAATGGTTGGATTACTGAGTACAAATTTTGGCTGACTACGTTGTTCAATAGTATATGTATGATTCTAAAGTTATGTAGAGTTTGAATGAACCTTTAAATATGTATTAGTTCTATTTATTATCAGAAATTGAAGAATTATTTGTGTGAGATGGAATAGGACTGATTCAACATGTATAGCTTTTAATAGAAATCAAGAATAGATATGTCCAAAAAATTCACAGCTGTCTTTGGAAGCGAGGCATTTTACAGGTCAGCATCCCAGGCTATCTCCAGGATGGTTCTCAGAAGTACCGCTCTTGCTGAAAGCCCTTAAATTTTTAACATAAAGCATTCTCTCTACCCTAGCATCACTTCCTTCTTTTGCAATGACTTGTCTCTGAAGGATGTGACTTTCAACGAAGAAGTACTATTATTATATGTAAGGATGTGATCTTGTTTCCCCTTACTTTACAAATTTGAAGTTCTTATTGTGAATAGTGGGGGAAGACATTCAAATAAGTCTTTTTTTATATTGTCTTAACTGCTCGTTAGTATATCATTAGTACGCCTGGTTCTCATTCGGCCCTTCCTCCTACCCCGCTTCACCTTGCCTGCATGAGTTCTTTCTTGCAGACAATGTGCTCAGCACCTAACATGCATTATCTCCTGTAAGTGTCACAACAACTTCAAAAATAGTTACTTTATTTCCCCCATTTTAAAGATGAGTCCATTGCAGAGTAAGTAATTTGGCCAAGAGCCAGGACTGATAACCCTGATTCCAGGGCCCAAACACTTAACAATGACACCTATTTCTTCCTTACTGGAAACAGGAGGAATAGAACCAGTTCTGATCATAATTTAGTTTACCTTTTATACATGTACACAAAATCATGTACACACAGAAATACAAAGTCAAGCTTAATGAAAGAGAAATGCCTTTTAAAACAAACACAACTCCGATGAGAATTCCACAATGAAAACACCTTTTTCTGTTGCTTGAGTCTGTTTTTGAGAAAAGTTAATTATTTTACAATGTGAAAAAAATGAACTCAACAAAACTTTAAATCCTGTTCCACAGCAAGATTATTCATCTTTCTTTATGTGTAAACAGATTTACAATAAAAATTGCTCCCAATATTTTATAATCCCTTTATCTATATCTATAAACAAAATTACTGCAACCGTCAGCACATGTATTAAAATAATGGCTTAAGGTTACACTTGCAGAAGATTTCAGTTCTCTCTTGAGAACTGAATGATGATTCTCTCTTCAATAACTAATCTCCACAGCATAGAGTTAAATCACTATTTTAAGGTCTGGATATAATAAACGTTTTGAATGATAAACATTTGTGACTCTGATGAAAATTTTGCAGGAAGGCTGTGACTGCTCCAGTGGCCTTTAGCTTGTAGAAGTTGGTAATTCTCTTTAGAGGAGCAGGAAAGTTAAGAAGGGCGACTTGTAAGCTTGCTGCTACTTGAAATTACAAATCATTGAAAACCTGTCCATGAGAACACCTTGGGGAGTAAATGTGGATAATAATGGTGTATGTGTGGTTGCAAAACAATAATGAACCTGTCTAATCAACTGTTCTGAATAGCAGTAGATCACAGTAGAAGGAAAAATACACATCCTTATTGACCCTTTGTGCATTCTGTTACCCATAACTCTTCCCAAAGGCAGAATTTAATATAAATAACTGAAACTGGAGTATAAAGTAAGCCCATTATCTTTGCTTCTTTATGAATATGATATATTATGATGGGAGGGTTATTTTATTTTACTTTTTTTTAATTTGAATTTTTATTTTATTATTTTTTTAAAATTAATTAATTAATTAATTAATTTTTGGCTGCGTTGGGTCTTTGTTGCGGTGCGTGGGCTTCTCATTGTGGTGGCCTCTCTTGTTGCAGAGCATGGGCTCTAGGCGCACGGGGTTCAGTAGTTGTGTCACGTGGGCTCGGTAGTTGTGGCTCACGGGCTCTAGAGCGCAGGCTCAGTAGTTGTGGCATATGGGCTTAGTTGCTCCACAGCATGTGGGATCTTCCCGGACCAGGGCTCGAACCTGTGTTCCCTGCACTGGCAGGTGGATTCTTAACCACTGTGCCACCAGGGAAGCCCCAGGAGACTTAGTTTAGAAAGGACTTAAAGAACAGACTCATATTCATAAATCAAAAAAAGAGTGAACTATGGCCTGATCTCACTTTATTAATTTTGGTTATCTTCATAATGGATGCATATTAGTACAGATAAAACGTATTTTGTTGTGCTCCTTAATGACTGATAAACTATTATATTATTGATTGTACTGGGCACATTAATTTTACACGTACGGACAGGCCATATGTTGAGGATTAAGTTACAGAAAACAACTTCTTTGTCTCCTCCAGTTCCCACCACCTTTAGATTTTACACTTATGTCAACACAGTTCATGTCATAGAGAGCTACTGAAGGGATTAGATTAGTTTATGAAGACGGCCATGGCCAAAAATCCACTTGATATGCCAAAGATCACTATCACCACCAACAAACTGAACTATTTGTCAAGTGACAATTTCATTTCATCCTGGGGTTAAATCTACCACACAAGAAGGAACAGAAAGTCTTCGCAATATCAACTTATGTCACAAGATGTTGTGAGAATCAAATGAGGTAGCATTTAAAAATTTTAAAGGTTTCCATGCAGTTTATAATTAATATCTTTCATTTATCTAACCAAGTACTGTTCTTCCAGTTCAACTTATGTAGTAAAAACCAAAGTGAATATAACGTATTTTAGTCATAGGCTTAATGTGATGATTTCTGTGAAGTGATGCTACAAGTCTTCTAGGTTTGTCTTAATTTTAAACATTTATTTAATACCACCTGCACAGATATGAAGGTGAGAAAAAGGTATACAGGATTGAAAAATGGGTTCTCTCTTCTTGCAGTGATACATGATGTTGAGCCACTGTGCTCATTCAATAACTACTTCTTTTAATTAGTGAAGAAAATGTGCAACTTGGCTGAGTGCACTGTCTCGGACGAGGCAAGCGGACTTCTCAAAAAGTGGCCTCTGTGGTGGTTGATATAAAACCTTAATTTATTACACTATTACTCAAACCCATGGTAGAACATTTTGGTGACTGTTAACACTATGTGACTATTAATCAGTTATAAAAAGAAATGTGATTTGTATGTGTATGAGTTTGATCCATTTAACCTTACTAGTATTGATTTTCTATGGATTATCTTTTTAATATCAAATTTTGGTGAGAATACCAGCAAAATAATTTTTTTTTATGTTTATCTAGACAAACTGCTTTGCAGGTTAGTATTTTAAATCAGTTAAACCTTTATCTGAAGGGGTCATCATTTCTTTAATTTGGATAACTTAAATTGGACCCAAATCCTTGATTTCAATTAAATTGTACATTATTTTTGTAATCATGATTTCTCAGACCACTCTCTCCATTTGAAGTATATTTAAGAAAAAAGTTTGCTTTGCCTAAATTTAAAAAAAAGATACAATCTAATTTGGAGTGGTGAGCTATTCTGATTATGGTTTTGTTTCTTTGCAATATTATGACTAGATTAGAAACTTTACAATAGGAAAATTACTAGCCAACTCAATATAGATTTATATATTTGGAGATACCACAGATATATCTGTATATTCATGTGTGTATTTGTTTGTGTATATGGATGAATAGATAGATAGATATGTCTGTATATCTATATTTCTTAGTATAGTCTTACACTTTGCCATTGTTTTAAAATAAACTAACAGTCTCTTGGCAGCATTTACTCCCAGATGCTTTAAAAATAATACAGTTAAGAATTTACCTTCTTTTTTCTCAATTTACTATTTTCTTAATACATATTTACTCCTGTAAAAAATCAGTGCATCACTGAGAACTTTCAGTCTGATATATAATATAAAGTATAATACCATTCTTTGTGTGAGAGTCACTCTTCCATTACCCTTTTTTGGTTATCCTTTTATACCGAGAGCTTTTAAATTCTGGGTTTTCCCTGATTGGTGACATGTTGTATACTCTTTCAAACAAGGTGGTTCTGCTGATGCATTCAGCAATTTCAGTTATTTCACTTTGTAACTTTTTGATCATATTCAATATTACCCCTTAAAATTTTTTGATACTTCTTCTTTAGGAAGCAAGAATTCTGAAGAGTGAATTCTGATTAATATTAAACAACATAAATTTGTCTATTTGTAAACAAACCTATGTCCATATTTTCCTCTTCTTTGTATTACACATTATGGAATAGAAGTAGATTTCCACATCTGTAATATAAGTATTCTAAGCTAAGCATGTTTAGGTGCTAGCTCACAGTATGTATGCTTAACACAATTTATCTGCTACTTACTGCTTTTCTAAAACTATTTACTTGAGCAACATTTTTTTCAATAAAATAATGGTATTGATTTTTCAGTAAGGAATGGTATTTATTATGTGAATTCAAAATGACTTGATAGTGATATACTCTGTGGAATGCTAGCTGGCTATCACCTGGGGATGTAACCCTTATTCTCATTTTTTCCAAGTGCTTTGTTGCCACAGATTTTGCTGGGTAACCTTAAATTAAGGCATTTTCCTCCCTGATGACCTGGTGTAATTTTTTTATAATGTGAATCATTGTGATGACAGAATTAATTTGAGTATGAAAATATGAGGAAAGAAGTCATTACATTTAACTCAAATTAATTGTTAATTTTGTGAAAGTAGATAGTATGAGCAAACTGAAATTTAGAATGTCAATTCCAAGCTAGTTTCTTGAGTTAATTTTTGAGTTTTTCAAGGGCTTAATATAATGTGAGGTATGATTTAAAAAGTAACAATTATTATTTGATGATAAATTAGAAGAATAAAATATTTAATTCTAGTCATATACGAATACATGTATATGTGTGTATATATGTATATGTACACACATATATACTTTAAATGAGGATTTCCAAAATTCTCAGATTTACTAACTAGATTCTTATTGTTATACCACAGGGTGATATCTCATTTTGGATATGCAGAAAGAGAAAAATCAGTTAATATTGAGTTGTTCTCCTTAAAGAAAACTTGAATCTCAAGTTTCTTTTAACAGGGAAAAAGGAACAATTAAAGGGATATTTTAAATTACTGAAAAAGAAAAAGTACACCCAAACTCAAATTTTATTAATAGCTCTTCTGCTAATAGCATAATTACAGATGACACTAAAGAATTCCTACACAGAAAAAAGTATAAAAAGGTAACATCTATTATAACAGGGAAATGAATTACCATATAAAAGAGGGCTTTTTAGTTTTCCTACAGATTTTATTCTGTGGCTCTTTTGACCAAAATGAAAAGGCAAAGCATTATTAACAATACTATTTGGTAATGTAGACTGAGGAACTATTTAGAAAACATTACTATAATTACTAAACAAACCTATAATTCTTTATACTATATATTATTGGTTTCAAGTTACCACAATCTACATAAACTAAAATTCTGCTTAAAGCAGCTTAAACTTTCTAAAAACAAATTAATATTTTTCACCTAAAGCAGATATTTATTTAATAACTTATATTTGACTTATAATACATATCCTGCCTAATTTATATGCAATTTCCTTAATATTCAAATTTGGTCTCAGTAAAATATACTTTAGTAAAAGAAAATTGACAAAGAAAAACAAGAGTACTGCAATTTTTTTCCCATCCCAAGTTAATATCCCTTTCGAAATATCCCAGTTTGCATGCTATATAGACTACGTAAAATTTAAAACAAAATTTTAAAAGCATTGCTTACTTGATGACTTCGTTTTTGAAAAAGAGTGTTTCAGTAAACTTTGTCCTGCTTCAGGAGAAAAGAGCTCCTTTTAAAAATGCAGCAAATAGTTTCGGCATGATCTTTTCCTTTATGTTTTATTTAAAATGTTAATGGAGTAAATCCACAATTCACATAATTTACTAGGAAACACTTTTGTTCCAAATAATGCATCGTAAGAACAGTGATATACAGGCAAGTCCCCTTAAAGAACATGCATCAATTCAGTTCCCTTTTGAAGCATATTGCAAATGCCCTCTAACAGGGCACAGCAACATTACATAAATCATCTTATATGAAAAATTAACATGACATCAAATATTTATAAATATTAATGTGTATGTTAATATAACCAAAGCTGTAACAAACAATCATAACCTTGCCAAGTTTCCTAGGACAGGCGCCGCTGATAATGATATCCATTATCTCTGGAGGAACGCACAATTATGAAAGTTATACACAGGATGCTATGTTCTTAGCTGCTTTTAAATTTACCCATTAAATGTCTACCTTATATATGATATTAACCCTTTACGTACACATTCTTAAGAAACGGAAAGGCAGTTCTTGTGAGTATCTTAAAGATCATTTTTACTTAATCATTTACATGGAAAGTCCCTGATTTTTCATATGACTTTATGCATAATTGGAGTATACGGTATCCTACAAATTAATTCACTTGGATTCTTCTCATCAACATGCATTTAAGTCCACATATGCATTTAAGCGTATGTATGCTATAGCTTGTTTAAGAAAGCCACCCTTTGCAAAGATGGATTTGAGGTTCTGAAATGTAATATGCTATGCTATCTCTACTCTGCCCAGGAAAGTTCTCTTTCAAAGTGTCTGTGCTAAGAATAGGGTGAGAGTCAGTAATTCCTGGGCCTGACCGAACACGGGGGTGTCCAGTCCATAGGCAGAGTTTTTGCTCAGACCCTATGGGATCCATGGGCCATAGGCATGGTCCTCCAGCAAAGTTTTATTTGGGGTTCCTTTTTCAGATTCAGCAGCATCAGCAGGTATGGTTAATTTAGTCAACCAGCACTAAAACAATGTGATTTCAGATGAGAGGGGAAAAAGGGCCATCATTTTGTATAAGTGCCCCTGCTGCAGGCTCAGTCAAATCAGGTTCGGAATCCAACAGGTTTTCAAGGGCAAAGCAAGAAGATAACTTTGAGGACAAACATACTTTTGGGTTGAAGATGCTTTGCTTCCCCGAATGAGAGCTCAGTAAGAAGCCTCCTGAGCCCACCCGCCTAAATCTGCCCCCAGCTAGCAGGTTCTTCATTGTAAAGCACCCAATTTCTATTTCCAGTCTGACTCCTCAGTGTTAACAAATAGACTCTGCTTTTGTGGTGCTGGACTCTGGACAGAATCTGTTCTTTGTCACTTATGGCGGGGACGGGTTTAGCTGTGGGAAGTGGGGAAGAGGTGTGAGCCCTGTTTCTACTTTAAAGATTTTTGTCCATTTCTTTGATCTAGGCTTCTGTTTGGGGCATTTTTTTTCTGGATAACAATACTAACTCAGCTTATTTTACTCTCTGAAAAAGAAAATATATAATGCGTAATGTCTCAAGTGGTCCAAAAATGCCACCCAAAATACCTTCCAGTTACAGATTCATTTTACTGCAAATCGTTAAAAATATAATAGACTTTAGATGGGATGTTAAGCCTAATACACACTTTAGTACTAGTTGTTTTAATCATATAAGGGATCAAGACTTACTTAACTGGTATCATTATACAGTGGGTCAGAATTTTGAATGGGATGCAAAAGGGTCAATTTGCAGACTAGATGTTACTTTGTTACTTATTGATTTAAACATGTATTTTATAGTCTTTCAAATCCCCCCAAAATATGTTATCATATTTGCTATCAGTAATTTTACCCTCTTATCTATATTATCATATCATTTATTTTTTGGCCATTATCCCAAATAGTTATTTCTTTCATCTTAAAGAAAAGAAAGCTTTATCTTAACTTCTCTGCCATCTGCTGCCTCTTTTAATTTAATTAATTATTTTTGCTTTCCCTGTAGAAAAAATCCATAAAGGATTGCCTCTACTTGATGTCTCCAAACGCTCTGCTCCCATCTTCCTTAAATCTAGTCAAGCTTTTATCCACAGAAGCCACTCTTGTCGAGGCAGCCCAGGATCTCTCCACCTAAATCCCAAGGTCAGTCCTCAGTCTTCATTTTACTTGAATCCATCAGCAGCATTTGACATAGTGTATCACTTCCCCCTCCTTAATACACTTGCATTCACTTGGCTTTCAGGACACTGTATTCTGATTTCCCTCCTACTTCGCAGGCCACTCCTTTTCAGGTCCTTCACGGATTCTTATCCCCAACCTTTTAATTGTGGAGGGCCCCAGGGCTCAGCCCTTCTTCCTCTTTATATTTCTAGATTCATCCCTTGAACTCTCTAGTCTCAAAACTTCAGTACCATTTATGTGCTGGCAACTTCCATATTTATATTTCCACTTCAGATCTCTTTCTCTCTCTCCTTAAATTCAGATTCATGTATGCAATTATCTACTCGTCATTTCTACATGGTTGCCTAAAGACGCAATTTCAAGTAAATATGTGTGAACAAGAACTTCTGAATTCTACGATCTACCCTTTTTGCAATCTTTCCAATCTCAGTCAACGGCCACTCCAACACTTCCAGTTACTCTGGTCAAAACCCTTGGTGGGGGGCTTCCCTGGTGGCCCAGTGGTTAAGGATCCGCCTGCCAATGCAGGGGACATGGGTTCGAGCCCTGGTCCGGGAAGATCCCACATGCTGTGGAGCAACGAAGTCCATGAGCCACAACTACTGAGCCTGCGCTCTAGAGCCCACGAACCACAACTACTGAGCCCGCATGTCACAACTACTGAAGCCTGCACGCCTAGAGCCCGTGCTCCGCAACAAGAGAAGCCACCGCAATGAGAAGCCCGCGCACCGCAACAAAGAGTAGCCCCCGCTCGCCTCAACTAGAGAAAGCCCGCGCGCAGCAACGAAGACCCAACGCAGCCAAAAACAAACAAACAAACAAACAAACGAACAAACAAACCCTTGGTGGTCATATTTGATGCCTCTCTTTCTCTCACTCCCCTCTTCTGATCTATTAGGTAATACTTTTTTAGCTCTACCTTAAAAATATATCCAGATTCGGACCTACTCTCCATTTCAATCACTCTTATGTTGAGCCACAACCATCTTTTGCCTGTATTATTGCAATAGCCTCCCAACTATTCTCTCTCTATCTGCACTTGCCCGCCCCTAACTATGTATTCTCAACTCAGCGGCCAGAGTGACCCTTTCAAAATATGTCAGATGATGTCATGCCTTTGCTGGAAATCCTGCAATGCTTCTACCTGTCACTCAGCACAAGAGC
Organism: Balaenoptera musculus; assembly: GCF_009873245.2. NCBI lineage: Eukaryota > Metazoa > Chordata > Mammalia > Artiodactyla > Balaenopteridae > Balaenoptera > Balaenoptera musculus. The sequence goes on from NC_045805.1 coordinate 800,224, forward strand.
CATGGTCCCTATAATGACTTACGAAGGCCCCACATGATCTGAACCCCTGTTACCTCTTTGACCTCAGCTTCTAGAACCCTTCCTTTTCATTCCACTCCACAGTTTCCTTGCTGTTCCTTAAACACACCAGGCAAGCTTACTTAAAGTCTTTATTTAAATTTCTTTTTCTCAGGGAGGCTTCATTTGAAAAAAGCCCTGTTTAAAATTGCAAATGGCTCCTCCCCCATCCACTGGTACTCCTGGTCTCATTTACCCTGCTCTACTGGATATTCTACTGTATGTATTCTTTTCAAATTTAGGTGTAAGTCTACCTAAATATTAACAAGATCTGTAGTAGGAGAAATATGCAACTGGTGAAAGATATCAAAGAAGCAATAAATAAATGGAGAGATATTCCATGCTAATACACAGGAAGACTCAATATTGTCAAGATGTCAGTTCTTCTCAACAGGATCTATAGATTCAGCACAGCCTCAGTCAAAATCCCAGCAAGATTTTTGTGGATATTGACACACTGATTCTAAAGATTATGTGGAGAGCAAAAGGCCCTGAATAACCAACATGATATTGAAGGAAAAGAACAAAGTTGGAGGACAGACACTACCCAACTTCAAGACTTACCATAAAGCTACAGTCATCAACACAGTGTGGTCTTAGAAAAAGAATAGAACAATAGTTCAGTGGAACAGAATAGAGTTCAGAAATAGGTCCACATAAACGTAGTTATCTCGTCTTCAACAAGAGAGCAAAGGCAATACAAGAAATCAAAGAGAGTCTTTTCACCAACTGGTGCTGGAACAACTGAACATCCACATGCAAAAACGTGAATCTAGATATAGTCCTTACACCTTTCCCAAAAATGCACTCAAAATAGATCACAGACTAAATGTAAAACACAGAACTACAAAAGTCCTAAAAGATAACATAGCAATAAACCTAATATTCTAGGATATAGTGGTGACTTTTTAGATACAACATCAAAACCATGATCTGTGAATGAAGTAATCGATAAGCTGGACTTCATTAAAATGAAAAACTTCTGTTATGTGAAAGACACTGTCAAGAGAATGAGAAGTCTAGCCACAGACTTGGAGAAAATATTCATAAAAGACTGTTATTTAAAATATACAAAGAGGGTAGGATAGGGAGGGTGGGAGGGAGGCGCAAGAGGGAGGGGATATGGGGATATATGTATACATATAACTGATTCACTTTGTTATATAGCAGAAACTAACACAACATTGTAAAGCAATTATACTCCAATAAAGATGTTAAAAAATATATATACAAAGAACACTTAAAACTCAATAATAAGACAATTAACAACCAGATTAAAAAATGGGCAAAAACCTGAACAGACATCTCACCAAAGAAGATATACAGATGGCAAATAAATATATGAAGGAATGTTCCACATCATATGTCATTAAGGAACTGCAAATTAAAACAACAAGATACCACTACACACCTATTGGAATGGTCAAAATCCAAAACGCTGACAACACCAAATGCTGGTGAGGATGTGGAGCAACAGGAACTCTCATTTACTCTCATTCTCACCATTATTAATTTTACTTAATAGAAAATGTTTCTTATTTATACATCAAATATACACTATATATGTGTACATGTATATACAGAAATACATTTTTCAAGGAAAATTATTTTATATATGCACATATTATACAAGCAATCTTTAGGGTAAATTCCTCCATCCCACCCCAAATTTATACCTTCTTATATGGAACTCAGTAATATGGCTATTTTGACAATGATCAAGAAAAAAAGAAAGGAAGGAGGAGGAGAAAGAGGAGGAATTGTTTTGAGTGGTTTAAATAGTTATTCAAAAGTTCTCAGGCTAAATTCTATGCATTTCACTCATAAGAACTTCTAAGTTCTTTCTCAGCAACTTTTACTTTGTAGATAACTCTAACAAACTTGATTACATGGCTTTGAAATGTGTAGTGGTTTAGATACAGAAAATCAGAGTCTACCTATAGGCATTGAAAAGAGGAATGTTGAACAAAAAAATATTAAAAGTAGACAGAGGTACTCAAAAAAGCTGGGTTGTCTGACTTCAGCTGATATAAAAGGGAACTATCTTCTTGGAAAGTCATTGTGCAATATTTATAATGATGGCCCTGCATCATTAGAAGTTTAAATTATGCATATATCCTCAACATATTCTGGTTAAGAAATTAGGAAGCAGTTCACTTAGGTAATGCCTCATCAAAATGGTTAAAAGTAGCAAGAATGATTCACTTCCTGATGTTTTCAGAGTATAAAAATGTGACTTTCATTCATTCTCTCCCCTCTCCCTCCCTCCTCCCCCCCCCCCACACACTTGATTTTATTTATAATACTTCTTTGGTGTTTTAACTTGTTTCAGACTAACTTTGCTAGCATGGTGTGGGTTTATATTTAAGAAAATACAGATATAATGAGATGCTAGTTCCTTGAGAGTAATCCAACATTTTCACCGATATATTAAAAAATGAATTGGGCATATATTCATTATTCATTTAAGTCCAGTCAACTCTCAATTATCTCTGGTAATAGAGAGTAAGGACAGAATGAACAGATGAAATCTATTCCTAGTCCCCAAACACAACTTTCAATCTTCTCTCTCTGAGTTCTTTACAAGACAGCAATGCTTCCTTTCCCCTTCTTTGTAGGCTCATTTCAATTGTGGAATGACCTTAAGAAAAACAACCCAAGAGAGAAAAAAAAGCAAAGCACAGGATGATCTCTTAAATCCTCTGCTAAAATTAAGATAACAAATAAAATCTTTAATGACTTATCAGAGGAAATGAACTGGCATGATTTTTCAAATATTCTCTCTGCAAGTGTGGGTCACTTAACAGATAAAACAGTTGATTGTCCTTTATTAAACTGCACCAACTATTTTGCAAACCATTTAATCATTTTAAAAGCCGGCTTTAAGCATATGTGTCTTAACTTTCAGAAGAGCAGTTAGATTTTAAAATGTGAATATCTTTATACATTTTATAGTCTGCAGATGAGGAAGACAAGGGAGTCTTTATTTAATAACACTGTCAAACATGGAATTAACAAAGTCTTACAAACATGCCATGCCATCCAGATTCTCAGCATTAGAACAGGCTTCGTAGCTGTTCCTTAACTAGCAATAATATTGACCTTTTTACTAAGTGTGAACAGCATTTATTCAACACGGAATCAATACTGAACTGAAACTCCAAGGTCTTAGCAGCTAATTCTAAAGAACATCAATCAGTAGAGATTCTGGGATGGTGATTAGCATAAATGCAAAAATGAAAAGATCCTGTACACAAATGTGCTCAGATTTGTGTACAGTTTTATATTTGATAGTTACTGAACACTGAGAAAAATGGGAACCAGAACTTGAAGGCTGATGTTTTTTCCCTTTGAAAAGAGTAAAATAAAATCCTTTCAGACACACAACAGAACACTATAATCTAATACCTGTTGTGCTGTGGGATGTCAATAGTCATTGATTACTTTCTTTTTGAAGACCCAGTGAAATCCTAAAAACTAGCATTAACTTTGTTGTTACAAAGGGTCAGAGTATTTTAAAACACTATTACTGATGCTGCTTTTTTTTTTATTACTATTATTCATCTGAAGAACCTAGTCAGATGCATATTGTATACAAAATTCTGTGTTCCCCACAAAGTGATGAAGGGAGGGAAGAGAGATCAGTTTATGAATGTGGCTCCAAGAAACTGCTCTGGAAGAGAGGATAATGCAGCTCATCTGGGAGGAAGTCCAATTGACAGTCATGTCAATGTGGTCATGTTAGTAGATAGTCAGATATTTGGAAGGAAAGAGAAAAAGATAGTAATTGTATTAATATAAAAATAGAAGAAGGAAAAATAGGTATAGCATTGTATATGATGGATAGAATTTTTCTAGCTTTATAGATAGAACTTTTAGCACTGAGAAAATGTGTTATTTGCGGCCCAGCCTGGGGTCTATGTGCTCTAGAGGATAAACTGATTTAAATGTTAATTCTATTGACAATAGACTTTTAACTGGTCCTTCCTCTATTACTCCATCTCTCTGGGACTGTGTAGTACAACAAAGAGAACTTGGATATTCTGCCCTATCCTGAGTTATGCCAAGATATTCTCCATTGGGAACACTTCCAGACTCATTTTACAAGGCCAGCATTATCCTGATACCAAAGCAAGATAAAGACACTACAGGAAAACTACAGGCCAATATCCCTGATGAACATAGATGTAAAAATTCCCAACAAAGTACTAGCAAACTTAATTCAATGGCACATTAAAAGGACTGTAAACCATGATCATATACCTGGGATGCAAGGATGGTTCAACATACACAAATCAATAAATGTGATACAGCACATTAATGGAATGAAAGGTTAAAATTATATGATTACCTTAATAGATGCAGAAAAAGCATCTGACAAAATTCAACATCCTTTCTTGACAAAAACTGTCAAATTGGGTATAAAAACGTACCTCAACATAATAAAGGCCATATATGACAAGCCCACAGCTAACATCATACTCAATGATGAAAAGTTGAAAAGCTTTTCCTCTGAGATGAGGAATGAAACAAGGGTGCCCACTCTCACCACTCCTATTCCACATAGTACTGGAATTTGTAGCCAGAGAAAGTAGCCAAGAAAAATAAATAAAAGGCATCCAGATCAGAAAAGAAGACATAAAACTGCCTTTATTTGTAGAAGACATGATATTATATATACAAAACCCTAAAGACTCCATGAAAAAGCTCTTAGAACTAATAAACTAATTCAGTAAAGATGCAGGATACAAAATCAATATAAAAAAATCAGCTGTGTTTCTATACACTAACCATGAACTACATGAAAAAGAAATAAAGAAAATGATCCCATTCACAATAGCATCAAAATTAATAAAATGCTTAGGAATAAATCTAACCAAGGAGGTGAAGTTTTGTACACTGAAAACTATAATACATTATTGAAAAAATTAAAGAAGATAAAAATAAATGGAAAAACATCCATGTTCAAGAAATTAGTATGAAACCACAAGACCCCTCGAATTGCCAAAGCAATCTTAAGAAAGGAGAACAAAGCAGAAGCATCACACTTCCTAGTTTCAAACTATACTACAAAGCTATAGTAATCAAAACAGTATGGTACTTGCATAAAACAGACACATAGACCAATGGAACAGAATCAAAAGTCTATAAATGGATATGGTCAACTAATATTTGACAAGGGAGCCAAGAATACTCAATGCGGAAAAGATAGTCTCTTCAATAAATTGTGTTGGAAAGTGGAAATCCACATATAAAAGAATGAAAATGGACCCTTATCTTACATCCCTCACAAAAATTAACTGGAAATGGATTAAAGACTTAAGTGTAAGACCTGAAACTCCTAGAAGAAAACATATGGATAATGGTAATGGTTGATAATGGTCTTGGCAATGATTTTTTGGATATAACATCAAAGCACAAGCAACAAAAGCAAAAATAAAAAAGTGAGACTACATCAAACTAAAAAGCTTCTGCACAGCAAAAGCAACAATCAAAAAAAAGAAAAGAAAAGAAAAGAAAAAGTAACCTATTGAATGGAAGAAAATATTTGCAAATCATATATCTGATAAGGGGTTACATCCATAATATATAAAAAACTCATACAACTCAGTATCAGAAAAACAAATAATCCAATTAAAAAAATGGGCAAAGGACCCAAAAAGATGTTTTCTGAAGATACACAAATGGCCAGCAGAGACAGGAAAAGGTGCTCAGCATCACCAGTTGTCAGGGAAATGCAAATCAAAACCACAACGAGATATGTCACCTCACACGTATTAGACTGGCTACCAACAAAAAGACAATAAATTGGGCATATACCCAGAGAAAACCATAATTTAAAAAGACACATGCACCGCAATGTTCACTGCAGCACTATTTACAGTAGCCAGGTCATGGAAGCAACCTATATGCCCATCAACAGACGAATGGATAAAGAAGATGTGGTACATATATACAATGGAATATTACTCAGCCATAAAAAGGAACGAAATTGGGTCATTTGTAGAGACGTGGATGGACCTAGAGACTGTCATACAGAGAGAAGTAAGTCAGAAAGAGAAAAACAAATATCGTATATTAACTATGGACACCAAGGGGGGAAAGTAGGGGGGGTGGTGGTGGGATGAACTGAGAGATTGAGGTTGACGTATATACACTAATATGTATAAAATAGGTAACTAATAAAAAAAATAGAATCTTGAACTTCAAAAAAAAAAAAGACAATAAATAACAAGTGCTGATGAGGATGTGGGGAAAACAGAAGCCCTATGCACTGCTGGCGGGAATGTAAATTGGTGCAGTCACTACAGAAAACACTATGGAGGTTTCTCAAAAAATTAAAACTAGAACTACCGTATAATCCAGCAATTCCACTTCTGGGTAAGGAAATAAAAACATTAACCCAAAAATGTATTTGCACCCCCATGTTCATTACAGCATTATTTACAATAGCCAAGATATGGAAGCAACCTAAGTGTCCTTCAATGAATGAATGGTAAAGAAATGTGACAAATATATACAGTGGAATATTATTCAGCTATAAAAAAAAGAAGAAAATATTGCCATTTGTAAAAACGTGGATGGACCTTGAGGGCATTATGCTAAGTGAAATAAGTCAGACAAAGAAAGACAAATACTGTATGATCTCACTTATATATGGACTCGAAAAACTGTTAACTCATAGAAACAGAGAGTAGATTAGTGGTTGCCAGGAGGGAAGGGGAAAGGGGAAATGGGTGATGGTGATCTAAGCATACAAACTTCTAGTTATAAGGTGAATAAGTTTTCAAAATGTAATGTACAACATGGTGACGACAGCTAACAATACTGTATTGCATACTTGAAAATTGCTAAGAGAGTTGATCTTAAAAGTTCTCAAGACACACACACACACACACACACACACACACAAAGACAACTATGTGAGGTGATGGTGTGTTAACTAACCTTACTGTGATAATCATTTTGCAGTTATACGTACATCAAATCACCACACTATACTCCATAAAATTATACAATGTTATATGTCAATTATATCTCAGTAAAGCTGGGAAAAAACAAACCAAAAAAACCCCCATCTTCCATCAAGGGAAGAAAATGAATCTCCTGCAACTACCTCATTGAAATGGGGGAACTGGCTTTAGGTGGTGAACAGTGGAATCCCAAAGGTAGGTTAGGAAAAAGCTCCTTTGTCATCCATCCATAGAAGCATAGCAATCTGGGGGCCAACATCTGTCTCAAAACGTGTTATCCTTCTATTACACATGCATCCATAAACACTTGATCTCTGTTCTTGAATGTGAACATCCTTATTCAATTGAGTAGATGCCCTTTGAAAAGGTGTTCTGTGTTTGGCATGCAAGAATCAGGCCATTCTAGACAAGAGGGTACCACCAGAGGAGTTCTTATGATTTATCATCTCTATGATCCATGAATTGAAAGGCTTTGGTGAGTGAGACCATTATGGTTTATTGCTTCTGGGAGCCGAGTACTACAGAGTATGTGAAGAGAAGCCGGCATTAGTGTCTGAGTGATAAAAATCCCTAAATGCTGACTTACCTGACAGACTAAACTGGCTCTGAAAGAATGCTAACTAAAAAAAGAAAACTTGTAAATAAAGATTTAGAGTCCTTTTATCCCAAACATTTTAATAGAAATCTATATCATTTTCACATGAAACTATGAGGAAAATGGTACATAACCATTTGTATTTCATTATTGGTTGACCTCTTTGGGTTTAGATTACAAAGAAATTGAGAATACCCACAAAAAATGATATGGAAGCTTTCAAAATGCTAACAATATCGCTTTTGCTTCTTAGCTGGTTAAAGGGCCCTGAAATTGTACATTTTCACAAAATCATAGTCTAAAAGTTACTTACTCTAAATAGGTTATAATGGTCTTAAAGTTGCTCTCATCTGGATGATCTATTTGGTCCTCAGATTCAGCCCCATCTCTTCAGGCAAGACTAAATCTAAATTATGCCAAATTGCTGAGTGTCTATTCAATGTTTTTACATCTTTAGAGAATTCCATTATTTTAGTTTGAAAGCACATCAGGCATCATACATAACATCACATATGGGAAGATTTTTCTTATTACTATCAATGCCTCTGCCAAAATTGAAAACCCCATTCCCTCATTCTGGACGAGGCTTATCAAGATCCTTAAAAGAGCAGCTCACATACCTGTATTCTTGAACAGGGATCAGCAAACATTTTCTCTAAAGCACCAGATAGTAAATGTTTTTGGCTTTGCAGGCCAAAGGATCTCTATAGCAACTATTCAACTCCGCCATAGTAGCATGAAAGCCATTACAGACAAGACATAAATGAGTGAACATAGCTGTGTTCCAACAAAATGTTATTCATGGACACTGAAATTTGAATTTCATATAATTTCTACATGTCATGAAATATTTTTCTTTTTTTCCTCTAGCATTTAAAAATGTAAAATCCATTCTTACCTCATGGGCTGTACAAAAAACATGTGGCAGGCTGCATTTGGCACACAGGCCCTAGTTGGCCAACCCCTGTTCTGGAGGGTGCAGTTATCAGGATTTCTAAGCCTCACCCACCTATGTTATTTCAGGGGAGAGAGTCATTAATTTTACTTCACTTTCTGTTGTAAATCATCAACACACTTCCTAGCGTACTTTCTGTAACAAGGTCTGGAGGACAAAGGGGAAAGTGAAAATCAGACATCAAGATGGTGTTCCAACTTCAGTCACAAAACCAGGGCAGCTGAGAGGTGCAGACGTAAGCTGTTCCGGACGGCATTACCGTAGACACACCCGAGAAGCACTAGTGCATCATTCCAAATCTTGCCTTTATGCTGAAATGCATTGATTTTCTTATGGGGTGTTATTTTTTGAACATTTTAAATCAATTTGGTTGCCTTCATAGTGTGTGAGGTTAAGTGTAGTATTATTCTTTCTGTCATGGTGAGAATGCATCATTATCTGAAACTCTTTGTCTACATTATCCAAATCTCACTGATTCTATATAAAGTATAGCATAATCATAGCATTTGCATGAACCTGATACGAAGTACTTTTTTATCAAAATGTTGGTGGAATCATCCAAAATTACATTTTCCAAATAGGTGCTTTGTAGAATTGGGGCCTAGTATGTTGGCTATGTAAATTAGCTTCAGATTCTAAAGCTAGTATAATTGTCACGCTAACGACTTAGAAATCTTAGTAGACAATAAAATACTTTAGGTATAAGAAGTTGAGTTAAATAGGACCACTAATATGCTTTTTGGACGATAAATTTTCTATTTCATCATGCCACTATAAAAACAAAGGATATGCCTTCGTTTACATAATTAATAATGAAAGTCTCTAAGTTGTTTAATAAGGGGAACATAAACAGTAAGACCTTGGAGATAATATTTTGAGTTATAACTTCCACCCTGTGTGCTTTCTTGGTTTTCTCTTTACCCCACTGTGAAGAGCAGTCGTCCAGTACCTTTGGAATTATTTGCTTCCATGAGCCAACCACCCCTCCCCATATTAGCCTCCCAGCTCTTAGAAGTGAGGGAATATGTCTTGTTCATTTCATATTCCCCAGACTGAGCAAAATGCCTATAGTCGTGTAAAGGCTTAATGCATTTCTGTAGAACGAGTGCATTGCATTATCTTGCGAATCAACTTGTCTGGATTAATTACAAAAAGACACCTCATATTTCTCTATTCTATCTTCGTATACAGGAAATGGTGATTTTGATTCAGTTGCCTTGGCCTGAGAGCTTCAAGGAAACAAAGGAAAAACTCTCTTATATCTGAAGTTCCCTTATTGGAGCCTTACCATCAAGACTTCATAATACAGACATTTTAAAGATCTCCGTGTGAATTGCAGCAACCTTAGACACTTGAACGGCAGATAAGATGTTTTCTGTAACTTCTTACGAGCCTGTGGGCGAGGGCAAGATGCGATGGCCGAGGGCTTGGGATAGTGGTAGGGTTGTCCATTCAGGCTGGCCGTTTGGTGATGTTACAAACCAGGCTGTAAGCTGACAGGTCTAAACGGAGATTCAAGCTATTGTAGGGGTTAACACAGGGCGTACAAAGTTATGCCATTTGTTTTACTGGCACTATATATGAGGTGCTTCTCTGATTGTGATAAAGTACAGAAAATGTCAAAACAAACTTAAAGTGACTTTAAGAACCTTGATTTATGCTCCTTGAAAATGCTAAGCATTTTATTGTATTGCACTTACCTATCTAAAAAATGGGTAAAGTAACGACTTAAATATTCTAAGGACTGTGAAACTATTTGGAAATAAGTCCTTTAGATATCCAGTGGCTCTAACTGAACCTGTCTCTTGAAGTTAAGCATCATAAGGAAAAAATCTAAGCCTGAGTACTCAGCAAATCAAGAAACTTCCTATCAGATTTTCATCAACTCATTCAGAATGTGTCATTAACTGAAAAAAGGAAAATCTTTTCAGGTGACTGCCCTCCTTTAAAAGGCTACAACTTTGCAGAATGCATAGATGGGTTTATCCTTCATTGGAATATAAGTTGAGTTTCTGCAAAGGGGCAGTGGCACTTCAATGGGGAAAAGTCCAAACGGTAGAATGTATTTCAGACAGCTGCAAACTAGATGGAGTGGGGTGAGAATTGAAGGTGAGCTAAGAAGGATGGTCCGAGTTCCTGTTCTACGTGAGCAAACCTCAGCCTACTCCTTGAGGCTGTACTGTAGCAGGGACCTCCACTTGTGCCTTTCCCCTACTCCCAGCTTTCATCTTGGGATATTATCTCATCCTTGGTGTCCTTTGAGCTGGATTACACTTCTGGTTTTATTTCCACACATAGTAGGCCAACTCTGGCAGTCTTGCACAGCTAATACTAATACTTTTACTATTAATACTAGCAAACTTTTACATAGCACTTATGGCCAAGCCTCACAGGTGCTCAGAATTGGATCTGATATTTGACACTTTTGTTAAATAATCCTGAAAACCGTAAAAGACTTATTTTCGGTCTTGGCTAATGACTTGGAACCATCTTGAAGAAACAAAATCTGAGCAAACTTCTCAGCAGCCTCAAGCAAAAAGCTCAGCTCTAGAAGATTTGTTTTAGGTGACTAAGATGGCTTTTCCAAAGGCAAAAGTCTGACTCCTGATGGAAGTTACCTTTTGGAAGTGTTTTGCAAAGGGTGGGTATGTAGCAAAGAGTGTAACCTTGCCCTGGAAGAGGTTAGACCTTTGCCCTGGAGGTAATGTTTGTTTGCTTTGGTGTCTTCCACTAGCCAAATAGTAACAATGTGATTTAGGGTGGGAGCTTTGGGTCAACAGACCTAGAGACTGAGATCAGCCACGTGGGTAACCAATCATTCATACCTATGTAATGGAGCTCCAGTAAGAATTTGGAATACTGAGATGTGAGTGGCCTCCCTTGGTTGGCAATACCACATGTGTACCATCACACATCAATACTGGGAAAGTGAGGCATCCTGCCTGACCCCACAAGGAAAGGACCACAGAAGCTCTGTGTTTGGTACTTTCCCAGCCAATGCCCTGTGAATTTCTTCCCTTGGCTGATTTTAATCTGTATTTTTCCCTGTGATAAAACATAACTGTGAGTATAACGACTTTCAGTGAGTTCTATGAGTCCTTCTAGCGAATTATGAAACCTGACAGTGGTTTTGGAAACCGCCCTGAACTTGCAATTGATGTTACAAGTGAGGATGGTCGTGTCGAGTGTTCCCTCTAAACTTCATAGTTGGCCAAAAGTCCTTGCAGTGGCCCAGGCTCAGCAGCCAGTATCAGAACTCCCTGGGGTGATGGTTTAAAATACAGCTTCCCTGTGTCACTCAAAACTACTGAATGAGAATTGGGGGGAGGTTGGGAAGTTGCATGATTAATAAGTTTCCCAGGTGATTCTTAAGGCTCTCTGAAGTTGAGTATCACTGTCCTAGAGAATGAGGACCCAGTCTTAGAAGAAAATAACCTGACCCACAACGAGAAATATGCCAGAGAATCCTGAGATGCAATCCCAGCATCTTTACCTGTTCAGCTTTCTAGGTAATACCAGGCTTGGAAAATAATCCAATGCGTAAAAGAAGAGCCGAAAGTGATCACCCTGGATGATCTGTTAGTGAAGCCGAGCAGGACCCTGTGGGGCTCCTGGGCATGGGAGGCTTTCTGTCCCCCTCCAGCCTCCAGGACCTTCCCTGAGTTCCAAAGGGCAGATTCGAACAGCTGCTAATCAAGGGAGGAACAGCCAAGAAACCACCTGAGGCGAGATTAAAGGGACCAGAGAAACTCATCAACAAGATTATCTGAGACCAGATTAGAGGGGTGCAGGCCCTGAACATGTCCTAATCTTGTCAGCAACCCCACCCTTGAACTATTGGTATAAAACTCTTCATTAAATCCCCCCCTCACCCGGTTGGGACACATAGTTTTTCGAGGGCAGGAGCCCACTGTGGCCCCCTTTTCCTGGCAAAGCAATAAAGCTATTCTTTTCTACCTCACCCAGAACTGTCTCTGAGATTTGATTCAGCACTGGTGCACAGAGGCCAAGCTTTTGGCAACATTAGGAAGCCTCCAGCAAAGGGTTATTCCTTTTTCTGGCTTTTCCCAGTCTTTTTCCAGGTCCCAGGAAAGCAGTGATCAATAAGGTATGGTGTGGGATTTACCAAAGAAAAGTAGAAGCGGGGGGAGCCTGTTTAAAGGGATCGTGTTGAATAACAAGCACCTGGTCTCACTTGGATTTCTGGTTTTCCAGTCTGCAGTCATGTTTCCCTGGAACACACTGGTTCAGGGAAGATTCTGGGTTCAAGCTAGTGGTGTGCTGGCACTGGCTCACAACATGTATGAAAGCTGATTGTGTGTATTCATTCCCAGTCTCACCTTCAGTGATATCACATGGTAGGTTGACATTGGTCATGGCGGGAGTATTTACACCACAGAAATCTGCAAGTTATACAAATGAGGCCCCTGACCCGCTGGTTGTTAAATATTTACCCGCACTTCACTGGTGCAAGCCCAGGCTGGTGCCAAAGGGAGAGACTGATATTTTCTCATCCTTTTGTACCTGCACTGAATAAGAGAGCTGTGACAGACATTCAAAAGCCTGCGTCTGACTCTAGAAGAATGCAGAGTGCAATATCTGCAAACAAACCAAAAGGACACCTGATACAATAAAGGTCATTTGCATATCTGTGCCGGTCTGTGAAAGACAGGGTTCATCTTAATTTTATGAGTGACATTACAGAAAACTTGGAAGGGGTCATTTGAATATCAAGTATTATTTGTCACCCAGTATTCATATAACCATTATGATAATGGTACACCCATAATGGTTTAAAAAGAGCCATAACAGTCAGGCTCTGATTTCAAAAGACGGAGTTTTTCTGAAGTTGATTGAAGAGAATTCCTTTCCTTTGGTTTTGCAGTCAGCAGAAAAAAGGGACCACTGTATGCAACGTGATAAGTGATGGGTATCTTTGGATGGCAGGTCTTTGTGAGTTGGGATTTGTCTAGTAGTGAAGATGTAAGTGAGCTATGAGTTGTATGTTCACTGGCATTCCATTCTACTTTATCTTTCATTGTAATTTAAAAATTTGAGTTGAGAAATTTCATTATCAGGCAATTGATTGAATTCAAACTAATGCTGTCAGAAAATGTAAAATTCTTTTTTTTGCACTTAATTATTAAAATATTATAGGTGAAATGAAAGAAAAATTGATTTCTGCCTTTATTCTCACCAGATTTTAGTATTTAAAATATTTATCCAATCCCTTGGGCAGTATTAAAAGTGTGTCTAGTTGCGTTAACTGTTTAATTCTCTAGAATGAACTCACTAGGTATATTTATGTGTACAGGGACTTTTTAGATGGTGAGCCTACTTTTTACAAACTGTTCAGATTAATATATATATTTATAGAAATTTTGTAAATATCAGTTGAGTATAATTCTATGTCAGCCTCTCGTCTCTTGTGAAACATTTTTTTTTAAGTGGGTCAACTTTTAGACTTGTAAAAAAAGATTTATTTTGGTGACTGCCTATTTTTAACTGAAAGAACAAAAATGGGCACATGAGAGATATACCATGTTCTTGGATTGGAAGAATTAACATTGTGAAAATGACTATACTACCCAAAGCAATCTACAGATTCAATGCAATCCCTATCAAACTACCAATGACATTTTTCACAGAACTAGAACAAAAAATTTCATAATTTGTATGGAAACACAAAAGACCCCGAATAGCCAAAGCAATCTTGAGAAAGAAAAACCGAGCTGGAGGAATCAGGCTCCCGGACTTCAGACTATACTACAAAGCTACAGTAATCAAGACAGTATGGTACTGGCACAAAAACGGAAATATAGATCAATGGAACAGGACAGAAAGCCCAGAGATAAACCCACACCCATATGGTCACCTTATCTTTGATAAAGGAGGCAAGAATGTACAATGGAGAAAAGACAGCTTCTTCAATAAGTGGTGCTGGGAAAACTGGACAGCTATATGTAAAAGAATGAAATTAGGGACTTCCCCAGTGGTGCAGTGGTTGGGAGTCTGCCTGCTGGTGCAGGGGACACGGGTTTGATCCCTGGTCTGGGAGGATCCCATAAGCCGCGGAGCAGCTGGGCCTGTGAGCCACAGCTACTGAGCCTGTGCTCTGGAGGCCACAAGCCACAACTGCTGAGCTTGCTCGCCTGAAGCCCGTGCTCTGCAACCTACAACGAACAGTGGCCCCCGCTCGCCACAGCTAGAGAGGGCCCACACACAGCAACGAGGACCCAATGCAGCCTAAATAAATAAATACATACATACATACATACATACATAAATTTATTTTTTAAAAAAAAAGGATGAAATTAGAACACTCCCTAACACCATACAGAAAAATAAACACAAAATGGATTAAAGACCTAAATGTAAGTCCAGACACTATAAAACTCTTAGAGGAAAACATAGGGAGAATACTCTATGACACAAATCACAGCAAGATCCTTTTTGATCCACCTCCTAGAGAAATGGAAATAAAAACAAGAATAAACAAACGGGACCTAGGGAAACTTAAAAGATTTTGCACAGCAAAGGAAACCATAAACAAGATGAAAAGACAACCCTCAGAATGGGAGAAAATATTTGCAAACAAAGCAACTGACAAAGGATTAATCTCCAAAATATACAAGCAGCTCATGCAGCTCAATATCAAAAAAACAAACAACCCAATCCAAAAATGGGCAGAAGATCTAAATAGACATTTCTCCAGAGAAGACATACAGATGGCCAAGAAGCACATGAAAGGATGCTCAATATCACTAATCATTAGAGAAATGCAAATCAAAACTACAATGAGGTATCACCTCACACCAGTCAGAATGGCCATCATCAAAAAATCTACAAACAATAAATGCTGGGGAGGGTGTGGAGAAAAGGGAACCCTCTTGCACTGTTGGTGGGAATGTAAATTGATACAGCCACTATGGAGAACAGTATGGAGGTTCCTTAAAAAACTAAAAATAGAACTACCATATGACCCAGCAATCCCACTACTGGGCATATACCCTGAGAAAACCATCAGTCAAAAAGAGTCGTGTACCACAATGTTCATTCCAGCTCTATTTACAATAGCCAGGACATGGAAGCAACCTAGGTGTCCAACGACAGATGAATGGATAAAGAAGATGTGGCACATATATACAATGGAATATTACTCAGCCATGAAAAGAAATGAAATTGAGTTATTTGTAGTGAGGTGGATGGACCTAGAGTCTGTCATACAGAGTGAAGTAAGTCAGAAAGAGTAAAACAAATAGCGTATGCTAACACATATATACAGAATCTAAAAAAAAAAAAAAACCAAAAAATGGTTCTGATGAACCTTGGGGCAGGACAGGAATAAAGACGCAGATGTAGAGAATGGACTTGAGGACACGGGGAGGGGGAAAGGTAAGCTGGGACGAAGTGAGAGAGTAGCATTGACATATATACACTACCAAATGTAATATAGCTAGCTAGTGAGAAGCAGCTAAATAGCATAGGGAGATCAGCTCAGTGCTTTGTGACCACGTAGAGGGATGGGATAGGGAGGGTGGGAGGGAGACGCAAGAGGGAGGGGATATGGGGATATATGTATATGTATAGCTGATTCACTTTGTTATACAGCAGAAGCTAACACAACACTGTAAAGCAATTATACTCCAATAAAGATGTTAAAAAAAAAAAGAAATTAGAGTAAACACATTTGCTAAGTTGGGCTAAAGATATTTGCTGTACTAGATTATTGATAGATTTTGAAGCAATTTATGAAGTTAAAGGCATAATAAGATGTGATCTATTATTTAGAAAATGGTTACAATTTCTCATAAAGCTAATTCACTTTAATACTGTTTCCTTAAATTGCCCCTCTTAATATGGTTTTCTGGTGCAAAAGATAATGCAGCTGAGAGGCTAGGGACATTTACTGAGCACTTGCTGAGTGCCAGACTCTCTGCTAAGTACTTGACGTACTTTATCTCATTTAATCCTCCCGCTATCCCTAGGAGATAAGCACGAATCTGATCCCAGTTTGCAGATAAGAAGACTTGCAGTTTAAAGGGGCTCGGAAACTGACCAAGGTCAACAGATTCTAAGAGGCAGAGGCGGGGCGGGGCCAGCCTAGACAGTCTCTTACCCACGGCTGTGCTCTCACCTCTGTTCCTATTTGGTCTCAGACTCCAGACAGGACAGAGCAAGGGAAGATCCCAGAACTGATTCACCACATACATGTGATTCTGAAATAATTGTAGCTCAATTTGAGGGGTTCCTAGGAGAGAGCTGTTCTGTATCATTCGATAAAATGAGATTAAATTCCTAAAAAGAGCATCTTGAGTCTTGGCCATGATGTTGACTGGAATCCCAAATACTCAAACAATCAAGTTTTGTCTCCTAATCATTGCTAGTAATTGATTTGATGGATGGATCCATTGAACAAGTCTAGCAGATCAATCACATCATTCTTATGGATTTGCCAATTTTGTGAGCAGACATGGAAGGGTAACTCCCAATACACGGTAGTCTGATTGCCACGACCATGACTGGCTTCGTTACTTCAGGGCACCAAAGTATTTTATTTTTTAAATAAACTGCTAGACCCTCCCATGTTCTTACTAGCTGGAAGTTCAAAGTCTCCTTCTGGAACCCACTCCCTTTAAGTATTTTCTTAAAGGGTTATGTGCTTGCACAGGCCTCAGCTATGTCCCACTGAGGGTTGCCATCACCTTAGTTTTTATTCATCTGTTCAGTGTCACATATTGTTCCTGAGTGTATGGTGCTATATCAGGGTGGCTGGGCCCCAAGAGACTTCCAGCTTCAGCCACAGGCTCCGGGTAGGCAAGCTCTCCCCCAGGAAAGCTTAGTCCCTACACGTGAGCTCTGGATACCAGCCAAGATGCTTCTACTTTAGAGTTTCCCTTTTGCCCACAGTTTAAGGACTAGATCTGTGGACGGAACTCGAAATGCCAGGCTCCCATCCTGACCAATAATTACTTTGTTATCTGGTTCCCATAAGAAAGGTCTAGAGGGCTGGGCTAAGGTCAGTTGGTGGGGGGCGAGAGATGCTACGGAAGAAGGCCTTGGAGTTTGGGCTTCACTCAACGAGCAGTAAGTGTAGCCACCGGAGAATCTGAGTAGGGAGATACATGAAGAAATGGATGCTCAGGTAATTTAAACTGAGGCGGTACCACCCCTCTCACGTGGGAGCATTGGAATGGAAAGAAAAAGATGGTTTACAATCCTTACCTTTTAGAGAATTTGTAAGCATTTCATTAAGCTCTGCACTCACGAGCTCAAGTCATTTGTTATTGTTGGTGGTCATGGTGGAAGATTGAGGGGAACCTGGGGTCAGAGAAGGGAATGGAAGCCAAGCTGTGTGTTAGACCTTTTCAGGTTACCAGAAACAGAGATGTGCTTTATTTTTCCCCAGGTGACTTGGTGTTTATTACATGGAAACATAAAGAAATAAGGCAGAACACTAACTGAGTGCGTGAACCACTGTAGAACGAGAGTAGAACACGTCTTGTGGGACAAGTGTTGGAAGTGCTGTGTGTTCCTCTAAAATGATGGTGTCTCAGCTACTCTTGCTTTCTCTCCTGCTCCCAGGCAAGCCTGCCTCTGCTCTCCTCCTTAACTCATAGCTTCTGTTTGCTCATAGATCCCACTGCCATAGGGCTTCTGATTACTGCTGTTTTCTCCTTTCTCTCTTTACGTTCACCCATTTATTATCTAGCTCAGAAGTCACTAAGCTTTTTCTCTAAAAGGCCAGATAGTATCTATTTTAAGCTTTGTAGGCAATGTTGTCTCTGTTGCAACTATTCAACTCTGCCAGTGCAGCACAAAAGCAGCCAAAGACAATGTGTAAGTGCATGGGTGTGACTGTGTGCCAATAAAGCTTTATTAATGAAAACTGAAATGTGAATTTTGTGTAAGTTTTACATGTCACAAAATATCCTTCTTTTATATTTTTCTAACCATTTAAAAATGTCAAAAACATTCTTCACTCGCGGGCCATATAAAAATAGACGGTACGGCTGGCTATGGCCTGAAGGCTGTAGTTTGTCCAACCTTGGGCTGGATCCTTCTCTAAATCACATTCATATTTTCCAACAGAGAGGACATATACTGGTTTAGCTAGTGATTATGTTTAGGGTCTTGGGTTCTGACGCTGAATGGCTTGAGTTTGAATTCAGATTCCAGTACTTAGCCACATAAACTAAAGCAAGTATATGTTGAATGAATTTATAGACCCGTAGTATTATCACCTGTGGGTGGGGTTAGAAGAGACCCACGTGACAAAGCATAGTGACCCAGATATAAGGAATTCCAGGTATCTCTCTCTTAGAAGGGGTATGTGGGCAGGGCCAGCTCTCAAATCACCATGTTCTGCTCTATAATCATGACTAATATTCATTGATCGTCTAATATAACAAGGAAGAAAGAAGAAACATGTCAGAGGATGGAGTCTAGGGAGGGATAGGAGGGGTAGAGCTGTTACAATAAGATAAAGAAGTTGTTTTAGGAAAAGAAGTTAACAGTGAGACAGAGAGCTGCTCTCGGGGCTTTTTAGTTTTAAAATCTTTTCATTTCAACCAGAGACACAGAAAACACACAAATCAAATGTGTGGCTCAATACATTATTGTAAGGAGAACACCACCCAGGTCAAGAAAGAGACCCCTGTCTAACAGAAGCTGCTTCTACTGACCCATCTCAGTCATAAACCCCTTCCTCCTGCCCTAAGTAACTATTATCCTGACTTTTAGAGTAATCTCTTCTTTGAGTTTTTCTTCTCACAGTTTTATCCCCCTAATGTGCATTCCTAGAAATGGTAGCTTAGTCTCATCCATTAAAAAATTTGATATCTCTTTTAAGTCCCTTTTAATCTATAGGTTTCTCCCAGATCCCTTTCATTTTCTTACATTTTACTGAAGAGCTTGGGCTGTTGAACCTGCAGTGTTTCCCGTAGTCTACATCCTGCTAATGCGATGCTCTCAGGGCAGATCAACTTGCTCCTCTGTTTTTTGAATTTCCTGCAAATTGGCAGCTGAATCCAGAGACTGGATCCGACCCAGGTTCGATCCCTTTGGCAACGCTGAAGTTGTCTTTATATACCCTAGTGTCCCTCCTAGTTTAGTCATCATTTCCATAATGCTTTTTGGAAGGACTATTTGGGGCACACAATATCTGGTTCTCTCACTTTCTGTGATCTTAGCAGCCATTGATACTAAATGCCCATATCTACTCATTCGTGAAGGCTGCAAAAACAGTGATGTTCTAATTCTATCATTTCCTTTTCACATATTAGGTGAATACTTATATAAATAGACATCTACTTCATCTACTAGTTGGCTCCTCAGGGCATTCTTTCTCTTTATTTTCCATTTTTCAAGATAATTGATTCCTTATCTTGTGAAGATAACCAGTGCTTATTTAAAAAGCTATATCATTATGAACTCATGAATTTAAACAAATTGTCCCGGTTTGATCCATTGCAGTGTTTATCATTATCGAAGTTCAATTTGTCCAGTCTTTGGCTGGTAGAGCCTCTTCACTGGCTGTTGAATCCCTTTGACATGACCTTCGAAGTCTTTGATAGCTTCTTTGCTACCTTCTGTTAGAAGATGTTCCAGGTTCCTCTTGTATATTTTTTGCCCCAGAAATAGAATTAGCCATTTCTCCCAGAACTTCCAGGGTTTTTTTAGTGAGAGAAGATATTCAAGTCCACAAGCTGCCAAGGGGTGATGATTGTTACTAGGCTGATCATTGTTTCTAGCCCTTTTAAATGCACAGAACTAGGAAATATATGCATGCATTTAAAGAGAAAATATTTCATGAATTCCCGTTTATATTCTAATTCTAGTTGAAGTTTATGAAGCTTTTACTTAACTTCTCTATTTCATCAGTATCTCTTCCTACCTTCTATAGCGCCATCTCTATAACACCTTATTTCCTTTTTTTTTAAAACCTTGAATTTTAATTCTTAAGGAATAAAAAGTGATCAAATTAGAAGATCCCATAATAACGCATCTGTTTTTATCTCATATCACACACACACCAGTCTCAAAAAAACAGTACAAATATCACCACCAATATGATAGCTGAAAACTTAAAAAAAGTTTTTTTATATATGTTCTCCCCCCATTTTTTAATAGTCATAACTACACTGTCAGAGCCTATAACCATTACATAATATACTCTCTGCCTTTTAACCCTCATTTCCCCTCACTTTTACAGGTAAATATATATTTAATGCTCACCACCAGCCCTTAAGTGAATGTCTCTCTAGGCATAAGCTCAGTCTCTACTCGATTCTCCAAGAAGGGCTCATGGGAGCAATACTCCCAGAGTTCTCGCATGTTGAAAACAGTTTAACTGTCCCCTCTATACTTGAAAGTCAGTTTTGTTAGATATCAAATCCTTGGCTTACACTTTCTTTCTATGTTAAATATATTACTCTATTTTTTTCTGGCGTAAAGCATTGTTGTTGAAAAGTCTGATGATAATCTAATTTCCTTTTCCTTATAAGTCATGAAGTTTTTTCCTAAGATGCTCCCCAATTTTCCCTTTATATTTACAGTCCAATAATTTTACTAGTCTTGATGTTGATTGTACTGGATTCTCAGGAATGCAGTGCACACTTTCAATTTGTAGCTATAAATCCTTATTTCAGGGAACTCTTCCAAGTTACTGTTTTTAGTATTTATTCTGTTTTCTTGTTTGGGTTTTCATCTTCAGAAACTCCTATTAATCACTGGTTTGATCTCCTTTTCTTTCCTTCAGTATTGATCATTTTCTCTCGAATCCCTTTTATCTATTTCTTCATTTCTTTTTGATGTTTAAAAATCCCTCCTTTTCACTTTCTATTTCACTTGAGACATTACCCACCGTGTCTATAAGCTCTGGTGATCCTTCTGGTTTAGTCTTCATTGCTAAAATGATTTTTACTTTAATTTATAATTCTTTCCTGAAGTCTGTCACTTCACCTCTGAGATTTTCTAACTCTGATTCCTGTTGCACTTTCAGGTATTGTATCACTTTCTTAATGTTTTCTTAATGTTCCTTAGCTTGTTTTAAAATAGGAGGCTGCTGATTTGATCTTTTTTGAGGACACATCTTTCTGGTGCGCTTTCATTGTCTGTTGGGATGTTATTCTTCTACATGGTTTCTTCTTTTTCTCATCATAACATTGTATGGGATTTGACCTCAATACTTTTCTGTTGTTCCTTTCTATATGAAATTAGTTTTCTTGAACTTTAAGAATGGGGCTGGATTCAGGGTAGCTTTTCTAATTTCACAGGGCTCCCTCTTCTGTTGCTTTTCTGTAAAAGTGTGGCGGCTTGCTTTCCCAGATTTCCTGGCTCTCTTCCCCTCTACCCTTGCTCTGGATTTTCCCTTGACTTTGTCACTATTGTCCCCATGTCCCGCTCACCTCTTTCTACTCTGCAGGAGGCCCAGGGCTGCATCACGATGTCTGTGGGTCCTAGGCCCTTGTGGGTCCCTTCCTCCATTAAAGATGTTACAAATTACCCTTTACAACTGCGTTGGTATTAAAATGAATATATTAAAACATTTTCTTTGGCCTCAAAGTGCATTTTTCCTTCTGATTTTAAAAGAAATATAAACATTCCATGGGTCCCCAAAAGGCCAGCGGGCCCCAGGCATTGCGGCTACTGTGCCTGGTGGAGAGCTTGGTCCTGAAGGGGCCCCGTCCTGGAAGAGCGCCCCACAGGGTCACTGGAGAGCTTCCTCCTGGCTCCACTGCGCCAACCCCTTGCAGCCTTTGTGGGCTTCTTACGCTCCCCTGGTACCAGCCTCCTACACAGACTTGGCTACCATGCAGCTCTTTGGCTATTGGTGGTTCATCTCCATCTCCTTGTATTTTGGCATGTGTGGGATAACTTGTTATCCAGATCTGTTGTAAATATTATTCAGGGAGTTTTGGTTTTGCCCTCTAGTACTTCTGTCTGCTATTACGTGCGGATTTAGAGAGACAGAAAAGCTGTGCTGCCGTTGCCACCATCTTTCTTTCTCCGAGCTTTTAATAAACTTCTCAACTCAGTAATTCAGGAGGACCTCCTCACTTGCCTGATAAATCCAAAGTAAGATCCTATTGTTCCCCAACATCTCCCTCTTCCTAAAGTTCTAACAGTAAAGGATTGATTTGGAGGTGACTAGCATAGTTTAAGTTACGGGTATCTTTGAAATGGGTACAGGAGAGTAACCAGCTATTCATACTTCGGAGTGAATGGTTTTCAGAGAACTTGGCTTTCCATAGAGTGGCATTAAGAGATGAGGGTGAGGTGGAGATGAGAGATAATTCTGAAGTTGGGACATTTGGCAGCGATCCAGCTTCTGGGTACACAGTGTCTCTAGGCTTCAAGTCCATTCTTTTACACCCTGCTTCATGATGCTAGGGCTCGGAGCCTGCAAATTACATTTCCCACACTCCCTTGCACTTGGCATCTTGTAAGCTTCTGCAAATGGTAGACAATTGGAAGGCAGGAGGAAGGAAAATAAAAACTTCTTTTTTGTTCCCAGGTCCTGTTGGCACCGCTCCAATAGAAGAAGAGAGCTAAGGCGCAAGCCTCCATCTCCCTTTGGCACTGTTGGCGCCAGCTACGCCGTGCCCCGCGGGGTACCATCCCCAGCCATCCTGCCCTTTGCTAGCCAAACCACCATGCACTTGTTGACCTCAGAGGTTTGAGCACCAAGTATGCAGGGCCCCTCCTTTCAGCTCCGAGGCTGCAGAAATCTCAGCTCTTGCCTTTAGCTCCCCTGGCGGAGGGTTGCAAGCTACTTTCCGCAGTTGCTGTTACCTGGGTACCTCAACCCTACAGGTTGGAGTTGTTTCTAGTGATTACGGATATTTAGGTAATACTTCAGCATCCCTTTCTTTACTTCTTTACTCTTTCACCCTTCCAACTAATACTTGGTATGAAATTTCTTCAGTTCTATATACCTAGTGTAGTTTTTGTTTTCCTGACTCGTTATTTGAACTTGTTTTGCAAGTTCTCCTGGTTTTTCAGCTGATTTTCTCAAACTGGTCTGCCATGTTTCTTTAGTGAATATATGTTGGTATGTTGGCTCTCAGGAAGGGCTCATGCCTTTCGTTTTTTTTGAGTGGGAATTATGATTTTCACTTTCGCTCATACTGAAACTTGGTCAATGGATATGTGCTTAATGAAAGTATTTAAATACCTATACCTGAATACTAACTTTGTTATTACAAGGGGAAATGATAACTTTATAACTCAGTGTTGTTAAAGCATCTAATATACTCAAATCATTATGCCAGGAAAATTAGATTTAGATTAACAATGATATTTTAGAAGTAGGACAAAGGGATTAGAAGATAAAACCTAAGAAGGAAGATTAAATAAACTGTTATTATTTCTCTAAAGAAGCCAGAAAGCATGTGTAATACTAAAATTATGAATGATTTTATGGAAGGTAATAAATAGCTATAATAATATCCACTTTGGGATGACATGACTGTGTTTCTGCCACTGAATGTGAAATAGAGGCTGGATTACAATGGATTTCTTGCCGTGAAGGATGTTAGTAAAATCAGCTGATAAGAAATAACGGGAATCTCATTCTCTGCATACATACAAACAAACTAGATATACACATACACATATATTTGTATATATACTGAAAACAATGTATATATATTTCTTGTCTTCCTAGGATGAGTTATTGGAGTCCTGCCAAGCGCATGGTATGACCAACTAACCTCTATATGGTTTTTTCAGCTTTTAGAACTGTACTTCCAAGAATTTATGATCTTCTTAACTGTATTCACTCCTAGCTCTTGTTTTGTTGTTGAAAAGCATACCCAGGGATTTTATTCAGTTGGAGGGGCTGCTAATTGATTTAAAAAAATGCATTTTGTCCCTGGTCATTAATTGACTGATGGAACAGCTGCTGGTCTGACAAAAACCAGGCTGAAAAGCGGTTCCCACTATGGGGTGGTCTGTTGCTAAACATTATTGCTTTTGCTTGTCCATCAAAAAAGCACACCCTACCTATTCCCACGGATCGGGGGAGTGTTTCATTTAAAAGTATTTCTTCACTGTCTTTAAAATAATGTCACCTTGAGCAATCACTAGGTAAAGCTCAGTTAACCTTAGATATTATGTAGACAGTTTAAAGTCTGCTGCCATTCAGTGGTTCTCAGAGTTTAAAAGCATGAGTCTGATCATCAAAAAAAAAAAATTCTCCAGATACTGAAAATCTTAAAGTCTAATGAGACTTCAGTTGGTTAATAATGAAAATGATTTTTTGTTCTTGGAGCACAGACCCGTTGGACTGAGTCAATATTGCCTTTATGAATATGATAGCATACTAAAAGCATTAAATATACTATGAAGTAATATACCATGTCTTTTCCTCAGAGATACTTATAGCTAATACTATATAGTGTTGATTTATATTTGGTAGCATTGGCTAAAAACTCTTAATAACTAGTGTGGCACCAGATAAATAGATAAATGCAATACTGATTTATGAAAGTAAAACCTCAGATACAAATAATATGAAATCGAAGGGCTCAGTTATAAATTAAGCAAATACGTGTATTTTAGATATCACGGGAACAACTAAAATCAGAACCCTGGCGTCCCAAAGTAACCGAATGATTATGTTTACTTTTTGGTAGCCATGGGGGTAAGAAGCAGCAAAGTTTTGTCTTCTGCAGTAGGAGAGAGAGAGGGAGACTGGTAGTGTTTACAAGTCGATAAAGCCTTACTAGGCATTAGCCTCTTGCAAGTTATTGTGACTAGCGGGGAGTGTAGGTCAAGGCTGGTGTCTTGGTTGATTGTTGGTTGACTTTCCGTTCCTTTTGACTTCCTGCGTTCCTGCTGTAGAGACCCATGTTGGGGTGACCCAGACTAATCTAGGAAGGTCTATTTTTCTCTTAGCGCTTTTCTGCAACCTAGGCAAGCCCTGACCGGACTGGGTGCCAGGAGACCTCACTTCCGGTCATGCTTCACGTACCCCATAGTCACGCGGCATGACCTTGACAAAGATCTCTGTGCCTAAGCTTTCTGCTAGCAAAACGGTTCCTTCTCTCTCTCTTTTTATGGTTAAAGATTAGTGGCTTTTGTTATGTTTAAAGCAGTGAATACTTCTCTACAGAGAAGCCCAATGTATTACTGTATCAAACACATGGAAGTGGACTTCTCTGTTGAAGGGACGGGGGTGGCCTATGTCCCTTTATCTGCCTTCCTGCTTCTCGTTAGCCCTTAGGGTACTTGAAGGAACCCCTAGGTGACAAGGGATACCCTCTGAAGACCATAATGTCAGATGATCTATATGCTGCTGCATTCCAATTATAAGACACAGTTCTAACCTACAGTTATTTTATGATCCAGAAAACCCTATGGCTCTTTTCATATTCAAAACAAAAGTCATTTGTAAATATAACACTTAAAGTATTCAGTATCAACCCACTATGGAAAAATTCACTATATATTTTATCTGGATTCACTGGTGTAAAATTATTTTTAGAAATATATATGTACACCTATATCTTCAGATATGTATCTATAACTACAGTGGGATAGAAAGGTGAAAATACGATCATACGAAACAGTTCCGAATCTGACGATACAATTCAATTCAGTTCCATTCAATGAGCATTTATGGAGCACCTACTGTGCGGAGGCCACAGTGCCCAACTGTCTATAAGGCTCCCAAAGGTTACAAAGATGAATGCCAGAGTCTTTCCTCAATTTATTTTTGAAGCCTTCCCTGTCAGAGACTGTAACTTTTTAATACATTTTAAGTGTAAGAAGTGTAAGCCACCTAGGGAAAAATTGGCTTGAAGCACAGAGAATAAATAAATCAATAAACAAATGTCACCGAATAGGGCAAACATCTTGCAGCCGTGTATGGGCAGTGTGGACCAAGTGTCATGTAGAACTGTCCCTGAATGGAGAACTATTTGGTCCTTCTTGTTTATTAATGCCGATCCATCTCTACTAATGGATTTAGCGTGAAAGGAAGTAGGGAGGGAGTCGGGAAGTGGAAGTCGCTAGATCTCAGACTTCCATCCTTCATTAACAGTAATGCTGTCTTCTACCAGCGCCTGTTGGTACGACATGGCCTGAAAGCTTAATACAAGAGAAAGAGTTCGGATGCTTCATTTTCATGTATTCATTGACATCAAGCACCAGACGGTCTCATATGATATCACGTGCCTTCATTTTTATCCAGTGAAGAGGAATTTCCCTTCGGATTTGGTCACAGTCATGATTTTGGGTGTTTCCCCCCAAAAGCGTATTATTTTTTTTTTATGAAAACTTACATTTATTTATTTTTTCCAGCTATATTGAGATATACATGAATATTAACATTGTGTAAGTTTAAGGTGTACAACATGTTGATTTGATATACTTAATATTGAAAAGTGATTACCACCATACTGTTAGCTAATACCTGCATTATGTCGGCTATTTCTATTTCTTTTTTGTAGTGAGAGCATTTAAGATCTACTCTCACAGCAACTTGCGAGGGTATAATACAGTATTAAAAGTGTATTATTTTAATTTTTAAACATTTTTTCACATCTACTGACCTGCAATAACCCCGAATGAAAACAGACTTAGCTTGTAGGAATGAACTTATTGTGTAAATCTGCATAAAATAAGCATTTCTTTTAATTAGTACATTTTCCTTTGTAGTCTCTGAATTCCATCATGGGAACCCTAAGCCTGTAGCCCAGGAGCACTGGGCAGCCCGTGGACTTCAGGAAGTGCAGGATGTGTCTGAGGGATCAGCTGAGAGGTTTTGTGACTATATTTATGATGGGTTAGCAATTCTGTTCCGGATTTCTTTGTGAAACACAAGTTAAAGGAAAAAAAATGTGTTATATTTCTTCTTTGCACCAAATACACTTTGGGAGAATTCAAAATATTCTCTTACAATGTTAGAATAATCTTAGAAATAAGAAATTGAGGCCCACAGAGGTTATACGACTTGTTCAAAACTACTCAGTGAATAACTGCAACGTTAGTACTTTCCAAGGCCTTCTGCGTCCCAGTGTAGGATTCTTTATATTTAGTCAATGTGTTTTCAATTCCCCAGAGCCATAATCTGTGATTTAGAGACCCATTTTTATCTCTGAGAGTACTCAACCCCAAAACAAAACAAAAGAGGAAGGAGATTTTTGCAACTAAAACCTAATTCTACTGCAGTTTACTGCTGCATCTTACCTTTAATCTACCGTTCAACTTTTCTTATTCAAAAGCAAACTCCAGCACAATTGATGCCAGAAATAGAGCAAAAAACCCGAAAACACCTTCCTGTAAAAAGCCCATAAAATGAACTTGAAAAAAAACTAACGAATATATTTCCAATCTCTCTCCCCTTTTCCTCCTCAGCCATAGCTCGCTTCCCCGTTTCTCATGCAATATTCAAGGGTCTGTGCTCCACGGCAGGCAGACAGATGCTTCAAGAAGCAGACGCGTGGAAGCTAAAAAAGTTGTTGTTTTTTTTTTTTTTTAAATATTAACAGATGTTTAGAATTCGCAAATGCTAATCCTTGTGCAATGGTGTCTTCACTAGCTTCCTACAGGATCAGGGCTATAACGATAGTGTTAATTTCTGCCACATCTGGGAGATGCCCATCTGGTGTGTCACAATTTGTACGTCACTCCAGAGTGGGCTGCTCTGAAAGGTCTGAGCCAGTCAGGCCAGTAGCCGGGAGGCAAAAGACAATTCTTGCTCTAAGTCCCACTGTAATGGTTTAATATTTACATCTGAATGTTTCCGGAAAAATAAACAAAGCCCTCCAACTGCCCTAACATTAATGCCAACGCATTTCAAAGGAAGACCAACTATTGCTACTCTACTTATGCTATTAAAATTTACAAGCTGTGACTGACATTACACATTTCAACTTAGAATAGTCCCTCAGAGTTAAAGGGAAAAGTTTGCTGAAAATGACAGAGGTTAGACAGAGTTGGTGGTTTTCAAGATTCATATTTCTGTTTACATTTAGGGGATAGAAGCAAGAAAAGCATCATAAGAGAAATGGTTTTTAATACTGAGTACAAAAATGCAATATATATGTACAAAATAGACGCTTCGTTTGAGTCAGTATTTACATGTTTTGTGAGCCCAAATAATATATGTTTTTCATTATTTTAGTAAAATTAAAGAATGGGCATTCAGCTTTCTTTAAATTTTCATATTGCTCACGCTAGTTCAGGCATGCCAGATCACTTTGGTATAATAAATTCCTCCGTGAGTGTTGCACGGATACTAAAAGACACTGTAATAATTTTCTTTTAAATGTGAATTGGAAAAAAAAATATTAATAGATAGCTACATTTTTTATGTTAGCCATTATTAGAATTTACTAATGAGAAATCTGACATGCTATTTCTTATTGCTTTAATATGTTTTATCCTATAAAATGGTTTTCTACGTTCTAGGCATTAATTGCATAATGTGAAAAACAATTCTTTGCAACTTCGTGTGATTTATGGGCCTGTCAGTGGTGGCTAGGTGTGGGAGAACTTTGGCTTTTGTGGACTTGCGGGGGAAAGGCTGTGTGAAAAGTCGAGGAAGCCCAATTAGAGACAGGCACTGAGAAAAATTTTAAAAAATCTACCCTGCTGAGAGGCAGGCATTTTTTCTGGATGACAAATGTCTGGAGTTCTCAGTTTTACAAAAAAAAAACAGTGCTCAGCCCTGGCCTCTCCGCCTTTTGTCATGTAGGTAACCTAAGCTGTGGAAAAAAGAGACCATCTGGAACGAATGCTGTGGTTTCCCAGAGACAACATTATTCTCTGCCCCTTCCTCTTCCTCTCTCTTTATGGATGGCAAACAGTGTCCAGATGACAGATTTTGGAAAATTGTCTTAGGAGATAAATCCTCAGGCAGTTCCAGTGTGCTGGTATTTTGGAGGTTTCCGTGCATTTTGTCAAACGGTTAAGGAAGCTGATAGGCTTTTTGTGAACTGTGGAGCATCAAGAAGGCTTTTACCTTCCACTCAGTTTTTTGTTTTATAAACTTATTTATTTATTTATTTTTGGCTGCGTTGGGTCTTCGTTGCTGCGCGTGGGTTTTCTCTAGTTGCAGCGAGCGGGGGCTACTCTTCGTTGCGGTGCGCGGGCTTCTCATTGTGGTGGCTTCTCTTGTTGCGGAGTACGGGCTCTAGGTGCGCAGGCTTCAGTAGCTGCGGCTCGCGGGCTCAGTAGCTGTGGCTCACGGGCTCTAGAGCGCAGGCTCAGTAGTAGTGGTGCATGGGCTTAGCTTCTCAGCGGCACGTGGGATCCTCCCGGGCCAGGGCTCGAACCCGTGTCCCCTGCAGTGGCAGGCGGATTCTTAACCACTGCACCACCAGGGAAGCCCCTTCCACTCAGTTTTAATTGAGCAACTGATGGAATTTTGCTATCTTGTGAGGTAAGTTAGACATGCACGCCTTGTGATTTATACGCGAATGCTTTTTCATTGTATGTTGACCTGAATCTTATGAGTACACTACACTCTTCAGCTATCACGGTCAACTGAAGGAAGTCTGCACCAGTTTTCCTTGTAAGGGAGAAATTAAGTGCATTCTTCACATTTTCCATGATACTATACACTTCTACTTTTATCATGCTATCCCTTCACTAGAATTGACAGCTTATATGGCATCCTGTGCCTTGTTTCAGGTGAAAGAACAAGGTTTAATACGGAGAAATAGAGAAAATTTGCAGCTTACGTTATCCTAAAAGAGGTACAATATTTCAGCCAGCTAATGGGAGTGGAAAAACCATCCTGAGAAAGAAATCTACAAGTGAATGCTACTGATTTTAAAAGGCATCATCTTGACAAGAACCAAATGAACACTAACTCTAAAAATCTAATCTGATGGCAAAACAGATTTGTTAGTGTGATTATTAAAACAATTGCCACCTTCTGGTGTAAAGTGATGTCAGCAGGAAACAATCAAGGGAGGTCTCTTGCTTGGGTACAGTCAAGCCCTCAAAGCTACCGTGAAATAGGATTGGACGGGACCTTTCATTTCATATGAGAATTAATTCTCTAAAGGCAGTGAAGAGGAGGCAGCTTACTTTTTTCCCCCCAAGCAAGCAGCTAGAAACAAGTCTGCAGGAGGCCATATTTTTTCTTATTCATTTCTTAGTGTGTGCATGTCTATGTTACCAAGTATTCTGGCAATTAATTTATTCTTTGCATGTAGTTTCATCAGAAAAGAAAAGAAATGGCAGAACTTCTCCAAAGGTTTTATGAGTTAAAAAAAAATTACAGTTCTACATCTAAATTGTATATGAAGGACTGAATTAAAAGCTTCCATTTCTTTCATTGCACACAAACTTCCCAGTTGCTTTGGCACTTTCTTTAAGGGAGCACAGATTCATTTTGGGCTGACCCCAGAAAGAGCCATACACATGTAATTTGTGGCAAACCTCAGTTATGAAGACTTTCTACTCTTCTCAACAAAGTTAAGTTGGTAAGCTTACAAGAAAGAAATGCCACATATGTTCAGTTATCGAATATCCTGCACTGTGTATTGAAAGTATTTGGAAAGTAATAATTCTACCGCATGGTACCTTGGATTTAAGAACTCACTGACCTTAAATGAATTCAAAGTAGATAAACAAACATTAATTATGTGACTTTATATGTAAATTTTGTCTTTTGCATCTCATGAAATTGTCCTTTGTGTAAAATCTGTTAACGATGCCTTTAATTTTAAAAATTCTGTACGTTTATCACTTCTTGAGCTTCTACAGTTGATAAAACAAATATGAGTTAAAAAAAATCAGAGATTAGGTGATCAATAACACATTTCTTCTCCATCAGATTATTTTTTTGTGTACAGAATTCCTGTTTGATTTTTCAATTATTTAAAATGTCAGAATGATAGATATAAGAGAGTAACCAACTAACCAGGGAAAGCTCTGCCTAGTAATGTTCAGTATAAAGATTCAGAATGATGCTTCATGACGGATTAACCTTTCCCCTGTTCTGCCTCGTTAGGGTTCTCCCAATTTGACCCAATCCAAACCTGTTACTTAGTATATATCTAACAGTAAAATTGCAAAAATGTTCACTAGTACAATAGAAGTTAAATGAGCAGTTTCAGATAATTTAATTAAGTTGTAGGTCTTCTAATATAATTCCGTAAGTATGTGAACTTTTAACTTGTGTTAACTCAATTTCCTTATGCTTTCATTTACCATTTCTTGGGGACATTACAGTGATTAGCCAAAGTCCTTCCAGCTCCTAATGTTCTCCATAAATTTTGATTTAAATTGACTGTCACTTTCTCATTATAATAAAGTAGGTATTTGACATCTCGAAAAAGAGAGCTGGTCTAGTATAGTATGTTGTGAAAAAGTGGAACTCTTTTTTTTTTTTTTTCTCTATCACACAAAATCCACATAAAATACACCTTTAAAAAGGCCGTTAAGGTTACACAGAATGAAGTGGGTTGAGTACTAAATATTCATAGGCATGTTTATGTTGTAGAATTTCTTGAGAAAATGGGCTTCTGTGTGGCCTTGGTATTGAAAACAGGCATGATGTCATGTTCCCATCTAATTGTTGTATATTTGGTGGCTGTTAATGTGTAGTTGTTGAGTTTGTCAGCATTTGGGAACACTCAGTAGTAAGATAGGAAAGTAACTGCTGTTATACTTCAAAGAGGTCAAAGATAAGACTTAGCCAAATGGACTAAACCCAGATGAGTCTCCCATACTTTCTCAACTCTGATAACTAAAGAGGTAAGTTGTATAATTGTGCTTTGAAAATTTTCAGTGAATATATTTGTTGTTGAACACAGCCCTAAAAACAAGTGAAATTATCTTCCCGGGAATATATATTTACCCCAAATTCTCTTTAGTTCCCATAAAATGGCATGGTCAAAAAGGTTTTGTTACTGCCAATTACTGTCCTTGAAGTTATCTAGACAGTCCAAAAATAGAGGCCTCAGTTCAGTGTCTGGAGTGACCTAAAAAACCCAGGAATGGTATCAGGTATGTTTCCCAGGTTTAGTGCTGGAATTTCTGCACTGGATAGACCAAGAATCCACAGGCAGCCAGAGCTACTTAAAAGTATCAGGAAGGCTGCAAGATAATTGCATGGCAAAGGACAAGGAATGTCAGTCCCTCTGGCTAACGGTTTCACATAAACCACTGCTTTTACAATCTGTTTGGCATCAGTCACTTGAGACAGCTTCTTTAAAGCACTTTTTGTCCACAAAATGTAACACTCCACTGTAGAACCTTCCTGGCACCTATTCAAGATGAATATAAGGATAAATACAGTGATAGTAAAATTAACGAATGTATATTGGAAGCTTACTATATGCTAAGCAATTTGTAAATATGTTTTTCATCTATTTGTACGACTCTAGAATTAGCAACTGTTAGGCTCCCTGTTTTATAAATAGGACCCTGAGGCACAGTGAGATTAATTAATCTTTGCCAAAGGTGGCAAAGCAAGGCTGCCCAATTTTGGAGTCAATGTTCTCAGCCATTACACTAAATTGGCCTTGTTATAGCCCTGTTTCACCTACTGGATGGCATTACAGTGAGACTCCCATGCATACTGATGAATATTGAATGCTACATCTTAAGATATATGTTTTCTTGTAATATAGGTAGTGCACGATTATAAAAAATTTAGATGATACAGGTAATCCAAAAGAAGAAAATAAAACTTGTGACTAATTTATATATAATAGTGCGTATATGTTAATCCCAAACTCCTAATTTATCTCCCCCTGACCAGACCCCCCTGCCCCACGATCCCCTTTGGTAACCATAAGTTTGTTTTCTATGTCTGTGAGTCTATTTCTGCTTTGTAAATAAATTCATTTGAATCATTTTTTAAGATTCCATGTATAAGTGATATCGTATGATATTTGTCTTTCTCTGTCTTACTTCACTTAATATAAAATAGGTAAACAACAAAAACCTACTGTATAGCACAGAGAACTATACTCAATATCTTGTGATAACCTATAATGGAAAAGAATCTGAAAAAGAATATATATATGTATATACATGTATGTATAACTGAATCGTTTTGCTGTACACTTGAAACTAACACAACATGGTAAGTTAACTGTAAGTCAATAAAAAAAGAATAACAGTAAAAAAAAGTTGTTACTAATTTCACTACATAGTGATGACAACTTTTAGGATTTTACTTTATATTCTTCAAGTTGTTTTCTTAAACCTGTTTGAAGAATAAGAATTCAGTTCTACTGAGCATGTTCTTTTATGATCGAATATTTCATCTAACAATTTATCATGAACATCTTCCAGCGTCTTGAAATACATTTCTATAACATCTCTTTGAATGGCTGCATACTTGACTATTCTGATTTTGAGAGAAATCAAGGTACAATATTTCACAGCACCGAGTCTCAATCTGAATTTCACATCTGGACTCGGGTGGAACTATTGCCACAGCTTTATTTCTAGAGGGTTTTAAAATGGGGGCTATGTAGAGGTGAGAGGTGACCAGGATTATGTATAATGTCAAGAACAAGGGAAGCTCGTGCACACATTTGGAGACTCACTCTTCAAGCTGTCTTTTTTTTCTTCTCCAGTATCTCTGCGTGGTCAAGACAAGTGAATATTTTATATACAACAGTTCTGTAAATGGGTACCGCCAAGTAAAGGGGTAAAATAATTGGCTAACAATGAGGTTAGTGGGAAGCCTTGGAAGCAAGGGATAAAGGATTCTTGACCTTTAGCGGAGAGCCCTGGGCACCCAAGTTTCTTTTGCTTTCCTTGCTGACTTGCCTGAGGGTACGGGGTGAAGTGTCATCTTCACCGAGCCCTCCCCGGTCAGATGCAATCAGATTGACTGATAGCTTTCCGAGAACTAAACAAAATTCTCCTACCTGGGCCGCCCATGCTGGCCAGAGAAATGACTGATGAAGAGTCACTCTGAGCTGGAACTAGACGACCCTTTCAACATCTCATTTAAAACTGCATCGAGTTAAGGTGGTTTTTGAATTATGTATTAAACTCAGCTTCCAAATATAGCTTGGGTTGTCTCTGAAACATCAACGTCCACAAATCACGGCTCTTGTTCTCTTATTTGTTAGTCTGGTTGTCACTTCCTATTACGTTTTACCCTGGACTTGGGTGAGCTGGCACCCAACACTGAATTGTCAATTTGAAACCACCCTCCCCCTCCTTGGTCTTCCTTCTTCGTCTTGAGCCATGAAAGCTGCCAACATCACCAACTTTCCTAAAAGTGCGTGAACTCTGTCTGCAATTTTGATGAAAGCACAAACTGGCTCTCATTTTCCAGTGGGGAGCACTTAGCTCCGCCATCCTTTCTCCAGGACCGGAGCCTCAGTTACACTCTCACTAATAATCACTAATGGAAGTTGTAATGCTCAGTGCAGTCTTGAGATTCATCAGCATCGGCGTTCAAAATACTCCCTGGGGACCTGGCTGCTGGGGCCAAGAGTTGGTCTTGGTGTCTGAATCTCTTTTTAAACTCTACCCTCCTCCAGCACTCCCTTCCCATTCCTCCCCACGCCCCCCCTTTCTTCCATTCATTTCTAGAACAAAAAATATCAACCAAGTCCTGTTAAAGCTGCCTCCTCAATACCTACAGAATCTATTTCTCTCTCTCCATTTCCACTGCTACTCACCAACTAGCTTAGGACACACACATCTATTACTTGGATTTCTGCAACAGCATAGCCACTGGTCTCCCCACCTTGACACAGTGTCCCCACACCTTGACACAGTGTCTCCCCAGATCAGTTATCTGCAGTAATCCAAGTGATCTTTCTAAAAAATGTAGTTAAAAAGTTTACGTGACCTATGAGTAGGCTATCCACACGTCCCAGTTTTCTGGAACAGTACCAGTTTCTGCTGTTGTCATGATTAATAATGCCTCTTTCACTCTCAAGAGCGTTCTGTTTTAGAGAAAAAAATTATATGGTCATACTACCTTCTCTCAACTGGCCTCTGTCTACCTCTGTAGCTGGATCTTTCCTGCCCTTGCAGTTCCTGAGTTGTGCCATGTTCCCTCCACCCAGGATCTTTGTTTATGCTTTCCCTCTTTCCTGAATATTTTTTCAAATCCTCTTTCCCTTCTATGTAATTTCTATTCATTCTTCAGATCCCACTAGAAAACAAGTTCTATGGAGGCAGGATCTTCTGTCTGTTTAGATCACGACTGTATTCCAAGTGCACAGAATCGTGTCTGACACACAGTAGGCACTGAATAAATATTGGCTGAATAGGTGAATCTTTTTTTCTTTTTCTTTACCATTAAAAAAAAATGAAGTATAGTTGATGTACCATATTATATAAGTTACAGGTGTACAATATAGTGATTCACAATTTTAAACGTTATACTCCATTTGTAGTTATTATAAGATATTGACTATAGTCCCAGTATTGTACAACATATACTTATAGCTTATTTTATACATAATAGTTTGAGTTAGTGAATCTTGACTCAAGCATTACTTCGTCAGGGAAGACATCCCTGCCTTTTTTTCCCCACTCTTTCCCAGGATTTGCTCAGAAAACCATGAATCTCTTTTGGAGCATTTTGGATCATACAATCATTGGTTCACTAGACTTTGTCTTCAATGGGAGCAAGAACCCTTCCCTTCTGCTTATTTTTTTGAGTCTGCATCACACACCATGTTGATCTAAAAATAGGCTTGGAATAGGTGTATGATGCCAGTAACATCATAGTAGGCATTTTAGCAATTCTAAAGAAAAATTATGTATGGTCTTATTCTCTAGAAGCTTACACTTTATCAGAGGGAAAGAAAAGGCCAAAATGTACAAGCAGGTGGCAGTACAAGATGACAGACTGACTCAGAATTTGAGAACAAAGAAGCCTAGAAATTACATAGATCAACCCTAACTCATCATAGTGGCATTAAGTGATTGTTACACAGCGATTGTGACAGTCCCATGAGGTGTCTGGATAACAGGCACTTATAGAGGTTCAGAGGTGAAAAATACTGCTGTGTCCTTGAGTGTCAAGGAAAGATTATGAAAGAAGTAAACTTGAATTGAGTTTTGAAAAATTCATTCTCTGACAAATATTTGTTAACTATCTATTATACACTAACAAGAATAAGACACAATCCTTGCCCATGGAGATTAAGGGCTGGCAAGCTACCGCCCTCAGGCCAAAGCTGGCCATGTGGTTTTGAAAATAAAGCTTTGTGGGAACACAGTCACCCCCATTTATTTACATCTTGTTTATAGCTGTTTTTGTTTTTGTTTTTTTCTTTACTACAATGGCAGAACTGAGTAGCTCCAACAGAGACGTATGGAAAATATTTACTATTTGGCCCTTTACAGAAAAGGTTTGCTGATTGCTGAGTGAAACTCTCAGGCTTGAGTGGAGGAGACAGGCATAAAACACCAAAATTGCATGACATATGGGCTTAGAACAGACACATTGGAAGCTTCATGGACGAGGTGAGAAAGAGGAAGGGCTTAATTAGTCAGGAAAGGGAGCCCAGAAGAAAGGACATGTGAGTGATGTCTTGAAGGATCAGATGATCAGTAGGAAATTGATTATAAAGAAACAGAAGAAAGAAAAAGAGGATACACTAAGAACTAAGGTGAGAATGCAGGAATGAACAACTCTTCTTTGGGGCGAAATACATGGTACTTCCAGGTGGGACCAAAGATTCCCACTGGGAAGCACAGGGTGAAAACTTCATTGAATGAGGCCAAGCGAACGATACAGAGAGCCTTGAGCATTAGCTGAAACATTCAAAATTCACCAAGAAGGCAATGGGCAGACTTGGAAGGCTCTGGTCCAGGACAAAGATAATGAAAAAGGGAATAGATCTGTAGACTCTGAGTCTGATGACTTGAAATGGAAAAGAATTCTGGGGGACCACTAAAGCAGTCTACTGAAGAGGGTAGAAAAAATTGGAGCTCTGAGAGCAAATTTAGCCCACAGAGCAGTCTTTCTTTGTCTACATGGTACTTGAACATTTCAAAAAATAGTTGTCCACGTTTACGAAAGGATATTTTGCATAAGAATCTAGATTTCTATGGTTTTTTATCAATCAGAGTATCTGGCAACACTGGGCCTGCATTCTTGCTTGCCAGCAATGGACTGGGGCTGAGCTGTGCGGTGTGGTCTCGGCCAGAGCAGGCTGAATTTAATCGTGCAACATAACCCCTGTGGGCATTGGGATTTGTGGTCTATGTTGCCATCATCTGGACATAAAGTTTGAAAAAATCTTTAATTGGGGTGGAGCTAATACATTCACCTTTCTTTTCCTGCCCTGAAATCACATCTACTGACTGCTCTTTCTGAAGCTTTCTGAAGATCCACCTGTTTCATTTTTGAACGCTGGGGATTTTATGTGTGTGTGTGTATGTGTGTGTGTGTGTGTTTTAGACTCAATTAGAGTATGATAGATCTCGTACGTGAACATCTGCCTTGGGGTTAGGACCTCTGATTTAATTCCAGTGTGGCACATCTTTCTCTTTCTCCCTAATTTCTTAGAGCCCACATCGTACCTGCAAACCAAACATTCTGACCCCCCAGCCCCATTTCCTAATATTGTAGTTTCCATCTATTCCTTCTTGCTTGAAGAACCACAACAGCTTTTGTTGGTGCTTTTCAGTAGAGTTTTATTTTTAATTCTTCCTCAAACAAAAACTGTTCCTCCCAAGAAGTTTTTTTAAGAGGGTAGCTTGTGTTACAGTCCCAAGAGGGTTCTTCAAAATCCTTCGTACGACGTTTTTCTAGTTTTGCCTGGCGGTTAAAAATAGGCTACAATGCATTTCAATATAACTCCTGATGGAGATGTGATTCCAAGGGAGGGAAATGCTATAAGCGGCAGTTAACCTGCTTGCACTCCTGCTGAGTTGGGGTGCCTCCCTGTTACCCCTCCCTGGGACTCGGAACACACCGCTGACGCACTGCTCCATATGTAGGGGGCAGACCCCATCCTGGATTCTGCTGAGCAAGCGTTAGAGATACACGTCCATGTCTAAAGCCTGCTTTTGATCTGGTTACATGTGTATTATGTTTTGAGAAAAATGATTTGGTCCTTGAAAAACAGGTTAGTCCAGAAATCTGTGTCAAAAGCAGGCTATAACAGCTGGGACCCTGCCAGAAGATTTAATAACTAATTTTTTTACTATTTTATAAGAAATGCATAGGATAGCAGGTCTGCGCTATTGAATACCAAAAATGTAAGGCCAGGTCTTATCTTAGTTGGAAAAGGCCAGCCACAAACCTAATTCCATGACCTTGTTCCTGCCCATGGGGAATCTAGGTTTTCATGATGCTTGAGCCAAACTGCACAGACCAAGAAGCTGCTGATAGCCCCTACTCCTCCCTGGGGTAAGGACTGAGATGGGGCAAGACTGAGTGCTTCTACAGAAAGCCTGTGTGACGAAGGGAAAAATGTGGGCTTTGACTTCAGACAGACTAATGTCCCCATTCGAGTTCTTCAACCTCATGTTATTTACTCAATTCCTCTGCCTTATAGGTTTCCTCTTTTACTAAAGAGGCTGATACCTATTGTATTTGTCTGCTTGCACTGCCCAAACAAAATGCCACAGACTGGGAGGGCTTAAACAACTGAAGTCTACTTTCTCATGGTTCTGGAGGCTGGAAGTGCAAGGTCAAGGTGCCATCAGGGTTGGTTTCTGGTGAGGCCTTCCTATCTGGCTTGGAGATGGCCACCTTCTCAATATGTCCTTCATGTGGCCTTTCCTCTGTGCATGTGTGGAGAGAGAAACATCTCTGGTACCTCTTCATCTTCCTATAAGGGCACCAGTATTATGGGATGAGGGCCCCACCCTTATGAGCTCATTTAAACTTAATCACCTACCTAAAGGTCCTATTTCCAAATACAGTCACATTGGGGGTTATGGCTTCAACATACGAAGTTTGGAGAACACAATTCAGTCCGTAACATCTCCCTTAAATGGCTGTTGTGAAGAGGAGAGAGAGTGAAATGAGATGACACAGCGAAACACCTGACAAAATGTTCCTGGCCCACTTCAGAGCCCTATCTGGAACCACATGCACAACCCAAAGAATGGATTCCCTTCAGAAAGAGTCCTCACCTCACTACACAGTCCCTTAAGAAAACGACTAAGCAGCAATTTTGATAAATTTTAAGTTTACTTTGCAGAAGACTTGATTGTGCCTACAGTAGGGTGTATATTTCTTTAAACATTGTTTTGAATCATTTATTTCCTTATTATCAATAAGGTGAAACTTAGTTGGTTTATAGACTTCCTGCAGTTTTCTAGGTCAAGCAAAATTGATTGGGTGGAGGTGAAACGGACCAGGACCCTATGGTCCCTGCCTCCTCCGCCGCCATGTCCTCTGCCCACCTTTCATCTGTAGAAAATCTTTAGCCAAAGCATAAGTTTAATCAGAGAAGTGAGAAAATTCAGAAGTAAAGGAAAAGAGTCAGATAGGACAAAATAATAATAGTTTAGTCATAAAGCAAAGTCAAGGACTTTTAGTTCTTCTTCAAGGGCTATAGACAATATTCTGAGCCGTGTCCTGTGAGCTGTCTTGTAGATACTGAAATCCCCACCAGGCGGAAGAAGTTAACTCCATGATGACCAGGCTGTAGCCATGACAGAAGCTGACACAATTCTGAGAACTGGCCTCAAGGAAATGGGAGCAAATCAACCCTGGAACTGAAGATTAACTGTGCTTAAAACAATCAAAACGATGCTGGTCAGACCACTGCATGACCATTTTCAAGATGACGGTCGGAGCTGCCTGGGCTGTTTCTGCACGTAGCCCCTCCCTCCGCCTACACACCCCTGAAATTCTCCTTTAAAAGTGCTTGCCCACTGATTGTCAGTGGGGAGCTGGCCTCTGGCCGCGAGTCCACCCCCTGCCCCCCACTGCTGGCCTCCAAAATAAAGCGACCTCTCCTTTCCATCCACCTTGCCTCTTGAGTACTGGCTTTCGAGTGGAGAGCAGCGGGATCCCACTTTTGCTAACGGAAGGGTGCTGCCCGGTGCCTACCCCTTCCTGGTGGGCGTCACCTGCGTCTACAGCCAGTGCTCTACAAGCAGGTGCCGGCCGACTGGAGAGTGCAGCCGGGCCATCAGCTTGTCCAAGGCCTGCTACTTGACGTGATGAGCAAAGCCTGTGCTATTGCTTTCCAGGAGAAATAGTAGAAGTGATGGAAAGTATATATACACACACACACACACACACACACACATATATGTATACACATACATGTATATTGCAATATATTTATATTGTATATCAGCATATATCTATAGCTACATCTACATCTATACTTATACCTATACCTATATCTATATCTATATAAAGAGAAACAGAAAGACTGAAAGAGACAGACAGAGAGAGATCCTAGATGGGCTTGATAGTTGAAAAGTACCCCAAAGGAATATCTTCATAGAAAGAAGACAAGACAAGACAAGACAACTGGGTGGCCAGAAATGTCTTCAAGCTGTGTATGGCTAACCAGACACTGATAGCATTATCTATCATTTTTGCTGAAATCAGCTCCTAATGAATAAGAAAAAATTTCTACGATTTGACACTGCCTCAAACATTAGTGTTCTTTTGGCTTCCAAATAATTTTTAAAAAGTTTGAATGTGATTTTTAGGCTTCTGTAGCTATAAAACGACATTTACAAAGCCCTGAAATACAAGAATTGTCCAAAGAAGATAAATGGTTAAGAAGAATCATCAGGGGTCTTCACTATTTAAGTCCTGAATAACGGGAATGGACAGAGAGAAGATGTATGCACACTTTTGACTCTGCAATCTACACACATGATTAGGCAGGATCCAGGAGGTAGCTGAGTGGGTATTAGACCAAATACAAGTGTTCACATTTGGAGATGCCTTGAGCCTTTCCTGAGACAACTCAGAACCACCAATGTTCAGAGTAGATTTATTAGTGCCAACAATATGTCAGGCACTGGATAACATGAGAACATATTTTGAAGGTAAAACAGCCCTACATGTTAATACATCAAGATTATTTGAATAGAATGCTCTTCCTGAATTTATATTTCTACAGTTTTTTTTTTTTTCTCTCAGGAGGAAGGAACCGATGCTTTGCCCAGTTGAAATGTCAGTAGCAGACTTTGAAAGTGGGTCCTGAGGGTCCTGGGTTCACCATCAAGGGGAAGTTAGAGCATGAGCTGGAATGAAAGGGAAAGGTCTGAGGTTCAAGTCCTTGGAATAAGCAGAGAGCAAACCATTTCAACAGAAGCAAGGGTTGCGGGGATTGTCTCAAAGGAACCCAGAGCAGTTTCAGGGGGTGCCGAATAGAAATAGTGGAAAGGTACCCTCAAGTCATAGAACGGGAGCTTATTGTGAGAGTATATTCTGAGTCTGTGATCACAGTTGATCTTTCAGAGAGTACCTTCCCCAATTATTGGAATGAAGAGAAATAAGTACCATCTCTCAGAAAGTAATTGATTGAATACCAACCGTACTTTATTAATCTGCATTCTTCTCCATCTTTGGGTCTTAGATTTCTGTATGACTGACTCATCTTTCACTGCTGGAAAGTACTTTCCTCATTCCACATTTATATTCTGTATATGTGTATTCTTAATCTTCAATTCAATACCGTCTGTTTGTAAGGCTTTATCTGAGACTTCAGAACTATGCAAAGACAAATAGGATGTTCTGTTTGTGCATAAAGCACTTAGAATCAAGGGGCGAATGGATATGAGCGTAACTAATAGCAGTATAGCTTCCCTGCCCACAGGCGTAGCGTGCACCCTGCGATGCGTTCATGCAGAATGCCTTTCGGTCCACGATACATTGGGTCATGTCATGCCTCTGTATCTCCACACAGTCTGAAGCTTCCACGTGGGAACATTCCTAGCTTCCTTCTTGCCTCCACAAACTCTTATTTAACACTCATCTCAAGTATAACCTCTGGCAACGCTTCTCTGACATCCCAGTTTGAAGTCAATGATCTTAACTCTCATGCTGTATTATTATAATGCCTTGCGTTATAATGGTCTGTTTAACTGGCTGTCTTTACCATAAAGAAGGGGCAGAAACTCCTTCTTTATCTGTAGTCCTAGTGTCTGGTATGTAGGGAGTTAGGAGGCCTTTCAAGATTTCTGAGCAGGAGGAGGGATGTCATGACCTGATTCTCTGATCTCTTAGGTGTCAGTGTCCGTGTGTGTGTGTGTGTGTGTGTGTGTTGTGTGCATGAATGCATGTGTGTATTTTCCTGAGAGTGTCCCAGGTTTTGGAAATAGGAAGAAATAATTAACATTTGCCTGGTGTATAACACACTTGGCAAAATTGAATATAAAGTTTGCACACTACACTAAGTCTGGTAAAAGGACAAATAAACAAATATGGGGTGTGTATTCAAGTTGAGAGCCCCAAAAAGAAGGCATCAGAGAAATAAGACGGAAGAGGGATGGGAGGAATTCCTGGAGATTTGGTTCCAATCGTGTCCTTCCTGTTAGTCTCCTTCAATTATAATGAGCAAGGAAAAGGCCTGAGAAAGACTGTACTGCAAACGGTTGAATTCATTTTATGATGTTATGATACAAAGCAATGTAATATAATATCAAAATCCTGTACAATGGAATGCTGATATTTTAGTGTCATAATGTAATTGGAATATTCAGCTTCCGATGAAACAAATTATAGTTCTGCTGCCTCATTTATTATTCTCTTTTTCAGAGTTACCTCTACAAATTCTTTAAATCCATCTTCTTTTTACTTTGCTGCCTATTACTGGGTCTACAACTGACATGGAACTAGGTACTTTGCTTTCTTACCTTTAACCCTACTCATGAAGTGTTTTGTTTCTTCCTCTTGCAGTGAATTACAGGTTTAGAAGATTTTCTAATTCTGTATTTTATTTCATTCTGCGATGCCTTTTTTCTCTCACAGTCTTCTAATTTTTAAATCCATTTTCCATGCGGATTTAATCTTGTATAAAATCTAACGCCTATTAATTTGTACTGATTTACAACATTTATTTCAGTATACTAGAAAATGTTCATTTTTAACATTTGTACTCATAGATAATGCATATCATGAAGTTTTAATGTAAATCACTAATACATTTTTTCATCTTTAACTACCAAAGTTCTTCATGTTTATAGATCATTACTCAAATGTTTTGTAGGATTCATTAAAATATATCACCAGCAATGCATTTTTCTTTACAACATCTTTGTGCATGTGTGTGGGTAGGAAAGACCCTAGTACCAGAATATTTTAGGAAAATTTAGAATAAAAAGAAAAGTAAGGTTCATACTCCTATTCAAAAGTTAATTAAATATTCTTTTGAGAATATAACATTTGAAGCTCTTTTCTTCAAGTA
The DNA here is from genome assembly GCF_009873245.2 of Balaenoptera musculus. Classification (NCBI taxonomy): domain Eukaryota; kingdom Metazoa; phylum Chordata; class Mammalia; order Artiodactyla; family Balaenopteridae; genus Balaenoptera; species Balaenoptera musculus. The sequence goes on from NC_045805.1 coordinate 844,102, forward strand.
GGGAAATATATTATGTTTCTGGATTTCTTTTTTTTTCCATTTATCAATTACTTTTAGACAGTTTAATTGCTATAATGAAAAGTTTCCTTAATTCCCATGCTAGGGGCCAAAAGATGTTTATTGCTTGGTATAAGCAGCCTAGGTTTAAAAAAATTGTGAATGGTAATGAAACTCCACATAGAGGTAGCGTTTGTTTTTTAATTTTTAAAGTTAAAGATTCTCTATTCTCATTTTTCTCAAGAATGAGAAGCTTTTTGCCAAGTCCCACTGCTGTTCTCAACCCTTTAATTTGGTAGCCTTTACAAATTTGGTAGCCTTTAGGTGAAAACAGATATGGATGTCTTTGCCCAACTGACTCTCCCAGCAGCAAGTCCTTTAGAAACGTGTTTCTGTTCTACCGGCAGAGAGTTCGGTGGAAAGAACGGAGGCTCGGGTTAGACACAGCTCCATTCAAATCCCCGCTCTGCCACCCACTGACTACAGAAGGATGGGAACTCTCTGAGCCTCGGCATTCATGTAAAGTGGGGATGATGTCACCGCCAATCTCAAGGAATTGCCTCGGGAGAGATATACCCAGCACGGCGCATCGCGCAGAAGCTGTTCCAGAAACTGCTAGCTCCCCTTCCCGGGAGACGGTGCAAGTCCACTAATGCGATGTACGTAACGATGGCTAAAATCACGGTAACGTAACTGAACGGAAAAAAAAAAATGACCCTCAAAAGCAGTCCTAGTGGGCTTCCCTGGTGGCGCAGTGGTTGAGAATCCGCCTGCCAATGCAGGAGACGCGGGTTCGAGCCCTGGTCTGGGAAGATCCCACATGCCGCGGAGCAACTGGGCCCGTGAGCCACAATTACTGAGCCTGTGCGTCTGGAGCCTGTGCTCCGCAACAAGAGAGGCCGCGATAGTGAGAGGCCCGTGCACCGCGATGAAGAGTGGCCCCCGCTCGCCGCAACTAGAGAAAGCCCTCGCACAGAAACGAAGACACAACACAGCCAAAAATAAAAAAAAAAAAAAGCAGTCCTAGATAGAGAAATCAGACTGTCAGTTCACGGAAGCACAAACTTTTAAAACATAATTAAAACATGTTTGAAAGTAAGTAGATTAAAATCATCCTATACTGCAGAGACCAGGCATGGTTAGTCCCTGAGCAGAGAGAGGGAATCTCACTCCACCGGAAGGGCCTTGGAGAAATCGCCCAGACTCCAGCAACAGAGTCGGATCCATCTCAGGAGGCAGAACTGGCTTTCTCCAGGTAACTCAGAATTCTTAAAAGCCCACTAGGGCTTTCCTCTCTCCTTTGCAACTGCTGGGATTTAATACAGACGGGAAGATTCTTTTTTAATTATTGCTTTGGGTCGTATCTTCCAAAGCTTTGGTCAGGCACATTATAAGTTGATGATATCGCTACAGTGGCTTTTATTTCGGCCTCACACTCATAGTAAATCCATGCAATAATATCTTCGTAGCCTTCACTGAGAAACACTGAACCCCGAGCAGGGGATGGGGGGGGAATTGTTTACGGCCATGGGCCATGAATAAGCTGCTGAAGTCTGAGGCAGCCCAGCAGCACCAGGTCCTTTCATGAACACTCCATTCATCTAAGATGGGTCCCTGCACCAGATATCATATCTGGCTTCTGCAGTTGTATTTCAGCATCACTCAGCAGCGAACAGATAAGGTAATATCTCTGAAAGCTCCTAGACGGAAGGCTGCCAGACTCTCAACACTGAAATCTTACTCTCCTTTCAGGTCTGAAGGGCTGCAGATGTGAAGGGAGGATGGAAGACAGAGGAAGAAAGACAGAAAGGACACTTGCATGGATTGAAGATAAGGACGCTCCCAGGGCAGAGATACCCACAGTAGGTCCCAGCAGAGCCTAGATCCTTGAAAGGGGATGCCAAAGTGCCACTGGAAAATGCGGCTGGCTCTGTGAACGTGTCCTCTGTATTCAAGCTTATATTTTTAGTATAATCCCTATTTTCACATGTGCAAAAAATCAACAACGTTTAAAAGAGCCCAAGTCAGGGAGTCAGGACTTTCTCAGTCTCTATTTTTAAACTTATTTCCTAATGGATTTGGCTAAAGACACAAACTTTGGCTGTGATGGAGCCCAGACTAGAATCCAAATCCCTTTATTATTATTGTTGTTGTTACTGCTATTAACTTTGTTATTGCTAGCTGCTGTTTATAGACTGCTTATTGTTTTCTTTGCAATATGTTTAGTACTTTGCGTACATAAAAACATTTGAGTTGACCTGAATAGGTATTTCTCTGAAGAAGATATACAAATGGCCAACAAGCACATGGAAAGATGCTCACCATCACTAGTTATTAAGGAAATGCAAACAAAAACCACAGTGAGACATCATCTTACACTCACTATAGTGGCTATGATGCAAAAAATGGGGGAAAGATGTATTGGCTTGGATTTGGAAGAATGGAACACTTGTGCATCTCTGGTCGGAGTATAAAATGGTATACGCCACTGTGGGAAACAGTTCAGCTGGTCCCCAACAGGTTAAACATAGAATTACTCTATGACTCAGCAATTCCACTCCTAAATGTATACCCCCCAGCCCCGCAAATTGAAAACAGGTACTCAAACAAATGCTTATACACAAATGTTCACAGCAGCATTATTCACAATAGTTAAAAGGTAGAAACAACCTGAATGTTCATTAACAGGTGATGGTTAATGGTACTGTATATACATTCAATGGAATATTATTTAGCCATAAAAGGAATGAACTACTGACACATGCTACAATGTGGATGAACTTCAAAAACATTACGCTAAGTGAAAGAAGGCAGACACAAGGTTCACATAATGTATGACTGCATTTATATGAAATACCCAGAATCGCTAAATCCATAGAAACAGAAAACAGATTAGTGGCTACCAGGAGCTGGGGGAGGGAGGAACGGAGGAATGACAGCTAACCGGGGACTGAGTTTCTTTTGGGGTGATGAAAATGTTTTGGAACCAGATAGAAGTGGTGGTTGTACAACGCTGTGAATGTCCTAAATGACACTGAACTGTTCACTTTACAATGGTATTGTTATGTTAATATGAATTTCACCTCAACTAAAAACCACTTGAAATCATTTAACCCTTATGATAAACCTGTGATGTGGGCATGATTTCCCCCATTTTTCAGATGATTCAAGTCTTATTTCCACTGAGACACATATTATTTTTAGCAGAAGAAAGGTGGCATTATCTTCAGGATGGGACTTTATAAATGATGGAAAATCTAGGAGTGTACCTTTTGAAGAAGGCGTGAAATGACCAATACACGCAGGTCAGGTTTAGCTGATGCTTTGCTACCAAGTCCCCTTTGCCACTGGCACATTGGATGGAATCACAGTCCTAACCAATAGAGCTGGAGACCACCTCCCTATCAGTCTGTAATGAATTAGCCAGTAAGAAAAATGATTTGGTAACAGAGTAGGCAAAAAAGGCTAAGATATGTCTGCTTCATTCTCCTCTGAGCTATAGAATCTTCCACCAGTATTTATAGTTTCAGAGGGATGTTGGATGTGTGAGATGAAGGGAAAAAACCCAGGGAAGGAAGTTGGAGGGAAATTTCTGAACAAAGGGATGTGAGAAGTTCAACTCCAGCTAGCTTTCCCCACCTCCCCTCATTTGCAAACATGTATCTCAAAAAAGACACACCATCAAGGTTCTGTTCCTGTTTTTCTGCTGTGACTGTTACAGCAATAATATGCAGAGAGAGCCTTTACATGAGTAGGTTTCTTCCTAGAGAGTCAGCTCAAACCAAATCCACAACACACAATTTATTTTCCAAACATTCCTGTTCTAGCTCCACTTCCATGCCCTATGGCAGACTCGTCTCACCTCGTGTCTAGTCAGCCACTGGAATAGCTTCTCTTTTCTAGTCTCCCCCCTCTCCCTGCTCCACAAGCAACTGCAGCCCAACTCCTCACTAGGGTTTCTAAGCACTGCTTCCATGATGTCTTCTCTCTATGCAAAGATTTTGAGTGGGTCCCCAATGGTGACCCAATGAAATCAAATGTCGTGGTCTAGCTTTCCAAGTTGTCCTCTGCTTTTTAGACTTCTTTCCTACGACTTCTCTATGTGAGGCCAAATTGGATCTTTTCTACTTAAAAAAAATTAATACTATTAGCTAATAGCTAAGATTGATTGAAGGTTTATTACATATTTATTGGAGGCTCAACGCTAAGCGCTCTACATACATTATCTCATTTACATTTGACAATGCCCTCCAAACCAGGTATTGTACAAGTGAGGAGACTACAGTTAGAGAGAGCCAATCAATTATATAACTAGTGAAACTCAGAACTGGGATTTGAACCCAGGTCTGCTTGGTGTCCAAATCCATGGTTTTAGGCACTGGTCTTGATTTTACCTTTTACGTTCCTGTTTTCATATCTTGGGTTCCTGCATTCTATTCCTAACACCAACTCCACTCTCTTCTCCTGCTTTTCTCCAACTAATATTCATGACCCTCAGGGCCGGAGTCTTCTCTTTATTTGAGTTCACATAGGTGAGCAAATGTTTTCTGTCTGTTGCTGGCACCTATCTTTTCACAGTTCTAATCATCACACCACTAGTTCAATGACAGTGCTAAGGAGGGCAGGAACCGTGTCCAGTATTTGTATCTCTGACTTTGTCTAGCACAATGCCTTGTTCACAACAGGTGTTCAATAACTATTTATTTGTTCAATAATTCTCATAGATTACCTGCCAGGGAAATATTTTTTTATAGAGTTGTTTGTTAAAAGTTCTTCATAAAATTGGATTTCACCTCTTCAATCTTTTACAAAAATGTAATTTTTTGAAATTTTGGGAGCATCAAATAAATAGAGTGAGCATTAGTAAAATATTTCTAATTTTAACATATGACTAAAGTGCTTAAAATATTAAGTGTTAAAACTTATTTTTATCCAAGTGCTTACTTGAACCAACATTGAGACTAAAGGGAAAAGAAATTACTGTTTGTAAATCTGTTACTTTAAACCTCGTATTCTCCTGAGTTTCATGATAGGCCCATATAGAGAAATTAATTTATAGAAGTAGTCAGCATAACTGCTAAAAAATGCAAGCCTAAACTGCTATGCACTTTTCCCTTTGTGTGACTTCTGCATATTTCAATATTTCGTTCATCACCTTTAAGGTGTTCAAATTCACCAGCTGTAAGAATACTTATCAGATTATGGTACAGCACTAAAAATAAACTGGTGTTATTGAAAATAAATGAATCAGCACTTTCTTAGCTGAATTGTTTTCTCATGTGACTCATACTACTTAACTAACGTTTTCTTTGTGATTGTTCATTTATCATATCCAACGTTTCTTTGGACATCTGCTTCTTTAAGTACAAATGTTCAGGTTTGATGAAAATGTTCAGTAGAAAAAGAAAATAACTCTCTGGTCTGGATTTATAAAAGCAAGACATTAATGGGGCCAGTTACCATGGCTTTAGCTAAAGATCTTTCTTCATTTTTTAGGCTATAAAGAATGCTATAGAATTTTCAATGTCGGTGCAGTCTGTTTACCAATAAAATTTCATATACGTGGAACTCATGGTACTAAACTTCAAAAAGCCCTTCTGCTTAGTTTGGACCAGAGGATATTCTTGATAGATCTCATCTCAAAATCACCTGGACTCCCAAGTGTCTATGCAAAACCATTAATCTCAAAATGTGTCTAAATACCAACTTTGAGACAGGCTGCAATTTACTGTTCTCTGTGACAGACAAATAGCTAGAGGAGTGCTGTCATTTAACCCCAGTGCTTTCTTTGGTAGTCATGGAAAGAAAGGTTTTTTTATACTGCCTTGTCATAAAAAGACTACAAAATCCATCAACACTGTATAACTTTACATATAAAAGTAATGTATGCATAGATATTTCAGTCATTGTGTGAAAAATAAACAAGACAGCCTTTAAATCAACGTCATTCCCAAGGAATCAGCATGGACATGTATTGACTCATTTTACAGCTAAAATAGAAAATAGATGTAAATTTGACTGCTCTATTTTGACATGGATGCTTTTGGCCGTATCTTTATGGCCAAAAAATCTGTATACACAAACACCAAATTGGGAAGGAGTCTCATTTACAAAAGCTGGGCTTGTCCTCTTTATAGGTGCTCAGATAGGCTTGTGTTGGATGAAGTGCCTGATTATATGATATGTATTTTGCAAAACGCAAGTTAGCCCAAAAGTCTGGCATATATTTGGACACGCAATCAAACGCATGCTGAGAGTTTCAGTGAAGTGGATTGAAATGGCAACCCCATAAATGTGTACCCAGGAATATGTATACTTTTTAGAAATTGGCTAAAAAATTAAAAGCTTCAACAATGCAAATTAAAAAAAAATTATTTTATTGTGGTGAGAACACTTATCACGAGATCTACCTGCTTAACAAATTGTAAAATACAGTGTACAATACAGTATTGTGTAGTGTTCATTCTAGTGTACCACACAGTATTGTTGGCTGTAGGTACAATCAAGTATGTAATTTTTAAATTTATTTTTTACTTTAAAAGCACATATGAATGTAAGAGGAAAGACAGTTTCCACTGATTTTGCATAACCCTATGCCAATTACTAAATAAATACAAACATGGATATGTAGAGGAGCATTTCATGAAGTATTTGGACAAGGTAATAATCACATGAAGACTCTCTTCAGGTATGGCAATAGGACCTATTCATACAGTACTGAGGGTAATCAAAACAGATGTGTGAAATTCACACAAGGTCTAAAGTGACAGCCCAGGGGAAAAAAACCCAACAACTTAGTCTTTTAAATAACTTTGCAGGTTTTTTTTTTTTTTTTTTTTTTAATTTTAGATGACTGAAGGCAGACATGCACCAAGATGGAAAAGTGAGCAGCTAGATGCCGTGCGTGTACCTGGCCCGACACTCTATCCGTGCCGCCAAAGTCATGCACATCAGCCGAAGGGACTGCCTTTCACCCGTTGGTCATCGTTTTTCACTGGGAGCCCACTTCCCCATCAGTAGTGATTTGAAAGCTGTAGAAGGAACTAGAGGTGACCGAGATGAGTCAAAGGACAGCAGTCAGCTCCAATACCATTTCCAACTGCTTCCCTGCTCCTTCCCTGAAAGAGTTCTGGTCTGCAACTCAGAGCAACCCAAATGTAGGCATTTTGTAGAGAATGACTAATTTTTGAATCACGCAAGTGAAACCCTATTTGGTGAGTTCCACCTCATAAACAAAATTTGAACTATATCCTGAACTTCCAGAGATGCGTGACATATTAAGATAGGGAACATGGACCCTTAACATGTATTTTAATGCCATAAATTGCAGGTGCCACAATCGGAGTTACTACATATACGTGTCTAGGCAACAGACGCTTCTTAATTTCTAGGTATATGTGACCTATAATACTGCACAGTCATTTTTTGGAGACTTTAATTCCATAGCAAGTGAGTACCAGAAACATTCACTTGACTGACATCAGCAATTTTAGGTGTACGATATCTTAAAACTCATCTCCAGTTTTTGTGTGTGTGTAGCAAGTTGAACGTTTAAAACTTGGGATTTGCTATAGAAAATGTATTTAGGTGATGGTTCTAGGTAACCCACAGTCTACTCCCAAGAAAATACCATAGTACTGTACTGGGAATATTTTCCTCAAAATGAATGAGTGCATTTGTGTGTAGTAACTTATACTTTTAGTTGAACTTCCCTTCCACTAGGGTACCAAAACCTTTGTTCCTATTTTACGTAAAATTAACTCAATATCTGTTTTAGAAATGTTACTGAAATAAAAAAGCAACCTCAGCAAAAAGAATCTGTGATTCCTCATTATGCATTTTGGTAAAACTGGTTAAGAATTTTGACATTGATTTTCTTTAGGTGATAGGGTTCTTCTCAAATACTGTAAATTCAAAATTGTTTGGTAAGGGCAAAGCAAAGCTTAAAGAAATCAATATGATAAAAAGTGTAATAAAGTTGATTGTTCTTGAAAATCAAGGGGATCATAAGTTGCAGTCATACCGGCTAAAATCATGTCTGTAGCATGAAAACTGCATTGAGTTGCTTATAAAATGGACCAAGTCTCCCATTTTCATCCTTTTTTCATCCTATCTCTTCACAACTCTTTTCGCCTAATCCTGCCCCAGACACGCAGCGTCTGATTCTGGATACTATTTCTGATCTCTTTTCACTTAGCTGACTCTAGCATCCAAGAAAAAAGCAAGGAAGAGCTTATGGTTTCTTCCTCAAAATTTTGGTTTTTGCTCCTTCAAAGATAAGAAAAAATGATTTCAAATTTCTATCATCTGCTTTTATCATACTCCAGAGCATTTTAACTATCATTCTGCTTCTTCAAAGATTAAAATGTTGTCCTTCATAAATAGAAAGGAAAATTTTAATAATCAAAGATTAGGAGCTTTAAGTCGTTTCTTAGAGAATGAAAAAAACAACTGAAAATCAGACTGATTTATTTCTCAGAGGTTTAGATATAATTGAATCGCAGATATATAAAGATATTAGAAGTAGGATACATTTATCATTTTTACTATAGATCTCTATAAAAAAGGTATAAGAGCACATTTGCTAGAGACCAATTTACTTAATGTTCAAAGTAAAGTGACCTTTTTTTTCTACATCTGGGGCCAGTTTTACTCTATTCCTGGCAAGACTCTCAAAACCAAACCTGAATTTTATTAAATGTATTTAGTAAGTTGCTAAATTGGGTAAAATAAAATAGGGTCAATATAAGACCTAAAATCTTATTGGCTTTTTGACCTGTTTCTAACTAAGTTTTGCATTTCAAAAAATGCAGTTTGTATTTCACTAAATACAGCAAATAGCTCTAGAGTAGAAATACACCATAGCTCTTGATTTTCACGTGCAATTCATTGGTAGCCATACAACTATCTATAGCCCTAGAACGCTCCCTGCTTGGAGATAAAATCAAATGTATTCCAGTGGAATTGTGTTCTTGCTTAAAAACAAAACAAAACCAAAAGCAAACAAAAAACCCCCCATCTTATCGTATGATTGCAAAGAGCCACGGAGGTAACTTTTGAGACATTACTCTCCCACTAGATTAAGAATTTGCAAAACCTGAAGTCCTTATAACCTGTCCTCTGACTTTACTATGCATTCAGTCCGTCCTGCGCTTTAGTTAAGATGGCTCTTTTAAATATTTAACATAGTCGGTGACATACATGTCTTTAAAAACGGATTTTAAAAAAAACGATTAATCTGCACTATCCCGTAAAGCTTGAGGCCTTTATCTGGGATACAAAGGTGCTAAGTTTCTCGGCAGAAATCCTCCAAGAGGATTTCCAGCTTGTCTTGGAATCCTTTGAGGTGAAGAGTCCTTCTTACGATGTTGCCTTTTATGCCCAACTGTTTGAGTACCTAACGATGCTAGACGGCGTGCGGGTAGGGAGAGGGCCACGTGATCAAGCAGAGGTCAAATGAGAGATGTGGGCCCAGGTAGATAGAATCCATTGTCTTTCTTTCTGCAGCTCCTCTCAGTATCTCCCTCCACCCCCTCCATCCCCCCCAGATAAATTTCTCGACTTTAACCTTAAAATATTTGATTCCTTCGGTGTCCATTCACAGTCTCGGAGGCTCATGCTTTATTCTCCTTTGGGATCCATTCCTCTCTAAACACTTACCAGCCAACGTATTGTGTAAAGAGAATTCCCAGCAGTAGATTTTAAAATGAAAGAGAAAGCGCGCAGCATCTGAGTGTTCTCAGGTGCTGGTGTCAGTACCGGATGCCTCCTGTTGACAAGGACGGCTATCGCGGGGGGCACCCGAGATCTCTCTATTCTGAGCAGTCTTCAGAAATCAGCCGTATCTGATTGTTCTTTCCGATCAAACAAAGTAGGAAGACAAAGTAAGCCGAGCATATTCTTTCACTCTGCACTTTGTTGTTAAAAGAGGGAGGAATCCCACTAGGACCCCTAACTCAGCTTTAGATATTACCGAACTTTTGTAAGAATTCCTACTCTTCCTCCCAGCCCTTCCCCCCCTGCCCCTCCCCTCTCCGTCAGTTCACTGATTGGGATGAATAAAGTTTCTTTGCTCCTCTAAGACTTGTGCCATGCTGTTAAAAATTAACTGTGAATAATACCACGGCAGGGCACAGACAAACGAAATGAAAGGGCATTTGCTGTTTTCAGAGGATGTGGCATGCAGCTACCTGTCTTTAGCTCAGGAAAGGATCACGTCCCTCTCTTAAAAAGAATACTTGGAAACTTCCCAGTGTCACTCTCGGAGCTCATGTCGTGGGGTCTTTTTCAAGGTTGCTTATATAGTGCAAAATGCAAAACACTTCAGTTTGCAATCAGAGGTAGGCACGTGACAAGGATGCCAGCCTAAGCCCGTCTGTTTTACCAGGAACAACCTCTGTTGCTGATAAATGACCTTCTGAAGACAGATGTGGCAAAGTGCCTGCCATTGGAAACAGCGAGGAAAATAAGTGTAGTTGGCATGCTTCCTAAAATATATCTCTTGTTGGACACAGGAAGTAATTTTCCATCAGATTGGGACGTGACATAACGTAACGTGTCAAAGACATTGTTAAAAAACAAACAAGTTGGAATTGAGCTGCATTCGGTTAGTCTTAGATCTCTCAGTCAGTTTCACACATTAAGACCGTCGAACATGGCAGAGCTTATAAATTTTCCTGTTGGAGAGGCTTTTGGAGAATTTCACAAAACTCAGTGGGATCTTGGTGGGGAGACTGACATTTACCACTGAGTTCTTTAATGACAGCTAAACAAAAGAACACCGCTCCTAATTTACCCAGGTAGAATTCAATATCACAACAAGGCAACTGTAGAACACTGTTCTTTTACGAGACCAATTTTTGTGCTATGATTTTTAACTCTTCTAGTTACCAGCAACTTCAAATTGCTTCACAAAGCCTGCATTCTCATCCTGTGCATGAATTTTTTAATATAATTATTCTGTTTTTCTTCCTTCAATACTTTCTGCTGTCATTAATCATACATATTATGTACACACATTTCAGCCTTCCAACTTACGTCATACGGGTTTATAGCTCCTGCCCACGCACCCCTAGAACTATGTCCTTATGATTACCAGAGTGGCAAATAGCTTATCACTTTTCAGTTCTACAAGACATCCCAGTGTCATGCCATTTCCTACTTAGCCAAGACAACTGACCCAATGGTCAGGCAATTAGGGCTGTTGGCTTTATTAAAAGGAATAGAGTAACGATCACGTTACTTGGAGCCCCACGAGGAAAGGTCTCCTGCCTCTGCTGAGTACTGAGCTGCCACTCTACTGAACCCCCTGGGGGAGTGCTGATGGGTGTGGCAAAGAGGACAGAAAGAGGTGAGGGTCATCGTGGCTTTGCTTCGGGGGACTTCCAAGGTGAATTTGGCATGCGTGCTGCCCTCAGGGGAGGTGAGATAAATGAAAGTAGACATAGCACAAGGGAGGAACAGACAAGGTACACGGGAATTCAAGGAAGTAACTGCTATTTCCACTTGAGGGCTAGAGTGGGCAGGTTGGTGGTGGGGAAAAAGCATCATGGAAACAGCCTGAAAGGTGGAGTTTTCCTGCCTCAGAGTCGTGTTTGCTGCCCTTTGCCCTTCCCCCAACTCTCAGCTTGAATGGCATCTCCAACGAGTTGCCCATGATTCTCCTTCTAAGCGTCTCCTGTTATACTCTGTCATAGGATCCTGTGAATGTCCCTCCTAACAATACGGCACACTTTGTAAGCATTTAAATAATTAATTTGTTTCACATAAGCTGCTGCCGAAGAATTTAAACTCCACAAGGGACCTTGACTCTCTTGATCACTTCTGTATGCCTACCAATGGGCATACCGCCTGACACATAGAAGATACATGATAAATATTTGTTGAGCAGGAGAGTGAATGAATCAGACAGACCAGGTTATATAGGGATGGGTGGAGATGGGGGAAGGACGAGAGGGAGGGAGAGAGAGAGAAAAAGGCAGGCCATTCCTGGCAGAGCAAATGGTACGAGTTTCTTACCTAGAGTCATGAAAATGCTTCAGCTTGGCTTGAAGCACACGGAAGATGAAGATGAGTGTTGAGGAAAAAAACTGAAAAGGTAAATTAGGATCAGGATCCTGGGCTACAGACTGCACTTTACACTTTAGGTAACAGCAGTTTTTGATCAGGAGACCAATATAACTGCCTCTAGATCATCTTATGTCTTCAACCTACAGACTTTGAAGGAAGAGCATGTCTTGGCTTTAACTGCCTCTAGTGTCAAAGCTATGATCTTTTGACCAGACCCATAGACCTCAGAGAGAGCTGCTTGGAGCTGTCAGGGGCCTTGGATTTAAACTGAAATGAGTTCCAGTGACCTGCTGAGTCCTACAGTGTGAAGGTTCACATCGGGCCAAGCCCAGCATCCAAGATCAATTCAAGTCAACAGATTAAATGCCCCTAGGGTGTGCTCAGCCCTGTGGTGAGATACAGAACAAATCAAAGGCAGGGTTCCCCTGCCTTAAGGAGCAGGAGAGAGCCGACTCTGATGGAATTGCTCTTAAATGACCTCCCCACTTGAAGGTGTGCAAGGGAATCAGGCACAACTCAGGTACACAGGACCACGTCCTAAAGAGTGCTCTCTATGAAGCGACTCAGCACTCTGGGGTCCAGGGAATAGTTTCATCCTGCTGTAGACCCCTATGACGGTGTGTCTGTCCTGGTCCAGACAAGCCCAGAGATGCAACATGAAAGAGCCTTGGATGGGGTGTCAGCTTCCCAGGGCTCTAGATCCATTACTAAGAAACCATGACTCATTGGGGAAGTCGTCTAAATGATCAGAATGTTTTGTCATTTTCAAAAAATTGGGCATTTGTTAATTTATCAACTCCATTATGCATCCATTCAATGCTAGGCTCTATGCTGAAAGAGGCCCAACTTTCCTGGGCTCATACGAGAAACAAATGAACACATAGGAAATGTGTTCTCCGAGACTGTAAATCCCTTTACCACGTGAATCATTTTGAGTTGGTGGAGAGCCCATAAAGCTGCCTGAAGCAGCCTGGGAGTGTTACGTACCATGTGGTCATAGAAAATTCTGCTAAAATGCCATCTTTAAACCAGGTCTTTGAGACCTAAAATACAATGAAATATACAAACACAAAAGCTCATTAGATTTTCAGGACATGTTATAAAAATCTATTTGTGTTGTAATGTCCTAATGGAACCAGAGTCTGATTACCATTCATACAAATATGGATTTGGAAAAATATTCCCATCCTTGGTTTACAGAAGCACATTGCTCCCAATACACCCCTGGCAATAAGGGCAGGTCCTTCTGTGCCCGTTTCCCAGCTGTTGTGACCATATGGTGACTAAGCGGCCCAGAGTAGAGAACCCGGCTGGGGGAAGGCTGAGCAGGGTGGAAAGTATGGTGCATGGGGCCTCGGAGTCGGGGCCAATGAGGGGGAGCTCAGAGCACGGGCTCTGAGGTGAAGGTCTGAATGAAATCACAGAGGGGCAAAGAGGCAAGGTTGGCAGTTTCGAAAAGAAGAAGAAAAGCTAAGTCCTTGATGCAAATAAACAGGCAGCAATGGGTGGCAAGCCACCAACAGCACAGCTGGCCCGTGAGAAACGATGCCTCCTCACGCAGCGCTCACGTTGGTCCCTGGTGTCTGGAAGCCCATTTCCAGCCTGTTGACGAGGCTCTCAGTTCGCCTACTTCTCCAGCCCAGTGAGGTCTGCAGTCTGGTTTATCTCCTCCTTCTCTGCTCCAACTCTTGGACAATTTTCTCTTGCTTTCGATGACACGATCGATATCTAGCCAAGTTCTCTGACTGTCTAGCTGGGGTGTCTGTTCCTTCATAAGGGGTATGTGAGTATCAGGCCTCTCCATGCAGAAACTTCATTGTTTCTGGGGCTCACAATTAGTGACTTGAGGAGGGATTAAGTCAAAAAGTTTCTCAACCTTGGTAGTACTGACATTTTAGGCTGCATAATTCTTGACTGTGTATGGCTGCCCTGTGCATTGAAAGATCTTTTGTGGCATCCCTGGCCTCTACCCACTGGATGCCAATGGCACCCCGTCCCCAAGCTGTGACACCGAAAAACGTCTCCTGAAATTACACCCAAATGTCTCCAGAGGGGCAAAACTGTCCCCACTTGGGACCACTGACCTAAGCAAATGAATAGGAACAACACTTTAGGAAAACCCTTAGTGCTTTACCTCTGACATGACTTTCTGATGAGGCAACTCAATTATTCCAGTGACCTTAAGTACTCAAAGTATTTAAACTTTAAAATCTTAAACTATCTAATTGTACTATTCAGGTTGGCCTTTACTATAACCATAAATTATTTGTCCAGAAAATAGCACATTTGTTTGCCATACCTCAGAAGTAGGCACTTAGGAAACACTTGTTAAGTGAATAAATGTTGCTTTTTAAGAACAGAAAAATGCTTCATTTGCTTTCAACTCTGGCCCCATGGGCCTCAAAAATACCTCTCTCTGTTACACCAATTGGTCTACCAAGAGCAGACGTGAACTAAGCCCACAACAGAATATGGGCATTTTGTGTCCCCTACCAGCCATGTCCCTCTACCAACCTTCAGTGGCTGAAGGTCATCTCTGGAGACCATTTGAACATCCCTGTGGCAAATGCTTTCAACAGGAGAATTTTGTTTAAGAAAGCCTGCACTAATTTCCCCCTTCCTCTTAATTCCCACGTCATGTCATGGGGGCCTCTGCTGCGTCATGCATCACTTTATTTGATGTGTTTTGCTTATGACTTATTTCCCTTAGCAGACTGAGAGCTCTTTGCGGGTCAGATACATGTTTGATGCATTTTCTGTATCCCTCCAAGGACCCAGCACAATGCCACATGACAATAAATCAACATGTTTTTAAGGGTGTGCCCTGGCCTTTGCGGGACTCAATTTCTCCTCTAAGCCAATTTTCTCAAATGCAGGCCAGACGAAACCTGCACTCTGGGGTGGGCGAGGGAAGGATTGGGAGTCTGGGATTAGCAGATGCAAACTAGGATGGATAAACAACAAGGTCCTACTGTAGAGCACGGGGAACTATATTCAAGATCCTGTGATAAACTATAATGGAAAAGAATATGAAAAAGAATATATACATGTACAACTGAATCGCTTTGCTGTACAGCAGAAATTAACACAGCGTTGCAAATCAACTGTAGTTCAGTTAAAAAAAAAAGACAAAAAACCGCACTCTCCAATGTCTGAGTTTTAACACTTTTAGTCTGAAAGGACCAATACCATGTTCTTCATTGTTCCCTGAGCTATACTCTACTCCCCCAGAGATATTTATATGTACTCACAGATCTCACGCACACAGTAAAGATAAATACCATTTAAACTAAGATGCAGTAACCTCTTACTGACACCCAAATCCTTCTTAGATTTTCCTTTTCCTCTTCAGTAGTCATCAGATCTCTCTTTGAGTGCCACTTTACCTTGATTTTGAGATTTGGCAATTAATATAATTGTGATCTTAAAAATCCATCAAGAACAGGGATATGGCTCACGTACGTGGGACACGTTATACGCTCACTCTTTGCGCGCTGAGCTCCCCGGCTGAATCTAACGGGCGGTGTATGAGTCGGGGCGGAGGAGGTGGGAGGCGATCCCGAGAAACACCGGGTCGCGGACCACTCTGCAGAGGAGACGAGCCAAAGCGCTGTCTCCGCCCCGCTCCCGCGGGCCCTTTCCAGGCCACAGCAAAGGAACTCTTCCAACTGGCTACAGACGCTACTAAGGTAGGTCCCCAGGTCAAAATCTGACACAGAAGAGGGAGTGCCAATCCAGGCTTCTCTCTGCACACCTCGTTCTTTGGATAAAGGGCTATCGCACTTTGTAGAAACCTAGTCTAAGATCACACGCGCACCAAAGAACTTTCGTTCGCCAAGTGTGTCAATGGTGAGTAATTCAACAGAGAGAGTGGGTGATGCGTGGGTCTACAGCTGGACTTTTAAATAGGCGCACACAGAGCCGGCACGCAAACTGCCAGGGCCCAACTGTCGAAGTCTCCTTGAGGAACTGGGAGAGCTGATGGCTGACTCCCCCATGCCAAGTAGGTCAGGAGGAATGAGAACCCAACTAGAAAAAAAAATCACAGCAAAACGTCCCCTCAGCTGGTCCTAAGGAGTTACAAAAAGCTCCCCTAATTGACCACATCAGAGGAGGGTTTGAACTTCTTGCATGAAAACAACTTACCATTCCTAGTGACAACACCGTTTACAATGAGGTTTTACGCAAAGTGTTCAAGAATAATAGAAACAGTATTTTTAAATAAATGTGTGGCAACACGCAGGCAGTATTTTCAAAAGCATCACCTGCCCCCCTTTTAGAAAGGTAGGCTGCTGCACTGCTGGAAAAGTGAGATTGGCTCTCATGAAATTTTTTTCAATAAACAGTGTCGGAGAGGGATTTTTTTCAGTGCTTAAATGACATACGTGTGAAAAGGGAAAGTTCCCTTTATAGAGGTACAAAAAATATCTTTTACCCTGAACATGCTATTCAACTGAAGTCACCTTTGTTAATTCAACGGAGTTTTATTATGTTCACAAGTCGGATTTTTTTTTTTTTTTTTTGGCATTTGACTCTTCTAGAAAATTGCTGTAGTGAAACAATTTGTCACTATTAGCATCATTTAGATGTTACAAATCAACAAGGAGGGTGATTATCTGGTGAACCTATGTATCTGGATAAAGCAAACATCAAACAGCAAAATCTGGAACTAAGGAAATACTATTCTCAAGGGAATGAGCAAAGAGAAAAAAAAATAGAAGCAGGTAGAAATCTATGACATCAGTATTGTACTTTGATATTCACCTAAACTTGTAATATTTACAAATTAAAAATACTTTGTTATTAGGTAACAATCCCTTTCTAGACAATCATATTTTATCACAGTTTAATAACCATTATCATTTAAACTCTGGAGTATCTAAATTTGTACAATAAAATACTTTGCTAAAATTGGGGGGATATTTATGAGAAGTTACTTTTAGCTTATAACATTCAAAATGATTAAATAAATCCTTATATGAGAAACTTTTGGTGAATTATAAGGGAATTTGAAGAAGTTTATTTAGGTAATATCTGAGTGGCAACCACAGTCTCATATAGAATATTCCTTGGGGCCACTGCTGGCTGCATAGATCACTGGGCTCATTTGCTACGACATTTCTTATACGGTCAGGCTCACAAAATACGAACTACATTAGCTACACCTCATAAACAACTTCATAGTTGTAAAGAATGTTTATCGAAAGATCTCAAAGCACCTTTCTTCTAATTAGGCTCAGTCTGGAGACATACACAGCAGAAAGATGAGGGGACGAAGCACTACCATGATGCTGAAATCCCAAATGGCCAAAGTCAAAGAGCGCTGAGTGGCCGCCTTCACACTAGGTTAGCAATATCTGCTGTGATTATTAGAAGCCATCTCTGAGCTCCTAGAATAGAGACCACCTAGCATATTATTTCCCAGGAAAATGGTTCATTTATTCATCCATTCAACACATACTTCGGGAACTTTCACTATGTACTTGACACAGAGTATTTGGCCAGGGCCAGGGACAGAGAAGCAAATAGATTGATGTCCGCCCTTTTTGTACTGGAGTTCTCTGGAGCGAGACATGGAAGCTTAGGTTTTTTGCTAGCCATTCTAACCCTCCTATTTGTCAGGCTTATTTACTTCTGGTAATCTTCTGTAAAGCAGCGTCTTCCATTCAGAAGCTAACAAGAAAGATGGCTTGGAGAGAACACTGGCAATTGGCTACATTTCCTAGAGGTAAAACCTTCAACGTTCATTGCACCTCCCTAAATCTTCCCATCGCAGTCTGATCTGCGAGGTGGAATGGGGATTGCTTGAATTGTGGCTGCTCCATTAAAAACAAATTCTAGGCATTGCCGATTTCTATTCTTTCTTCTACTCATCAAGTTTAAATTTCATCCCTTGTCTGTCAATAAATATAAATATGATAAAATATAAGAAGGTTGAAAATATCTGCACTCTATCGCTTACCTAACAGGTCTTAGAAAAGGAAGTTCAGGGCTTCCCTGGTGGTGCAGTGGTTGAGAGCCTGCCTGTCAGTGCAGGGGATTCAAGCCCTGGTCTGGGAGGATCCCACATGCCGCGGAGCAGCTGGGCCCGTGAGCCACAACTACTGAGCCTGGGCGTCTGCAGCCTGTGCTCCGCAACGAGAGAGGCCGCGACAGTGAGAGGCCCGCGCACCACGATGAAGAGTGGCCCCCACTTGCCACAACAAGAGAAAGCCCTTGCATGGAAGCAAAGACCCAACACAGCCAAAAATAAAAATAAATAATAAAAATAAAAAAAAGTAACCCTGTTTAAAAAAAAAAAAAAAAGGAAGTTCAAATTAGAGACCTGTTGTAGAAAGTGGTGCTCTTGTAAAATAATTACCTTCAATAATAATAGTTATAATTTATTGAGCATTATATATATAGGAACCTTGGTATATTAACCACATTTTCTCTTCATAAAAGAACAGTAGGGAGGTTTATTATTCCCATTTTACAGATTAAGAAACTGAGAAGTGAATTAACATTGCCAAGTTTTTAAGGCAATGAGGTGTTACGCGAAGTGTTCAAGAATAATAGAGACAGTATTACCACGCTACCATCATTACATCAAACAACGTCTTCCGTAGCATTGCATTCATTTATTTATTTTTACTGATTGGAAAACTGAAGGCAAATTGGTACCACCTATTAGCAAAACACTGTCCATATAATCCCTGAGGAGATATTTTCTGATTCCTGAGTTAATAAACAGAAGATTTGTTCCTCTGCCTTTAGGCATCTTGCCTGGTCTCCCTCCTAATTGTTCTCTGTTGATAGTGTTTTAGAGACTAGTTTCTTACATGGTTCCCTGTGGGTTGGGCCACAAGCTGTGAAGTGAGTGGTCTGGTCTCAGCTGATGGGAAGCGTTTGAGGGGTATCACTTTATTCTAGGCCGCGGATTTCCACAGCCTTGGCTCTTGCCATAAGACAGAGGACACTCAGAATCCCAAGGGGCCAGGACTGTGGTGGCAGAAGACATTAGGACATGAAAAAGCCCCTTGGGGATGGAGGACATGTCTCAGCACGGGTACCGCCACTCCATGGTGTTCTTCAAGGATCCAGTTTTCCGTCTGTGCAAATCCATGCAAATGGCAACTCATGACCAACGACCAAGCCACGCACTTGTGTAGAAAGCAATCTGTCACATCAGTTTACAGTATGGCCCCTATCCAGGTCCCAGAATAACTACACTGTGGTTTTCTAGGGGCCTTGGAATATCTACCAACCTTAACTTAGTGAGAGCAATGCTTATGGCTGATATAAGACAAAACTGAAATAATCAAAGTAAGAGTGGTGCTTTCTAACATGTGCGTCTGCCAACGCCTCTTCTTCATTAATTAGCTATTTCTGCCATTTCTTCACTAGCCCTGGGACAGCCCTAACAAATCCATTTTGCTCATTCTCTAACTTCCTAATATAGAGTAAATTACTGTTCAATTTTAATTCACGATTTAAAAAAAGCAGCGACCTAATAAATGGAAATTTTTTGTAACCACCTTGCCCTTTGTTCCTATTCCCCCATAGGTTATATATTTTAACAGGAAAATCTGTTTATGCCCCTTCGAATTTTTTTTTAATTGAGGCTGAGGGTCACACTGGCCTAATGACAGAAGACAGACATGGGCATCGTACTTAGCGAACCCCTCCTATAAAGTCACATGCAAACACGAACAGTCAAAGCACTCAATCAGCCTGAATGCCCCCTTGGGTACAGACTTTCCCACATTTTGAAATCAGACTGGCATCTTCAGAAAGCTCAGACATTCTTTCCCAAGTCTCAGGCCAAACAAGACTCCGTGAACCACACTGCTGGGGCCCAGGCTCCAGGATAATCCTTCTTACCCAGGAGGAAGGGACCAAGAAGCACAGTGAAAAATCACCACAGTATCTCACAAATTTTAAACTCTAACATTTCCCTTGCACCAAATGCTGTGTCTGCAAAATACCAAAGCATCCAGATGAAAAGTAAAATCCGTAGTCAGCCATTCTGACTTTTGTTCCACACGACAACAAACACAGAGATACTTATAATCGTTGGAATGGCTTATGATTTTTTTTGACATTGTTAATTTATGCTGTTTCTTTCATTTCACTGAATTCTTTGATTATCTGCCAAATAGTGATATAATCGGCATCCCATCCCAGTCAAGGCAGGGAGGGAATATTCAGTTTGAGTATTACTGGGTTCTTTGCTTTTCCCTTTCTCTTTTGGCCAATGTTGATCGAAGAGAAAAAAACCAAAGTTTTATACAATCAAAGGTTTTATAATTTTGAGTTCAGTTTTATAAAGCCCTGGAAAAGGGTGGAGCTTACTGACTAAAAATGATAAGCTTTGGCTTATCTGTGGATTTCAATTATTTATGATATTCCTTGTCTCCACTTCTAAAATGGACCACATTTTACATGTTTTCCATTCTTCCTACCAACTTTTAAACAATAGCCAGATTCTGTGCCATGGAAATTGTGCGATATTTAGTTCTAGTTGCAATTTTTTGCAAAACATCATTTTGTAATTTTTTAAATTGAGGAAATGTTTCTGCATCTTTGTTGGGCTTAGTTAAAAATATCTGGGTAACCTCAGGACATTTAAAGTACGTTTACAATCACCCTGAAAAATATTACCTAAAGCCTATGCCCTAAAGCATATTCACAATATCAAGTCTAAATCATAACAGGCAAACTCTGAAATCTTCCTAGAGAAAATAGTTTGGAAAGACTCTTTTAGCATTGTTTTGTTTTGTTTTGGGTGTTTCCCAGGTTAGAAAATAGGCAGTTGATTTGCCTGATTTAGGAAGAGTTTGGGGGTCTGTGGAAGGTAACCTTTTGTTTCTTCACCAAGATATACGCTTATACGTGTGTTTTTAAGGCAGCAGCCTACCTACATAGCAGCAACTGTCTCATATGAAAAGTTATCATTCAATGTGACTCTCAGAGGAGCACTAAAGCATTTGAGTTTATATGTTAGCTATTAAAGACTAAATGCTTGTTGTCGAGAACCTCCGGGTATGGGAAGAGTGCTTTTCATGAACTGACAAGAGAAGGGTTTGAAGAGAGGGTACTTAGAAAACAAGGGGAGGTCGACATGTTTTATGATCACGGCGTTTATAGAAAGAGCTCTTTCTAGGGTGACATGCTGGAGATCCGAAGCAATCTCATCAACAATGGGTTTCAGAAAACCAAGTACTGCTTTTGCACTGAATATCGCGTTATCTTTTTATAGGAGAAAACACACAGGTGATTACATTTCAGGTTACGGTGTTTGAAATTAGGTGCGTAGCTCCCATTCATAATAAGAAGAGCTACGCACCTAATTCCAGAATACTTCAGTGACAATTTATCCTAAAAATGTAATTTATTTGAAGTCTATTTTCAAACTATATGGGTAGGTTTTTCATAGCCTTTGTCATGATTCACATTTGAATGAAAAGTCAGGAGGAGAATTTGAGGAAAATATCAGCAAAGCAACTTAGGTAAATCACTTCTTATCTAAGCCATATATATATATATAATATATATATATAGCACATACATTCCCAGGGTCTTTGTTTCCATGGGCTGTGTGCAAAATATAATGCTAAAATTCTTAGAAAGAATCTTAACAGCTACTGAGGAAAATATAGATGGTAAATTGTAAGTCTATTTTGTATTAACTGTTTTATCTTAACAGAGGAATCTCACCATTACCTAAACCACGATCAAGGGGGAAAAATTACCCTGCATGCAGGAGGTGGCACATAACAGCCATTCGCACCAGGGCTTTATTTTAGTTTTGGTTAATTACTGAGCATGTAAGGATGTGTGTGTGTGTCTGCAAGAACTTTTATTAAAGGATTCTCCTATCACTTTTCTCGGAGACACCCTTACCTGAAAAGTAAAAAAATAAGTGCCAGAAAGGAATATTGAAAGCAAACAACAGTGGTTGCTACTATTGTGTGTAGCAATTAAACCACAACTTTATTGTTAAAAAAAAATCCCTTCTATTTTCTCTTTGCCCTTCTCTAAGCTGAAAAGCAAAAAACACTCTTCTGCAAGTACTAAATTTATGTCAACTTCAAAGGAGGAAAAAAAATAAAGGATTACTTATTTTGGGTATAAAGTTAATTCAAATCTAGTAACCTGAATAGAAAATTATATCAGCAACACAACCGTAGCTATTGTCATAGACTCAAGATGTGGGCACTTAACCTCTAAACTTTTGCAATGATTTATTTTTCATCTGAAAAAAGAACAGTATATTGTCTTTGAACGGAGAGCATCAGAAAGAAATATGTACCAGTAACTCAATTTTTCTGACGTAAAAATGTTGTCATTCTTACATATTTGTATTTCATAATTATTTCATAACCTAGAAAACCCTCTCTCCAAGGGCAAATTTTACTGAATTACGTATTAAAAGAGGAAACAAGCCATTGATCAAGCGAAGTCAAAGAACTCAAAGATTCAACCCATTAAGCCAAAGAGTCAGGCACTTTCTGAATGATTTACTCTAGGAAACTGGATCTTCTAGGCAAACCACTGTATATACACATCCTGGGCAGGACATTTATCAGATTTTCTGTTGTAAATTCTTTTATAGCTTTCTAGTAGAAAACGCTTTTCATTTTGAGGAAACCCTTCAGAATACAGTTTTAAATGAATCTGTTCACAAGGTTCAGAAGCTTTAAATTACTAGACCATGGTTACCATTGAGAAAACGCACTGAGCTATATCAAGGAGAGAACAAAAATAACCAGGTACAAGTTCAATTCTCTAAGGTTGCCATGTAAGTGCTGCTCAGAAAGGATTAAGACTTCCTGAGAACAAAAGAGCTTCCAAACAAATCACTGACAAAGTGGGGAAACACACATGCTCTATAATCCATTGCTTGGTCTACTCCATCCTAGTAGAAAATGCTCTCTCGTTAAAAAGCAGAGATTCTATATTTTAGGATGTTCTCATTCAGCTAATTTTTCAGAAATAAAAAAGCAGTAGAAATGCCATTGCTTTCATATTATCAGAAAGAATAAGAAAATCAGCTTAATTACACTTTTTGGAATCATTTACCTACCACTAATTCACAGAGGTTAACAGCATTAGTAATGAGCTACAAAGTACACTGCAGCTTAGCGCAAGTGTCTTATTTTGTCAAGACAAACAAGTTGTATATTTTAAGAAGACTTTTTTGTCTTATTTGGTAGGTCTGGAGACATTTTTGTTCCCGGGACTTACCTTCTCTTCTTCTTTAAAGAGGCCTTGAGTTTTCTTGCTTGCACAGAAATTCGAAATCACTTTGTCTTAGAAGAGTAGGAACTGTAAAACAAAATAAATGAAATATATAAACTGGAAAAAAGCTTGATCTGATGTTTTATATGCATAATTTCAGTTCTGAAACTCTTAAAAAACTGAGATGCATGGTAACAAGAGATTACTGCTGACTTAAAACAAACGGAAAAAAATTTTTTTTTGAATTTTTGAATTTTATTTTATTTATTTTTTATACAGCAGGTTCTTATTAGTTACTTATTTTATACATATTAGTGTATATATGTCAATCACAATCTCCCAATTCATGAACGGAAAAAATTCTTAATAATCATAAAAAGTCTACCCTAGCAGTGTGTTAAGCTGAACTTTATTTCATGAGTCCATCTAGAGCCTTTTTGCTTTTTTCTTCTAGTAGTAAAAGCAAGAAATTTATATGTTTATTTATCTTTGCGAAAAGTGAAATGTTTGTGAATTTATCTAAGACCTGCCACCTTT
Source organism: Balaenoptera musculus (assembly GCF_009873245.2). Taxonomy (NCBI): domain Eukaryota; kingdom Metazoa; phylum Chordata; class Mammalia; order Artiodactyla; family Balaenopteridae; genus Balaenoptera; species Balaenoptera musculus. The sequence continues at coordinate 867,928 of NC_045805.1, forward strand.
CTGTCTTGTTTAAAGCCCCTCCCACTCAGTCCCTGTTGCTAATTCCGATTACACATGATGATAATTAGATTAAGGGTAGGACAAACTTTAGGCCACACTGTATTCCCAGAGCCCACGATTATGTTTACTACTGTGTGAATTTACAAATACTTGTTTCTGGTTCTGTTGAAGGGAAAAAATGCATGTGTCCCTCGTTTTTTCATTTTACTTAGTCTTTCATTTTACTCAAGAATTTGTGGAGGAGGTGAGGATACTTCCTAGTACTTTTTTTTACCATAATCATGTCAGCCACATTCATCTATCCTAGGCTCGCTATCTCTCTGTGTAATACGTGTATATACGTATGGGTAGATCTCTCTCTCTCTATATATATATATGGCATCATTCATGTTTGTCTTATCTCTCACATGAATTCATCTGATCTTTTCACACAGTGGGTACTTGATATATGACACAGACACAATATATATGTCCTCTGTATTTTCATTTTCTATTGAGTTAGAATTAACATACACTATTATAGTAGTGTCAGGTGTACAACACAGTGATTCAGTAAAAACCCTCGTGCTCCTTCAGGCTGAGTGCTGGGTGTCTAAGAATGCCACTCGGCCACAGGGCTACTGCTGCACAGCCAATAACGGCTATAGATGAGTCCAAATGAAGGGAGATTTCTACAGAATATCAAGGGGGAGGGGGGAGTGATGAGACATCCTGAAACTGGAAATGGTTTCTTGAGCAGAGAAAAGTAATTCAACTCTGGTATGTAGTGATCTATGCCCACGGATCAGTATTCCTTTATTGAAAGAAAAAATAAAATAAAATCATCTTTTAACCAAGAAAACAGGATTCTAACATCTCATGGAATCTGTGTGGGGGCCACTGTGCACTGGAGAGCAGACGAGCAGTGAAGTAAATGCTCTGGCTCTGTAGCACAGGGGACTTCAACTACAGTCCTCTGCTCTACCAGCTGAGCTACCGAAGGGACCAGGGGACTTGGAATGGCTCCTGGAAACCCAAGGTTTTGAGGAAGTGTTCCAGGGTTCCTCGAAAGTTGGATTTGAATTTCATCTTTTAAAATGTATACTGCAGTTTCTTGCAGATATTCAAGAAGTTTATAGCTCTGCTTTGGTCTTGAACGCTAGACTCTGTGGCTCTTTCCATATGTAATTGTTGATGGGTGAGCCCCACTATAGCACCTATGTTTCAGGTTCAGGGAAGGGCCAGGCTGGGCTCGGGCCTCTGGCTCTGGCACTAGCCCTCCACGCTCTCACAGCACCTTTAGGGTTGTTACGTTTGGTGTTACTTGTCCTATTCACATTTATAAGATGCTGAAAGGGCAGGTTCTGAAACCCAATTCCTGTGGATGAAGCCCAGCTTTGCTACAAAACTGCCATGTCTGTGTAACCTTGAGTGAGACACTCGATCTCTCTGTGCCTTAATTACATCTTTAAAATGGGGAGAAAATGAAACCTCCATGCATTTATCGAGATAGAGTGAGTTAATATCCATAAACACTTAGAGTGCTAGCTAATATTTTAAAATGCTGTTTAATTCTTAATTATAATTATTATTAATATTTATACATTAAAATAGTTTTTTCCTAATCAGATGCAATCATTGTTTTTAAGAGTAGGAACAGAATCTTCACGGTAGTGGGATATTTTAAATGGATATTTCTCAAGGGATGTTTAGATTGATTGGATTCATAATGAAAACAGTCACATTCTTCTAGAACTAACTTTTCAATTAATATCAACCATCCTGAAACAACAAACTGAAGGAGGAGGGAACAACTGTTGAAAACGCTCGTGTAAAATCAGGTAAAGCAGAGAAAGTATAGTGATAATTGTCTGTCCTTAGGTTTCATCCTGTAGGGTGATTAAAATGATCATAAATCCTCAGTGTCTTTCTGTAGTGAATATATCCTCTACTCCCCACCAAGTTTCAATTTTATCTTGAAACAAAGCATAGTAAGGAAAACAATAAGATGCAGATTCTTTCTGTATAAATTGATTAGCTTGGAGGAGAGACCTTCAGGATGGCGGAGGAGTGAGACGCGGAGATCACCTTCCTCCCCACAAATACATCAGAAATACATCTACACGTGGAACTGCTCCTACAGAACACCCACTGAACGCTGGCAGAAGACGTCAGACCTCCCAAAAGGCAAGAAACTCCCCACGTACTTGGGTAGGGCAAAAGAAAAAAGAAACAACAGAGACAAAAGAATAGGGACGGGACCTGCGCCAGTGGGAGGGAGCCGTGAAGGAGGAAAGGTGTCCACACACTAGGAGCCCCTTCGCGGGCGGAGACGGCGGGTGGCGGAGGGGGGAGCTTCAGAGCCGCGGAGGAGAGCGCAGCCACAGGGGTGCGGAGGGCAAAGCAGAGAGATTCCCGCACGGAGGCTCGGCGCCGAGCAGCACTCACCAGCCCGAGAGGCTTGTCTGCTCCCCCGCCGGGGCGGGCGGGGCTGGGAGCTGAGGCTCGGGCTGCGGTCGGATCGCAGGGAGAGGACTGGGGTTGGCGGCGTGAACACAGCCTGAAGGGGTTAGTGCGCCACGGCGAGCCGGGAGGGAGTCCGGGAAAAAGTCTGCAGCTGCCGAAGAGGCAAGAGACTTTTTCTTGCCTCTTTGTTTCGCTGAGCGCAGGGAGAGGGGATTCAGAGCGCCGCCTAAACGAACTCCAGAGACTGGCGCGAGCCGCGGCCGTCAGCACGGACCCCAGAGACGGGCCTGAGACGCTAAGGCTGCTGCTGCCGCCTCCAGAAAGCCTGTGTGCGAGCACAGGTCACTCTCCACACCGCCCCTCCCGGGAGCCAGTGCAGCCCGCCACGGCCAGGCTCCCGTGATCCGGGACAACTTCCCCGGGAGAACGCACGACGCGCCTCGGGCTGCTGCAACGTCACGACGCCTCTGACGCCGCAGGCTCGCCCCGCCTCCTCCGTACCGCTCCCTCCCCCGCCTGAGTGAGCCAGAGCCCCCGAAGCAGCTGCGCCTTTAACCCCGTCCTGTCTGGGCGGGGAACAGACGCCCTCAGGCGACCTACACGCAGAGGCGGGGCCACATCCAAAGCTGAGCCCCAGGAGCTGTGCGAACAAAGAACAGAAAGGGAAACCTCTCCCAGCAGCCTCAGGAGCAGCGGATTAAAGCTCCACAGTCAACATGATGTGCCTGCATCTGTGGAATACCTGAATAGACAACGAGTCATCCCAAATTCAGGAGGTGGACTTTGGGAGCAGGATATATACATTGTTTTCCCTTTTTCTCTTTTTGTGAGTGTGTATGCTTCTGTGTGTCATTTTGTCTGTATAGCTTTGCTTTCACCATTTGCCCTAGGGTTCTGTCTTTTTTCTGATTTTTAGTATAGTTTTTAGCACTTATTATAATTGGAGGATTTGTTTGTTGGTTTGGTTGCTTTCTTCTTTCTTTCTTTTATTTTTTCTTTTAATAACTGTATTTTATTTTATTTTATTTTTCTTTCTTTCATTCATTTTTCCTCCCTTCTGAGCCGTGTGGCTGACAGGGTCTTGGTGCTCCGACCATGTGTCAGGCCTGTGCCTCTGAGGTGGGAGAGCCAAGTTCAGGACATTGGTCCACCACAGAACTCCTGGCTGCACATAATATCAAATGGCAAAAGCTCTCCCAGAGAGCTCCATCTCAACGCTAAGATGCAGCTCCACTCAACAACCAGCAAGCCCCAGTGCAGGACACCCTATGCCAAACAACTAGCAAGACAGGAACACAGCCCCATCCATTAGCACAGAGGCTGCCTAAAATCATAATAAGGTCACAGACACCCCAAAACACATCACCAGACGTGGACCTGCCCACCAGAAAGACAAGATCCAGCCTCATCCACCAGAACACAGGCACCAGTCCCCTCCACCAGGAAGCCTACACAACCCACAGAACCAACCTTACGCACTGGGGGCAGACACCAAAAACAATGGGAACTACGAACCTGCAGCCTGAAGAAAGGAGACCACAAACACAGAAAGTTAAACAAAATGAGAAGACAGAGAAATACGCAGCAGATGAAGGAGCAAGGTAAAAACCCACCAGACCAAACAAATGAAGAGGAAATAGGCAGTCTACCTGAAAAAGAATTCAGAATAATGATAGTACAGATGATCCAAAATTTTGGAAATAGAATGAAGAAAATACAAGAAACGTTTAACAAGGACTTAGAAGAACTAAAGAGCAAAAAACAAGATGAACAATACGATAAATGAAATTAAATTACAATAAATTAAATTAATTTTATTGTATTAAATTAACACAATAATCTCTTCAATAAATGAAGAGATTATAGTTGAAAACTTCCCTAATATGGGAAAGGAAATAGTCAATCAAGTCCAGGAAGCACAGAGAGGCCCATACAGGATAAATCCAAGGAGAAACATGCCAAGACACATATTAATCAAAGTATCAAAAATTAAATATGAAGAAAAAATATTAAAAGCAGCAAGGGAAAAACAACAAATAACATACAAGGGATTTCCCATAAGGTTAACAGCTGATCTTTCAGCAGAAACTGCAAGCCATAAGGGAGTGGCAGGACATATTTAAAGTGATGAATGGGAAAAACCTACAACCAAGATTACTCTACCTAGCAAGCACCTCATTCAGATTTGACAGAGAAATTAAAACCTTTAAAGACAAGCAAAAGCTAAGAGAATTCAGCACCACCAAACCAGCTTTACAACAAATGCTAAAGGAACTTCTCTAGGCAGGAAACACAAGAGAAGGAAAAGACCTACAATAACGAACCTAAAACAATTAAGAAAATGGTAATAGGAACATACATATCGATAACTACCTTAAGTGTAAATGGATTAAGTGCTCCAAACAAAAGACACAGACTGGCTGAATGGATACAAAAACAGGACCCGTATATATGCTGTCTACAAGAGACCCACTTCAGACCTAGGGACACAAACAGTCTGAAAGCGAGGGGATGGGAAAAGATATTCCATGCAAATAGACATCAAAAGAAAGCTGGAGTAGCAATTCTCATATCAGACAAAATAGACTTTAAGATAAAGAGTATTACAAGAGACAAAGAAGGACACTACATAGTGATCAAGGGATCAGTCCAAGAAAAAGATATAACAATTGTAACTATTTATGCACCCAACATAGGAACACCTCAATACACAAGGCAAGTGCTAACAGCCATAAAAGGGGAAATCGACAGTAACACAATCATAGTAGGGGACTTTAACACCCCACTTTCACCAATGGACAGATCATCCAAAATGAAAATAAATAAGGAAACACAAGCTTTAACTGAGACATTAAACAAGAGGGACTTAATAGATATTTATAGGACATTCCATTCAAAAGCAACAGAATACACTTTCTTCGCAAGTGCTCACGGAACATTCTCCAGGATACATCATATCTTGGGTCACAAATCAAGCCTTGGTAAATTTAAGAAAATTGAAATCGTATCAAGTATCTTTTCCAACAACAATGCTATGAGACTAGATATCAATTACAGGAAAAAAACTATAAAAAATTCAAACACATGGAGGCTAAACAATACACCACTAAATAACCAAGAAATCACTGAAGAAATCAAAGAGGAAATCAAAAAATACCTAGAAACAAATGACAATGAAAACACGATGACCCAAAACCTATGGGTTGCAGCAAAAGCAGTTCTAAGAGGGAAGTTTATAGCAATACAATCCTACCTCAAGAAACAAGAAACATCTCAAATAAACAAGCTAACCTTACACCTAAAGCAATTAGAGAAAGAAGAACAAAAAACCCACAAAGTTAGCAGAGGGAAAGAAATCATTAAGATCAGATCAGAAATAAATGAAAAAGAAATGAAGGAAAACAGAGCAAAGATCAATAAATCTAGAAGCTGGTTATTTGAGAAGATAAACAAAATTAATAAACCATTAGTCAGACTCATCAAGAAAAAAAGGGAGAAGACTCAAATCAATAGAATTATAAATGAAAAAGGAAAAGTAACAACTGACACTGCAGAAGTACAAAGGATCATGAGAGATTACTACAAGCAACTATATGCCAATAAAATGGACAACCTGGAAGAAATGGACAAATTCTTAGAAAAGCACAACCTTCTGAGACTGAACCAGGAAGAAACAGAAAATATAAACAGACTGATCACAAGCACTGAAATTGAGACTGTGATTAAAAATCTTCCCACAAACAAAAGCCCAGGACCAGATGGCTTCACAGGTGAATTCTATCAAACATTTTGAGAAGAGCTAATACCTATCCTTCTCAAGCTCTTCCAAAATATAGCAGAGGGAGGAACACTCCCAAACTCATTCTACAAGGTCACCATCACCCTGATACCAAAACCAGACAAAGATGTCACAAAGAAAGAAAACTACAGGCCAATATCACTGATGAACACAGATGCAAAAATCCTCAACAAAATACTAGTAAACAGAATCCAACAGCACATTAAAAGGGTCATACACCATGATCAAGTGGGATTTATCGCAGGAATGCAAGGATTCTTCAATATATGCAAATCTATCAATGTGATACACCATATTAACAAACTGAAGTAGAAAAACCATATGATCATCTCAACAGACACAGAAAAAGCTTTTGACAAAATTTAACACTCATTTATGATAAAAACCCTGCAGAAAGTAGGCATAGAGGGAACTTATCTCAACATAATAAAGGCCATATATGACAAACCCACAGCCAACATCATTCTTAATGGTGATAAACTGAAACCATTTCCTCTAAGATCAGGAACAAGACAAGGTTGCCCACTCTCACCACTATTAGTCAACATAGTTTTGGAAGTTTTAGCTACAGCAATCAGAGAGGAAAAAGAAATAAAAGGAATCCAAAACCGAAAAGAAGAAGTAAAGCTGTCACTGTTTGCGGATGACATGATACTATACATAGAGAATCCTAAAGATGCTACCAGAAAACTACTAGAGCTTATCAATGATTTTGGTAAAGTAGCAGGATACAAAATTAATGCACAGAAATCTCTTGCATTCCTATACACTAATGATGAAAAATCTGAAAGAGAAATTAAGGAAACACTCCCATTTACCATTGCAACAAAAAGAACTAAATACCTAGGAATAAACCTACCTAAGGAGACAAAACACCTGTATGCAGAAAACTATAAGACACTGATGAAAGAAATTAAAGATGATACAAACAGATGGAGAGATATACCATGTTCTTGGATTGGAAGAATCTACATTGTGAAAATGACTATACTACACAAAGCAATCTATAGATTCAATGCAATCCCTATTAAACTACCAATGGCATTTTTCACAGAACTAGAACAAAAAATTTCACAATTTGTATGGAAACACAAAAGACCCTGAATAGCCAAAACAATGCTGACAAAGAAAAACGGACCTGGAGGAATCAGGCTCCCGGACTTCAGACTATACTACAAAGCTACAGCAATCAATACAGTATGGTACTGGCACAAAAACAGAAATATAGATCAATGGAACAGGATAGAAAGCCCAGAAATAAACCCACACACATATGGTGACTGTATTTTTGATAAAGGAGGCAAGAATATACAATGGAGAAAAAACACCCTCTTCAATAAGTGGTGCTGGGAAAACTGGACAGCTATATGTAAAAGAATGAAATTAGGACACTCCCTAACACCATACACAAAAATAAACTCAACATTGATTAAAGACCTAAATGTAAGGCCAGACACTATAAAACTCTTAGAGAAAAACATAGGCAGAACACTCTATGACATAAATCACAGCAAGATCCTTTTTGACCCACCTCCTAGAGAAATGGAAATAAAAACAAAAATAAACAAATGGGACCTAATGAGACCTAAAAGCTTTTGCCCAGCAAAGGAAAACATAAACAAGCTGAAAATACAGCCCTCAGAATGGGAGAAAATATTTGCAAATGAAGCAACTGACAGAGGATTAATCTCCAAAATTTACAAACAGCTCATGCAGCTCAATATCAAATAAACAAACAACCCAATCCAAAAACGGGCAGAAGACCTAAATAGATATTTCTCTAAAGAAGATATACAGATTGCCAACAAACACATGAAAGGATGCTCAACATCACTAATCATTAGAGAAATGCAAATCAAAACTACAATGAGGTATCACCTCACACCAGTCAGAATGGCCATCATTAAAAAATCTACAAACAAAAATGCTGGAGAGGGTGTGGAGAAAAGGGAACCCTCTTGCACTGTTGGTGGGAATGTAAATTGATACAGCCTCTATGGAGAACGGTATGGAGGTTCCTTAAAAAACTAAAAATAGAACTACCATATGACCCAGCAATCCCACTACTGGGCATATACCCTGAGAAAACCATCATTCAAAAAGAGTCAAGTAACACAATGTTCATTGCAGCTCTATTTACAATAGCCAGGTCATGGAAGCAACCTAAGTGTCCACTGACAGATGAATGGATAAAGAAGATGTGGCACATATACACAATGAAATATTACTCAGCTATAAAAAGAAACGAAATTGAGTTATTTGTAGTGAGGTGGAGGGACCTAGAGTCTGCCATACAGAGTGAAGTTAAGTCAGAAAGAGAAAAACAAATACCATATGCTAACGCATATATATGGAATCTCAAAAAAAAAATGGTTTGAAAAACTTAAGGGCAGGACAGGAATAAAGACGCAGACGTAGAGTATGGACTTGAGGACACAGGGAGGGGGAAGGGTAAGCTGGGACGAAGTGAGTGAGTAGCATGGACATATATACACTACCAAATGTAAAATAGATAGCTAGTAGGAAGCAGCCGTATAGCACAGGGAGATCAGCTCGGTGCTTTGTGTCCACCTAGAGGGGTGGGATAGGGAGGGGGTGAGGGAGATGCAAGAGGGAGACGATATGGGGATACATATATACATATTGCTGATTCACTTTGTTATACAGCAGAAACTAACACAACGTTGTAGAGCAATTACACTCCAATAAAGATGTTAAGAAAAATTGATTAGCTTAACACCATAGGAAAAAAAATGTACACCAACAAGATTTAAATATGCCAATGAAAATAGAGAAATAACATCATTCAAGGAAAGTTACTGCCTCACTCTCGAGGCGGCAGGTGACTCCTGCAGAAAAATTATTAAACCCAGTTCTGCTGATACCAGGCAATTACCTACTTTGAAAATACAAGTGGTATAAATGTTTGGTAATATAGTCTGGAGAAGAATCTAAAGCTGTATTTTAAAGTTTGGAGATGAAGATGATTTGAATTATTTACAATTCAACAGAATCAGAGTATAGATAGATAGAACCCTATTATCCTTAATTTTGTTTTTTATAGCCTAGTATTACACATAAATATTAGAAAGATTCTTTATGAAAATACATAACATTCAAGAGGAGGAGACATTTTAGGAGATGAGGGTGGTTTTTAACACAAAAGAAATAAGCTGAGAACAATACAGTCAGGTCTGTGGACTGTCAAAACCATTTCAAAAAGCAAATTGAGCTTGTTACAGAGAATCTCAGCAAGAAAAATTAGTTCAATAAACTTATGGCTGAGAAATATCTAAGTAATTTTGTTCTAATCAGCAAAATTAATAGCATGTTTTTGGTGTCTCACTTGCCATTTTAATATTAGAAACATATGAAAAAAGCAAGAGTGGTGGCTTCTATACATAGTACTTTGAAAATTCATTCAAGTGGTCTTTGCGTTATGGGAAGATAAAACTAGCTAACTGCAACAGCTTCTTAGTTATATGTATGTTGCTTTGTTCAGCTAATATGATTGGGTATGTATTAGGTGTCAGGCACTGTTTTAGGTTTTACGGATGAATGTGAGCAAAGGCAGAATCAGCCTTCGTCCTCATGTAGCTGGGGCAGATATTAAACAAATTATCGCACAAACATAGCTGTATACATAGCACAATGGTAAGTACTGCAAGACCACACAGCAGAAAGACCTGAGAGGCCTAGAAAAGGCCCTTTGAGGAAGATGGTAGGATTTCCCCGGGCCAACGGAGGAGGCGTGAGAAGTGGGAGCGGAGAATCTTGCAGACTGAGGGAATAGCTTATCCAGAGGCCCTATGATAGAAGGGAGAATGGTGAGCTTGAAGACCTGAGCGACACCAGTTTTGGGAGCTCAGGGCCCTGGGCATGGGCTCTGGTGGTGCAGAGGAGGTTGAGTGGTCAAGAAGGGGCCAGCCTTGACAGTGCATGGTGGGGTGCATTAAGGATTTTAATTGTTATTCCGAGGCCAATGGAAAGCTTCAAAGGGATTCAAGCAGGAGACACGTGGTCACGTTTGCGTGTTGAATACTGTGACCACAGCTTGGAGACTCACTGGGAACTATGTCAACAGCCACAGCAGAAGCAAGAGAAGAGTCACAATGAGAGACACCCATGCGGCTGAAGAACAGTCAAAGGACTTGGGTGAGATTTAGGAGGTAAGATAACGGTACTAGTCAGCAGAAAATGTCATACTCATGTTCAATACACAGAATGTTTCAGAGCTCTGCAAATTCTACTGCTTGTGAGTTCCAGAATTCATGTTCTCATAAATTCTAAAGTTTCACAGATTCAAGTTTGCTGCCTGTCCTGAGGGCCTTTTAGTATTAAAATGGCAAGCGAGACCAAAATACGCTATTGATTTTGCTGATCAAAATAACATGACTTACATACTTCTCAGTCACGACTTCATTAAACTAATTTATTAATCTTGCTGTTATTTTTGATAACAAGCTCTTTCTGCTCATTGAGTTGCTGTTACCACACTTTCAATTTTATGTAAAGCAGCAATAATGCAATTTAAACTTTGGAACTCGACGTGCAAAATGAAACAATTTAAATAACAAACTTTGAGTTATTTCTGATAGAAACAAATCTTCAGGTCTTGCGATAGTTGAGACTTCGGAAAATGTCATTGTAGGCTGTCTCATGATGTCACAAGATGTATTTGAAAGGTGTTTTCTGCCAAACGATGACGTTAAAATTCTAACTGTGTGGGGAGCCTGTGAAACAACTTCCTCCAACCTGAATATTTACCCAATAGTAAGGATGTGAGCAGTTGAATATTATGAATGATCCAACTAAATTTCAATATTCTATGGCTCATCTTTGCAATGCTCTTAGTTTATTTGAATTTAAAAAGTTAAAAATATCCAAGTCCAATATATTTTCTTTTTACATCTCTCCTTTTCATATCAATATAAGGATAATAGGGACTTCCCTGGTGGTGCAGTGGTTAAGAATCCACCAGCCCATGCGGGGGACACGGGTTTGAGCCCTGGTCCGGGAAGATCCCACATGCCGCAGGGCAACGAAGCCCGTGCGCCGCAACTACTGGGCCTGCACTCTAGAGCCCACAAGCCACAACTACTGAGCCCACGTGCCACAACTACTGAAGCCCGCACGCCTAGAGCCCGTGCTCCGCAGCACGAGAAGCCACCGCAATGAGAAGCCCATGCACAGCAACGAAGACCCAACACAGCCAAAAATAAATAAATAAAATAAATGAATTGATTTTAAAAATAAATAAATAAAAAATCAGGATAATGTGAAGACTGTTTAAATGTTTCATAGGCTTCTCACAGTTTTAGTAATAAAAATGACAGTTCATTTTATAAATTAGTTACCTCAAGATTTAGCTGCCTTAAATCCTTTTTGAAAGAAGGCAGATATCAATAAATACTACCTGCATAAATATATCACGAGCGGGGCTTCCCTGGTGGCGCAGTGGTTGAGAATCTGCCTGCCAATGCGGGGGACACAGGTTCGAGCCCTGGTCTGGGAAGATCCCACATGCCGCGGAGCAACTGGGCCCGTGAGCCACAACTACTGAGCCTGCGCGTCTGAAGCCTGTGCTCCGCAACAAGAGAGGCTGCGACGGTGAGAGGCCCGCGCACCGCGATGAAGAGTGGCCCCCGCTTGCCGCAACTAGAGGAAGCCCTCGCACAGAAACGAAGACCCAACACAGCCATAAATAAATTAATTAATTAATTAATTAAAAAATATATATATATATCACGAGCAAACCACCATCAAGATCCACCTAACTTCCCCAACAGGTAGTAAACATTCTATACTTTTGTAATTTACTTAAAGTGCTACAGCGTCGTAGTTTTACTCTCCTCCCCTCTACCCGCACTGTTCCACTCCTGATGGATGGATGTATTTAGTACAGACTTTATAAGAAATCCACTTTCTTGTAAGCAAAACAAATACAAAATACAATACCCGCTTTATTTATTTTCTTATTTTTGTAGAGAAGTGTTTCAGCTTTTTGAAGGAAAAATATTACCCTTAGAACCCTTACTCTGAGTTTTCTTTCTGACCAATAGTTAATCTTTTGAAGGCTGAAGGCTGCTCTCCCCCCACCATCCACAGTTTACCTTCAATATTTTTTCTTCGTTAGCAACAACACATTTAAAAAATGAAATGTATAATCGCGAGTGCATTATCGTAATGTGCTCTTACAGGGGAATAAAATAACTTGACAGTACAAGAGCAGTAAAGAATTGGTCCCCTCTACACAAAGTGCCTAAAATTTAGACTCATGTAGCTCCATGACCTCTACAGGGTCGGTAATGCTTCTAAATTATTTTATCATCGATGCATCATAGGCACGAGAGTATGACAACCAAGGCATGACAATTACAGTGGATTTTGGTAGACATGATATCTTATACTGCTACAAATTTTATATAAATGAGAAAAACATTTCCTTGATCTTTCAAAATAAGCTTCCTTTGTGGCATATTGTCCACAAAATACTCCCCTGTCAGGAAATGTCTAGAACAAACACACAAACCCACGAACAGCCTTTTCACCAGGTTTGAGGGAGAGCCCACCGAGATAGAATTTTCCACACGCAGGCAGCCAATGATCGGTCACACACACAAAGTCAGGGGTGCCTTAAGCTAGAAAAGGCCAGTCAGAAACTCCTCACTGTGACATAACCTATGTTCAAAATTTGTCTGATAATCAGGGTAGGTCTATATCTTTTTTGACAAAAAACCCAAATGTGTCTGTGTCCAGGAGGGAAAGAGAAACCTATTATAACTCTACCTGAGACAAACTCAAAAGCCATTGAGTCCCTATTTCCCCTCTACACGTATTCTCAGATTCATCAGGCTTTAACAAATATTAGAGGTCTAAAAATAAATAGTAGCAACCCCAAACCCCAAGTTTTTTAAATAACCAAGCTGGCCAGTATCTTCAAATGCCTTCATGATGTGTGGACTGGATCTGTTATTGGTAAGTGGAAAGGAGGGGAAAAAAGTTTAAAAGAGGACTGTTTTCATACATAAATGAAAGTCGAGAAGAACTTTTGGGCCGTACTTTCAGAGCCACTTCAAAGCGGCAAATAAGCGAAAACAAATAAACCAGCCCCTCATTTTGACCTAGATTACTGTTTAAACAAAGGTAGGTGCTCTTAATTTACATGAAAAGCAATTGGACCTGCCGCTGACAGCACTATGAAAAACGCATCTGCTCAGGACAAGCTTTTACATTTGAGAAGAAAAAGAGCTGGAAGAGGTTTTTATATTTGAAAAAAAAAAAAAAACAGCTGGACGAGGTCCCCCGACCCCCCACCAAACCTTACCCACTATCCACTTCGGGCCAGAAATGTTATTAAAAGTTTTAAACTGGTTGAGACAAGAGTTATTATTGTTATACATGTTTAAAGGGTGTTTAAAATTATTTTCTGATTCAGACTTCGAGCCCAAATTTTGACATTTTATGATGATGTTTGATATTTAAGAAATGGCTAGAAAGTGATATAATTTTTTTCCTTCTCTGGAATGCTTTGTGAACAAGCTAGACTTTGAAATACAAAGGTAAAAATGAATTGAGAAAACCGTAGCAGGAATAATATTCATATTTACATTTTTTCATATAATTAAAATACGAATTCGTTAGCCTAAACATATTTTTAGAGTATGTTTATTTTTCTGTAGAGTCAAGATTTTATCAATTCAGTAAATGGCTCTTTCCTTTTTTCTTTCTTTTCTTTTGGAACTTTTTTTTTTTTTTCCGGTGAGAAAGATGGTACATGTTCTTTTCAAGAAGTAAACATTTAAAGGAGAAAGTAAGAGACTGACTACTCTTGACATTTTGAAATTACATTTTCCCACTTACATTTATTTATTCAGCAAATATTCATTGTTCAACTGTTGTCTAGTTGAATATTCCTAGGCGATAAGGGACTCAGTGTTTAACAAGGCAAGCTCCACTCTTGCCCTCACAGGGTAAGAAGTCTGGAAGACCATCATACCAATGGATAAATGCGTTATAATTACAAATTTGACAAATCTTTTAAAAATATTTTTAATTTTTTTTTAAATTGAAGTATAGTTGATCTACAATGTTGTATTCGTTTCTGGTGTACGGCAAAGTGATTCAGTTATATATATACATATGTATATGAATATATGTATTCTTTTTCATATTCTTTTCCATTATAGTTTATTACCAGATATTGAGTATAGTTCCCTGTGCTATACAGTAGGACCTTGTTGTTTATCTATTTTATATATAGTAGTTTGTACCTGCTAATCCTACACTCCTAATTTATCCCTCCCCCAGCCCCCCCTCTCCCTTTTGGGAACCATACATTTGTTTCCTATGTCTGTGAGTCTGTTTCTGCTTTTGAAAAGTTCTTTTAGTGAAAAAGAAAATGATGGTGTATGGAAGAATACAACAGAGGGTCAATTCCAGTCTTGGGCGTATGTTACAGCTTTCCTGTGGGAGTTTGAGTGGGACATGACAAATAAGTAGAAGTATTAGGTGGAGTGGGAAAGAGAAGAGGAAGAAGGAAGAGGAAAGGATGTGCCAAGGCTCGGGGAGGGAGGCTGCTGGTTGGTCGACACACGGCAGGACTGACTGCAAGGAGGACATGGTGCCAGGAGGGGCTGCAGAGGAGGGCAGCAGCTTGATCTCACCGAGCCTGAAGCCCACTGTGAAACTCGTTTGTGTCTGTTATCCCCGAAGTGATGGAAAACCACTAGAGGATTTTTAAGTTGGGAAGTGACATGATTCAATTCAAATAGTCACTTTGAATGATTGCTTTTAAAACACAGTAAGTATATTTAAGATATTCCCAAAGCTTCACGAGTCATGAGTTTCATGGTCAGGGGAAGCGATGGATACTTCTAAAATGGAGCTGGCCAGAGATTCTTGGCTCCGTGCAATGATAAAAACAGAGCAATCTGTTGGCTTCTTTCAGGCCTCTGAGTCTCATGCAACAAAGCAGAAAAACCCAACTAAATCTTTTTTCTACCATAACATTTCTGAGAGAAATGAGGTCAAGACTACAGGTCAATTTTGGTCTGGAGGTAAAATGTCTAGTCTGTTTAAAGTCTTACTTTGTTTTTATCCTTTCATACCAGGACTGGTACATACAAGCAAGACCATTCAGTGAAAAATATTGTGCAAAGTAATCTGGGTAGTTGACTTGGGGATGCTGGTAATAAAACTGAGGGACGTTCAGACATTATGTGTGCAGGGAGGGTGGAAATGTCCACATGAGGGACTGTAGTTAGTCCACAACACCTCAGCTCACCCCTCAGGCAGGACGCTGGAGAAGCAGAGGACCAGGGGGCGCTTCGCCAGAGCCACTGGAACCAGCCCAAGTGACAGTGGCAGGAGCCGGCTTATATGACTCAGGGGATTTGCAGTTTTTACTTCAGTTCCACACAAATCTGAAGAGAGGGAGGGCAGATCTCCAAACTGGGAGGACCAGTTGCTCCCAGTGTGCTGGGCAGCCGAGAAACACCAAATACCCACTGAAGGGATTAGATGTTGAGAGTAGCAAAGGGAAACAGTACTGTCATTAACCAGGTAATTAACCAGGTAATCAGCTGAGGCAAGAGGGCAACTAAATCCGACTCAGGCGTTTCCGCAAGTTTGTTTCACCTGTACGTCCATGAGATACAACTTTCACATGGTTTGCTTTTCTTTATCCTGGGAAGTTATAGATGTTGTACCAGGGTCTGGACACTGCCACTTACGCTCTGGACGATCCTGGGAAACTTTCTTAGTCTTTTACCGTGAACATAAGAAGAAAATCCTGCACAGGATTGTTCTAGAATTAAATGAGATGATGTACAATGTCTGACGCAAAGTGATTGTTCAGCAAATATTAGCTCTTATTATATTTCAAAATCTGTGGTAAAATGCAATTTCTCTGGTTTTTTTTGGTTTATACATCTATGTAATAGGAAGCACCCAACTGTTAAATGGCTCTTATTTGTAAAGCATGCAAAGAGTCTTAGAGGGAACACCACTTTATCAATGTGAAGGATTCTGAAAAATGCAATGGAAGATTTCATCTAAGCTAGATAAATATTATTATCCTCATTATATAAAGGTCAGAGTGATGCAGGGAACTAAAGTAACTTGTCAAAGAATGTCAGCGTTTTGAGATTACAATTCTGTCTTTCCTAGCTCCTGCGAATGCTGTTAGACAAAGGCTCTCTGAAGCAAAAAATCCTCCATTTAAATCATTTCAAACATTTCATTTCAAATGATGACAGCTCAGCCACTGCTTTTTTTGTTGTTGTTTTTCTCCATTCAGCTCACATCTCCGAATTAAGCAAATAGTTAAGGAAAAAGAAAATACAAGTTTGTGCCATTATGGCATTGGCTAATCAGGGAGGATGGCTGCAGAGAATGAAAGATTCAGGATTCTCCTTGCAGAAACTTACAAGATGACCAGGAGAAAGTTAGCAATTCAATCTCAATTAATTAACATTGAAAACCAAAAGACTCATTCATTACCAGCATAGAAATAAGCAGTAATTTATCTGGGGGTACAAACCAAATAACTGCTCATTCAGAATTAGCTGTTCCCTAACTCCAAACCTTCACAACATCATTTCCAGCTCTAGGCAAATACGCAATGTATTTTCCTGCCTCACCATAAGCTTCTCGTGGTTTGCATTATCATTTGATATAATATAATATCATGTCACTTCCCAACTTAAAAGCTCCTTACCTTGCTCAAAAGCTTTAAGATCTCTATTCTCTTTATTCTTCCTCTGAAGACATCACAAATAAATCATAAAGTGTGCCCTTAGCTTGTAAAAGAGCAAGAGAAAATCGTCTTAGTCAATCTCTCTGAACATGTTTCATGGGCTCATGACAAGTTCCAGTTGGGATACTGATGTAAGTTTGTCATGCAAATTGATGCTGTGACAATTTATAGGATTCTATCCCTCCTATCATATGGGCCTCATGTAAAGCATGCAATAACTAGAAGAAAAACCTGTTTAAAAAGCCTGCATCATTATTTTAACCCATGGGACTACATTTCTTAGGTTCGTATCCAAATAAGTTGTGTGTGTGTGTGTGTGTGTGTGTATCTGGATATCATAACGTTGACACAATTAAACTTATTAATAAAGAGTTTATAGTGAAGAAATGCTCCTCAAAAATCATATTCATCTTTCAAAGCAGAACAGGCTAAGTATTGCATATAAGAATAAACAGTGCAATCTCTTTCACTATTACACTAATCTTAATGACTATGTGAAACTCAATCCAGGAAGAAGTCCATTTCATTATACACACCAGCATAATCTTCACTAGGTGTGGTAGAAGATCAAAGACAAACGAACAAACAAACCTCTCCATCAACCTACGTCCCTAAACCACAAAACTTCTTGCTTTCCTCATACCTGTATTCTGGGGGGCAGGGTGAAGCAGAGCTTCATCGGGGGGTTGGGGGAGCGGCCATGGCCGGGCGGTCAGGAGACTGGATGAGGGTGGCAGCCGTAGGGAACACGGGCAAGGGCGCTAGAGCCAGGGAAGCAGGCCTGGCCTTGAGAGGCTAAAGGCAGCTAAGTCCGCAGCCCACCCTGCGGCCTCCAAGATCCGGAGACGGCCTAAGTTTGTGTATCACCTTGTCCTTGTTTGGAATATGTATTCATCACAAGGCAAACAATGAGGGGTGATGTGGAGGATTTTATGACTTTTGGAAAATGAATCCTTGATCAAATCTAGGGAAAAAAATGTAATGGCCCAAATCACAAATGCTATGTTTTATGTTTTAAATTGTTTTGTATTGTCAGTTAATTCATATGACAATATTAAAAATGATTGTCACTTTATTATTTTGTATGTAAAACTAATCAACACTGGAAAAAATCTAAATAGTATACTAATAACAAATTTCAAGAAATTACAAAGAGAACACAACTGATTTGTATATACTAATGGCCTATGTTCATTGGCAAAGAAGTAATTTTTAGTTCATGATGTGATTATTTAACGATATTATGGGTATATTTTGAACCCAAGCACATATTTTTAATACTCTGTTACGCAAATACATTTTGCCTGTGGAGAACGTTACAGACATTAGTTTGGCCGATGGATGTCATTACATTTTCTAGTTACAACTCAGTCCTGTAATTACTCTGCACTCAGAGGTCCCGCTGAAGCCCAGGGTTTTCTCAAAGAACTTTATGGGGGGCATCAGTGAGGAAGAGGACAAAACAGTTGTGAAACCTGCTTTTACAAACATGGTGTTAGCTAAAAAATCTAACACCCAAAACAGGTCATGCTAATAAGGAAGTGAAAGCAAACTGTATTCCTACTTGAGAATTTAGAATTAAGTATATTTTCATAAATAGGGTAAGAAGTTTCACTGTTTGGAAAACTTCTGTGGATCAGACAACCTCAAGTGCCTTGATTATAATACCAAAGACTTGAGAAATTCAAGGTTATGAAGAAACAAAAATAGAAAAATGGATATAATACTATTTTGCTTTATCGAGCACATTTCTGCACAGTGTTTATTTACCTCAGTCATCTGTATAATGCTGCTTTGAAGGATAAATGTCTCTGAAACAGGAAAAGGAACCACTCCCCACATTAAATTAAGGCATTAGAGTCAGATCTTTAATCACTCAGGTATTTTAAGTGGCTGAAAATATCAGGTTCCCAAAATAATCAATAAAGATTATGAATCGGTTCATTGATACAAGCCTAAAAAGTCCCAAGATTTTTAAAGAACAAACTCTATGTTTCTAAGATAATGAAGTTTATCTCTAATACACTGGAGACAAAGTGTGATTAAAATGGTCACCTTAAACTTGGAAGATTATGAATTTAAAGAAATGTAAAACAATGAAATTTCTGGGGTTTCTGAACACCTGCACAAGAAATGACTGTGTCTGGTGATAGCTGCCGTTTTATGAAATCTAGTAGGAAGTCCAAATGGAGAAAAACAAAGATGTTCAGGACGCTAATTTTCAGCGTGTCTTTTCTCTTTTCCCCTGCTATGAACATTCTAACAAGAGGGAAGGGGATTTACGGACTGCAAGGCCACCTGGCTGCCATTATGTAGGGCTGAGGCCTCAGACACTGTAACAGCTAAATGGCCCTTGCAGGAGGGTGCGGGCAGTCGAGGTGGTCCCAGAGGAGGCCTGGGCTGACACAGAAGCACCCCAGACAGCACCTGGCACAAGCTAACACTGTAAAGGCGTCTCTGGACACTGGTTGCTGTGAAAAAGTAGAGAGAAGCAGTAGAGTGCAGTTTAATTCCCCTTAAATTCCCTTTGAAAAATGGGGTACGTCTTGTGTCCCTTAATTTAAAATCCTACATCTCATTTTGAACATTTGTAAGAATATGTATTTCCACTCATACTGGACTTTGCTTTTATAGCAAATACAGCCAGGATTGGTGTAATTGGCTTAATGAACTTTACCATTAATTATATATTCTGTTAATCTCTCTGCATGTCAGTTGGAAAGGTTGACCCCTTCGAGATAGGTCTTTGGTCCCAGGGTCTGCTCTCAGGAGCTCAGAGATTTCTGCTAGGACTGCCACCCCAGTGCACCTCATTAGGACTGGCTGCCTGGGGTTCTGCGAGGCTGAATACTTCCCTGGTGCCCCATCCGTCCTGCTGCAACGTATTTGTTTTGTTTCTCATCTCAAGATCAGCTTGCCTGTGCCTTCCAACGTGACAATTAACTAATTTCATCCGTCTAATTTACCCTCGTGCTGCTGTGAGCGGACTCTAGGAGGGGCCCTGGGGTCACCTCTAGGTCCTTTCTTCCCCTGCTGGCATCCTCTGTTCCTCATGAAATCTCAGTCTTCATCATAGATTGCTGGAGAAAATGCGCTCCCCTCTATTTCTGAAATGGCAAGTGAAGTCTATGTTCGGAGCCAGCTTAGACGGACGGCTGGTAGCTGTCCCCGTGGCCCTGGTGAGGATGGTGAAGTGTGCTCTAGGCTTTGTGGCGAAGGGTTTTATGATTGATTAGTGATGTCTTCCCCGGGTCAAAAATGGCCCCATATTTGCTGACTTTGCCTCTATTTCATAGAGCAGGAGGTTAATACCTAATAGTAGGTAGCTGCCTAGAGTGTCTGCATATCAGCTCACAATTTTACTACTTTTAGGGTAACCAAAATTGTCAAAATTACATATAGAATACTCACAGAGAAAGGTTATGTCTTTCATTAAAATGAAAATGTAACTTTGGGCAAAATTTGACTTTGCCTGGTCAAATTCAGAGTGCTCAGTTAATTGTATCCATGGCATTCTTAGATGCTGATTCAACAGATTCTCCCCGAGCCATAGCTTTTCTTCCCAGAGGCATTTCCCTCAGTTCTAGACTGGTCCCTACAAGTCCTTGAGCTGCTGACTTTAGTATCAGAGGAGAAAGAGAGGCACAGAGTAAAGTGGGAACAAGGGACATGAGTAGGAAAAGAAAAATATGCTGGAACAGGAAAAGTGGTCAGTGAACCCAAAGTAATGAAACTAATATTCTTCTACAAGTGGAAGGTCCTTTCCAATGGCAGCTGCAATTCACACTGAACCAGGGTAATGGGGCTGAGAAAACACGGGCCCCCCGAGAGAACTAGTTTGGAGGAGGGCACTTATATGCTTGTATAATATAAGCTCTAGCGTATCTACTAGGGAGAAAAATCAGTGTTATTATCGCAGTCATAAATTGGATCCTTCCATGTAACTTTAAAAAGAAATGAAAAATTGCAAATTGTATATCTGATAAGGGGTTAATATCCAAAATACATAATCAACTCATACAACTCAATGGCAAAAAAAAAAATCGGATTTAAAAATGAGCAGATGATCTGAATAGCCATTTTTCCAAAGAAGACATATAGATCATGGCCAATAGATGACGTGAAAATGCTCAACGTCACTCATCATCAGCGAAATACACGTCAAAACCACAATGAGATAGCACCTCACACTTGTCAGAATTGCTACCATAAAAAAGACAAGAGATAACGAGGGTTGATGAGGATATGGAGAAAAGGGAAGCCCTGTGCCCTGTTGCTGGGAATGTAAATTGGTGCAGCCACTATGGAAACCAGTATGGAGGTCCCTCAAAAAATTAAAAATAGAACTACCATATGATCCGGCAATTCCACTTCTGGGTGTTTATGTGAAGAAAATGAAACGCTAACTCAAAAAAATATATGCACCCTAATGTTCATTGCAGCATTGTTTACAATAGCAAAGATGTGGAAACAACCTAAGTACCCACTGATGGATGAATGGGCTGATTTAGGCAGGGAGTATTATAGAGCATTTGGTGTGAATGCTTGAACAAGGATGCTCTCTCTTTCTTGTTGGATGTAAGCAAAGAAGCACACGCCCCAGGAACAGCTGTAGCCCTTTTGGACCTCTAGAGGAGGAAGGGTTAGGGTGAGGCCAACCCCACAGGTGGCAGAATAGAGAGATAAAAAGAATTCAGACCTTTGATCATATGGTTGGGCTGCTGGATCAAGACTCTCCTGAACATAACGTTACCTCTGGCCTTTATGAATATGTAAGCATATAAATTTCCTTTGTTATGTAAGCACTACGAGGTAGGATTTCTGTTACTTGAAACAGAAAAAATTTGGGACATGGGCAAACACCCACCCCTGTCCCAACTGGTGTTCCCTTGCAGTGAAGAGAACCATTCCCAAAGCTGTCATGGTATCAACTCATCCATCTTGCTCACAGGGATATGTCCAATGTCTACCAAAGTAAGTGGCACATGATAGACATTCAATAAAGTTTTCCTAATGAAAAAAAAAAAGATGCTGTGTATTTATACAACGGAATACTACTCAGTCACAAAAAAGAGTGAAATCGTGCCATTTGTAACAACATGGATGGACCTTGAAGGCATTATGCTAAATGAAATAAGTTAGACAGAGAAAGGCAAATGCCATATGATCTCATTTACTGTAGAATCTAAAAAAACAAAAATCCCAAACTCTTAGATACAGAGAACAGATTGGTGGTTTGCCAGAGGCGGGAGGTGGGCAGGTGGGTACAATGGGTGAAGGAGCCAAAAGATGATACAAACTTCCAGTTATAAAATACATGTGTCATGGGGATATAATGTATAGCTCTGTGACTAAAGTTAATAATACTATGTTGCACATTTGAAAGTTGCTAAGAGAGTAGATCTTAAAAGTCTCATCACAAGGACAAAAATTTGTAACCATATGTGGTGATGAATGTTAACTAGATTTATTGTGGTGATCATTTCACAATACATACAAATATCGAATCATGATGTCATACACCTGAAATTAACATAATGCTCTATGTCAACTATACCTCAATAAAAAAAGAAATAAAAACTAAACAAACCCCAAAGCTTCATTTTCATAACAGCAATAATCTGGTATAAGACAAAGTACTGGAGACTGAGATAGAGTCTTTGGATGCAGTTTAAAAATCAAACATATCCATCTGTCTCTTTGCATGTCCACCATTCATTCATTCAAAAAAAAAAAATAAGTGGAGAGCTTTGATATAATGAACCAGTAAATGGGAGGGTTATTTGAGAGGCTGGAATGCCTAAAATATAATGAAGGTGCAAGGGGAAACTGCTCTGATGAATTACTGGCTCTAAAAGAAGAAATTGTGCATGCTTATGGGAAACTCTGTGAAAGTGAAACATAAATATAAAACAGACTATCTGGATCTTTCATAAAAAATTTCTAAAGTGGTCCTGTGTCTCCTCACAGCTATTCTCAGTTTCCCCTAATCTAACGCAGCTCCGCCATATTTTATCATCCTGGTAAGAGTATTCCCCAGACTGTGGGGAGAGAACCACAGTTGTAGATGCTTTGACATTCTAACCTTGACCTGAAGTGAGTAAGAACTTCTTACCAGGAGGTAAGAAATTACTAAAAACTTAAAAATGATCCAAAAAGTGTTATCCAGCACATAATACTGTGCATGAAATATGGGTTGATTTCCTTTTTATTTTTCTTAGATTTTAGTAAAGTTTTTAGCTTCCAGGATGCCTGAGGCCATGTGTCTGACGTCCATGGCAAATCAGACAATTCCACCATTCTTTCCATCCATTCCTTTGGTACAGGATATGTGGGCTTCTGGTCATGCATTCTTTATAACTATATTGCCCTTTGCTGAAATATGAGCTAATTTCTGAAGGATAAGAAAAAAATTAATCATTGAGTGGTTAGTGAGGATTTGTGTAGAGAAGTAAAAATTAATTATTGAGTGGTTAGTGAGGATTTGTGTAGAGAAGTTCAGGAGAGGAAAAGTGCTAAAACAGGAGATGGTGTCTCAGAGCAAGGGACTGAAAGAGGCCAGGGTGACTGTTCTGATCATCTAATGCTGCACAGCAAATCACCCCGTTAAGTGAATGGCATAAAACAACCACTGGTTCTGCTCACAGATTCTAAGGGTCAAGAATTTGGACAGGACACAGTGGGGATGGCTGGTCTCTGCTCCAGGATCTCTGGGGACTTAACTGGTAGACCTAAAGGCTGGAGACTGGAATAATCTGAAGGCTGGTCATTCATATGCTGTTGGCTGAGGGTCTCAGTTGCTCTTTATCTCGGCCTCTCCATGAGGTCTCTTTGAATGGGCTAGGTTTGGACTTCCTCACAACTTAGTGGTTCATTTCCCAAAGGAGGAATCCCCAAAAGAGAAGCCAGGTGGGAGCTATATTCCTTTAACATGACCTGGCACCAAAAGTCACACAGCATCACTTCTGCCTTAATCTATTGTTTGCAGCAGTCATCAACCTGCTTGAGCTCAAAGGGAAGGTGAATAGAGTCCACCTCTTGATGGAGAATGGTAAACGGGAAGGTTCTAGAACAGCATGAGTCTAGAGATAGTATTGTGGCTACTTCTGGAAAATACAATGCAGCAGTAATTGAAGTGCAGGAGCCAGTGGGAAAGTGGCTCAAAATGAAGCTGGTGAGGTAGGCAGGGATCAGATTATTCAGAATATTGTATGTTACGTTAAGACTGTTGGTCTTTTTTCTAAAGCACATGGAAAGTCATTAAGAAGTTTACGCACAGGAATATCAAACTAAGGTTTGCTGTAGCACAGAGAATAGACTGGAAAGTAGTAAAATTGGATATGAAGAGCCCAGTTAAGAAATTAGGGTGCTAAATAAGGCAAGATGTAGGTGAGTTTGGACCAGGGATATGGCAAGAGATAGAGAGCAGTGAACAGATTTAAGAAATATATGAGGGAAAATCTAGTGGGTCTGGATATGAGGAATGAGAGAGCGGGTGCTATGAAAAATGACTCCCAATGTCTGGGCTGTGCCACTGTGAGTGTGGTGGTGTCTATCACCAAGGTAGGGAGAACTGGAAGATCATCAGGGTTTGAGGCGAAGAGCCTGAACTCAGTTTTGAGCATCAGAGAGATAAGATTGGACATGTTCAAGTGTGCAGTGGGAATCAAGGGCTGGACGTCCAAGGGGAGGCCAGGGCTGGACGTCTGGACTTGAGTCATCCAAGTATAGGTAGTAGTTGTAGCTGCTAGCATAGATAGGATTTTCTTGAGAGAGTGTAAACATCTGATACAGAATGTTGGTTGAATATAGAAAGGCAATTCTGCAAAGTGGCTAGGGAAGGTGCTGCAGAGAAATTAGAGGGAAACTGAAGACAGGAGCCAAGAGAAAAGGCCCATAGCTCCTGATTGTGTAGAATGCATCTAAGGGTTTACATCAGATGAGGTCTAAACGTGTTCATTCCGGGATAAGACAACTTCTTAGCATGAGATACAGGAACTTGCTTAATGAACTAAAAGGTTTTGTTGCTGTTTGTAATTTTCTAATCTTTCACACTAAAACTAAAATAAAAATTATAAAAGTGGTATGCATTTCGTAAAGCATAATATAATACTGTGCTATATGAATCACAATATTATTTTTTCCACTAAAGGCATCAGAAAATAAGAGAGAGAATGTTTCAATGTCGAGTTGAATATCAAGCCTTTCCTCAGGAACATAATCCATACTATCTTTTCCTTTGAAAAGTCAAATTTTAATGACTTTATTTTCATCTACAGCACTTTTTATAACACATCAGCTGATAATTATTTATTTCTAAACTAGAAAATCCTGTATGTATTGGAATATGCATAATTATGTATGTAACATACATGAAAATGTTCTTCAACCATATTCTGATAATTTCTCTAAAGCACATTTCCATGTCCAGTTGGTCAGTGTTTAAGACATTTACATATATATGTATATGCGTGTATTTTTGTATGCATGCAGGGATACTATTAAGCATAATGTGAATGTCTTTTTCAGAATGAAATTCAATTCAGTGATTCTAAATTAAAGAGAAGAAAAAAGTAATGCTTCATTATACTTTTACAAAGAGCTATATTTTTTATCAAGACTAGCATATTTTTAACATAAGCCAACCACAATATGGTTACAGGTCCAAAATTCCTCATATCTATTTACTTACAAAAATAAATGTGCTTTTCCACTGGCCTTAAAATAATGAGAATAAGAAAACAGGTTAAGTTTTAAAAGGTCTGATTTCTTTTTTTCAGTATTCATAAATGGATTAACTCAATAAAACCACATGTTATGTTTAAAATGCTTAATGGAACAGCAAACAGATACACTGCAAAATATTTTTCGAAGTCAAATACCTATAAGGTTAAAAGTAGTTTCAAGATAATTGCACATGGCCAAAAAAAAGGTGTAGGATTGTAAAGCGAATCACTGCTTTATAAAAAGTTGGAGCAGTTGGTAAATGTAGTGACTGATAAACTTTAGTGGGATATAATTGCCCTAGTCAACCTCAAGAATACAATGACTAAATAACAAGAAAACAAAGTCAGTATGTCATTATGCATGTAACAGTAGTGTGTCAACTCCCAAAGAAAAATTAAAAAAATCAAATCATTATGGGAAAACCAAATTTCACTTAATTTTAAATGTATTCTTATAATTAATTATAAGATATTTTATCAAAATGATTAACATGTATATATGTTTAGTGACTTTTAAGCTGGTGACCCACGGGTATAATATATTCGGTCTAATTTTATTTCCAAACTTTTATACTGAGTTGTCTAACTTCAGGGGAATTGGGAAGAAGCACAGGTTGTTTGCTTAGATCATCATATTCTAAACTGCAAGAAAATGTTGGTAGCCCACCGCTTACACTACTGTATACATAGTGTTCGCTTCTAAGAATCCTGATAAGATGGACATGAAATAGAATTGTAATTAGAGAGAGGCTGAACCATCAGAAAGTAGGTGGGTACTTAGTCATCAAGAATACCTGCTGAGCCCCAGGCAGAGTTAGTACTTAACTTAGCTGCATGCTGTGCTTCTACTACTTGTA
Source organism: Balaenoptera musculus (assembly GCF_009873245.2). Taxonomy (NCBI): domain Eukaryota; kingdom Metazoa; phylum Chordata; class Mammalia; order Artiodactyla; family Balaenopteridae; genus Balaenoptera; species Balaenoptera musculus. The sequence continues at coordinate 894,514 of NC_045805.1, forward strand.
TTTCTGAAAATAACTATTATTCAAATCACTAGTAGCCATCCAATTAAAAAAATAACCAATGTATCTCACTTGAACAAGTATAATATGTCAATTGATCCAGTGACAAAGTTTATGTTAAAAGAATGGTCTACTGACATTGGTGTCAGGCTCAATATAATGGTCTAGGACACAAGACAGGAAAAGTCAAGAGTCAAGGCCAATATGAGCTTTTGGAAGAAGGCTGAGTATTAGGAGATGACAGTAAAGCCGAGTTTTGGTTGCTTTAAGGAACAGCATGTAAGAGCATGGATGCGAGAGGAGGCCCTCGGAAGGAACAGGTGGCCTGTGACCTACAGGTATGAACAGCAAAAAGCCTCAATTCAAGGACCATTACTGATGGTCAGTGATGTCGATATGCCCAAAACCAAGACAGGCAAGACAACAAGTTCAACTGAAATTTGGGAAAACATTAATGACATTTAAAACCTATTCAGAAAGTTCCTTTACTGGTATATGGAGTTAATTCAGGGTTCTGTGCTGAATGATCTATGGAATTTACAAAGTTACAATCATTGAGCCAATCAGCTTGATCTAACTAGCTTCTTTTTTCCCTTCATTTGAGAAACACTCCAGGTCTTGCATATAGAATAAAATCCACCTAAATGGTCTTTTAAAAAAGGCTGTTTTTCCCTCTCTGAATTTTGACATGTTGCTTCTCTCTCTGAATTTTTAACGAATATAAATATATATGCTAACATTCTTTTAAGGGACTCAATGCACTTCAGAGACATACAACGGGATTCTCTAAGTGCATAGGGAGTGCTATGAGGAATATATTTTTTTACAAAAGAGGCAAGTGGCAAAAGTTGTAGTTGAGGGAGCTCTAATTTACTGTCGTTTCCCATTGGTTTGAAAGAGTCATTATAGCTCCTAAAAGAAACAACCTTCATACAGGAAGTTCTGGCTTGCTATCCTGTTTGGTTAGTTCCTGAGCAGTAACTTGGTGTGATACACTACATTCAAGCCAAGGCAGCTTCTGGGTAATAGATGGAAAAACAGAAGCCCAGAGACATTCACTTCCCTTCAGAGTCTGGGCATATATAGAGCAAGAAAGAGAGACCACTTCTTTTTATGCCAAAACAAATGATAGTTTCAAAAGACCACCCATACTTGCTATGTTATTTTGTTTCTTCTGTGTGCAGCCAATTTAATAGTTTAATATATATATATATATATATATATATATATATATATATATTTAAATACACAAAGACCCATTAAGCTAGGGAAAACGTCTTATATTTGAACTACCTAATGCCGAACTGGTTGGCCACAAATAGGTTATATAACAGGATGAAAGCGAGACATTTCGGACAGAGGTTTAAATTCAAATAACTTGGTGGGAGGTGGTGGTGAGGGTAGTTTTGAAGCTTTAGAACAAATAAGATTTTCTGGTTGGTTCTATTGCAGGAATTATTTTAAAAAATAAAAAGGAAGGAAGAGAGAAAACTACCTTCCTGTGGTTTGGTCAGTCCTCAGACTATTTTTAATTAATTCTTCAAAACATTTCCAACACTGCTCTTGTTTTCAACTTGTTTGAACTTTCATGTTCAAAATTATTATTTTAGGCTTTCTTGTTATACAGTCACCCTTCAACTTCTTCTCCCTAACTGACTCAAGATAGTGGTCTTTTGGATTTAATAGACAGCTCTAACAAAATCTAAGTTTTCACTGATTTTCCTTTATTTTTTTTCCCCAATCCAGCAAATGATAACCTATCTACTCTTCCCAGGTTGACTGTAGACTCCCATTTTCCTAGATGAAGCAAGAAATACTTTAGACTTTTAGAATATATTGCTTCTTATGTATTTCTTCTAATGCCACATTTGTACTGGTTTAAACATTTTAAGGGTGACCTACAACCAAGCCGGCAGTAATGCCCAGACCTTGTGGGTTCGTAATAAATAACGCACTGAACTCAATATTTCTGATGGCAATGACACTGAAAAGCAAGAGCAAATACTTGATAATGTGACTTGGGGAGAACTGAATTTCGGCCAGACAAGGGCTGTGGTGATCGAGGCAGTCCCGGTGGTATAATTTTAGCTTTTGCAGAATTTTCCATTGCTTATTTTCAGCACTACTGCTATTTCATCATTTCCATGATTGCTCCCCCAGCACTGACTGACGATTTTATTGGATGCAGAAGGGGCTGAGTTGGATTATATTTCACTGAACAGCTACACCGCCTGTGTAAAAACAGTCTTTAGAAATGAAATAATCCCATCTAATTGACTGAAGAGAAACAATAAAGCCAGTTGGTGTGAGGTAGACAACCCAAATCCAGAGCACAGACTAAGTTTTCACCAAATTAAGATCTCTGACATTTATAGATGATCATTTCCATCAGATGGATGGAACTAACTATGGATTACATGTTTTGCCACTTTGTAAGGTACAGTGTTTCTTATTATTTTATATTTAACATAAAGGTTAGACTCATTAAATACTTAATAAGCATAAAGTTTCTAGGAGTTTATGAACTGCTGCTCTTTTCCATAACGAATTTATATCAAACTGGAGGACCCAGTTTGAGGTTGAAAATGAATCCCTCCTTATGTCCTATCCTGAATAGAGCATTGTGCTATTAGCGTTTCCGTAATAACAAAACATCTCTTTAGACTGTGTTGTCATCTAGACGTATGGATGGCTTGTAGTTTGAAGAGGGATATAGGCTATTTTTATACTGAAGAACACTGGAGGTTTCTTCCTCATTTTTCTTCTGAGGTTTTGTATGACATTTGATAGCTCATGCCATACTGTTATTTCACATGCTAATAAGGCAAACTGATATTATTTCAGGAACGTCATGTCACTGACACTATTCCACGGAAGCACCGTGTGCTCATTGCTTCACAAGTTTTGTATACATGTAACATTCTTTCTCATCTTTGCAAAGTCACCTGAAGAGCCACTGGTAAAGCAGGCTCTCTTGCAATAGCCGAGAAGTGGATGGTGCAAACGAATCAGAGCAGGTAATACGTTAGGCCAACCTCAGAACTTTGCTTGTCTGTCCTGGTTCCTTTGTACCATCTACTTATTGGATATTCCAGGACAACTCGCCGTGCCCTGGAGTACCTCCCTAGCCTTTAAATCCTGATTTTTTTTTCTTTTCATGCTCATCTCAGCATTCACAAAGTCTCTTTTCAGTAGAAGGGAACTATGGAACAGTCAATGAAATCAAGCCTATCCTGTAACAAGAGGATGAGAAACAAGATCGTTGGTGCTAGGAAAATCTGGCAATTGTTACAGGGGCTCAAAATCTTGGGCTAAAGGGAAGGACTCAGGAAACGCAAACCAAATCCACAGAACTGAAATAGCAACTAGCAATCAACTATGAGGCAAGAGGTCTGCTAGCTGCCTTCCACAGAGTATGTCTAATTCTTCCAGAAGTGGATACAGGATGGTTTTTATTGTGACCATTTTACATTTGAATAAAACTGAAGTTCAGAGAAGTCCAGTATCTTTCCCAAGCTCACAGAACTAGTAATTGTTGGAGCTGGGAACCTAACCAGGTCAATCTGATTTAAAAGCCTACATTCTAAGTAGCACGTTATGCTGCTTCTAGATAACTCTAGTGGGCCCAAGGCTTTTGCACAATAAAGAAGGCAAAAATAGTTATGGGAACTAGGATGGGAAGTTCTAACAAGAGTGGGTTAATGATGAGCGAGGGCCTGGTAAGTTTTGAGCGATTCCCCTGAGATCACGGGGAGGGGGGAATGGGTCTCACATCTGAGGTGGAGTTGCGTTGGCAGGTCTGGCTTAAATAGTCTCCCAGAATCTTGGCAATGGAGGAATTACTGAGTAGGGAACCAGGAAGCTAATTACACATCATAAATAGGAGAAAGGTTATCCAGTTAGGCTGTTTAGGTATGGTTTGGTCTTGGTACCTGGCTACGATACGGGGGAAACAATGTCTCTCTCTTGAATATCTTGGGGTCAGGGACAGATTCAGGTACAGGAGAGAACAAAGCCTAATTTCTCATTTTTTTGGGGGGCTTCCTACTCTTTTTCTTTCAATTTGTTCAATATTGGCTTCTGCAGGTGATGTTAATATAAATACTACTTGTAAGAGTGATCCCTCTTACATTGGCAAAGTCATTGCCAGTAGAGCGCAAATCACTCCCGATTAACACACGGGTCGGTAGGCAATAATCAGCTAATGAAAACTTTTGCATTCTGTGCATGATTTTAAAAAGGACCATACATTTAGAAATGGCAATGACTCTCATCAGATGTTCGTGAGCAAAGAAAACCAGTTATACATTCCACGGCACTTCAGTGATTTAAAGAATTTTACTGGCAAATAGCAATACTGCTTGAAGAACTGCTGAAGCAGGTGTAGAAACTAGTTGTCTATTATTTTGGCTACCAATTCCTTTAACTATGAGAATCTGTACAGATCTTCTTGCCCTGATGAGATTGTGAAATCTTCCATAACTTTTCAAGTAAAAGGTAAAGCAGAATTTCTATGTAAATTAATCTAATTGTTTAAGCAAGACTATAAATCTTATTCTTGCAGCAATAAAAGTGGTTCGGCTTTAATTTTTTTGTACACTTGAAATACCTTAGTTTCTCTTTATTAGCTAGTCTTAAAAATGAATTCCTATTGAATTAGGGGAGTCTTACTGTTTCTGTTTTACAGGTAAACAATCTGAGGAACTTGCAGGTCGTGACTTATGTTGTATTACACACTACATCTCTACCACAGCCTGTACCCAAATTCCCAGCAAGGCATCCTTTGGGCTGTGGATTATCTCAATGAGATGCTCCATCACTGATTTTACCTCCATGCTCTTGGCAAACATGCATCAATTCTATTTATCTCCTGCCTGGCATTTTGATATGGCCTTTCATGAAATGAAAGAGATCTTCAACAGAGAGCCCTAGGCATCTGCGCTCCCCTTGAGAGAACAGGAGGACAGGACTAATCTCATGACATTAGACAGAAACCTTCATCTTGATAACACTCCAGGGACATTAAGCAAGTATGCATATGCACACACTTGCCCACCTCATTGGGTGGTCCACGTTTTCCGCCTCACTTGAAAGGCATCACCCTTGCCCAGGCAGCCTCCAACTCACCTACCAAGGTCTGAATTGCAAAACAACCCATCAAGATAAAATAGCCACTGCCACCTTTGCTCCACATGACACAAATAAAGACCGGCTATTTAGAAATCAGATGGAGATGTTGGACAATTCATGATGTTTGAAGGGGACCAAGTGAAAACAATTTGAAAAGTATGGTAAGGCTGATGTACACAGCAAGTGTGACTCACCTCTAACATTATCCTCAGCCTCTCCCCCAAATCTGTATCTATCCTTATGCTATATTTTTTACTTTGCTATCATAATGGCTAAAATTCCATCACAAATTATTTCTGTGCATCAAAATTTACCGGTTGCCAAGGAGACTTACATGACCATCAGTCACCCATTCACTGTATGTTATCCCATCAAAATCCAGTCCTCGGAAGAGCTAGTCCAAACTGGCCCGGCCCCAAGTCTTCTCTCTGAGTCAATGCCACCACCAGAAACCTGCTTTTCAGACTACAAAATCTAGTGGCCGTGTTTGACCCCATATCCAAGGCATCACCAAGCACTGCCGATCCCTGTTTATTCTTCCCCCACATACACCCAAACTGAACACTTCTCAGAAGTACCACTGGAATAAGCTTGACCTAAGTCACAGCTGTCTCCCAGCTTGACTTTCGACTTTCCACCCGCTTCTGAACCATCTTCCCTTACAGTCCACTCTCCACTCAGCAGACAGAATGATGGGGAAGAAAAGGGAACAAAATCAAGTCAGCATCTCTTCCCTAAAAGCACGCCCATGGCGAGCAGGGCTCTTCTCCCCACCGGGCTGCCACCACTTTCCCCCTTTCACTCTCTGCTTCAGCTGTACTGGCTTGTCTTTTTTCTTGTCTTAAAACTGATAAGCTCTTCCGCCTCTCAGAGTCTCTGTGCTTGATGTGTTCTGCTTGTAAGGCCCTCCCCCAAGTCTTAGAAGATGTCTCTCTTCATCACTCAGTCTCAGCTCAAGTCCACCTCTTTGGGAAGTTTTCCTAATTCTACCAGTTAAAGTGGATTCCCTCCTTCCCCTGGGACTCTTCCTATCCCCACCAGTCACCTCGCCCTTTCCTTTTCTTCATGACTCTGACCGCTCACTATTGGCTTATCTGTTTTTTTTTTTATTTTTTATTTTTTTGGCTTATCTGTTTTTATGCATGTCTTTCTTCCCATGGGAGAAGGTAAACTTGAAGGCGGGAATCTTGTGTTTTCATTACAGTGGTTTCTTCAATGGAAGCTGGCATATAGTAGGTGCTCAATAAACAGTGCTCATCCACCATCACAATGCGTTCCTCTGAACACCCAGCTGTGATCAGCTGCTCTGGGTGACGGAGTTCGCCTGAGGAAGAACGGAGCCCACTTTTGGGCCTGGAGCTCTTAAGGGAGGAGAGGAAGGTCAGTGAGGTGTTGCTGTGGGGACCAAACACTGTATCCATCTACAGAGCCATTTGGGACCTGCCAGAAGAGATGGCAGCTTCCTCCTATAATCCTACTTATTTTAAAACCTGGGCAATAGCTGAGCTAAGGATGAAGGATCTGGTTTTGAATCCTTAAATAGATGACTATTTCTTCATCTATAAAGTGGGCATAATTATGCTATCTCATAGGATTGTAAATGGGTATAAAATACTCAACACAGAGGCTAATTTATAGCAAGTGCTCAATGAAGAAAACTCCCTCCTATGCTCCTCCCCCCTCCCCCATCCCACAGAGATGATTACTTTTAGAATTCAATTATATTCGGGGTTAATTAAGCTTAGAACCACCATTTAAAGTAGTTTCTATGGGAAATTATATACCTAAACAACCAACTCCCATATAAATGCCTTTTGGAATACAACCTGGTTGCACTTTGAGAATTACTTGTCATGAAAAGTATTTGTGCTTACATTTTGTTACCAAGCTGCTTCTATGTACACATTTTCTCAGGGTCCTCTTTTTCCAGCACTCATTCCATTGTTAATGAACAATTGACTTAAAGCCTATGTTCACTGTACAAATGGGACAAAGGCAGATGTGTAATTCATTCTATTTTTCTTAGAAACAAGAAACTAAATATAAACAAGAGTAATTCAATCCTGATGAAGAGTAATCACTATGCTTTATAATACAACGGAAACAAAAGGAATACAGAAAAACTTGTTACATTCGAATTGTATCTGAAAGGCTTATGTGATAGGCTGTGAAGGACAATTACATCCTAATTTATTCTAGTTTCTGTTATTTACTCTGTTTTTCGTTAGTGAAATATTCTTGCCTGTGAAAGCTGCTTTAATCTTGGAGATGAATAGTTAAATAGGATGAAGCATGCAATTAAGTTTTTCCTTTTTACAATTTTGATTTCTTAATTATTTCTTTTAGTTACAAGAAAATGTTCAATGTATAGATCTTATCAATACAACTATTGGCTGCCTCAAGAAAACAGTTCAAGCCATACAGAGTGTAAACTGAGTTTACCAAAACACAAAGCAAAAACAAAAACACAAAAACCAACAGAAGCTGTTTTCTCAGGAAGCTTCTAAACTATTCTGTAATACTATCCAGAGAGCATGTCTTTCTATTGACAGACATATGTTTGAAGAAATACGTTTCTTTACGTTGAGAATAAAATAATATATGTATACCACATGACATTTAAAATAATTATGTTCTAACGAAATTCTTATTGTATTTCCTTCCTATTCAGAGATATCTGAAGAATTTAACTTCTCACTTGATTATCTCTTCCACCACCCAACTTGCACTCTTTACATGGGAAGTTTCCTGAAAGAAACAAATGTGAACTAACCTAATAATTATTTTATTGCTTACTGTAACACAATGTACTTTTGATTTTAAGGAGGTCCTATGATTTTATTACAATCTTACAATTGTACAATTGCAGGGTTTTACATAGTTTATTTCATGATGACAGCATAAACATATTAAAAAATTGAAACATAAACTAAGAACAGAAGATGATTGTGTGAATATAATGAATACGTTTCATGATATAAAGACATATAAAACTTGGAGCTAAATCTATTTGTCAAAGGGAGAAAAAAAGCAAACCCACTCTTAATATTTCTCCTAAGTTCTCTAAGTTTCATCTGGGGACTCTGTTGAACCTTCTAAATTACTTATATATATAAAACAATTCTGTCCTCAGAGAGCTAATAGGGACAATTTTTAATTATATGTTTTGCTCTTTGCATATATGTGATTAGTTTTCTTTATAGCAGTTCAGTTCGAAAATTTTACAGATAAGTAATAACAATAACATTATTGCACTAGATCAACTTTAAATAAATGTCTTTCAAATTTGTGGCATGAGACATGACGAGGTATAGGAAATAAAAGAGTTTCCTTTTTTTTTTTTTAATTAATTAATTTATTTATTTATGGCTGTGTTGGGTCTTCGTTTCTGTGCGAGGGCTTTCTCCAGTTGCGGCAAGCGGGGGCCACTCTTCATCGCGGTGCGCGGGCCTCTCACTATCGCGGCCTCTCTTGTTGCGGAGCACAGGCTCCAGACGCGCAGGCTCAGCAACTGTGGCTCACGGGCCTAGTTGCTCCGCGGCATGTGGGATCTTCCCAGACCAGGGCTCGAACCCGTGTCCCCTGCATTGGCAGGCGGATTCTCAACCACTGCGCCACCAGGGAAGCCCGAGTTTCCTGTTTTTAACGCCTTCTGGCTTAAGTGCAAAACACGGGTATAGATTCATGGTAATTCTCACGACTGCTTTGAGGAGTCACAAATGACTGTTTCTGAAATCAGTTCATTAGTTTATCTAATTTATTATGTCCATCCAGAAACGCCTTCCACAGAAGAAACAGCAAAGCTGTTCTTTCATATTTAACTACTAATTAATTAGCAAGACTTCAAGTTGCTCACTATTACTAGAACAGCAATATAGTTTTTATGTTCAATAAGCTACATCACCTAATATTTTGAAGAAAGATGCTATTTAAGTGGGTAAGTCCAAGACTATCGCAAAGTATACTGACCCTTTAATAGCAACAACATAATGAGTGAAGCTAGCATCTGTACCTCCAAAATAAAAACGTAACATCGACATGCCTATTAACAGAATGAGAAAAAAACTAATTAAAGCAAATTAGCCTAATGTGCACAGCCTGGAAAAGACAGATTACTTCTAAAAATCGGAGAAGTTAATGTTACCCATATGGGATATGTTTTTGGCATTTTTCATATAAATTGGACAGTTTTAGAGGATAAATATGGTACAAAAGTCCTTACAGGCAATTATGTCTTTACAATGCTGGTGTCTGACATCATAAAAGTATAATTTTAATTGCTATTAATTGCATTAAGTCTAGTCTTATTGAGTACTTAATGCCATCTCTGACAGTAGTACTAATTTATATACTTTAATGAAGCTTCATGGTAGAAGTCTGAAATTATAGCGCTACTAAAACTACGTCTTAAACAGTACGTTTTATCTGTCAAGAAGTACTAGATACAAAGGCACGTCACTGGGTATTTTTTCTTTAAAAACATGTTTGCATTTCCCCTGCTTTTTTTGTGTGTGATAAAGCGATGTTGCCAGGGTTTTTTGTTTTTTTGTTTTTTTCCTGTAAGATAATTTTTGAAAAATGCTTCTAGTAATGTTTACTACACATTTAAAACAGCTGCTGACTCTCCGGTGTGTCAGGTCTTGAAATATATCTGATAAAATACCCAAAATGATTAACTTGAAAAATTTAGCTACCATAATTCCAGGCATCTGATCTTCTTCAGAAGAGAGTAGTCATTTATAACATATAAAAGGTGAAGAGATACAGAGTAAATAACAAATAGCATAAAAGGCAGAAACATTTTGGAATAAAGCAACAGGATAGATAGCTCTACCAACATTACATTTATCAGTTGGCGTTCGTAGTAATTCTAGTGCCACTGGTTACCAGAGGTCTCTAATGTTAGTGTGATTTGCATTATTAAATTATGAGAAATTCATTCATCTCAATCAGTGCTAGTTTCAATATTTGTGAATTAGTAATCTGCCCGGCTGCACTGGGAGAATGCATCCATTATTGCCTTTTCAATTTGCTTTCATGTTCATTGACTAAAAACATGCTATTTGAAATGGTAAAGACACCATACATGAGAGAAACTGAGGGCAAGGGAAATCTTTGCTCTCAGATACTGAGACTTTTGGTAAACTCTAGCCTGTTATCTCTGGTCAGAAAGGCACGGTTAATAAAGCGAACGAACACAAATGTCAGGTAAAATATGTCATGTACTTTTATATGCCCTATCGATTTTTCCTATAATTAAAGGGGTGAACGCACACTGTTTAGTAATAATGAAGCTAGATCTCCTTTTGAGAATTTTTTAAAGGTTTAGCAAAGTCAGTTCCAGCCTGTTGCCTTTTGGTAAAATACCTTTGCTCAAATTTCCCTAGGGATATCTAAGTAAAAGGCAGGATTGTGAGGGGCGGAAAGCTGAGAATTTTAGAAGTCTACAGAAGTTTCAGTTTCCTTAAGTTCAGCATCCATTGCCTGTGAAAAAGGGGTGGGGCTAAGACCTCTGGAAATAGACATCTGTCTTTCCATTATAGCATCATGGCTGGCAACAGAAGTGACTCCTTCAATGCTGTGCTGTCCTTTGCCATCTTAGCCTAACTTCGAAGGCTATTTTAGAGTTTCTTCACTCTTTCTTCACTCTTTCACGCTGAGAGTATCGACCAATTAGTGCTACTTTATGTAATGCTTTTCATGACACTGACACTGGTCCATAAGGAATTAGACTGAGACCACCAACCCATTTTGCATGGGCCAATGAGTAGCCATTGGTTGGTGACAACTTTTGATCACACCTGCGTTTGGGTTCAAACCAATTACTTAACGGTGAGAGTTTCCATACCACCTGACTAGGCCTGTGTGTCATTCGGGGACCCAGGTTAATTAAAACAACAACTAGGTGGAAAACGTTTACATAACTTATTTCCACTGCTCGGCTCACCACGCTCACTGAAATGGAAAAGGCAAGCTAGTGCAAATCAATATTGAAGCGGGGAGGTATGCTCCCGTTTGCAATAAGAAGAGGAAAAGGATCAGTCTACACTGAAAGATGGGGAGAAAGTAGCGTCTTGATATTTTTGAGAAGAAATTAGAGGAGGAGTTTTTCTTTTTCTTATGGGAAAAAAATATTTTGTAGAATAGTTCATTTAATGTGTATGTCCTTTTGCCTTAAAATTCTTTCCTAATTATGAAAGCAATTCATGCTAAAGGCTGCATTCTTAAGCATACAGAAAAGCCTCCCCTAATCACTTATAATCCCACCACAGAGGTAACAAATTATTGTTAATAGTTAGCTGAACACCCCTCTCGTTTATTTTATTTGCATGTGCTTTTACCTCATGGAATCGGTCACTTTCTACTGCTCTATTGTCTGCTTAGGAAATATTTTGTGAAGCTTTTTTTTTTTTTCAATCAATAATGCAATTCCACGATTCAGGCATTTTGCTTTTCTTCTTCTCTTCCTTTCTTTCTTTCAAATTGTCTGATTGGCTCTCTAAGGAAAGGAGGCAAGGAGTACTGCGGTTGAATACTGATGTTTATTTATTATTATTAGTTTTTAATTTTCGGGTTCCTTTAGTTGTAAACTTCAGGAAGTAGGCTGTGCGTGGGCTTCTGTTAGCAGTAGCAATCTACTGACAATGGCTCCTTGCCTGCTGGCTTATGATTATACAAAGGGAAAATCCAGTTCAGTGGGATTTTATACGCAATTCTCCCCTGTGGCTTTAGAGTGGCTCTGTGTCACTCCTGTAGAATCAAATATCTTGACTTTAGGACAGTAATCTTTTCAGGTTCAAAGACATATGGCTCTGGTTTCTGTAATCTGTTGGCTGGAATGTGGTATTCGTCTATGAGATCTGATTGAGGATACCGGACTGCTATTCAAGGAATTTAGAAAAATAACTTAAGTCAGGGGAACTCAGAATGAGATACAAATTCTAAGAATATTTCTAAGATTTCTAAGAATATATAAGTATATTTACTTGTATGCATGTGGTTTATTCATGGTCACTCTGAACTTGCTTACTTGTATTGTTTCAGTGGGTCTAGGCTGTACATCCAAAAATCCTTAGATTTCCTTATTATTTATAACGTATGATGAGCTTGGATGAAGCTTAAAGAACACACTTTAAAAGTATCTTTAATAGAATATGCACTTTTATAGAGGAAATATGTACAAGCTTAAAAGAACCCTCTTTTTTCGTAGCTGTTTACCACTATGCATTGCATACTAAAGAAGATACTTGCATGTGTAATAAGCAGAGGTTAGCCCTGATTAGACTCTGAAAATGTTGATAATTTGGCAATGAATTATTTTTATATGTACCGTAAAGCAGAAATACTCCTACATATGACTCAGCTTAGTTTTAGCAAGTATATTACTATGTCTGAAACTAATACTACTATATTTCTTGTAAATAATATTTATCTGTGCATCACATTATATTTAATTAAGTCTGACCTGTTTGTCAATTATTCCAATCACTTAGGTGTTCATTTTTTTCAGACGTAAGCATCACAAGGTAGGTCTTGGTGGGGCAGATCTATTCTCTCAGAACATTTTGGCAGGTTAATACCAATAGCTGTATGCAAGAGATTGAGAATCGCTAATGATCTAGATAGCTAACGTAAGGTGGTTTATGATGTCGTAGCCCTCTCATCTTACGGGCATAGACAGCCAGCTTGACTTAACATTAATTGTTTCATATCCACAGTCATCTAAAACTTAGTGAGGAAAAACTAAAAGAAAGAAAGCTGATTAAGCTGAGATGTCATAAATGATTTTAAGATGCAAGCATATTACTGGGATATTGGCATCATCCTTTTGAAAACTCTTAGTTTATTTATCTCTTTATCTATTTATTTATTGGCCGCACTGTGGCATGTGGGACCTTAGTTCCCTGGCCAGGGATCGAACCCGCGCCCCCAGGAGGGGAAGCACAGAGTCTTAACCACTAGACCACCAGGGAAGTCCCGAAAACTCTTAGTTTAGGTAGCTTTATAGATATGCTAAAGAAAATTTCTAAAGATTTTTCAGCAGCTTGTAAACCAGTATTTATAAACCAGCTTGTAAACCAATCCATACTTCCTAATAGGTACTTTATTCTTACTATTTCACTCTTTATACCTAGGCTGAGAGATACACCGTTTGGCCAACAGCTGAAGCGAGCTCTCCTCCAAACACAGTTTCCAGGAAAACACCATCTGCACTCTTCTTCCATTTCTTTTTGTGCCTCAGGACACAGAGCTGTTCCCTTTGGGTTTCAGGACAGGTGCCTTTCCTTGGAAATTGTAATCTTGGTGCAGTGCCCTCCACTTCCCAATGATCCTTTTCACTCTCATCTCCTTGAGCACATAAATAGCTCCCAATAAATGCTATTAAATTAATAAACAAGTGAATGGGACCTGTGGGTCTTAACGTCAGGACTTGGGGTTTAGAATCTCAGAAAAGAAGGTAAGGCAAAGATGTCCTAATCACTAAAGGGGCACTCCATTGGGCAGGAAGTGAGAAAACATGAAGTGCCCGGTCCCAGGATGCTGATGGATTTTGGGCAGAGAGAGTTGTCTCTGGTACTTCGATTCAGTACTGATCAACTCATCCCAACTTCCTCAAGAGAGGGCACTATAAAAAATATGAGTAGAGTCCCTTTCGGGTGTCTAATAAATAATTATATCCATGGCAATAAAAGCAGAGCTGTGTGACCTTGGGCAAGTTAGTTAACACATCTGTATTTCAGTTCCTTCATAAGCCGGGAGTAATTAGGATACCCTTTTAGAAGGAGATTGTGAGATTTAAGTGAATAATTTCATGCAAAATATCCAGAAGAGTGCTTGGTACATAATCTGATTCAATTAATGTTAGATATTATTATTATTATTATTATTATTATTATTCCATCATCATTATCATCACCTGCCACAAGAGAAATGGTGGCAATAAAGACAACTGTACTGTTCCTGGCTTGCATTCTCACCAACTGGCCTTTGCAGACAGCATTAGGCAAAGGCAGAGGAAGAAGAGAGAGCTGTTGCCACTGCATTAAAGCCCCAAATGGGTGAATAACCACAGCTTGGTGGAAGATTAGCAGAAGTGATAGGTAAGGGGTTGCTAGGAGAGGATGATGATTAAAAATGGAAGGATTTAAGATGATATATTATATTATGTGGAGAGAACTAGGCTATGATAATGATGGCACAGCAGGAAATACGATACAGGCAAAATAAAATAAAGCAAAAGGAATTAGAGAACATTAGGAAGTTCAAGAAGTAAAAAGATACGACAGTGAAGGAAGGCGTTCGATGAAATGAGATAGGGAGGCTGCAGAGATACCCAGGGCGTGAGGACAAGAAGGGAGAGATCCTATTTCTTTTGGAAATTGGGCTGGGAGTTTTAATTTCTTTTGACTCTCATTTTTAAAAAATCCATTTCCTTTTCTAACCCCCTACCCCATTTAATTACTAACCTACCCATGTTTCCATCTCCAGCTCTCGCCCCTTTGTCTTTCTGCAGCTCAGCATCCTTCTCTGTGTCTCTCCAATGATATCACTGTGCTTTCCTCCCATGTCTGTGTTTCAACGTCTTACCCCGGGAGCTCCTCCTTCCGCCCTTATGACATTTGCTTGAACGCTGTCACTCATCCAGAGAAAAAAGATTTTTTTTTTTTTTTTTTTTTGCTCGGCACCATTAAGCTAAAGGAAACTGGAAATGTGTACTTCAGCTATGACATTTTCCTTATGCTGTTGTCTGACAGAAATTTAGAAAAATAACGAAACCAAAAGGTGATTCTGTCGGAGTTCCGCATTTTAAATGGCACGCTGAAGGACAGCACCGTATGCATAGGTACAGAGCGGGTTTCTCGTTCTGCAGGTTTCCACTGTAACCGGTGACCAAGTGGATCCAGTGAATAATGGTCAAGGCTGTGTAAAAGGATTGTCAACCAGAGAAACCGGGAAGCACAATTTCTTTGAATTTGTATCCAACTGAGAGAAAGGTTGTTCAGCCCCACAGTCAGGTGTAGTGCACGATGCCAGGGGGAGCAGCCTTTTATGCCTCCCCCAGGGGCTCCGGCTGGTTGTTTTCCTCATCGGATTCCCTTACACTATTGCAAAGGTAGCTCTGTTCACGCTTCCTGATTGCCAGGGGCTTGGGACGATGCAAAGCGCAGGACATCTGGCGTCAGACAGCCTAGATTCCAACCCCGCCTTCGCCACTTACTAACTCTATGACCTTGGGAAGAGAACAGATGGGGACATGGCCAGAGGAGTAGATGGAGGTCAAGGGCAAAGCAGAAAATACTAGAAGGGAGCCAGGTTTAGGCCAGAATTTGATGAGTTTTGTTTTGAAATTCTGTTGCGACTTCAAGGAAGATACGTTATAAACGGAGATACGAATTCAGGGGATTTATGAGCACTGGAAAAACTTTTGGAAGAAAATAACATATGTTCATTCTCCCGTCATTGCACAGTAACTGCGATTCATATTTTGGTGAATTTCTTTATAGATCTATTCAATATTTCCCACTAAATGCCACGTAATAAACACGTGCCCGTGTCTATAGATGTATGTTATCATTTAACGGCTGCATATAATTTCCTATGTTCCCTATTAATCCTGGCGATTTTGGAGCTCTAAGTATGATTCCCAAGAAAACATACAGAGAGAGAACATACGTGACAGGAGAAAGGAGAGGGCGCTGTGGCGGAGGGTGGGAAGATGTGTCTGGAACAAGAGGGAAAGCGAACATCCCACGGTGTTCGTTGTAGACTGGACCAATGGAAGTTTGGAGTGTACTGAAGAGGCGTCATGGAGACTCATATACCAAAGAAAACTTTCCTCCACTGCATGTTGAGAGGAAAATGTTGTTAATGGTCTTCAGAAAACAGATGAGGTTGGGGTTAGGAACAAATGAGCTCCTAGAGATGTTGGCAGGCACAGAGCAGAGCTGCAACCCTTGGAAGAGGCCAAACTTGCCAGAGAAGTGGGATACAGATGAGGCAACACAGTGGGGGATGCGGGATGGAGAAGGTCAAAGATGCACAAAGAAAAGTTGGCCTCTGAAAGCACTGGGGACATTGTGTCCTTCAAGAGAGAAAGGAAGGAGAAGTGAGCTGAAATGAAGATTTTTGAAGTGCAGAAGAGGAAAGATGAAGGAAATCCGCCGCCTTATCTTGTCAGTGGACAGAAGAGGCTGACAGAGATGAGGTGAGTGGAAGAGCCACTTTGGAACATGCTTTAGGCAGTCAACAGAAATCCAAACCAATGGCCATCCAGCCAATCAGAGTCCTAATAGGATAATGTGAATTTGTAGCCCACTGAATCGGTGCATTTTGACTTTGGCTAGTGGGTCTTGCCAAGTATTTGGGTGGAGCCAGAACTCTGGGCTCTGTCCTAGATTGAGGCACATGAAAAACACATAAAGGAGGAAAGCAGGTAATTAGAGGTAGGTGAAGAAAGAGAAAAGGAGACCTTAACTAGAAGAGCAACGGAAAAGTATTGAATTATAGGCTGCACTTGCTTTAAAAACAACCATGATGTCACACTCAAAAGCTGTAAAGTAGATAAATGATGGAGTGTTATTCACATTATAAAAAGATTCTTTATGTTACGAAAAAACCCACCGCTGGCTTCTCTCTGATGCTCGTTGTTTATTTAAAATACAATTTGCCTGAAAAATATCAATTTGCAAGCATTTTTCTGAGACACACTTATCCGAAGTAAGGTTGACTCCCATTGTTCTGCTTATGCAGAAATTAAAGCAAGGGTGGGTCGTGCATAGATTTAGGACTTAGTGCATCATCAGTTTCCTTGCAGGCTCTGCGGATGTGGTTTTCCGTGAGCTGTTTAAGCCCTGATCTGTTCCCTTCATTCATAAAACCAAGAGAATAATCTCTGCCTATTTCAGAGATGGAGATTATTTTACCTAGTGATGATTAATGACCTGATATCAGTAAAGCAGTCTCAGCTACTTGCAGATTCAAAAGTACGTGTCCCGAGATCCCTATATTAGTTCATGGTTTTTCCTCCACAGGAACCTTAGCCGATTTGCTCCAATAAAGGCTTGGGATGTTTCCAGGGGGTATGTGATGTACTAGGGGTACAGAATTTTATAACGTGTTGGATTTTTTTCTTTTATGAATGTTACCATGTCAAATGATGCAATTATAAAAATTCTTTTACTATAATGAAAAATTTTCAAAGCAGCAAAGTCCATATTTTATGTATTAAGATATCGCTACACTTGTGAAAGAAATGAGCTACAATATGGGTGAAAAATCAAGACACATAAGAATGAGCATTTCCCTTTTCTTTTTTTTTTTTTTTTTAAGATTGTATCTGACGTCTTCCCATTAGCAGCAGTCACTATTGGCCAGTGCAACAACTGTAGACTGATCTTTTCTTTCCCCCCAGCATAATTCTATTTCTCTGTTCTGTTTATGAGGCTTCTCCCTAATCGTCTCTCTAGTGAATTATTTTTACTTTCACACAGCAGTGTACACATTTAGAGTCAAAATTCTTTCTTTCTTTTAAAGGCACCCACACACCGCTTTTTTGGTTTTTTTTAAACAGAAAGCAAGCCATAAAAAGCCTTTGAGATTCTGGCATTTCTTATAAAATATATGCTTTAGTGCATTAATGTCACAGTAATGCCAAATATTGTTACTCCATAATTTACTAGAGATTACTTAGCTTTAGAACATGCTACTCTGCGCTTTTTGGCTTTGGCTTAATGGGCAAATAATATACAGTTTATAATCCTTTGCAAAAGGTTTTTTCAAATACACAGTAAACTGGAACACATATACACACATAATGTGAGTAAATAATGCTGAATTCATGATTCAAAGCAAGCTAGAACAACTCTCAAGAATTCTAGAAAGGAAAAAGAAAGTCACTTTTCTTTCCTTATGCAAATTTCTAAAAATCCATAAAGCAGAAAATACCAACATTCCTGCCCTTATTTACTTTAAGGGGTTATTATAGGCATACATTTTCTATAAATTGCTTTGGATTTCATGGTCAAAGGAACATGCAGATATGATATATGCTCCAATCATTTGGATGCATACATTTGTTTACTTGTGTTTGTATTAAATACAACATGTGTGCAGTAGAATGAGTCCGAAGGAGAGAAGGGTGGCCCAAGGGCTGTCAGGAGTGAAGTGGTGCCGTGTAACTGTTCTGAGATCAGAAGAAAATGCAAAGAACCGACGAGGATTAAAGACACTCCAGGCAGCTTTAGGAGTCCCTTAGCCAAGGGACGGAGAGGGAAGTGGGAGAGGGAAGAACGAAAGTAGCAACGGGGCGTGTTATTCCATCACCAAAAAGGCAGAGTCACAGTTAAAATATATGTGAGAATTTATACTCATAAACACTATGATAATCAGAGTGAAAAAATCATTTCTCTTTTCAAGAAGGGAAGGTCAAGGGCGCATCTTATCAGGTTTTAAAAACACTGTTGTTTTTTTATGACTGCACAGATACAGAGTACAAAGATTTAGGATTTTGAGAAGAGTTCATTATATTAAAACTGAATTCAGCTGTGTTGTATTTCTGTGTCACTGTTTTTCTCAAGTAGATATAAAGAATACACATTATTTTAGCTGGAAAAAAATCAATCCCAGCGGATACAGACTAGTACCTGGAAACAGAATATTATGTAGGAAATAGAGTTGATACAGAACAGAAAATGGTTTAAAAAATAGAATCTAACATTACCTCTGCTTATATTCGTAACTGTACTCAGTAACTCTTTTGAAAAGGTCAAATAAACTCTGACGTAAATAGGGGGGCAAAATTTAATAAGGAACTATATGACTTAGCAACCCCAGAGGTTCTAAGCAAATGGATACAATATTAATAAGGAACTATATGACTGAGCAACCCCAGAGGGTCTAATGACATGGATACAATATTAATAAAAATGACCACATATTTCTGTTGCTGAGATAGAAGATGTTGATTGTGGACATAACCACTTGAGATGTATAAGCAATTATATACTAAGCCTTAAGAGTTCAGTAATTCTGGGAAAGGATACAATTATGTTGGCAGGTAAAAGCTATCTCGCATGTGTGTCCTATTCAATCTTGAATTCTACGTGTAATTGTTTATCGGTATCCCTACCTTAGGTCACAAGTTCTTTTTGTGTAAGAGCTCCGTCTCTTCCTATAACGTACTGTCCACCGTGCTGAGCATGTAACACGCAGAAGGAATTAAAAGAAAATTTAATACCTACTCAGGTGCTTCTGTAGACATTTGAGTACTCCGGAACATGTATACTGACACACTAGCTGAGAATAACTTGGCATTGATCCATGTGCTAATGTCTTCCTATTCTTCTATTCTTTATTAAACAGCATTGTGCTAAAGTGTTCTGGCATGCTGAGAGGTAAAATACAAACATTTGTACAAATCTACAGAATGACCTCTTCCAGAGCGGAAATAAAGACTGTTCCCAAATCTACTAGTTTCTCGGTATCCCTCCAACACTATAAACCCCAAATCTTCGGGTAACAAAGGTAAAATTAAAATAAGCTAGTTTGCTTTGGCAAATCAAAGACTCTAAGTTTATTTTCTGCAACAATCTTTCCTTTCAGGACTCGGAAAACAGATTACCAAAGGAAAATGTGGCAGTAGGTGCGTATTTTTTAAATGCAAGAAATTGTTCCCCAGAACTTTTCAATAAGAGAAAGCATGTGACCTCCTTTCTGGGAGACCCACAGTACAGTAAACAATTGAATCCATATTCAGCCAGATGCTTCCAGTGTGTAAATTACTCCCAGGGTAAATGTTAGGCACTTCTGGAGCCGCGTTAACTCTTTCGGGCTTCGCGTATGCAATTTAGTAAATTACTGCTGCCTGTACTTAATGGTGCTCCAGGGACCGAAAAAGATTAATGTAGCTACAGAAGTGCCTAAGCTACTCTCGGGGAGAGCATCTGACTGAATGGAAGGGGCTTGTGTCTAATCATTCTGTGTAAAAGGAGGTATTCTTTAAAGTTACCTTCATTTTCAATACTGCACATTCCCTCCCCAAAATGTACAGTATGCTAAGAAACCTGGGATTTTTTTTTTTCCTAATGGAGACAGGGTTTATTTTTGGAAAAGTTTTAACTGACCCTTTTCTCTGTAAAAAATCACAGTAGCTATTATTTCTTGTTCAAAGAGGTCTTTTTGTCATCTTGGTGCAGTTGATTTCATTCTGCTTAATCGCTTCTCTGAAATTCCCTCCTCTGAAATCATCCCTTACTGCTTTTCCTATTACTTCTTTGATAGCCACCGTCTTTCTTTCCTATTGTTTTCCCTTCTAGCCCCACTGATATTTATTACGGACCCCAGCTTGGCTTCCTCCTGGCATCTATACCCACAGGGCTTGTTCGATCTCTTCCAGGTTCAGTCTCGTGTGGGTGTGACCTGTTTCTTCAGACAAATGTCCACTTCCCCCTTTATACCTACCACCTCAAATTCAATTCGAGTCTATGGGTTATCTGAAATGGGGTGTCACACCACCAGTTCGGGATGTAATGAAAACATATGGAGCCCATCTCTTGGATCAACTCATTACATCTTTTCTTCTCCAGCCACAGGGCATCTGTCAGCAGCCTGGAGCAGTTACCACCCTGATAATAATACTAAACCTTTCCTTTCCTTGTAAAGCCAGCTTGTCTATGATGTGCCACCTTTTTTCACTATTTTTTTTTTTTATCCTTGTAATAGTCTCTTATGAATGCTCTCACTCCTTTTTATTCTGTGTCACTTTGGACTATTTTTATTAACTCCCTTTTTATGCCTGATGATAAATTCTCATTTTGCTTACCCATTTTTCCAAAAACCTACCAAAGTCCAACTTCCACCTGACTAAATGGAAGTACTTTAGTACTCTTCTTTTCTACTGCATTTTGATGAAAAACTTGTTTCTCTACACAGAATTATATTTTTTAAAAAGCTAGTATGATAGTCATATACCTACCTATGATCTTTTGTCTTTAATAATTCTATGTTTTGGTATTGATAGATTTGAATATTCATGTTGATTTGTGTTATTAAATTTTTAAAGTACAGCGATTATACCTGTTACATTTTAATAATAGTTATTCATTATATAGGTCCTCAAGTCCTTCTACAGAGCTTAAGGCTATTTGAGGTATCCAAAAGCAAGTAGGAGAATCAAAATATGCCCAGAGTATTAGTAGAAGCAATAAAATACCTAAATCAGTTTACCTAGGGAAGAGGTTGGTACTAAATGGTATATAGAGACTTTGAGGAAGACAGCAAGCATATCAGCTGTAGTAATAAAAGAATACTTCATGAAAAGATTTGGGGCTCGATGAGTGAGATTTGGATAGACAGGGTAGAAGGAAGAGATCATTAAAGATGATAAGAGCCGTCTGAGAAGAGGCATGGGAGTGAAATTAGCATGGCGCATACTAGGGCACTGGGGCCACGGGCCGCCTCTTGTACAACGATGAGACATACTCAATATCCATCCATTTTTATCTTGTTTCTCCATGTTTCTTGAAATAACCATCTAATGCTTAGTTCAGTAGGTTTCTTTTGAGTATACATAATTCCTTGGAGGAGAAACAAGTTTGAAATTAAAAAACATAGGCATAAGTTTCAGGATTTTACAAAGATGAGAGCCCAAATCCAATGCTGTCTTATATCGCAGTGAAGGAACTACCATACCTAATTCAATGTCAACATTTTCATTTGTATTCTAGTTATTGTTAAATAGCTAGTGGGTATTTTGGATTTAAAAATTAGAAATTAGATATCTGGAGCTGTGATTTTTAAGATTACAAGACAATGTAAATAAGCTGATTTGGCCCAACTTTACCACACTTATTAAACATCCCAAATGGGATTATGGTACATGTAATTATTAGGTCGAACATGAAATTGCCACAATTCAACCATTTTTGACTTCCTCCAAAGTGGCAATTTCATACGGTTCAACGCAGACATTTTAAATAAACACGTTTGGATATTAAACTATTTTACAGATGGAACTTTCTTCCAGCCCTAGCCTGGCTCTCCTACCAGACCCTGATTTCCCAGGTGATACAGGACCCTGGAGGAGAGGTTTCAATGTGGGAGAGATGAGTTAACGTGAGGACAACCATGGCATTCAAGGAGGTGTGTGGGCCCCCAGAGGAGACCACCATCTATCTGAGAGAGAACTTTACCAACATACACAGATACCAAGTTACCCTGAGGATTAAAATATTGCCTTTGACATTGGGAAACTGAAGAGCCCCCCACTGCCCCCATTTTTAAATACAAGACTTGGCCACCTTTGAGTGAAGCTGGTAAGACAGACCTGGGACCTCCAGGGAAAATGCCTTCTAGCTTCTGTTTGTGGCCAAGGCAACTTTCTTCAAGAAGAAGCTTTCAATCTGCCTGGCTTTTTAAATCCATTCTAGATCCCAGGTGGTAACAAGCGGACCAGCTAACCCCAGAGAACCCCAGCCATAGCTATCAGTAAACTCATCATGAGGTCTGTGTTGAAAATGGAAAAAAGAAAAGAGGAGAAAGAGAGAGAGAACCATTTCAGTTTGAATTCTAGATCTGTCATGTTTAGCTGTGTGATATGGAGCAAGTCAGTTGACATCTCTGAGCTAGTTTTCTTAGAAGGCGCCATCTGCCGTGTCTGTCTCACAGTGTAGGGCTGAGTGAGAGGAAAGGTGTGAGAGTGCTGTGTCACTGTATGTTGTTCGGGGGCTTTGCCAATGCTGAGCATCATTACTTGGCCAAAAGCCTGATAGACAACACTGGTCCGCACACAGGCCGCTCTGGTCCCTCCAAACCCACACCTAAGCCCCAAGTTCTCCCTGCCTCGAGTCCTCTGTGGACGAGAGAACTGCGAGGTTAGGGTAAAGCTTTTACCACCCCGCTCAGATTTTCACTCTTTATATACTTTACTTTTTCCTTTCTACGAAGTGCTTTCCTTCAGCCATATTTTTTTTTCTACTTTAGAAAGCCAATAAGAATTAATCAATCAGTAATTGCATTGATGGGGAAAAAACTAATAAAAGTAGAACCATAACAGGACTTGAACTTAATAACTTTGAAATATAAAGGGGAGACTTTATCCATGGGAATTTACAGATATTATTTGGTCGCCAGACGGCTTCCATATTTCTTCATTACTGCAATACAAACATAAGAAATACGGAGGAAAAAACTCCATATAAGTGCTATAAATTTCGAGCTGAATTCCCTAGCCCATACCATGGTAGTCATCCAAGGAATGTTTTTTTTTTATAAAATCAGGCTTAATTTAGTGTATATTTTGCTTCTTCAACAAAAAATGTGGAATAGTTAAGTTTAAGAAAATATTTGTACTATTTCCCCTTTTACAAATAAGATAACTATCAAATGTCTTTTCTTCTTTTAACTTGCTAAAGTAGTGTACGGTTTTCAAAGTCTCCCTACACCCAAATATTAAATTTTGTAACCCTTCACGCATTGTGTTACTTCTGAAAGGTCTTCTTAGGTCCTTTTAAACAGAAAGAAGGACCAGGATTCAGGTTTCCCTCCTCTATTTCTGGTCCTTTATTTCTTACTTTCCTAGGTTTAGATATGAAGTGTCCTTTTGCTGCTTAATTCCCACCTGAGCCCTCCATACAGGCTTTCTCTTCTTCCTTCCCTTCTGAAAAGACAGATCGGTCAGTAAATTCCCTTTCCGTCTTTAAGAAAACCTGTCAAAATGGACCCTTCACTTCTGAGCTAGCTCTTTCATATCCTGCTTCTGCCAATTACTCGCTGCGAGAACCTGGGCATGTCACTGGATTTCTCTAAAGCTGGTTCGCTTCTTGTATGAAACAATTCAAGGAGATGACGCCACAGGTCCCTTCTAGCCCTAAAGGTTTATGAGTCTGTTTTCATTGGTTTCATTTTCTCTATCAGCTGCTTTAAAACGATTCGTTCCCTCCACTCCCACTGCCCGTGATTATCCTTCCAGCCTTCAGCTCCCTCATCCATGCTTACACAGCTTGTGAAAACTACTTTATCCTCTTTGCTTTACTGCAACTGTTTTTGGAATAACTGGGCTTCTCCATCATCACTGGGAAAGGGCTCTCCTTCACGGTCACTCACTGTCCTTGACTTTCCTAGTGTCGTTGATACCGAGTGTTCTTAGTTTCAATCCTCTTCAACCAGGTCCTTGTGAACGTTATCCTGTCCTAATTCTCTCTGATCACTTTTTTCAGCCTGAACTGTAAACAGACATTCCTGGGCGTCCCACCCCGATGGTAAGTCCAGAAGAAAAGGATCAGCTCTAGGAGAGACAGGTGAGAAAGAAAACTCTTTCTCTTTTAGCCACCCTGGAAAACCTGTACCAGGGGCTCTCTTTTCTGAGAAAGAGACCCTTTAGGGCCGGCCTTTCCCACCCTAGACCCAGGTACCTTGGGCCCATTGATGATTCTCTTTTATTGTTTTCACATTTACATGACACCTTATCCTCTTTAAACTTCATTTCCTATTTAGTAAAACAGCTTTAATGCAGCCTTTCAAAACTGTCTCTCCATTTTCTCCAAATGATCAATTCCCCTAATTAGATTAATTAATCAACGCTAATGATCAGGAAAGAGTCACATTCACTGATCTGATAGAAACAGGATAGGCTTTGAATACAGAACATCTTAGGTTCAAATCCCCTCTCTGCTTCTTTGGAGATGTGTGACTTGTAGCCAGTTTACTGAATTCACAGGTAAGGTGACAGGCCTTTTAGGGAACTTGAAAAACAATTCATCAATTTTTTTAGAGACTGAATTTATCTAATCCTTATAACAATCCCAGAGGGAGATACTGCTGCCATTTAACAGTTGAGGAATCTGAGGAACAGAGAGGCAGAACACCTTCCAGGAGATTTCAGAGCTAGTGAAGGAGCAGAGTGGGAATTCGAAGTCGAGCCGTCGAGCTCATGCTCTAAAGCACAGTTCCACTCTACCTCTAAGTAAGTCTCTCTCTCTCAGCTTGAACTGGCTCACCTGCACAACTGAGGATGCCATTTCCTTTGTAGTGTTGTTGGCGGGATTGGGGATAACGTGTCTACAACGTGGAGCGCAGTGTCCGTTCCATAATTGGCGTCCAGCCCATGGCAAATAATACCTCCCTTGTTTTACTGCTTTCAGCTCACCCCTTCTCAGTCATCTTTGCTAATTCCTTCTCTTCTCTCCTCTTTTAGCTTTGAAGTGCCACAGGGCTTGGTCCTTAGCCCAGTCTTCACCTCATCCAGGATCACGACTTTAAATCCTATCCATCTGTATAATGACGACTCCAGAATTCATCTTTAGCCCAGACGCATCTCCTGAGCTTTTCTTCATATTGATATAATTGCCTACTTGACATTACCACTTGATTTTTAATAAACATCTCAAAATGACTATATCCAAATCTGTTCCACCTACAGCCTTCCACTTCTCAATTGGTGGCAATTCCATCTTTTCAGTTGTTTAGTGCAAAACTCTTCAATTTATCCTCTGTTACAGGTAGAACTGTGTCTCCCCTCCACCCCGCCCATCCGCCCACGATGGTGACTTCCTAAGTTCCTAGTACATGTCATTGTGACCTGATTTGGATGTAATGTCTCTGCAGATGATCAAGTTAAAATGAGATCATTGGAGTGAGTCCTAATCCAATATCCTTATGCAAAGGCAGATTTGGACACAGAGAGACATGAGCAGACTGAAGACAGTGTGAAGACACAGGTCCACAGGTAGGATGTCATCTACAAGCCAAGGAATGCCTGAGGCCACCAGAAGCTTGGAGAGTCACGGGGAACAGATTCTCCCTCACAGCCAGCAGAAGGGACCATCCCGGCCGACACCTTGCTCTCAGACTTGCAGCCTCCAGGGCTGGTGTTCAGGGTACCCAGTTTGTGACACTTTGTGACGGCGGCCCTAGGAAACGAGCACAGCCCCCAGCTTCCCTCTGTCTTCATTCCACATACAATCTTACAGCACATCTCCTCGGTTCTACCTTCCACACGTATCCACAACTGGGTCCCTCACCCCGTCTTTGCTACCACAGTTTCTGAATACCCTCACCTCTGCCTGGATCCCTGCAATCGCCTCCTACCTAATCTCCCTGCTTTTATCTTGGTCCCTTCCCTACCCATCTTCTCCACGGGAGTCAGAGTGATACTCTTAAAACAGAAGTGAGCTCGTGTCACTTACTGGAGCTCAAAACCACCGGTGTTTTCCACTGATACTAATTTATTCCGCTCAGAGTAAAATGCCAAAGCCCATACAATAGCTCATGAAGCCCTAGATGATCTGACCCCTCGTTTCTCTGACCTCTCCCCCTTACGCTGCTGTAGCCCCATCAATTCCTGTTCATCACGTGAACACACCACGCGTGCTCCTGCCTCCTGCCCTTCGAGAGAACCTGACTCGGATCGCCCAGCCGTGCCTATGCTCCAAGGGCCAACGACTGAGCAAGGCAGGGGTGCTTGAGCCAGGCCATTCCTTCTCCATCTTGACTCCTCTCGTGAGAGGTTTTGCTCACGGGCTTTCCACGGGTCTGTGTGAAACCTGCTCGGAGCTGCAGGACAGTCTGAGGCTCCTGTGAGCCAGTCCTTCCCTCTCTCCTTTCACAGGAGTCAGATCAGTGCTGCGGTTTGAAGGTTCTCTCTCCTCCTCCTGCCTAGCCTCGCTTTTAGGCTTCACAGCATTTCCCCCTTTGTCCTTGCTCTTTCCTCTTCCCGGAACGGTGGTCCTCCAGTTCCCTGCCATCCTGGCTCCAACCTCTCTTCAAGCCTTTGCTTACACATCACCTTCCCAGTGAGGCACCCTGCCCTCCACTGAAACAGCATTCCGCCTCTGCCTTCCTGGCTCTGATCCTGTGCTTTCGTTCTACTTTTATGTTTTTTTTCAACGTGTCACTTTCTAACTTGCTATGATTTATTTAGTATGTTTACGGTTTGTTTTCCATACCCTCCGGGAGAATGTGGGAATTTTCTCTTTCTTTTTTTTTTTGCTGATGTATCCCAGTACCTAGACCAGCGCTGGCAAATTAAAAACATTT
The DNA here is from genome assembly GCF_009873245.2 of Balaenoptera musculus. Taxonomy (NCBI): domain Eukaryota; kingdom Metazoa; phylum Chordata; class Mammalia; order Artiodactyla; family Balaenopteridae; genus Balaenoptera; species Balaenoptera musculus. Next base: position 921,673 of record NC_045805.1, read on the forward strand.
TTAAATTGATATATTCCAGTGATTTGCACATATGTTTAGAACTCTACTGCATATGTTGTAGGAGGAGGGATCTAAAAATAAATTGCTATTCTATCAGTTACGTCAGGCTCTTAATTTCGATGTTGCACCATTACTGTTGATATTATCACGCACCAACAGCCCAGATTGCCTTTCATATAGTCCATTTATAGGTGTTGATTCCAGTTTGGTCCATAAAAATGTTACTCCACCTGGGTTACTAATGGACTGGATTTGTACCTCAAGGTCTACTTAACACATCCCCTCCAGTCAGAGACGCTTTTTGGCAAAACTTCTCTTTTTTTGTAGAGCGCAGGTGAATCAGTGAATATGTACAATAATGTGCAATGAATATGAATCTCAATCCAGAGGCTCAGTAAAGCGTAGAAAACTGCATTTCCTTATTTTCTGTGCATCAGCTTATTTCCGAATTCAACACATGATATCCCTGTGGTCAGGAGCTTCAACCTCAGCCAAGATTGTGTTGAGGCCCTGGGTCTTACGATCGCAATAAGACGCTGGAGAGGTCCCTGCCATCCCTGGGTACCCGTCTAAGACATTACCCCAGCCACATGGTCTTACGTTTCAGGTCTTTGTGACTTGGAATTTGAGAATTTTTAGGGAGAGTGGAGTTCACTGTTAGAAATTCAGCCTCCTTAAAAAGTCCAATCCAATCATTCTCTCTAGGATCTTTCTGGGGAACACAAACTAATATTCCAATGTTGACACTTCAATAATTTATTCTACTTCTAATGATGGAGTAATGAGTTTGCAGTCTTTATTACAGAGAGAGAGAGAGATTATGCTATCTTCTCTCTCTGCTAAGTGTCTGGAAAGTAGTTTCCCATACCTTCTATCTCCATTTCCTCTGTAGCATGAAGAGAAAAAGTAATGATGCTAGTTTGCTAAGTGATCATTCTGAATGGAGCCATAAGCCACTTACCCACATGGCAGCAGAGAAGTTGCTGCTATGGCCATGATCATATTAGCCTATTAGATTGAACTTACACACTTCTCAGCAGCTATGTCAACCCTCGGACACTGGGAATTATTAAGAGAGTGGGTCCATTTCCTAGTGATCTGCTCATGTTAAGTTAGTACATACCAGCTCTCTTGCCTTGGCTAAGCATTACCAACCTTGATTTTATCTAGCTTCTTGTTAAAAGGACTATGCTGAAGGGAGCAATAAGGTCTGTTTTAATAGAAGAATACTGTTAAAATGTAAAAAAACAAACTTAGTTTAAATACCAGTATAGCTTCTCTACAGCAGGTGCATGAAGAAAAGGTGGAAGGCATCGCGGACCTGGCTGGGGAAGCAGAGGCAGAGAAAGGGTTCTGAGTAAGGAATGATGAGCAGTCTCCCCATGGTTCCTGGTCCACAGGAAACGGCGTGACGAGAGCAATGGAGAAGAGGCGAGAAAGGGAAATTGGTAGGGGGCGAGTGACCTTGAGTGCCGGTCAGAAAAGGTTGGGTTGATTCATAGGCAATAAGAAAGCCCCGTAAATGCTGGGTGAGGAAAAGGGGACATGAGTGTCCTTGTGCTTTAGAAAGACTGACCCTGCACTGGGTGTGCTGTGCTGGAGGTGGTGCAGCCAGCAGTGACTGATAATCCAGATGGAGGTGAGCGCAGCTTGGAGATAAAGGGCAGGTCGGAGACACGTGAGCAGACTGACACAGGAAGTGAAGAAAGGAGAAGAAAGGAGGAGAAAGGAGATGAGCATGAGTAACAAGGAGGCCGTGACACTGGAAGGCCAGGAAAAGAGCATTCCCAGATCCAGGCGTGGAGAGTGACACGTGGCGATGGCTTTGTCAGGAATCAGTCCCTAAAGATGTGCACGCAGTACTTGTTGTTATTATTATTACTGGTCTATGACCAAAGGTTTTCTGATTTAAGCCAAGGAAATTATAAGCCACGTATATTTGTAAAAAGTGAAAGAACTGCACTGGTACAAGTGACAGCAGTGCCACTGCCCCGCCCACACCCCTTTGGGCACTCGCTGTCCTACGCGGGTTCCTCACTGCACCTGCCCGCCCCGTCTGCCCGAGGGTGGTTCCTGGATGCAGGGGTGAGGCAGCGAAATGGCAGGACAGGCCAAAGTGCCGTGCAGCTGAGGCACCTGGGGGAGCCCTGAACCAGTGACAGAAGGGAAACGGTGGACCAACACTCCAGCTTCCTTGCCCTCGGGCGGGACAACTCTGGAATGTTCCATGCAGTCTCTTAGAGGTCCCCAGTAGAGTTCCTTGAAAGCCTCTTAAGGTCCCCAAGTTAACACCTCTTTATTGAACCTTCTGTTTCCTTCTTCCTCCACCTCACTTTTCCATTTCCCTCCAAGGGTTTGCTGACATCCCTTTCCAATTAAACCACTCAAATCTTGCCTCAGGGACTGTTTCTAGGGAAACCCAAAACAAAGGACATCAGACAATTTCAAACATTACACACAGTACTTGTGACAACCAGATTCCATTAGCCCCAAGCCCGGCTCGCCTCACCTCTCCTGGCCAGGCCGCATGACCTCTGCTTTCTAAGACGTTATCCCCAGGATGTCTGAAGCCAGTTTTCCCCAAACCGTCTCGTGTTTGTACCTGATAGCTCACTTTTCCTAGTACCGATTGCTTTTGTTACTGGTAGCAGCGTCAAAAGGAGGCCCTAACCCCCAAATAAGTTTTATTTCTGGTTTTAAAATGGGGGAAGCCTGGTGACCACTGGCTTGTTCTCTATATCTGTGAGTCTGTGTCTGTTTTGCTATATTCATTCCTGTGTTTTTTAGATTCCACATAGAAGTGAAAACATAGGGTATTTGATTTTGTCTGACGTATTTCACTAAGGATAAGAGGATTAAGAGGTACAAACCACTAGGCATTAAAACTACTACTACTATGAGGGCGTGTTCCCAGACACCCCTTGCTCCCCGTGACTCTCACAGCGGAATTTATAACTGGGTTCCACCAGGTAAGTCACTGCTTCCTTCTTGGCTTTAGGATTTCTGCACTGAGCTTTGCCCGGTGGGGATGGATGGGAGTAAAGGTAAAATGGTAGGGCTGGCTGGAAAGAGTAAATAATACAATCGGTGGACATGGGGATGATGCAATGATTATTTTGAACACAGCCCTATCTGCTGTTTCTGTTAACCTTCGCTGAGTCCATCAGATATTTACGACCATAATTGCATGCAAAGAGCCAGGAATTCTTCCAGACTGGCTGCCCCAGGATTGTGGATGAGGAGGCTACTTCCTGGTTTTCCTGCTCTTCCTCACTCTCTCCTCATCCTCCCCCCGTCCTTGTGTATTTCTTTAATTAATATATTCTGAGTGCTTACTACATGTCAGGCACGTGCTAGGTGCAGTGGATAAAGCTGGAAACAGAACAGACCTAATTCCTGTCCTTCTGGGGCTTGGTCTGTTCTTTGCAATTCCATTCCTGATCTAAAAATACTACGTGTTGTATTGCATAATAAACATTCACTCTATGACAATTATTTTAGCCTCCTGAATATCATTTACAAATCACCAAGAAGGAAGCTGTGGCATAAAAAACTTTAACCTCCCACCACCCCAATTTTGGGGGCATTTATTGTAGGATATGCATTTGTAGCTAACAAAAAATAGAGTTTATTTTTATTTATTTTAAATTCTCCAAATACATGGTACGGAGCAAACCCAGAATTATTCTTTTGGTCAAAGGCAGGCTGGCAAACCATGATATAAGCGGCCAGCAGCAGACAAGGCCGAGAAATGCTGAGACAAAATGCACGTGGGGGAACAGATAAAGGAAACCCACGGGGCCTCTGAAACTCTGATTAAGTGGGCCCCTGAAATAACTTTAAAATGTAGACTTTAAAAGATATATCATACGATCACATAAAGGAGGTGGTTATGAATCTGATGGGGGAAAAAGATTCTCAAGGAGAGTTCTAAGAACTGCTTGATGTTAAGCAGATGCATTATCTTTTGGATTGAACCCTAGGAAGTGAAAGTTTTAAGATGATAGACAAAAGAGTATTTTTTTTCTTTTATCTTGATCGTTGGGATAAAGTTTCTGTCAAAAAATTCTAAGGTGAGCAGTGATGAAAATAATTTTAGGTAGGTCAAAAAGCTTAATTATATGCTGTGTAGCCTTTTAATAAATATGCCACAGAAATTGACATGAATTCCCATGAATTAAAATTCGGTTTTACATATATTGGAAATTTCACGTATAACGATTATTTATATACACATTTTAATGCTCACTATTATTTAAATGACTTCTGGTAATTTAGATTTAGGAATCAATGAAAGTCATATAAAACATATGTCTAGAAGAATACTATTTAGCTTTTATAATAAGCAAGTGTTTGAGATAAGGGTGTTAACTGAAAGCTATCAATTATAGCTCAGAGATTTGCTTTCTGAAATTATTCTAAGAGGAACAAATGAGAAGCTGTTTTGGAAAGTTATTTTATAATTAAAATCAGCCACAAAGTAACTCAATTCTATTTATTTCCCTAAACCTCGTTTACTTGAATCTTGTTAATAAATAAAGAACACAGCTTAATTTATCTTTCATTTAAATCAGGTAACAAATTAACAAATTAAGTTCTGAGTTTCTTAACTGTTACTTGTCAGGTGGTATCCAAACTTGCAAAATGTTTATCTACCTGGCTGAGATTTCTGCAAAGTGAGAAACAGACCTTCCATTTTAATATAGTTACTGAAATAATAGCACCTTATTTGGTTTGGCACCTACAAATTTGTTGTGTATTTTAACACGATAGATCACAATATCTTTGTTGTGAAACACTGGTAGACTTCATTTAGAAAATTTTACTTATTTTACAGATTTAAGTATCCTGAATTCATTTGCATTCTAAAGTCTTTCCTTATGTGAGAGTGACAAGACAGGTATTACAGCTAATGCTCATGATATGGGTCGTACATGAAAAAAATGTCATATGTCATGCATTTTATGGTGGCGAAAAGTAGAGAAAGACTGATGAAACCACCATATACTACCATGTTTAATGGTCAGTATATATCAATATTCCAATTTTAAAGAGCAAATCAGAAACATTAAATAACTTGACTCAGGTCATAGGATAGGGAAAGGGGTTAAATTCGAATTTTCCAGTCTTAACTATATAAGAGCTTTCAAAGAACCAAAATATTTGCAAGAATTGTTATAAAACATAAAGGACTTTACTAAGTTTTAATAATTGGGGTAAAGTTTCCAAGCAATTATCAGTAAATATCAATTTTAGTCAACACTTACAACATTAGCAGTGGAATAATATGCTTAATTGGATTTTCTGGATCTCTAACTTCTCATTCTTTGTTTTGAAGTTAAAAATATATAAGCTAATATCAAGTTTCAAAAAGAAATATACATATATACATATATATGTGCATGTGTGTGATGTACATGTGTATATGTAATGATTCCAATTTTATTTTTAATTGCAGTAAGAACAGTTATCAGGAGATCTACTCTCCCAACCAATTTTTAAGTGTATAATACAATAATTTTAACTATAGGTACAATGTTGTACAGTAGATCTCCAGGACTTACCATCTTATATATCTGAAATTTTATACCTGTTGAATGGAAAAAAATACTCTGAAATAGTAACAATGATTACCTGTGGGTGGCATGATCATTAGCTATTTTCCTCTCATTAAAAAATAGTTCTGTATTATATGTGGTTTTCTTTTTGGTCAACTGCACTATTACCATTCTAGATGCTTTTCATCAGTGAGCTTTTGTTTCAAGAGCCAAGATAAAAATGCTTATAGTGAAACAAAGAAGAAAGCAAAGAGATAGGCTCTGTCTTTGCTTCTTGCCATTGACAGAGGCACCAGCTCGGATTAAGTGATCCCTAACCCAGAGGTCCCCAACACACCTCAATGGCACATGACCTTCACCTGGCAACAGCCAACAACAAACCCCGGTACGGCTGGACAGGACCTACTGGGGAAGGCCAAGCCTGGTACTTGCCAGCCAAGAAGGGAGGCACAGGCTCTGGGCAACCACTTTCACCTGTAGATGCTGAAGGCCATGTTAGTCCAGGATGGATCTCTCCGAAGTGTGGCATCTAGAGGTCTCCATCCAGGTTCAGAGAATGAAGTTTCTGGATAACCTCCATCCACCCTTACGGACTGAGAGGCAGAAGGACCGAAGTGGTCCTCTGGTGCCCCGAATACTGGGACCTGAAGGGAACCTGTCAGCTCACAGCAAGGCACAGACCAAGAACTAGAGCTTAGGAGCAGAACCCCAGTCCTTGTGAGGCGGCTGGAGAGGATAAGGCACCGTCACTCTCTTTGGAGAGGATGAGCTTGGGCCTTAAAACAAGGCAAAAGCCCACTTATGTCAAGCGCTGGGACTCGTGCAGGCTGGCAGCCCAAACTGGTTGAATCACGCTGCCCTTAGTCCAGAACTGGGCAGGCTCAGCCTTTGCAGTGGTTCTGAGTAGGCAGAATCTTACCTCCCCTTATTTACTGAGCAGCAGTGAAACATTCCTCAGGTTTGAGTTTGTGCTATGCCACAGGGAAAACTTAACCGGGCTCTCTTCTTCCTCCTAGGGCGAAATGGTAAGCACGTGGCAAAGTCCAAGGCAGCAGGAAAAGGGATAAGGACCAGGCGAATGCCCCTTATCCCATGGAACGCAAGTACGGAAAAGGCAGACGATCCTGTTTAAAGACTAGATTTGCTTTATGGTGAAAGGAAGCTTGATAGATTTTAAACTGGTTCTAGAAATTGAACATTCTCTAAAAATAATAGTAGCAACTAACATCTATTGGGTCATTTATTGCATATCCTCCACATTCTAGGCACTGCTCTAGGTACAGCACATACAGAACTTAGAGCCCCACAATAGTCCTGAAAAGCGAATATTATCATCTCAATTTCACAGAAGAGGAAACTAGGTAAGATCCATGACAGGCAGGCGGCCGGCTGGACCAATATTAAAACCCCATTCTTCCTGTTTCCAAAGCTTGTGCTGCCTGTTACGATGCTTTGAGTATCTCAAATGAGACTGAAAAGTCGAGGAAAAGCATGGTATGCCCAAATATCCAAACCACCTCTGTAATTATAGCTACTGGACAAGCCAAGAGTGAAGAAAGCCTTTCATCCAAAGTGTCTGCTGCTGAAACAGCTGCATTAAAGATATTTTAAAAGGGTTGGTGTGGCAAGGGAACAGCAAGCTGGAGAGGGAGGGAGGGAGGGGGAGAGGGGAGGGGGGAGGGGGAGAGAGAGAGAGGCATTCAATCTTCACAGGCAGTTATGCAGGAGCCAGAAAAACAATCTTGTGTTCCTCAGATACTCTAAGAGGCGACACAGGGGGGTCAAAGAAGGGCCTTCATCAGTCAGCTCAAGATAACGTTCTGCTACTTTTGCGTCTCCTGGCACAGCGGAACTGAGAGTCAATTTCCTCTCCTTTGTGGAGACCTTGCACTTTTCAAAGACGGACTTGTTTTTATTTTCTCAAGGATGAGGAGGGTGTTGGTCCACAATGCCTTCAAATTATATCCGAAATGGGCATTTCACTCTCTGAGCCTTTACTATTTCTTTGGAGACCTTACCTTTGCCCTCCAGCCTTCTGGGAGACAAGCTTATTTCAGTTCCCTTTTTAGTCTCCTGGATTTGCTTGATTTGGAGAAGACAGAAGATGTAAAGGAAAATTTTGATGGATTTTTCATCCTTCTGCCTGCTTGACTTTTGTATAAAGTGAGAAATCTGCTCAACGTGAGCTGGGGCCTTCTGAGAGAATCTAATAGAGAAGATCTGGGGAGGGCTTGGAGCACAGCTTCATAATATTATGTAAAGAGAAATACCACTCCACATGGCCCTCCACCAAATGTCTAGAGGACAGACTCATGACTGAGTCACCATTTTTTTCTATCCCCGCCATCCAAAATTGAATGACACAGAGATCATTTTTGATATCTACTGAAGAAATCTCCTTGCCTAACTCACTCTCCTCAAGATCTGGTCTCAGCCCTTCTGAGGATTGTGTGCTGGGACACCTCACGAGGTCTCTGGCTTCATTTGGGGGAAAGAATAACTGTACTCTTTGTTGTTATCTTTGGAAAGAGCGACACGGCTGCTGGTTTACAGTCAAATTGATATGCCGGCATTTTAATGAATTGATAAAGAATGATAGATTTCAAAAGTCACTATTCTGTCACCCCTCATGGAATAATGTTTCTAGGCAACGATCATCTCAGGATACTAAGACTTTTAGGTGGAAGGACAGGGAACTTTACAGGGAGGACCAGGCAGATAACACCTGAACCCACTGACCAATCTAACATCACCACTCCAAGTGAGACAACTGATGAGATGCCATAGAGATTATTTAGCACCACCTGTATGGAATTTCTTGCCCATAAAAAAAAGTTTTGAATCTCATCAACAAAGAAATGGCATTAAAAAGGGAAGGAGATTATTATAGAATACAAAAGATATAGAACAAAATGCACTGCTTAACTCTTGTTTGGATCCTGACTTAAAACTATAAAAAGACATTTTTGAGACAATCAGATACATTTCACTATGGACTGAATGTTAGCTGATATTAGGCACTTATTTTGTGATAACGGCATGGTGGTATTATAAAAACAAACAAGTGATAATTAAGTGTCCTTATCAACACTTTCTTTTAAAGTATTTGTGGTTGAAATTAGTTGCTTTAAGGTTCTTTAGCAATAAATACATAACAAATAATGTAGAGGGAATAAATGAAACAAGATTGGCAAAATATACTCACTACTTTTGTATATATTTGAGAACGTCCTTAAAAAAATTTAAAACATTCAGGGCTTTTATCAATTTGTTCGAAGTACCCACCCCTCTAAGTAAGATGTCCTGGGGCATCTTATCCAGGGAGAAAAGCAGGAGTACAAAGGATCAAGTGCTCAGAATGTGACTTCTGTGATGGCTTTTTTTCCTTTTTTTCAGCAAGAAGTAACATTTCACTTTTTCCTCCAACTCCAAAGACTGATTCGACCTATTTTTACCTTCATAAATGAATTTATATTCGTAGTTTTGTAATTAAATTTTTACAACAGCAAACTTGTATCAGGAAATATTTAAAATATTTAACAGAAGATGTAAGCTTTTTAAGCTTGAGAATTTTATTTTTAACTTTATGTTCTGACTATAAATCTTCTAAGAACTGTTCATATGTTTCATTGGCTTAGAGACTTCAGCTTGTCAAGAAAAAACCCAAAGGTCATTTATACAAGTACCATATTGAACTTTTTCATGAAAGAGGGCTTGCTTTCCAAACAGAGACTCCTCAAACTCAACCAATCAAAGTAAATCTTTTTCCACATCCTCCTTCCCTTTCCATTTTAATTTTCATGTTGTTATCCAGAATGTTTGCCCCTCTATCTATGTTTACACTCTCACCTGTTGCAAATGCGTGTTTTCTAGTTGAGTTCCTGCTGGTACTTGTTATATGTTGGCAATATTCAGCAGTGTGTGCAGTAAACAAATAACATCGTATAGATGAGAAGGAGAAACTAACCCCACCAATATACAATAGCATGACGACTTTTTTCTCTTTATATTAAGAAACTTATTAGAGTGTTGAGGGGGTGATGAAAGTAAGAACAGAATCAAGGAGGGATGGCTGGGTTGGGAGAAAGCAACGCTACAGTCCTATACAGACACATGAATGACAAAAGGAAAGAATACAGCAAGACTTTTCTTCAAACAGAATGTGTATGAAAAAGCTCATTCAAGCTAGAGCCATCTGACACACACAAACAAAAGTAGCTGCCCCGAGACAGATACAGAAGCTTACCAGAGATGGAGGTTCTGAAAGCTTCGTAAAATTATCCCTCATCTTTCTTACACCCTACGTCCATATCTTACTTTGTTGGTGGCTCAACCATTTCCTGAGAGATTGTGGCCAGGAGCAATGGAGCAAATGTCTCTGTGGCCACCAACTAAGGCAAGAGAGACTTCTATTTCCTGAAACCATCTTGTCAAAGGCCCTAATCAATCTATTTCCTCCCCCCTCCCCCCGCAAGTACATATCCTACCCTTCAATCTTTGGAGGCCTTTTAGGAGGGACATCATAAAATCAAAAGGTCATTGCTTTAATCTGAATCAATTCAATACAAAATTTCAGAAGAGTTCAGGGCTCTTGGATTTTTTTGGGCTGTCTTAGATGTAGTGTTTTTTTTCTTACATTGAGTGTAAAACACCCCATAAAACATAACAGAAGAGTGACTAGGGCATTTAGCCTTGACCTATATCTTTTAGGGGTTATCTTCCTAGTGTTAACGATCCAAAATGAATTACTCACAACACACAGAACTCTGTTTTATAAATTCCTTGTGAATACCTAAAGTGATTATTTTTCTTTGCACCTACGTAGATACAACAAGCATCTATTAAGTTTTAATTATCTCTTCTCACCAAGCCTTCATCTTTGCGTTCTGTCCACTGCCAGGGGCCTTGGAAGACAGAGACTTAGATTTAATATACACAGTCAATTGAAGGACTTACTTTGAGCCATACAGGTTCAGACCTTGTTGACTGAAGCTGTGAGGCCAACACACTCCTACATGCAAAAATTCCAATTCTCTCTGAATTCAAATGACTATATTTTTCTTCGGGAATCAGAGCCAAATTTGGCCTGCAGTGTCTATATCCCTTCTAGAATGGAAACTCGATGATATCAAAGTTTAAAAACAGCTTTCTTTGTTCTTCTGGACAAATTCAGCTTTGAAATTTAACAGAAAATATTGCCTTATGCAGGCACTGGCTCTAAAGGATTATACAACAGACTAAGAGAGAGAGAGAGGGAGAGCAAAGAGGGAAGTTTAGAAAACAAAATATGCAATTAGAATCTTCTTTATATTCAACTAGTCATTGATTTATCTTAATGTATTACTTGTCTTACTGAAATATAGCATTGTTTTGAATTTTATTTGTTTATAGCTACTGAAGGATTGAGCTCCCCATCTGTTTGAGACAGCTCTGTACAAGTGGTATGGCCAAATCTAATTATTTCTCTTGCTACAGTGGTAACATGCTGTATGTTCAGAGGAAATCGATCCTAAAATGTATTCAAAGAAACCTGCTCATAATCCATGTCAAAGCATTCAATAAAATAAACTTCCCTGTCTGGAAAGTCTTGAGATACATTCGAAATTGAGGGTTGGAATAAAAGGGTAAGAACTGCTCTCTCTGGAGTCGCCGCAACAGTTCAAAATCAAAGAAAATCACTCATCCCTCCACAGATAGATGCAGATCCATTTAAAAATCTTTACGTACCGTTTATTTAGTTTTATTTCATTTCCTTTAGTCTACAGTTTGATCAGGAAATTGGTATTTGAGCACTGGCATTTGAATTTTGAGATGCTAAAAACCTGGCACGAAAAAAGTGCCTCTTATTTTAAGCATTGCTTGAGTATCTTGTATACAATTAGCTGTGACGGTAAGCTTTACTTTGGAGGCAGAGAGCAATCAGCTTGTGTGTGTGTGTGTGTGTGTGTGTGTGTGTGTGTGTGTGTGTGTGTGTGTGTGTGTGTGTGTGTGTGTGTGTGTGTGTGTGTGTGTGTGTGTGTGTGTGTGTGTGTGTGTGTGTGTGTGTGTGTGTGTGTGTGTGTGTGTGTGTTTTTAAAGGGGACCATCATGCTATACAACTTAGGCTGGTTTGTGTTATCACATGTAAGATAATGGGCTTTTAAGCTGTACAGCTGGATATTGTTTGGCATCGATACAACCTGTTTTATCCAAACAAAATTCCTTTCCTTAATCCCTTCAGCTGTGGAGCAAACTTTCCTACGTGATGTCCGCTACAAGGAACAGATACAACAATCCCCAAACAATCACCCAACAGGCTGGCACATACTGTACTTGCTTGTATGACGTAGATAAGACAGATGCTAAGTCACAGTATAAAAAGTGGAGGGATCAGATCTGCCTACCCATCTTACAAGTATTTTACTCAACTATTTGCTATTAATAAAATTCTGGAATTTGGATTTTGGCTGACATTTTCAAACTTCATTTATATGATAAAAATGATTTGGATGCATTAAAATTAGAGTGGAAGAGGCAATTAGAATAACTTAAAATACAGTACGAGTATTGTAGGTGCCTTGCTTATGTCTAATTTATGTTAGTTATATATACATATAGATTGGGGTACTACCTCAATATAGTTTAACCTGCCTCTAAACTGTCTTTTTCCAAGTGGTAATATAATTATTGTGAAAATTATAATCTGACCATGTCAGTAAACTGGTGTCTTTCTTCCTTTCTTTTTTTCTTTTTTCTTTACTTTTTGTATTGAAGTATAGTTAATTAACAATATTGTGTTAGTTTAAGTGTACAGCAAAGTGATTCAGTTATACATATATATATATATATATATATTCTTTTTCAGATTCTTTTCCATTATAGGTTATTACAAGATATTGACTAGAGTTCCCTGTGCTCTACAGTAGGACCTTGTTGTTTACCTATTTTATATATACTGTGTGTTTCTGTTAACCCCAATCTCCTCATTTCTCTCTCCTCCACCCCGACTGCTATCTCCTATTTCTTCCTTCTTTTTTTTCTTCTTCCCTCTATCTCTCAATCTGCTCTGGGTTTTAATTTAACATTTTCACTTACACTGAATAAGGATTTTGGCTTAAAATTTAAATTTTATCTTTCCAACACCAATATTAATAGGTCACCATTAATGTACCAGCAGGAGCCCGAGAATGGAGCCAGCAAGATTTTTACTCTTTCAAAGGAAATGTCTAGAAGTTGTATGAACCAACCTTTTGAAATACCCCAAATAACAGAGTTTTTCTTTTTTGAAAATCCTGGAGAAAATAATAGTTTTTTTTTTTTTTTAATAAAATCACTGTTCAGATATCTTGAAAAACATTAAAAATTAAAAAAAAATTATGTTTGGTAACTTGAAAAATATTTTTTTTTCTCCATCCAAATTTGAGTGCAACGACCCCACTCAATTTTAAATGGTAGAATAATAAAACGCGCCATATAAACAATTGAAAATAGTTGCATATTCCCACTGAAGCCTGGCTTATGCACGTGGTGGTGCTTGACTTTTTTCCTTTATTTTGCTCAGTGCCAGCAGGGAAGGGAGGATATAAGTTGATAGCAAGCATCAGGCAGCTTTAAGCAATGGGCACAGTGGTTCCAATTATTTTAAGGTAGTATGTGCCCATGGATAATTGCTTACACACTTACTTATTCCTAATTTGGGTCTCACTGTTCCTAACTAGCTTCATCATACCTCTCTGAGCAGGCCCTTTGCACCCCTGGGCTGAATCAGACACCCAAAGTCATCTATTCACTTGTGCGGCGTTACCATTAGCAATCTGCAATGGCTGTCACAGAGCTCTGTGATCAGCGGGGGGTATTCTGCATGACCAGGGTTGCTGGAGAGAGAACGCAAAAATAACCTTCTGGGAGAAATAAAATATGTAATGAAATCAGTACTTTAAAAAAATAACGTGTTCAAGTAAGCTTAAAAGCCTGTTTATTATACTTCCGTTCTAAAAAGTATATATAATCATTTTATGAGCAGTTGATGACTTGAAACCAAGGCCATCTGTTTCAGTTATAGTATACACAAAATTATAGATGTTAGGAGATTTCTCCATTGTTCTATCAGAGAATATCAACCCTCTTTATTTAAAGGCCAGTATATCCCCAGGCAGATTGAGTTTCCATGCTGTTGATTCAGGGCCTATTTCAAGCAAGGGCTGCCGATATGTCAAAATGTATAGTGATTTTGTGATATACATAGTTTTCCAAAGGACAGAGTGAGATCACCAGTCTTAATCCATTTGTGACTTGACTTAGATTTAAAGTTGCCCTCGAGAAATAGCTAGCTGGTATATAAGTGTGCTGAAATATTTTCCATTGAGATAGCTTTCTCCTTATCCTTTAGTTTTTTGATCATGAGTCACTAAAATTATCTTGAAAAACTGGGAAAACATAAGTCCTATTATTAACAGAATTCATTACATTAGAATAAGGCAAAACAGCCTACTTACAATGAACAGTACCATTTTGAGTAATTTGTTCTTTTTGACATTTTCTAAAAGAATAGCTCTCCCTACATTAATGCTAAATAGATGGGAAAAGTATGAAGTACAAGAATATATACAAATTGCATTTTAATTCCTATTTTTCTTTAAAACATATGTCAAAGATAAATTTAACAGTGGTTTAAATATACACTTTTCTTCAAATGTTTAGGAAATGATGCCTAACACAGAGAAAAATAAAGCCATTAATTTTCCATTTGCATATCTTGCCCTTGAACTTTACTTGACATTTCTCATTTGCTTTTGCAATATAAAGTCCAAGATTCCAGTTTAAAGGATATAAGCATTTGGTTTTGTTTTTGTTTTTGCATTTTTAGGAGCTAGGCATTCATTTTTCTTAATGTCCATTTTATATGGATAGTTTAAGTGCCAATTTAAGTTATATGGGTCTCACATCTATTACCTACACAAATTCCATATATTCTTAATTCTGAAGCCTTTTAAGCAATTCTATTTGGATTATTTTACATGAGAATATGTCTCCAAAGTTACAAAATTTATAATATGAATTAAAATTTTTTTTTCAACTTTTTCTTGGTATGTAAGTCACCCACCCCAGCACACGAAAAGAGAGAAAAAGAAGAAAAAAAATCATCGCAGGAGGCTGTTATACAGGTGATGCACTAACAAAGCTGGATACCCTTTGTTGCTTTAATGGAACCCTGGATTTATTAAATTTATTAACTGAATTTAAAATTAAGCCTTTAATTTTATTCCACTACTGTCTCCCTTGCTGCTGCCTCCCTCCCTTTCACCTTCTCCCCTTCCCTCTTTTTTCAAAGGTATTGAGCAGCCCCTGTTGTAACAGGACTATCTCAGCAGCTGGACGACAGGGTTATTAAAACAGAGGCCCACCCCCGCCGTCAGGGAACTTAGTCATTCAGGGAGGGAGATGGACGGTCGACAGATACTCACAGGTTCCCGTAATTACAAAGAGTGACAAGGGCCAGGGCAAAACCCACTGGGACCAGGAGTGAGTACACCGGGACACCCAATTTAGATGAAGAGTCGAGGAGAGTCTTCCTTGAAGAAGTGACTTTTACATTTAGTTTAGTGTATGATTACCAAACAACAATAACAACAATATTTTGGGAAGATATAATAGGTGTAGGATTTCATGCTTGGTTCTGAAATAAAAATTGATAACAATAACCAAAAAATAAAACAAAACCTAAATTCCAAAAACAAAACAAAACATCCAAAGGTATGACTCTTATCCCAAAGGATCTTTATACTTGTATATCATATTTTTACTTGCTATACTTACATATTATAATGCTATTAATGAATTTAATGCACGGTTCCTATAAGCACAGCTTTTCGAAACACCTACATATATATCCTCCCACTTAATCATACATTCACTTTGTGCCCTGACTAGGTAGTTCCTTCGTTTAATAAACATTGATTGATTTTCTACTGTGTAACAACGTGTATTCTGATAGTTTCTAGGAATATGGTATTGAAGGAGCATCTGTTGCTGGCTTCTATAACATACAATCTAGTAGACACACAAGGGGGATGAATATCTCTGTGCTAAATTTTCTCTTGGGGGTAAACTCAGGGTAGTTTGGCACACGTGGGAGGGCCATGCGTTCTTGGTCTGAGGTCAAGGGAGGTATACGGTGAGACAGTTACCAGCACACTCATTCCACAGGAGCAGAAACTGAAGCCCATAAATGCTACAGGACTTTCCCAACTTCCAACACCTCGAGAATTTTACCAAATTATTTAAAAATCGTATTTGAGGCAGAAGAAAACAAGTTTATTTACTTAGATCATTATTGTATTATTGATAGTTAATTCAATCTTAATTTAGAATGATATTTATATTCCAAACAGTTTACATAGTTTCACAAACCACCCACCAGCTAGAAAGGCTAACTCAATGCTTGATGATAGAGCCCTAAAAAATAAAAGCCGACAGAAAGACCTGTAAATCTATCATTTATCTTTGAACTTTTTCCACACTCAACTTTCTCTGCAGGGGTACTTAATCATCCCTGCAGCTACCCATATTGGGAAAGATAGAATCAGAGCAGGAAAGATTATACGACCATACTCAGGAATGAAAGAAGACAACTTTCATCTTAAAGTTCTTATTTTAAGTATAGTCTTTAAGTAGAACTTACCTTCCCTAACAGCCTAAAAGAAAGCTTGAAATATACAAAGGACTTTAGCTCAATGGAGCTTACTTATGAGTTCTAACAAAGAACATTAATTTCTTCTAAAGGACTTCATAATATGATAGGAAAAATTATCAGGAGGTAATTAGGAAAAAAGACACTACAATCTGGAAAGAAAAGCACATCTTATAAGAGATCCGGAAATTCAGCACATTCTTATCTTGAGTTAGAATCCCCGTTGGGATTGGCATTTTTGCAGTGCATTAAAACTGGAATGTTTAGTGCACTGAGCCACAAGGCTGACTTCCTTGATCATTCTCTATCAAAATCCACATTTTAAAATAACAGTACACCACTGGACACAAATTCAGTGGTTTCCCAGACACCAATTTTTACAGTCAGATGTTAATAAACTAGTGTCAGTATAGTTGGATGATTTAGATGTGCTTGGATTGTTAGGATGTCCAGAGTGGTTCATCACCATTGTAAATGACAGTAGTTCACAGCAATGATAAATGTTTCCCGTCTGCTGATCTACAGGCACATTTAAATTATGTTGCATTACTATTCCGTCTCTTTAAACAAGAAGGAAATTAAGCTTCAAGTTTAATTAAGCATTATTTTAAAAATTGGGTTTTGGTATATACAATTCACCATGTGATTCTTCCAAGTTCTTTCCTTGAGAAAATAGATTGCACGTTTCACTGGGATTTGACCTTAATTAATCTTGTACTTTGTGATCCACCCCCTTGCTGAAATAGTCTTATCAAAAGGAATGCAAGCTATGGGCTAAGATAACAATCGGTCATTAACTTCTGCCTGTGATGCTGGCTGTGGTCCATGGGCATGGAATTCAAAACCTATTGTACACAGTAATGTCCAGCTTAGTGCTCTAGGGCTGAGAGACAAAATAAACTATGCAGAACAGCATCTTTACACAGTCTACATGGATTTACACTAGAGCAAACGATCTGAGACGTTCATAATGCAGCATGGACCTTGGTATCCAGTCCTGCCGTGTCAGATTACACAGGAGGTCGGTCATTGCAGCAATGCCAACTGAAGTCAATAAGCAAAAAAATCACTTTCCAAATACCATTATTTTAGTAAGAATGATTTACAAAGTTATGCTATCACTTAACATTTAAAAGAAACTCACCATTTCTTTCTGCTGTTTTAGATATTATCCTAGAGCAGCAGGTCACTTTACTGACATAACTTGATTGCCTTTTTTAATAAGAAGATGCTTAAATTAATAAATATTTGTGGCCTATTGATCTGAAATGTACGTGGTCCAGATAAATACGACACATCTGCGGGACTATTCGTAAAGCAAATGCCTGGAGCATCTGAATCTATTATGCAGTGTGGCTTTTCGTTTGTTTGGGTTTTTTTTTTTTTTTTTTTTTTTTGCCTGGACATTAAGCACCTCCTCAATATGTTTTTAACTTTGGGAATCTGAGGAATGTCAAATGATGATTTCTTTGCATTTGTGAATCAACCAAAGAAACATCGTGTAACCCCCTGACACAGTGATGACGATCCTACGGTTTTTAGTATCCTTTTTAGATTCAAGAAGACTTTTCTGATCTTTGAATACTTTTCATTCATCTAACATTTACTGCATACCTACTATGTGCTTTGTATTCTTCTAGGTACTTGGAATGCAGCAGTGAACCAAATAGGGATAAAGAATAAAAAAAAAAACACCTGACTTCATGGACCATACATTACAGAGGTGTAGATACACATGAGAGATGGGCATGCAACCTCTGTCACGGGTGTCCACTGAAAACTGAAGACACGTGGGATATTATGATAATATGAATTGCTTTTATATTTTAGATATCAAGTGATACAGATGCTTAATGTATTATATATAATACCACTTTGATTCCTTTCATTTTGTCTCCATGGAAATAATTTTAGCCTGTATCATTGCAATAGCCTCCTGATCTGGGACCACCTAACTCTTTCTTGACTCAAATTCACTTTGAAAATCAATTTAATTAAAGAATTAATTGTTCAGTGGTGACCATATAGAAGAGAGCTCTGAATTACTCTTCTTAAAACACCCTGCTTTATCATGGCAGCGCTTAGTTAAGTGGTTCTCAAGGCCAACCAGTTCAAGCTAGTCTGCTAAATCTAGTAGACAAGTTCCTTCATAATCTGCCCCCATGTGGCCTTTCCAAACACTTGTCCTGTCACTCCGCATGTCCTGTTTTATATACAGTCAGACTATCCTTTATATCATCAGATGCCTTCCCTCAGGCTTAGTTCCACCTCTATTAATTGTATGGCACAAACCCTCTCAGGCTGAAAGGACTTGAGTCTTCCTACTTGCTGTCCTTCTACCTGGGACAGGGTCTTCCAGGTGTTTTCCTGGCTCATTCTCTCCTTTTAAGTGTGGACCCAAATGTCACTTGTTCGGAGAGGCCTTGGCATCAGGCTCAATCAGTTCAATTAGCTACAACCTCTGTGATGGAGAAGCAAAGAAGAAAGTGAGAAGAGAAACTAGAAATGTTTGCCCCAAACCCCTAAATTCTGCCCTCCCCTCCCCAATGGGATAATCAGGGGAAATCTCCTTATCTGGAAATGTGGGTAATAAGAATCCCTCCTAATCTTGTACTTATCAATGTCCTAGGATAAGAAAACTGTGGTTTTTGAGTTTAGCCTACTCAAAACCTGTGAGATAAAATTCTCAGTTAATGATTAAAGAGATTAAAAAGAAAAAGTCTCATCCAGTATTTATCTGCAATGTTAAACTAAAAATATCAACCTAAGAAATAAAGCCATACATAAGTGGTCAATTGATTTTTGACAAAGGTGCCAAGGTAATTCAATGGGGAAAGAACACTCTCTTTAATAGGGTACTGGAAAAACTATATATCCACATGGAAAATAAAATATATCTAGAGGCTTGCCATGAACTATAAAGGAAAATTAACTCAAAATAGATTATATAATAAATACAAAAATTCAAATTATAAAACTTCTGGATGAAAACAGAAAATCTTCATGACTTTGGTATAGGTAAATATTTTTTAGGACAGAAAAAGAAGGAAGCATAAGATAAAAGAAATTGAACTTTATCAAAATTAACATTTGTCAAAATTAACCATTAAGAAAATGAAAGTGAAGCCACTGGCCAAGGATTAGTATTCAGGATATTAACAAATGCTTTTAACTCACTAATAAAAGATAAACAATAAAAAAGGGCAAAAAAATGTGAATGGACACTGGCAAGTAAAGATAAACAAACAGCCAACAAGCACATGAAAATAAGCTCAATATCATTAGTCATCAGTGAAGAGAAAATTAAAGCCATAATGAGATATCACTGCAAACCCATTTCAATGTCTAAAATTAAAAAGATTAACCACACCAAGTGTTGGTGAGGAAGTGGGACAATTGGAATTCTCATCAACTGCTAGTGGAAAGGTATAGTGGTACCACCACTTCTAAAAACAGTTTTCCAGTTCTTTAAATAAAATTAACATATGCTTACAATATGACTCAATAATTCCCTCTCTAGGTATTTGCCCCAAAGAAATGAAAACATATGTCCTTACAAGGACTTCTGTTCACAGTAGTTTAAATTAGAAATAACTGAAATACCCATTAACAAGTAAAAGGATAAACAAATTGTGTTATATGTATTCAGTGGAATAATACTCAGCAATAAAAAGTTACATGCCCCTGACACATGCAACCACATAGACACAAAAGTGCATATACAGTATAAGTCTATTCACATGATATTCTAGGAAAGACTCACCTATGGTGACAGAAGGCAGATCACTGGTTGCCTGGGAGGATGGTCGGGTAGGATTGACTGGGAAGGATCACAAGAAAACTTTTTGGGGTGAAGAAAATGTTCTCTACCTTGATTGTAACAGTGGTTAAATGACATATAAATTGCCAAAATTCACTGAAATATGCACTTAAATGAGTGAATTTATTGTATGTAAATGATGCCTCAATAACCTTGAATGAAACCTTCAAAAAATACAAACTTGAGTTTATATTGCCATTCAGGGTTTCTAAAATTCCTTCACACACATTATTTTCTACCTTGTGCAGGCAGATCTAAGCATGAAGAGGTACAGTTTTGTTGGTTATTTTGCTGTATCCATGGTCCTGGGAGAACAGCCTGGACTGTAAGATATAATAGTGGTGGGGAAGGTGTGTGTGTGTGTGTGTATGTTTGCATGTGCATGCACGCTCACAGATGTATATAAGGATCGTGGGTATAAAATATCTTACTTCTGTGTTCAGGTCTTAGGTATGGCGCCTGGACCTTTGCAGAGGTCATCAGCACCAACATCATCATGATCTTCATCATCTTCATTATCCAAACCACACACAATAATAAGAGCATCCACTACTTGTGGTTAGATCGAGGATGAAATTGGAGAGCAGATAGAGCGTGATTAGGGCAGTACCTACCAATGAGCAAATACACAATATGTGGTAACTACCATTATCGATCCAATGTCACCCATCATACTTCAGTATCTTCATATGTAAAATTAAGATAAAAATAAAATCTGCCTTTCAAGGTTGCTGTGGGAATCAAATGAGATGAGTTCACATGAGCTATTTATGTGAAATCACTAGCATTAGGAGCCCCATCAAGCCATGGCCAGTCTGACTGTTAAACATATGTAACTGTAGCCCAGGACAAAAAAACCTTCTCAGGAAGGCTCTAGAGTGCTGATGAGGTCTCTTCCCTAGCTGAGAGGTCTAAGTTAAGGCAGTAAGAACTCTGCTCTGGAATCCCCTGCCTGGTTGATTGCTCACTTTTTGCAAACTCTTGAGTCCAAACTTGAGGTCCTCCTTTAGGAAAACCTACGAAGCCTCATCCACACACGTACATCTGGATCTCAAATCCCCTTTGTTCTATGTCTTGGCTGAGCTGGAAGTACCCCAAAGTGAAAACACCTTAAGTCATGTCTGAGTCATTATTTCTTTTTAGTCCTTTGTAGGATGGCCGAGCTCAAGACCTAATGAAATGTCTGCTTTCTTCCCTTCCTGATATGTGTCCATCATTTTACACCATTCTGTCTCCTCCTTCTCTGTCTGTAAAGAGCCTCCTTTCTGGAACATGAGAACATAATTTAATTGCTGCTGCTCTGAATATTCTTTGCTTAATGTGTTGTACAGTAATTCAATTACCAGTGTCAGACAGGTAGAAGACTTCCTTAGTCTATTCATTCAATTAGAAGAGAAAGAAGAAATCGAATTTCCATGTCTACCTAAAATGGAGTGTGGCTTATGCAACAATTTCCAGATAAGGCTCTTATTCATCACACAAACAAAGAAAGCACAACCTCTATGATTTAGAAGAAGAGGAAGAAGAAGAAAAAGACCCCAATTTAGAAACACATAGTAATTCAGTTCCCAAAGAAAGGCAACACAAATAGCTTTATAACAATATACAAGTATTTCCACAGATCACATCCCTAATTACTTTTATGAATTTAAAAGCTTGCTTTACTCACGATAGGCATTATAAGAAGGATGGAATAAACCACAGTTTTTTAATAAAGCCCAATTCTGTGACTATAACACCATGCAGTATAATAGGGTAATATTGTAGACTTTTAAATACCTATCTTTAAAAACACACAATATAACCTACTAGACAAGCAGCAAGCATTAAAAAAAAAAAAAACCTAAATAATATAAAGACAGATTTCCCACTCTTTGAACTCCTTTACCATAGGTTTACAGGTTTCTGTTAACATTTCTCTGAACTACTGAAATCATAATAGGTATCCTCTCTTGTTTTGGCTACCTTCTTTCTCTGATTTCCTCTCTTGCTTATTTTCTGTTATATATGATTGTAATTAACTTAAGAAAAGTACATAAAAGTTTGATGATAAAACGTATTTTTTATTACCACCATGAACCAAATGCAGTTAGGTGTGACTAGTTAATAGATAACCTGTTTAAGCTTAAATGTGTCCGTCTCTGTGCTCTGCAAAGCAGAGGGACACTGAGTTCTGCGGCGCAGTCAGCAATGCTTTAGGCTGCCACGGTGCTGGAGTGTAGATTTCAAATATGGACTTTGTCATTCCTCCTTTATTTTGACTGGAGAATGCACTGCAAGTCTTAATGCCAGCTGACAACCACATGGTACTTACCCACTAAGTGTCAACCTCTGTCAACATGTCACATGCAAAACCTGGTAGGTTGCATAAGTCAGGTCTGTATACTCCTGCTAAAGATCCTGTTTCCAGCACTTCTAATTATGCTGTATGAGATATTGGTTCTTTTCTCTTTGCAGCTCTGATTTTGAGCAGGTCCAGGGTTAACAAAAGAAACAAACAAAAAAGGCCATCACCTATATGTCATTTTTTGTTCAGTGAACTTGGAATGGAAAAAAAAAAATGTGTGTGGGCTTCAAGTAAGATATTTAAGAATAAAAGGCATTGAGTACAAATGATATTTTTAAGCATCCAATGTGGATCTGAAATCCGAAGTCTGAAAAAGGAGTGTTATCCAAATTAGGATACCCAAAGCTGACCTACGGCTCTATCTTCTTATATAATCTCTCATGTAGCGTGGAGAAATTTTCGGATACTTGAGAAAATGAGTTCACTCTCTGAAGGTAACTGAGAATGAATACAATGTATTTTCAATTACCACAACAATAGCCTTATTTCTTCAAGAAATTTTTGTTGAGTGTCTACTATGTTTGGGGCACTGTCCAGGGTTCTGGGTCAACAGCAGAAACCTAAAATCCCCTCACGGAGCTTACATTCAACTGGGGGCAGATAGTGGCAGACAGATGTGTTAATAAATATATACATATTATAGTGATATGTCCTATGGAGCAAAATAAGACACAGAAAGGAAGAGGGAGTACAGGAGACGGGGAGGGAGGTTGCTATTTCATTCAGGATGGTTAGGGAGACAGCAAGTAGGAAGGCCTTGAGTCCTGAGATGACTTGGCATGTCTACAGAACCCCAAGGAAGCAGTGTGACTTGAGAGAGGTGATGAAAAAAGAACTCTGAAGGGTGTGAGTTCAGAGAGGGATGGATGAGGGTGGAGTCCGCCTTCAGGACCACTGTAAGCCTTTCACTGTGAATGAGATAGTCAGCCACTGAAGGGAATAAGCAGAGAATGACAACCTCTGACTTTCATATTAAAAGGGATATTCTGGCCTATATGCGATGGTATAGGGTCCAAGTTACGGCTATTACCATAATCAGGGTGAGACACATGTTGACTTGGACCAATGTGGTGGAGGCAAAGGTGAAGAAAAGTGGTCTGATTTTAAATTTATTTTACGGAAAATATTGGGATTTGCCAATGGATTGGAAATGGGCTATGTAACAAGACGACAAAGACAACCCTAGGTTTTTGGTCTTATTCATAAGCCGAATCTTCAACAGCAGTCCTTTCTTTGATGCTTCTTCTTCTGCCTTAAAGGTAGAAGATGCCTCACCTTAAAGGCAAGCATGAATAAAAGGGCTATAAAGCCTAAACCTCTTGCAGTTGTTCTATTAAGAAGATGATGGACAGGGTACATCTACCGCGTAGAAACAAATCCAGTTTGTATTTAATTCATTTGAGAAATTGTTCATGAACAGTTACCCTTATACACATTCTGCATGTAATGCTGACAAGTTCAATTTCTGCTTGGGTTAATGGCTACATGAATGTCTTTTACACAAGTTAAGGTTGCTTGGAGGCAGGAATGATTTCTAATTTTCTTCCCTATGTTTTGCATTGCTAGATAGGTTTTTTTCAAACTTGCTGTTTAAGGTCTAGCCTCCCCTTCGTACTGGCGGGTAAATCTAATTAACATTAATGAGAGTTCTGTGCACATATTGACAGGATAATAGACCTTTCAGGATGGTTCCTCCCTTCTTGCACTACCACTCCCCCACTGCACACAGGCTGATTATTTCATTAGGCAGCAATATAAACCCAGGCAGGAGAACACACACTTTGTGGAAATTAAGTGGAAAAATCTACATTCATCTACACTTTCAGTTACATTAGGGTGAGGAGAGTTCGGGGGTTGGGGGGAAGGGTTACATCACAGCCACCAGAGAATCCAGTTCTCTTCGGAGAAAAGCTTTCATAAAGATAGTTTCCCCAGTCCGTTCAGTTATGTGCTTACCTACTGTTGTTTAGAAAAATTGACGGTGTTCATTACATCTCATTCTAATTTTCATTGTAAGCAAATCAGTAGAGATTTGAGGGGAATATCAATAAGATCAGGGTGACTTCTTAGGCTTTGCACTTAAAATTAACAGAGGGGTGAGATGGATGACGAATCTGTGCAACAGCTACTGGAATTACACAGGCAGTCGTGTCAGCTCTAGAAATAAAGTCTGAGACTTGCTTTTTTAAGATAACCACTTACTAGCTGCCTACATCAGCTGATAAATGTGTCTAAGCATTTCTTTAGTCTTAAGGCTACAAGATATTGAATTCACTCTACACGTGTTTATCCTATTAAAATGTTCTGCATATGATTAATAGAGGCAATATGGTCTCTACTTTTTCCTCCCCTGTGAATCAAATTTGGCAAATGAAGAATCTCATATTCTCCTTATGAGTTAAGCATGTGTTGGAGCATTCCTAGAAGTTGGAATAAATGATTGCATGGTCGAAGGCAGATTAGTGGTACTGGTTATATTTTTCAAACTTCAGCTACCCAATAAAACTGTGCCTCCCTGAGCTGTTTGGTATTTTGAGAGTCAGTGCTCACTTTCCTTTAACAAGTCTGGCTCCAAAAAGAAGTTGCAAGTGTGAATTTATTTATTTATTTTTCTTTCCCAAACTTGAGAGGTTGTGAGTCTTGTGGGAAAAGTGTGATAGAGTAGAAATATTGAAAGCTGGCAGGTTTGTCTGAATCTAAACTTTTCATCTTTTGGGTGGCATCAGTTAAATCCATCAGTTAAGAGAGCTTGACCCATTTAGCCATGCAACAGCTAAACCCTTAATCCTCACGGATTCATTTTACAGTTCAGATTTTGCCACTGATACTGTACTAATTCAGACTCAAAGGTCAACACGTTAGAGTGAAAAGGGCATTTTTTCTTCCCTTGAGAACTTTAGGAGCAGACTTCCCTAATAAAATGGGTGCAAACAGCTCTAAGATCTCCTTCTTTTCTGTTTTATTTATTGACTTCATATTGCTGTAATTTATAAATAACATTTTCCAAATATACATGGAGATGCTTAATATGTAAAGAAGGAAATCATAATACAGCTCAGCCTTTTCATTGCTTTATCAACAATCTTTAAAAATATGAATGAGTTAATAAAAAAGTAAACGGCAGTAACGGAAACAGATTGTAGAAGTACCAGCGCCCACATTGGTCTTTGAACCAAAAACACTCATGGAAAATACCTAGTTTGTGTATTATAAAACTTGGCTAGTAAAACGAAAAAAGTTTGTTTTTTCTAGTGGAATACAGCTTTTCAATAAAAGACATATATTCAATTCTTTATTTTTTTTTAAGGTGGACAGACTCTATCACAAGTGTATAAGGATACTTCTCTATGTGTATACATCAATTTATTTTTCTATCTGAAAAAGAACACACACACACACATAACTGAATCACACTGCTGAACACCAGAAACTAACACAACATTGTAAATTAACTATACTTTAATAAAAAATTAAATTTATTGTTCTAAAAGTGTGGTCACATACACTGTCTCATGTAATTCCCACAATGTGTTCATATTTATTGCCTCTGTGCCTGACTTTACTAGGTGTAAACACCTAGTAAAAACATTGTGAAAATAAATGATCATCCTGCAGGTAGAACAGCTATGATTAAGCCCATTTCAGAGATGAACAAATTGGAAGCTCAGAACCCCTGAATGAATCTACTCTCACAGGGAGTAAGTGATATGCACAGGATTTGAACTCGGTGTTTCTGTTGCCGACCACATTGCTGATTACACTTAACATACAATAAAGGAATTACGATTAGACTCAAATATTTACTTCCACGTAAATTAACATCTGGATAGTTAGACACATGAATCATCGGATGGATTTTATATGAGATTTCTTCTGACTCAATGATCCTTTTTAATACCCACTGTTTTCTCAGTGTCTTCTCAGAATAAATCATAAATGTATGTAATAAAATTTCCTTATAAAACGTTATTCATTTAGAATAGAGGTCCACTCATTCCTTTTTTCTTCTTGTATTTGTGTATTTTAAAAATTATCTCCCAACTATGTACAGGCCACTAAAACAAGGGCCTAAGGAAGATATAAATTGGACATCGTCTTTGGCCTTGATTTCAACCCAGAGCCTGAGTTAAGAGTACACACTAATAATACCTATAGTATAAAGCGGAATGTGATATGTAATGAGAAAGGTGTGGATAAATCACTGTACTAATTCAGAGGCGTGTGGAACTAGTTTCAGATGCTCAGGTGTTGAAGGCATTCAAGACAGGTCATGAATGATGAGTTGATTTGATAAACAGAAATGTGGGAATAGTCATCTATCCTAATGCCAAAAGGTAAAAAGAAAGATAATTTTTGGTGAGGCTGTACTTTTATATGGGAACTTTTATACACAGTTGATGTGAGTGTAAATTGATACAGTGTTTTGGAGAGAAATTTGGCAGTAGCCAATAAAAATTAAAATGCATATAACCTTTGGCTTAATTTATCTCTTGGAATATATTCTAGAGGTATACTCATATGTGTGTATGGGGGTGTTTACCACGTTGCCATTTGTCATGGTGAAAAATAAAAGTGACCTAATTTTCCCTCAATAGGTGACAGTCGAGCAAAGTTGAATTATTACAAAGAATGAATGTATACAATATGGAATTATCTTTAAAATAAATAGGAAAGAGCCCAAGTTACAGAACAATAGGGACCCATTTGTATATAGAAAATAAAAAGCTATTGCATATACAAAACAAAATGAAAATCTGTATATATAATCTAAACTGTGTAGGCATGTGTACACACATGTCTGAATGTATACATAGGTACTGGAAAAACATCTCAATGTTTATCAACTCAACTTATTACATTGGTTAGCTTTGAGAAAAGAACTTCTCTTTTGTATGTACTGAGATTTTTTTAAACAGACATTATGTATGTATTTTGTAGATAAATAAAAACATATAAAATTAAAAAATCAGTGCTCTGTCAACATAAGAATGGAACTGTGCCTTCTTTCATCGACCTGGTTGATCTCACTCTGCCCCACTTCCCTGCTCCTATTTCCATATATAAGCAGTTCTGACTACGATACCTGATTGTGGAAATTGTACAGGAAAAGTCTCAATGGGGAAATCTGAACTAAAATTGAAGATAGCAGAACCAGACTATGGACAGAGGACTTAGTTACATTTGTAGTGTAGGTTTTTATCCTTTAAATATTCCTATGCCAATTCACGGTGTTGATGTGGAAAGAAAAACCTTTTCAACCATTTCTATGTCCCCAAGTGCTCCAAGCTGCCATGTTGCTCTTCAGACAAAACCAGAAATCTTCCCTGTTTATTGACTGTTCTACATGCTGTTCTAAATTATTTTAATTCTCTTCTTCCAGTGACTCTCAGACAGTTTTGCCCATTTTTCTAGGAATATTTTCTGCATATTGAGGTTAGCTCATTGGCCCTCTCATAACCCTTAACTTTAAACTGAGTTGCCTCCTCTACCTTAAACAACCTTCCAAAGAACTAAGTTGCTTATCTTTCACTCTTCAAACAAGTCATCCAATTTCCGTTGCTCAAAATTATTTCCTTCCAAAACTGGAAGTGAAATGGTAATTTCCCTTTAAGTTAATCACACTGAAGTTGTTATCACTGGGGGAAATACTGTGAAAATTCTCTTAACAGCAATATATTACGTCCAATCAATGACAGTGTCTTCCCTGAGATGCAAATATATTTCAGTCATCTAACAAATAAGTGGGTGGTTTATATAGAGGATTCCATGAGGTATTTTGCAATGAGACTTCTGTTTTGGATGGAAGAGGAAGGAAAGAAGCCCACTTTTGTATGTAGGCACTGGAAAGGGATGGTGGTGGACGGGAGGGCAGCTGTCCTGTACTGGGACCCAGGTTCTATCTGCAGACCCGTAGGCACATGGGCTGCTGGCATTAAGTCAAGTGACTGGTAATGTGAAGGTCACCCTGAGCCATGGGGGCACCAAGTGACACACTGTGGTACAGAGGGGGGAGTCACGCATTGTCCCCACTTCAGAAAGAAACATGGCGGTCTAGTAAGTCATTAACCATCAGCTTGGCGCTTCCTAGGGCAGAATTGATGAGAAACTTGATACCCCCTATGCCTAGAGACACATGAGGCACAGCCAGTGGACAGGACCTGGACAAAGTTCTGTGGGGTGGGGTTTATTGGTGAGCATAAGAGAGGCACAACTTGTGACTCTCAGAAACTTAAAGAGCATCTTATAGGAGGTTGAGGTTTCGTGTGATGAGAACGAGGAAAGAGCTATAATTTGAGTCATTATGGTTGTCATTATCCTATCCATAGCCACAGGCTGTGGGCCCTGGAGAAACTTGTTACACCAAATAATTGAATAATTGGGGTGATGGTTCTTGCAGAGTGCTAGCTGATCAGCCTATAACGAAGTTCCACCACAGCTATCAATGATAAAGCCCTTAAATATTCATTCAGTTGTTTCTACAGTCTGTGAAACAGCAGTTTTCAACATTTCACGCCAGATCCTGGAAGGAAAAGAGTTCATGCAAGGAATCCCCAGAATCTGTTTATGTGCCAAAGAAATAGATCATATAAATAGATTAAATTAAGAATGGCTTGCAAATACCACTACTTTTCAAATATATATTGAATTTGAGCTGAAGTAGAAAATCACCTACCATAATTATGACTTCATAGTAAATTTCTGTCCCTAAGTGTTTTTACATACAGTTAATGCTAGAAGAATAATCTATGGAGTCGGGCAATTTCTGACAACTTTCTGGAAATCTCTGAATGAACCCAACCTTCTGGTCTAATCTTCGCTTGCAGCCTGGTTGGCTAAGGGCTGGAAATAACTGAAGAGTAGGGACAACCAGGACAGATTAAAAATAATTTCCCAGCTTCCTTGAGGTTTGATTGACAAGTAAAATTGTAATATATTTAAGGTATACAACATGATGGTTTGATATACATATACATTGTGAAATGATTTTCACAATTAAAGTTAATTAACACATCCATCACCTCTTGTGTGTGTGTGTCTGAGAATGCTTAAAGATCTACTCTCAGCAAAACCCAAGTACACAATATAGATTACTAACTATAATCACCACACTATACATTAGAGCCTCCGAACTTATAACTGAACGTTTGTACAGGACAGGTCTTTTAAAGTGGTTTCTAAGGCAAGGCAAACACAATGCCCATCTCTGGGTATCACTGAGAACACTGGCATTCGTCTTTAAACCCTTTATGCTTAAATACACAAGGCTTCACAATTTACTCAGGATCCAGGGACTACACAACTTTCAGTATGTAAAAGAGCCTGCACACCAAAAACCTTACGTTGCCCTACAAATTATATTTGTTGACGTCAAACAAAAATTTATCTAAGAGATGTTTTTCTCCCAAACTGTTTGAATGATAGTCCTTACAGACATAATCCATGTGAATCTTTGAACATACCAAGATTGCCTTCATAATTTCTAGAAAATAAGCACCACTATCAACAGTATTAACCTATTTTCAAAAGTCTGGATGTAATGTATTTTTTTATTGTGACTAAATTTTGAAGTGCCTGGAACTAATTAAAATGTAAGCAACCATAATCGTAAATACCTTTATAATTGTGTATTTTATTTTGCATCAGAATGAGTCCATGAAAGTGACTTTCAGACTTAAAAATAGTTTTTTTTCCATTCTATCTGATTTCAAGAAACAAAACAGTCGAAGTAGACTTTAAGATAGTTCCATGCAGTTTTGAATAATTTAATGACCGTTATTTTTCCAAGTCTTTTATCCCCTGGAGTAGTGTTTTTCCTTTGAGCTCACTATCTAATTGCTATAAATGACAATATGAATTATGTGTAGACAACAATAAAAACATTCAATTATATGCTCTGATATTTGGCTGATACACATCTACATAGCTGTACTGGTGACTGAAATATAGTAAGTTTTGGGTATCAGTTGGTAAATCACCACCACCCTGGTCCCTCCCCCAGGATCCCAGACTTCCCCACAATCCAGAAATTAAGGGCTGTGTTACACACTAATGCCTGACTCATTCAGGAGTCCTGAAGGACCTTATGTGCGCTACAGTCTGTTAAATTTATCACCACTGACTGCCTGAGTCCTATTTGGCGACTTCTAACTCCAAACAGATAGGAATTTTGGAGAAAAGCTAAGCAAACATTTTAGAAAGAAACTACAACAACACAGAGCTCAAAAGAAAGAATGGGAAATCCCTAGATAAAAGAAACAAAAAAGGACCAACACCAAAGTCCTCTGGGGAGTATCAAACACAGATTGGCACCTAGGGATGAAGACGTGACTGTCCATTGAAGGAGACATCTACGTGGCCTGTGTCCTCACACAGGAAGGGGAAGGGCACCCAGGCCATGGCCTAACACAGGCCACTGGAAGGACTGCCCCTCTGTGAAAAAAGAGTCCAGAAAGATGTTGCCCACTCTCCAGGGAAGAGGCAAGGAAGTCTGTCGTCTTTCTGGTACTCTGCTGGAAAAGTCTCCTGTGAGAAAGTGTAACTCCGAGCCCCCTTAAAGGGCAGGAGTGGAGGTTTAAAATATTTACCCAGGGTATGGGGATTGCAATACTCATCTCAGACCTGTGAAGCCACCAGAGCTTTCAGTGAAACAAAGGCAAAACCAAATCTGTAGAATCACTTCCACAACGCAGGCACCAGGGATATCCAAACTCTGGATAACCTCACAACAACAACAAAAAACTTTAAAGGACCGAAGGCAATCATTCGCAGTGTGGTGGGAGTGAGCAGATATAAGGAGAAGAAGACTCACTATCTCAAGTAACTGGGAGAAAAGAACACCAAGAAAGAAACTAGGAAATAATTTTGGTTAAAATAACTAAAGTTATAACAAATAATAGAAAGAACACACCAGAACACGAAAGAATGGGTGGATCTAAAACACCATATAAAACCTAAGTGAAAATTTCAGTCACTGAAATAAAAAGTAAATGAGTTTAATAGCAGATCAGGCAACAGGTAGAGAAAACTGTAATTTAAAAGATATATTTAAGGAAATTATTCAGAATGCAGCATAGAGAAATAAAAAAGTGATAAAAGATGAAAGAGAGCTTAATAGAGATAGAAACTTCCAATAAAAGTTCTGGAAGGAAAGAATAGAGAATGGGGACGAGGTGGTATTTGAGGGATAATGGTTACGGATATATTCTGGAATTTAAAGATAATGAGGTCTCAGATTACAGGTGTTAACAGTGATGTAGGGATATACATAATGCATCGTCTCACAGAGACGATTCGCAATGTCTAAATTTCTGATTCTGCCTCATGTTCCCAATCATTGTAGTCTTTTGAATCTTGGGCAATGGTAACCGCATTTTTCTAGCTTTAGTCCAATAACTATGAAGTCCTACTTGATTTCTCTCTTTCTCAAACCCCATATCCAATCCATGTGGAAATTTGGATGGGTCTGTTTTCAAAATACATCCAGAGTTTGACCACTTCCCAAAACCAACACTGCTACCTCCCCAGTTTTAAGACCCCATCAGCTCTTGCCTGGGTTATGCTAATGCCCTCCTCATACACAAACAGCTCAAGTGAATTTTTTATAATAACAGTGATATCATGTCCTCTGCACAAAAACTTCCAGTGGCTCCCCTTTCCCCTCGGACTGAACACAAAGATGTATGATGACCTACAAGGCAGTTATTTCTCTGATCTCCTCTCTGATACACCCTCACGTTCTCTGTTCCTGCCAAACTAGACTGGCCTTGGAGGCTGGCTACCACAGGGCCTTTGCACTCGCTTCTCTGAAATCCACACAGTTTACTCCTTCACCATCTTCAAGTCTTTGCACAAAAGTCACCTTTTCTATGAGGCCACCCTATATAAAATGGAAGCCTAGCCCCAGGTCCTGCCATGGTACCCCCAATTTCCTATAATTGGCCTTATTTTTCTATAGCACTTACCATTTTTTAAAAACTATATAGTTTATTTATTATGATTATTACTTATTATTTGTCCTCCCCTATCAGAATATATGCTGTACTGGACAGAAATTATTTTGTTCAGGAAAGCAGGATTCAATATATAATAAACACTCAATAGATAATTGATTGAATTAATAATTCTAGAAAAGCTAACTAAGTGCTCATGGAGTGACCCAGTTGAGAGGACATCTGTATTTTCCCATATGTTTGAAAGAGTTCATTAAGAAAGCTAATTTAAATCTCATAAGTTAAAAAAAATTAATGAACAGATTATGGGTAAAAGGGGGACTGACACCATTTATTTTATGTTCTTATAAGGAACAGACCAAAGTCTACATTATAAAAAAACAAACAACCTGTATATTCAGGGACATTATGTTTTAACTGACTGTATTTCAAAATTATTATAATCATTATTATTTTATTGATGGCTTCTTTTCAAAATAGTGCAACAAAAATCTTTAAGAAATCTAAGCTAGAACATAAAGAACATCTGCATAAGATGTAGCGCTCTGCTTAAATTCCTACGATAATCTATGCTTAGCCACCTGGTCAATTGCTTGCTATTTTGAAAGTTTTTATTATTGAGGTCAAGGCAAAATGAAGGAATATTTACCATAAAACTTAGAGCATTGAGATGACATAATGGTTGTTGAAGAACACTAGATTAATAAATTAATAAAATAAAACCAAGACCCTCCAAGATTCACCATGGAGGAAGCAGCAGGTACCTCTCTGCCTTCCGGTTCTCTAATTAAGCTGAGCTTGCTATTCACACCAGACCCAGCCCGTATATATCTGGCCCAAGAATAGACACTAGCCCCCTCCTCTCAGCTCAGGTGAGATGGCTGGAGCTCTTATATGCTAACGGAAGACAAGGAAGAAATAAACAGAACACGTAACAAGTACAAAGCGATTTTGCTTTTAGAGTGTTAGTTTCCAATCTTTCCATTTTTACACTCTCCTTGGCTTATAGGCAGCCCTGACTATACTCAGGGCTGAAAGATTACTCCGGGGTTCTTACTTACATCTTCCTGGCTTGTTCTCCTTGGAGGATATCACTCCAAAACCTCCAAGAGCTTTTCCTAGAATCCTGCTACCTTTGTGGTGAACAGACCTGCTTCAAGCCTATTCTAGAGCACACTCAAGTGGCTGATACCAGAAATGAGCTCCCTGGACCCCCATCCAGAGAGACATGACTTCACTCCTGAAGGACTAGGAATGTAACCATATCTTAGTATAATAAAACACCATAAAGTTCATAAAGCAATAATAATAAGAAGAGGGTTTTTCTTTCATGGGCAGAAACACAGATTTTTTTCTTTTTTTTTGTATTTTAAGTGTGTAAATGCATAAGATTGTTAATATAATTATTACTGTTATCTTCATTTGCTCCACGCCATCTCTCTTTCTGATGCCATCTATTAACCCCTAGAAAATGGAGTTGTCTGTAGAGCTTATTCCAAAAATGCAGGCTGAGGCAGAAGAAATTTTGTTCTTTAGCACTAACATACAATTTTCAGCAAAAAACTAGGACAATGTACCATTTATGCTTTCTATTGCAGTAGGACTTTGAGCATTTTCCAACAGCCCTTTCACAAAATTGATAGATTATTCTTCCTATTAAAAGAGTCTTTTATTCTGAGTGCCAGACCTGGTTCTTAGAGTTGAAATATTGCTTTAGCTTTTTGTTTTTTTTTGGTTACCACACTGGCATTTCACTGCTGAATAAAATCACAAATTGTGTACCTGATTCTCCAGGGCACAGAAAAGTCTCAAAGGGTTTGAAGTGGGAGTGAAGGGGATATGTTTGTTTCTTATTCCCAAACAGACCTGATGAGAATCCCATGAACCCATGAAGATTTTTATCAGGTTGTCCATTGCATAGAGAAAGATCATTACATAGGGGAACATGGGTTCTAAGCTTGCACTGGCTACAAAGAGGCCCTGTCACTTTAGCAATGGACAAGGGAAAGTGAATATGTAAAAATAGTTACCATTTATCAAGTGTTTATAAGTATTTTATGTATACTGGTTCTAACCTGCAAAGTAGGAATTATTATCCCTTTTAAAAAATGAGGACACTGAAAGAAGATCCAGAGTTTAATTAATGTGCCCAGCTAAAGAGATGTGGTTAGAATTAGAGTCCAGATTTTTCTGGTTCCAAAGGTTATGATTTTCCAGTGTAGCAGCATATACTCCCAATGACTTTAATTTTCTACATCTTTGTTTCCCTATCTATATAATGAAGGCATTAGATAACATGGCCTCTAAGGCTCCTTCTAGCTATAAAATGTTAGGAAGTCTAGAATACAAGCATAGCCTCATGTAGCAGCAAACAATGAAAGCTAGCTGAGTTCCACATCAGGAGTCACTCAGATTCTCTTATTTACACAACCAGAGCCAAAGTATGGTAGGAACTGCAAGTTAATAAGGCGAGACTGTGTTGTACGTGGCCCAGATGCTGTCCTTGGTGGCTGTGCAACACAGGAAGGGCCTGCAGGAGACCTGGATGGAATACAGAGGAGGTAACTCAGAGGCACCCTTCACGCTCACCTGAGGACCACGTCTTAAGTGGGGTCATGGTCTTTTCACTGGGATGGAGGCAGTTTGAAGAGGCTCCTTTATATTTCCAGTTTGGGAGAAAGGTGACTGGGATGACTGAAAAGTCAGGCTCAAGACTGAAGGTCACATTTACATTGATCCAAGTTCTCATCCTTTTCCTTCAAGATTGCTTAAAGGTCTTAAGAACTAAACATATAATAAGGAATCCAAGAAAGTTCTCTGCTCATGTAGTAGAGTCAGGATACAAGAGAAATAACTCCAGAGCCAAAGAAAAAGGTCCAGAAGGATGGAGTTGGCAAAAAGGACTTCACACAATAATGATCACTTCTGCCCTTATGCTCTTTATTCCTCTTTCCGTCATTTCCACATCCAATCCACACATTCCGTTCACCATTTTTCTAATACATTTGTAGAATTTTTCCACTCCGATCTCCACTGTTCCTACCCTGGTCTAAGTCACCATCATCCTGAATGTCCTGCTTCTATGCTTCCCAACCCAGGAACCATCTTCCTGCAAAGAGCAAAGTAACTTTTAAGATATAAATTGGGTCCTGAGATTGGTTCAAGATGGAGGAGTAGAAGGACATGTATTCACTCTATCTAGCGAGAGCACCGGAATCACAACTAACTGCTGAACAATCATCGACAGGAAGACACTGGAACTCACCAAAAAAGATACCCCACATCCAAAGACAAAGGAGAAGCCACAATGAGATGGTAGGAGGGGCACAAATGCAATAAAATCAAATCCCATAACTGCTAGGTGCGTGACTCATAAACTGGAGAACATTATACCACAGAAGTCCACGCGCTGGAGTGAAGGTTCTGAGCCCCACGTCAGGCTTCCCAACCTGGGGGTCCAGCAACGGGAGGAGGAATTGCCAGAGAATCAGACTTTGAAGGCTAGCGGGACTTGATTGCAGGACTTCAACAGGACTGGGGGAAACAGAGACTCCACTCTTGGAGGGCACACACAAAGTAGTGTGCATATCAGGACCCAGGGGAAGGAGCAGCGAACCCAGGGGAGACTGAACCAGACCTACCTGCTAGTGTTGGAGGGTCTCCTGTGGGGGGGAGGGGCGGCTGTGGCTCACTGTGTGGGCGGGGACACTGGCAGCAGAAGTTCTGGGAAGTACTCCTTGGAGTGAGCCCTCCCAGAGTCTGCCATTAGCCCCACCAAAGGGCCTGCAGGCTCCAGTGTTGGGTCGCCTCAGACCAAACAACCGACAGGAAGGGAACCCAGCCCCACCCATCAGCAGACAAGTGGATTAAAGTTTTACTGAGCACTGCCCACCAGAGCAACACCCAGCTCTACCCACCACCAGTCCCTCCCATCAGGAAGCTTGCACAAGCCTCTTAGAGAGTCACATCCACCAGAGGGCAGACAGCAGAAGCAAGAAGAACTACAATCCGGCAGCCTGTGGAACAAAAAACACATCCACAGAAAGACAGACAAAATGAAAAGGCAGAGGACTATGTACCAGACGAAGGAAAAAGATAAAACCGCAGAAAAACAACTAAATGAAGTGGAGATAGGCAACCTTCCAGAAAAAGAATTCAGAATAATGATAGTGGAAGATGATCCAGGACCCCAGAAAAAAAATGGAGGCAAAGATCGAGAAGATGCAAGAAATGTTTAACAAAGACCTAGAAGAATTAAAGAACAAACAAACAGAGATGAACAAAACAGTAACTGAAATGAAAAACACTCTAGAAGGAATCAATAGCAGAATAACTGAGGCAGAAGAATGGATAAGTGACCTGGAAGACAAAATGGTGGAATTCACTGCTATGGAACAGAATAAAGAAAAAGAATGAAAAGAAATGAAGACAGCCTAAGAGATCTCTGGGACAACATTAAACACACCAACATTCGCATTATAAAGGTCCCAGAAGGAGGAGAGAGAGAGAAAGGACCCGAGAAAATACTTGAAGTGATTACAGTCGAAAACTTCCCTAACATGGGAAGGGAAATAGCTACTCAAGTCCAGGAAGCACAGAGAGTCTCAGGCAGGATAAACCCAAGGAGAAACACACGGAGACACTTAGTAATCAAATTGACAATAATTAAAGACAAAGAAAAATTATTAAAAGCAACAAGGGAAAAATGACAAATAACATACAAGGGAACTCCCATAAGGTTAACAGCTGATTTCTCAGCAGAAACTCTACAAGCCAGAAGGGAGTGGCATGATATATTTAAAGTGATGAAAGGGGAGAACCTACAACCAAGATTACTCTACCTGGCAAGGATCTCATTCAGATTTGACGGAGAAATCAAAAGCTTTACAGACAAGCAAAAGCTAAGAGGATTCAGCACCACCAAACCAGCTCTAAACAAATGCTAAAGAAACTTCTCTAAGTGGGAAACACAAGGGAAGAAAAGGACCTACAAAAACAAATCCAAAACAGCTAAGAAAATGGTAATAGGAACATACATATCGATAATTACCTTAAATGTGAATGGATTAAATACTCCAGCCAAAAGACACAGGCTCACTGAGTGGATACAGAAGCATGACCCATATATACGCTGTCGACAAGAGACCCACTTCAGACCTAGGGACACATACAGACTGAAAGTGAGGGGATGGAAAAAGATATTCCATGCAAATGGAAATCAAAAGAAAGCTGGAGTAGCAATCCTCATGTCAGATAAAACAGATTTTAAAATAAAGAATGTTACAAGAGACAAGGAAGGACCCTACATAATGATCAAGGGATCAATCCAAGAAGAAGATATAACAACTATAAATATATATGCACTCAACACAGGATCACCTCAATACCTAAGGCAATTGCTAACAGCTATAAAAGAGGAAATTGACAGTAACACAATAAGAGTGGGGGACTTTAACGCCTCACTTACACCAATGGACAGATCATTCAGACAGAAAATTAATATGGAAACACAAGCTTTAAATGACACAACAGACCAGATAGATTTAATTGATATTTATAGGACATTCCATCTGAAAACAGCAGATTAGATTTTCTTCTCAAGTGCACATGGAACATTCTCCAGGACAGATCACATCTTGGGTCACAAATCAGGCCTTGGTAAATTTAAGAAACCTGAAACCATATCAAGCATCTTTTCCGACTACAACGTTATGAGATTAGATACCAATTACAGGGAAAAAAACACAAAAACTGCAAACACATGGAGGCTAAACAATACATTACTAAATAATCAAGAGATCACTGAAGAAATAAAAGAGGAAATCAAAAAATACCTAGAGAAAAATGACAACAAAAACACGATGATCCAAAACCTATGGGATACAGCAGAAACAGTTCTAAGGGGGAAGTTTATAGCAATACAATCCTACCTCAAGAAACAAGAAACATCTCAAATAAACAATCTAACCTTACACCTAAAGGGACTAGAGAAACAAGAACAAAGAAAACCCCAAATTAGTAGAAGGAAAGAAATCATAAAGATCAGAGCAGAAATAAATGAAATAGAAACAAAGAAAACAATAGCAAAGATCAATAAAACTAAAAGCTGGTTATTTTAGAAGATAAAAAAAAAATGATAAACTTTTAGCCAGATTCATCCAGAAAAAAAGAGAGAGGACCAAATTAGTAAAATTAGAAATGAAAAAGGAGAAATCACAGCTTACAGCGCAGAAATACAAAGGACTGTAAGAGACTACTACAAACAACTACATGCCAGTAAAATGGACAACCACAAAGAAATGGACAAATTCTTAGAAAGATATAACCTTCCACGACTGAACCAGGAAGAAACAGAAAACATGAACAGACCGATCACAAGTAAAGAAATAGAAAATGTGATTAAAAATCTTCCAGTTGGGCTTCCCTGGTGGCGCAGTGGTTGAGAATCTGCCTGCCAATGCAGGAGTCACGGGTTCGAGCCCTGGTCTGGGAAGATCCCACATGCCGCAGAGCGACTGGGCCCATGAGCCACAACTACTGAGCCTGCGTGTCTGGACCCTGTGTTCCGCAACAAGAGAGACCACGATAGTGAGAGGCCCGCGCACCGCGATCAAGAGTGGCCCCTGCCTGCCACAACTAGAGAAAGCCCTCGCACAGAAACGAAGACCCAACACAACCATAAATTAAAAAAAAAAAAAAAAAAATTTTCCAGCAAACAGAAGTCC
Source organism: Balaenoptera musculus (assembly GCF_009873245.2). Lineage (NCBI taxonomy): Eukaryota > Metazoa > Chordata > Mammalia > Artiodactyla > Balaenopteridae > Balaenoptera > Balaenoptera musculus. The sequence goes on from NC_045805.1 coordinate 960,742, forward strand.
AGGACCAGATGGCTTCACAGGTGAATTCTATCAAACATTTAGAGAAAAGCCAACACCTATCCTTCTCAAACTCTTCCAAAAAATTGCAGAGGAAGGAATACTCCCAAACTCATTCTACAAGGCCACCATCACCCTGATACCAAAACCAGACAGAGTTACTACAAAGAAGAAAATTACAGACCAATATCACTGACAAATATAGATGCAAAAATCCTCAACAAAATACTAGCAAACAGAATCCAACAACACATTAAAAGGATCATACACCATGATCAAGTGGGATTTACCCCAGGGATGCAAGGATTCTTCAGTATACGCAAATCAATCAATGTGATACACCATATTAACAAGTTGAAAGATTAAAAACCATATGATCATCTCAATAGATGCAGAAAAAGCTTTTGACAAAATTCAACACCCATTTATGATAAAAACTCTCCAGAAAGCGGGAATAGAGGGAACCTACCTCAACATAATAAAGGCGATATATGACAAACCCACAGCAAACATCATTCTCAATGGTGAAAAACTGACAGCATTTCCTCTAAGATCAGGAACAAGACAAGGATGTCCACTCTTGCCACTATTATTCAACATAGTGTTGGAAGTCCTACCCATGGCAATCAGAGAAGAAAAAGAATAAAAGGAATCCAAATCAGAAAAGAAGAAGAAAACTGTCACTGTTTGCAGACGACATGATATTATACATAGAGAATCCTAAAGATGCCACCAGAAAACTACTAGAGCTAATCAATGAAATTGGTGAAGTTGCAGGATACAAAATTAATGCACAGAAGTCTCTTGCATTCCTATACCCTAACAATGAAAGATCAGAATGAGAAATTAAGGAAACAATCCCATTCACCGCTGCAACAAAAAGAATAAAATTCCTAGGAATAAACCTACCTAAGGAGGTAAAAGATCTGTATGCAGAAAACTATAAGACACTGATGAAAGAAATCAAAGATGACACAAACAGATGGAGAGATATACCATGTTCTTGGATTGGAAGAATCAATATTGTGAAAATGACTATACTACCCAAAGCAATTTACAGATTCAATGCAATCCCTATCAAATTACCAATGGCATCTTCTACAGAACTAGAACAAAAAATCTTAAAATTTTTATGAGACACAAAAGACCCCAAATAGCCAAAGCAATCTTGATGGAAAAAAGCAAAGGTGGAGGAATCAGACTCCCTGACTTCAGACTATACTACAAAGCTACAGTCATCAAGCAAATATGGTACTGGCACAAAAACCGAAATATAGATCAATGGAACAGGATAGAAAGCCCAGAGATAAAGCCATGCACCTATGGTCAACTAATCTATGACAAAGGAGGCAAGGATATACAATGGAGAAAAGACAGTCTCTTCAATAAGTGGTGCTGGGAAAACTGGACAGCTACATGTAAAAGAATGAAATGAGAAGACTCCCTAACACCATACACAAAAATAAACTCAAAATGGATTAAAGACCTAAATGTAAGACCGGACACTATAAAACTCTTAGAGGAAAACATAGGAAGAACACTCTTTGACATAAATCACAGCACGATCTTTTTCAACCCACCTCCTAGAGTAATGGAAGTAAAAACAAAAATAAACTAATGGGACCTAAGGAAACTTAAAAGCTTTGGCACAGCAAAGGAAACTATAAACAAGACGAAAAGACAACCCTCAGAATGGGACAAAATATTTGTAAACAAATCAACAGACAAAGGATTAATCTCCAAAATATATAAACAGTTCATGCAGCTCAATATTAAAAAAGCAAGCAACCCAATCAAAAAATGGGCAGAAGACCTAAATAGACATTTCTCCAAAGAAGATATAGAAATGGCTAAGAGGCACATGAAAAACTGCTCAACATCACTAATTATTAGAGAAATGCAAATCAAAACTACAATGAGGCATCACCTCACACCAGTTAGAATGGGCATCATCAGAAAATCTACAAACAACAAATGCTGGAGAGGGTGTGGAGAAAAGGGAACCTTCATGCACTGTTGGTGGGAATGTAAATTGATAGTCACTATGGAGAACAGTATGGAGGTTCCTTAAAAAACTAAAACTAGAACTACCTACGACCTAGCAATCCCACTACTGGGCATATACCCAGAGAAAACCGTAATTCAAAAAGACACATGCACCCGAATGTTCATTGCAGCAGTATTTTCAATAGCCAGGTCATGGAAGCAACCTAAATGCCCATCGACAGACAAATGGATAAAGAAGATGTGGCACATATATACAATGGAATATTACTCAGCCATAACAAGGAACGAAATTGGGTCATTTGTAGAGACGTGGATGGACCTAGAGACTGTCATACAGAGAGAAGTAAGTCAGAAAGAGAAAAACAAATATCGTATATTAACGCATATATGTGGAATGTAGAAAAATGGTACAGATGAACTGGTGTGCAAGGCAGAAACAGAGACACAGATGTAGAGAACAGACGTATGGACACCAAAGGGGGAAAGCGGGGTGGTGGTGGTGGTATGATGAATTGGGAGATTGGGATTGACGTGTATACACTAATATGTATAAAATAGATAATAAAAACCTGCTGTATAAAAAAAATAAATTAAAAAAAAAAAAGATATAAATTGGGTCCTGCCATGCCCGTGTTTAAAGGCCATGAGTGGTTTCCCAACGCACCTAGAATGAAAAGCACACGCTTTCTCTTGGCTTATGAGGCCCCCCATGGTGTGGAAAGTCCACCTTGGTGATGTCATCTCAGGCCCCTTCAGCTTTCCCGCTTCACTGCCCTTTCTTTCTGTTCGCTGGACAGTTGGACCGTCAGAGGTCTTTCCGCCACCAGAGCTCTGCACAGCCTGGCCCCTGCTTCGAATGCTCTCGTGTCTGCTTTCCCATTGCTGCCTCCTCCTGACCCTACAGATCCCAGCTTAAATGGCACCTTTTTGGAAAGGTATGTTCTGGCCACCCCATTTAATTAGATGCCATTTCCCCCGCATGCTACCTTTTTATAACAACTGCTTGCTCTCTTCAAGGTACTAATTGCAAATTGTTTTATTATTTATGAGCTCTGTGAGGGCAGGAACAATTTTTTTTTCTCTTTTACCTTTGTACCTGAAGCCTGGTATGGTCCCCAGTAATGATACTGGCTTGTCAACCTTCCCTTCTGCCGGGCTTACCCTGGGCTTTCCTCGGGTCTTGGTTTAAAATCACTTTTTCAGGGAGCTCTTCTGTGAGCCCCAGCCTAAGTCAGATCCCTTGTTCTTTGTTTCCACAATCCCCTGGACAATCTCTGCTGTAACACCATCACACCTCACCACCATGACTGCTTGAGCTTGGCCGCCTTGCTATTCTCTAAGACTGTTACTGGTTGTTACAGCCACTGTCTTGTTCACCCCCAGATCACTGGCATCAACATCATGCATGTCACATAGTAAGAAAGCAGGAAGTGATTAATAGAAAGCAATGGTCACTGAGAGAGAATGTGAGGGTGGGCAAAAGAGAGAACGCATTCACAACTTTTACAGAGCAATTAACTAACTGACTAATGAACGAACTAATTCACATATCACCTGTTGATGGTCACATCAGGGTCACATCCTGATACTTAGTCGTGCACTATATAGCACCCCGCATGAGTAACATTCACTTAGTCATGCAAAAATATCCATTTATACATATTTATTGAGTATCTACCATGTGCCAGGCCTGAGTTACATGCTGAGGACATGAACAAGGATGTGATATAATAGAGGAGAAGACACAGGTTTATGAATGTTTACGCTAGGAGGCAAATAGGGTAAGTGGCATATGAATGGTATAAAACAAATGTATTTAGAACCCAGAGATGGGCAGAGCTGGGAAGGGACTGTCCTGGAAATGGCATTTGCCTCAGTCTTGAAGGATGGGGAAGAAAATGTAAAGGTACCTGGGCAGAGGAGGGAAAACTTGAGCTGAGCAGTGAGGACCGGCTGAGTTGCAGGAGTCTGGCAGCCCCCTGGGAGATAAGAGTGGAGGGGAAGGTGGTGGCCCCAGAAGCTGGGGTACCCGACACAGAGGCGAGGTGAGCACGTGGCATTGTATTCAATGGGGAGGAAAACCATAATTCAGGTTTTAGCAGGTTTGAGGTTGACAGGTGGCCTGACTGTGGGTGCTTTAGGAGACAAATTGAGGAAAGGAGCCCTGAAGCTGGGTGGGGAGAGAGACTGCATTGCAGTTGAGAGGCTTAATATTTAGGCATGAAGTCTCAAGGGCAAGCTCTAGAAAGAAGCAACCGAAATGGAAGAGAAAGAAAGAATAAGAGAGTCTGTGCAAAGGAAGAACCGGCAGACTATGGTGGCTTATAGCTCTTGGGACAGAGCTCAGAGCTAGAGGGAGTGATAAAATGAATACGACACGAATACCTAACGCGTGTACGGCAGCATGCGTTATGTGCTTTCCTTTATTTGACTCTCATGCTAACTTTACAAGGTAGGCAGTTATTATCCCCACTTTTACTGAGAGGGAAGTTGAAGTACAAAAAGATTTCATGACTTGCCCACAATCACGCCGCTTTCTTTTTTTTTTTTTTTTTAATTTTTATTTATTTATTTATTTATTGGCCACGTCGCGCAGCATGCGGGATCTTAGTTCCCCGACCAGGAATGGAACCCGTGCCCCCTGCAGTGGAAGCTCAGAGTCTGAACCACTGGACCACCAGGAAAGTCCCCATGCTGCTTTCTAATTAAACATTTGCTAGTGAGAAAGTGTGGTATAAAATGTTGTTTCATTTTTTTACTTATAGACCATGGAGGGAAGTCATAATATTTCTGTCACTACTTCCTTATTTATAAAATGACACTAATAATTTCACAAATTTCTGGGAATTAAAAACAATTATAAATGTTTGTAATTTCATAGAGATAAAAGTGTTATTAATAAATTGTTTTTTGATTTAGACTTTATTTTGCATATCCTGAAAATCCCAATAAAACAAATAGGAAATGAAATGTCAGTAAAATGACTGAGAGTCTCTTAATTCCCTGAGTAAAACTGCTATGTAATTCAGAAGTTTTCCCAAAGATGAGGGAAGACCTTTCACAGATTTCAGAGAAAGGAAGCATTATCCAACCAACTCTTTTCTGGTTAATCAAAATGCAGAGTATAAGCAAATTAAATTGATTTAAACTAGCATGACATCAACCTAAAACAAATGGGTTTTAACATTTAAGAAAAATCAACCTATTACTTCTGATGTTTATCTTTCTTCTTAGTAAATTTTTCTTTTTCTAAAGAAGACAGAAATCTTTTTTCTTTACCATCTTAGTAAAATAAACATGAATTAAAATGTAAAATTTAGTCCCATCTGTTCTGACCCTTGAACATTAAGATCTTCATAATTTTTGAAAATAAAAATCCCACTAACTTGATACCACTAGAGACTACCTTTCTTCTGTACCTTCAGAGTTTAAACAAAAAAGAAAGATAAAGGAAGAATTTGTTTTATCTAACTTCTTTCTGATACATCCGTTTAAAATTTGAAGTTATGCTAAAAATCATTTTCTAAAACCTTGGTCCATCTTTTATTTACTGTATTTTGTAGTGGACAAATCATTTATTTTCTCGTTCAAGTGCCATCCATAACAATAATTTAAAACCAGCTAATAAACATTATGGCTTGTTAGAACTGCTACCAATTAAATCTTAAGTGTCTTGTACATACAAATATAAACAGAATATAATTAGAGCTATTTAAAGAACCCATTTTTAACTTAGATTAACCGTACTTTCCATTTGCTGAGGATAAACACTTGTAAATGAAACCCATTGCTGAGCAAGAAGCAATTACTTCAGTTTAAAATATTAATATGCACCACCTTTTAAAAAGCCATGGAAAATCATTTACGGACTGCACTCTACAGACTCAAGTCATACCCAAAAGGAAGAATGGGGTGACACCCTGCATCCTAATCGAGAAGCAATCAACTGAGGTATGGCATGTCCTTACCTTTATGAGCCCATTAAACTCTTTGCTTCAATTAGCGTAGATTTCCGACATAATATTCCTTTATATGTTCAAGTGTGATTTAGAAACCACACATACACACACTCAGAAAGAAAGGGGAATTTTACTGTTGAAAAATCAACAAGCTCTTTTTAGGAAAAGTTGAGACCCATTTTATAATCTAAACTAATAACTGATCTGAGCATGTTGAATATAGACAGTCTGTCCACACATCATAACTGCACGTTTCTTGCCTCAAGAATACACAAAAAATATATTGAGTCAACTGAATGCAACTAGCTAATCAACTCCACAGTATTTTTTTGGTGACATCAGTAGGCTGACTAAAAAGCTTGGTTTGGGCTAGAATTACACTGCCTGGTTAAATGCATGCTTTTTTAGTTGCTGCTATGAGTTAACCACAGGTCAAATCCAGTTACAATGAACACCATTATCACAAAATGCTTCCAAGCTGGTCCTGAAAGTCCTCAGAATGGGCCTTTGTTGATTTCATCACAATGATACCACTAACGTAAGAGCCCAGACAGACCTATTAACCCTTGGGTGTATGAAATGGCCACAATCTTTGGGATCTTTGGTTAGGTCCCTGAATATAAAATGATGGGTGGGGATGTGGGTATTTTCAATATCAGAAGACAAAATCCAGAGACTAGACTTGTCCCATTAGCAGTTCATGTCTGCCTATGGCTGTGAGTATAAGTAGAGTAGTATTTTAAAAGGGGGCCCATTTTATTCATGACAACCAAGTTGCAATGCAGATGAATTTAGCCAATGACTGGCAGTTACGGGGATATGGCTTGAACTGTAAGTGAAATTTATGATTATAGGACTTTATCTTTTGATTCAATTTACAAAGTTATATCAATTATTTTTATTCTGAATTATGGAAGGCTTCATTTCATTAAAGGTAAGGAAGTGCAATAGATTCGAGGGCTGGGATAAAAAAAATCTTAGCAGGGTGATTTTATGGTTGGCCTTAGGCAAAATTACCCAGCAAGGGAGTTTGTCTTTGATGACAGTCCCAATTCTTTTCAATGATCTTCTGTTCTATCCTGGTCCACAGAAGCTTCCCAGGGCCCTCTGGGTTCCTGGATATATATAGCCCCCTCCCTACACCCCCATACATACTCCTTTTATGTTACTTTGCCTAGGCTTCTGTCCTGAACAGAATTCACTACTATTACCATTCTCTTCTTTTTCTGATTTAGTATTTTCTTTGTCCCTTTTACTTCTTCTGCCTGATACTATCTCATTTTAAAAAATGAATTCCTATGAATTCAATAGTAAGGACCAAAGATTAATGCTTCATCCACGCTACATAGTATATGTTCATTTACAGAAGCTTTCTGGATAAATGCCTCATCCAAAGTACTGTCTCTAAAGGTAGAAATTTCAGGTTCATTTAGAGGAGATCTTGAAGTTTGAAGACCTTTCAAAACACTCTGTATAGGTGGCTGCACATTCCATGGAACATTTGAAGCCAGTCACGTGTCTTTCATTAGCCATCTTGAAGACGAAGAGCCAGGTCATGTGACTTTGGCTTATGGTTACGTCATACCAAAACAAGGCTTTTAAAAAGCTTTCAACAAAAATTCAAATCGGTGATTTTCCTAACCAGCCACACTATCTATCCCAAATCCTAGAAACACAAAAGATTCGACTGGATTTTTTCACTCTTCAGCTTACTGAGTCTAATAACTTGAAAGCTGGAACAAGAGAAAAGCTCACTTAGGAAGATAACGATAGGCGTGTCTCCTGTCGACCTCTCCAGTGTGCCAGCCACCCTAACCCACAAGTAGATGGTAAATGTGTCGCTTTGCTAAATACAGTGTGACCCAGAGTGCTACTCAGATTAATTTGAAACAGAGACTTATTACTCTTAGCACCTCAAGGAGTGACTAAGTCATGCTCCATAACTTTATAAAATTTTATAACTCGTCAACTAAATAGCTTGAATTAGTTGACTTTATTGTTTGGTAAATGCTTGATAGTCAATAGATTTAACACACTGTTAATTATCCTATTCTCCTTAAAATAGTATTTTCATTTTTATAACCAAGAATATTCAGAGGCTAATTAGAAATCCGGTAATGTGAATTGTAAATTATGTGTAATTACAATAAAACTACTGAAGAATAACACACATTACTTATAAATTGTAACACTGTGATAAATTAAAGCAATTACAGGTAAACCAATAATGTTCTTTAATTAAGTAGTTATGAATGAGAATTTGTGCTTTGCACTTACAATAACCTATACGGTTGGGGATTGCATTTATAGCTTGTGCAGAAATCGATTGCACTCTGCTATGATACTCTGCTAAGAATAACTTCTAAGTTCATTACTGTCATTATGCCATTATCATGTAAAAACACCCAAGATTGTTAAATGTAAAGTGTGCTGACAACCAATCAACCATGCTTCTTAATATAATTATAATTATGTCACTATCTCCTCTTATGCCTTTATGAAGCTGAAAAAAAGTTCATACTTCCACAAGTCTTCAATATTGGTTGCAAAGGAAAAGAAGATGCTTTGTCATAAGTTTATTGAAAATACTATTGTATTTGACATTAATAAGACTATTCATCCTCATAATTATCTTATTGCAGCCTGCCATTTATAAGATTATAACAATAGTTTCTGTATTGCTACATCTGTTTATTGCATTATACATTGTTATAATGTTGAGGTAACTCTTTGACTTATCCAGGTTACAATCAATGTCACAAGATGGATATAGGAGAGACCAAAAGACCATCTTCCTGCACTTGATTCAAATCATGTGTATTTGTGCGGGTGTGTGCAAACAGGCCTCTGGAGTAGAAAGAGAAGTAGCGAAAGTTGGTGAGATGGGAAAGAATTGGAAGGTTCAGATGACAAGAACTTGCTGACCTGAACTTAAAATATCTTGAAGCTTATTGTAAAGATGAATATTTAAAGGTGAGTACTAAACAAACAAGTAAGAGGATTCTGACTTATCCAGGTATATACATTTTATTAATTTGTCTTGAGGCATTAACAATTAAAGTCCTCCAAAAATTAAGGAATGCCTAGTCTAGTTACATAAGAACATTTCAAGTATAGTAACGTGAGTACCCTAGAACAGTATATCCAAGCAGGGAAAGCTATGTACGTGGTAGAGTTTACACATACCAGTGATGATTATGGGGTCAGAGATCTTATCCTACTTGTGAACTAATAAGTTAGCCTTATTCCATGTTCATTTTCATGGAAGCTGGGGAAGTAACAAGGCTCCTAGGTCAGAGACAAAAGACTCTGTTACTCAAAGCACGACGAGCAGCCTGAGCATGACCGTGTCTGTGTCGGGTTTCCCGCGTCCCCGTATGAGGGTGACACAGAAGGGCCCAGATGGCGGCTATACACACGGTGGGTGCGCATCCCAGCTGAGGAACACTGAACTTGAGGGGCCCGTTGTTTTTATAGCAAGCAGTAAGCAAACCTGCTCTCTGTTTCAGAGGCAGCCATTACGTCACCTCTCAAGGTTGCTTTCTGTCAACATGACCCTGAGGAATGGCCCCAGGAAGAGCAGTCAAGGCTCTGCATTCTTGACAAACTTAGCAAGACACGGAGGAGCCCAAGAGACCTTCGGAGGATTGTCTTCCCTGACACTGAGTACCAACATCTTCAGGAGTTTGACGTACAACAAGGTAGAAAGACAACCTTCGTCCACTGGCTTCAAGTTCAAAACTCTGTTTCCATGACCATGCTTACCTCCATGTGTTTAGTTAAATATTATTCAAAATGACATAAAAATGTCTTCTGTGGACAGCTACCTTTTGATGTCCCGATTCTCTGTACTGCTCTTCAAATGATCTGTTTCTAGTCTGTCACTTACACCGAACTATCGACTCATGTCATTTCCCTTCCTGTGATCAGTTCAGCTCTCCTTATTCATTTAACTTTAGAATCCTACTCTTACTGAAATGATAGTTGAATCTGTTTCTTCACATCTTGACTTACTTGGTATAGGTATACTGTATTGTAGAGGGATTGTAGAGGCTCATAATGATCATCTCCAGCTTTTCGTTAGTTAGGCAGAGTGATCCACTGAAACATTTAGGCTACGGGGCCACCATTTGATGTGGCCACAGACTTCATAATGTCCAAACTCTAAAGTCATCTGTAACCCGTGCCCAACTCTTTTCCAGTTCTTTCTCCTCTTTCATGAAAATTTTGCTGTCCTTCTGCAAGACACACTGATTTCTTTGCTGTGAACTGATTTTCTGTGCTCTACGATGAACAGCCTTTGCGGTCCTTTGTGCCAAATCTTACGCTGTGTAACTTCATTGAAGGAGCAGGATTGGGAAGGACCCCGCAATAAAACACCTTTATCGTTTCCCTCTCCTGCCACCTTTCAACCTACTTTCAACAAGCTGTGTTTCCAGGCTGTGGGGTGGAATCTCAAGTCATCTTGTATAATGACTCTCAGGTAAAAAATAAGTCGTCCCTTAGGTATGGCTTTAAAAGGTGAATTCAGTGTAAAATCAAAACTTCAAATTTAATTTATGCTTCCCAACACAGTCGTGTATATACACGCATGTACACACACACACACACACACACCCCGCTAGGGACTATTTTAAATTGGAAAACCTACAATGGTGAGAGGATGGTGAGGTTCCTTTCTTTCTCAGCACCTGTCTTCACAGCTCCCAGCTGGCTCCCTTCTGCTGGGAAGGCCCTCTTTGATGGGTAGGTAGCTCATTCCCAACTCAGATCTTTTGTCCTTGGGTTGGCCCCCTGGTTGGTCACTCCTACTGCCCTTAGCCTTTAGACTTCTGGAAGAATTCAGACATCATTCTCTGGATTCCTCAAACACCAGGGAGACGCACACTAAATTTTGGGGTGACTCTTGAAGTTCTCCTCAAGATGAAGTTTATGGGTAATAATCCCCTCCCTAGTATCGTGGTTACCACAGTTATCAACTTCTAAAGGAAATGTACCCTCTCTGAGCTGATCAATCTTCAATTTCTCTCTTATACCCTGGAGGTGGTTGGGCACCTATAGCACTGGTTTCAGTTTTTGTTTTGGGGTTTTTTTTTTGGAGGGGAGGTGTCTTATCTGAAACTTGGATATATACAGAAGAAACACATTTTTTAATCCTATTAAAATTGTCTTTTTGTATTTAATTATTTATTTTTGAAAGTTTATTAATTTTTTCTTACTATGTTTCAAGCTTTTTGAGAAAAGTAGGGACCACTTCTTACACCTTTTTTTTTTTTTTGATCAATGGATTGCAGTTGTCAATTTATATGCCCTCAGGACAGAGGGGTGATAGGATTATAGGAATGAATGAATCAGGTAAGAGAAAATAAGGAGTATTGAGGTTTCTTCTTTTTTTTTAAAAGAGAAGCCAGGAATCTAGAATTTTATGGAACTGATTGATCTATTAACTGAAAGCATATAGACACATTAAAGTCATGTCTGCATAAAACCAAAATAATCAATACATTTAATTTAATATGAAAAAATCATTCCATTATTGGGAATGAGGGAAACAATAGTTAGATGTTTCATTTTTAAATTTGTTGTGGTTAAGCTTTAATTGACTTAATTGGAATTTACGTAACAAACTGTATTTTTCCAGCTGAAAAAATAGTCCTCTTGTGGACTACCTTAATGAAGGGGTTAATTTATGGTTTTCCTACTGTTTAAGTTATGAAAAAAATTTTTTAAATATGTTTACCTTCTGTTTCAAGAAAGTCAGTTTCTAAGTAAACAGTGTCCAACAGTTTGAATTGTTCCAACTGTTCTCTAAAAGTTGAGGAAATGCTATTAAATATTTATCATCTTATATTGTGTTATTTACTGTTATGATGAATATGCAAATTTTATTAATGTTACTCAGAAAGCTATGAAAAAATTATAATTCCTGAATGAAAAATTAAATGTAGATTTAATTAAATGTAGATTAAATGTAGATTTAATCTTTAAAATGAAGATTTTATCTCCAGGATATAGATGAAAAGAAGGGCAATTATGATTCATTGAATACCTACAGATGGAAAGCTTCTGAGTTTCATTAAAAGAAAAATAAAATAGGGACTTCCCTGGTGGCGCAGTGTTTAAGAATCCACCTGCCAATGCACGGGACACGGGTTCGAGCCCTGGTCCGGGAAGGTCCCACATGCCGCGGAGCAACTAAGCCCGTGCGCCACAACTACTGAGCCTGCTCTCTAGAGCCCGCGAGCCACAACTACTGAAGCCCGTGTGCCTAGAGCCCACGCTCCGCAACAAGAGAAGCCACCACAGTGAGAAGCCTGTGCACCACAACGAATAGTAGCCGCCGCTCGCCGCAACTGGAGAAAGCCTGTGTGTAGCAACGAAGACCCAATGTAACCAAAAATAAATAAGATTGATTCTTTTAAAAAAAGTAAAATAAAATAAAATAAAAGCTTTAAAAATTAATACATGTTGTGTGCTATAGATAACTGGTCCAGTGTCAGTGGGTCATTTCTATTGATTTCCTCTTACCCTCATCTACTTTTCCATTTCCCATACACACCACCTTCAAATATACGATGTAACATACTGGTGTATACTGTTAACTCTTTATTTTCTGCAAAATAATGTAGGCTCTACGAACATAGGGAATCTTTGCTTCCTTACATGTTCATCAAGCACCAGAAGAGTGCCTGGCACATAGCAGGTTCTCAATAAATATCTGTAGCATGTTCTCTAAAGAATACGTAGGGAAAAAGTGACTGCAGTATTGAAAGATATTGTAGAAGACCTGAGAAAGGACTGCTTCAAAATCAGGGGAAATAACAGAATGGTTAAACATTTTTTATGAGGCCTCTCAAATTACTTAGACATAAACCATCCAATACATCTCCAAGACCTGTTGCTTCTAGTCTTCAAACACCTCTTACACATACCTCTCATTTTCTATTAGCATCACATCTCCAATAACCCTTTCCCTGGACATTTCAAAAACATCCTTGGCTTTTCACCTCAGTCTTTACATCAAATAAGTCATCTCCAATAATTCAGAGCCTCAAACAGTTTAATGTATTACTTTTTTGTGTGTATTAGATCTGAGGGTTTTACATGTTTCCTGCTTTCACGGAATTTATAATTTATTTTTGGATATAGGTATTAAATCTGAGGGTTTTACATGGTTCCTGCTTTCATGGAATTTATAATTTATTTTTAGATACAGGTATTAAACAAGTAGTGATCCAAACATCTATAGAATTACAGTTGGAATTTAGTGTTGGAAAAGATAATTTGCCACGAGTGTATAACTAGGGAACTAATGTTGCCTGGAATCACAGAGAAGAATCTCTTCCTGAGAAAGTGATGTATACGATGAGATTTGAGAGAGGGTGAGAGAGAGAAAGAGAGAGAGAGAGGGTCAGGCATTTCTCAAGGGAAGAGGTAGAGAGAGTCATTCAGAGGGAACAGAATATGCTAAAACCCTGAGGGAGGAGGGCTAGAGAGTCATAACTGGAGTGCTGGGTGGAAACCAGATGATGTATGACCAGAGGGTCCTGGTATGGATTTTAAACTTTATTCTAACACCAAGGAGAAACGCCAAAGAATTTTAATTGAGAAATAAACTTGATCCAGTCTGTAAAACCACACTGGTTGCCTTGGAACTTTCTTCAAGCCTCAATGACGCCCTATTGCTGAGCAGAGATCTTAGTAACATCTTAGCCTGTGATCCACAATTGTACACCCTAGTCCTTGTTTTGCATCCTAGCCTTTTCCCCTGATACACGCTGGACTAGCTCCGGCTCCCAGAACCAACCGCCTGCCCCTCACACTCCGTCTTCCATGTTTTCTTTCCTCTCCTCTCCTCTTTCTCTCCCTTTTCCTTCCTTCCTTCCTCTCCCCCCTCCCCTCTTCCTCTCTTCCTTTCTTTCTGATGGAATGCCTATTCCACCCACCTGCTTTTCAATAGAACATGTCCCACCTACGTTTTCAGGTTCAGATCAATGATTGCCTTATCTTCATTTCCGTCTGAATCACTCTTATACCACACACATGCCACCTCACGGCATAGTGATTTTGTTTCCACCTAAGTGCCATTAAAATACCTTTTCCCAAAGGACGATGCCTCCTCGATACTTCACAGGAAATCCACAATACTGAGCACTAATAGCACATGCTTCATGATTATTTGTCAAATATATTAACTAATACATTCTTCCTGAATCCAAGGGAAAGAGCTGGAAACATTCAGAACACTATTGTAAACCTCAGAACATAATAGGGACCTTTCCCTTCGTAGCCCAAATTGGGGAATGCAGTAGAATCAAACACGGTTATATTCATACAAGCAGCCTCTGCCCCAGCCCAGACTCATTATAGGCTACTTTAATTCTGTCTCCTAACAATCTAAAATGCCTTGTTCTCCTGATATCATATGATGGATCCCAACTAATGCCACTTTTTCTGCATTTCTGTGGAAAGAGTTGAAGCCTTGGAGAAACAGCCTTGGGTTCAAATTTAGCTCTGTGACTACAGTCAGGTTCTAAAACCCTTAGGTTTTGTCCTATTGTCTGTGAATAGAAAGATTACAAGCTTATCATGAGCAAAGGTATGTAACGCACCTATCCCACTACCTGATACATAAAAGGGACTCAATGATTGTCATTTCACATATGGTCTCCCATCCATGGTCCCCTGGCTTGGTTGAAAACCTGTCTCACTTTCTTTCCAAGACTATGTTATGTATATCACACATCCTGATTTCTTTAGGACACAGCTCTATTAATTATCTCCTCCTTCCTCTCTCTTAGCATTATCAGTCTCTTCCCTTTACTTAGTCCTCTGCTCTGCCCTCAAGCACGTTCAGCTCTCCCCATCCCCAAACACCCTGCATTTTAGTAGCTATTTATGCATTTCTCCCTTCCTTCCTTCAAAAGCAATGAAAAGTAACTTGTGGACAATGCTAGGTGCTGGAACTGCAAGAACGAATATAATACTGCTTCTAGTTTTGTACCACAGTAGGGCAGGCAAGATGTACAAACAAATCATTATCTAGTAGATGTTTTATAGTAATATGATAGCAACCCCTGAAAAGTTCTATGGAAGCACTGAAGTGAGGAATCCATTCTCGCCGGAGGTAACTGAGGTAGGTCATGGGGTTATTGGAAGGTATAATAATGTGAACAATTAGCATTAGCAAAGGTAAAAAGCCTAAAAACTTAGCAACTGCAAGAAGGGAAAAATCATAGAGTTGATGTCAGTAAATGGTAACTACTGGGTGTGTCCCCACTTGGAGGAGCCTTGAAGTCTGTAGGCAATGAGAGCCATTGAAAAAATTTAAGGAGGGGAGTGATAGCATTACATTTGAATTTTGTAAAGATAACTCTGGGTAGAAAGAAGGATGGTAAAAAAGGGAAAGGTTAAAAGTAGGAAGCCCAGTGGAAAGGCTCTTGCAGTAGACCAGGTTAGGATGCTATCTGGCTTTTGCTACCATCGTTCTCTTAAACTGCTCCATTGAAGATCACCAGTCACAGCCTACAGACCAAGTTCAATGGTCTTTTCTCAGCCCTTGACCTCTTTTGTTTGCATAATACATTTTATACTTCTAGCCATCCAGTTCTCCTCACATCTCCTCTGTCTTGACATGTGTGTTATTACATAAGGCTCATTACCCTGGCAGCTCTTTCCTTCCTTGATTCCCTGCCCTGCCCGGCTCTTCTTGCTCTAATGGGATGAATGCTCATTCTGGTCAATTTTCTAGGTCTGTTGGATATTTCTATGTTGAAGCCCCATCAACCCATTGACCCTGACAGACATGTAAATCTCCTTCAAACTCGTGTTTCCTAGTATCTTCTCTAACAGTGCCAGCTTTCTTCTGATCTATCAAGTCAAGGTTCAAAATCATGCTTTCAGCTGTATCTCTTTTATTTTTCTTCTCTCTGTCAATCTCAAAGTCTCCTGTTGCTTTTCCTGAGCAATAGTTCTTCAAACATTCTACTCCTTTCCATCTCCACTGCTACAGTCCTAACTCAGGATTTTATCACCTGGATCACTGTAATATGCTCAGTTCAGAACTCTCTCTTTCCAAGCCACTTTATAATTAATTATTACAAGAGTACTCTTTCAAATGTACCATTATAATCACATTGTTTCCCTGATCCAAATAGTGAATAACTTTCACTGTTTTCTAAATGAAATGTGAACTCCTTAACCTGAGTCCCCAAATCCTTTTCAGCCTGATCTTTTACTGTATTTCTTACACTTGAGCCATTCTGGACTACTCCCTGTCTCCCGACTATGTCTTGAGCTATTTCTTCTTCTACAGCTTTGCTTGTTTATTTCCTTTATCTTTTTTTTTTTTTCCAAACATCATTAATATCTGCTAAAAACTTTAATACTCTTCAGGCTCATTTTAAGCATCTCGTCAATAATATCATCTAGGACCACGTCAGTCGAAAAGTCTTTTCCCCTCATCTTTATATGCACAGCAGTGCTTATTCCATTGATTCACATTATACTTTTTGAATATTTCCTTATATGAGAGAAATTTATGTATGTATATCGTACCCTTTTCTAGATTTTAAGCAGTATGCAAATTCCTGATGAAGCTTGGAGGTCCATTATGTTAGACTCCTATCATGTAAATTTTTCCAACAAAGTGATCTCTTTGCCTTGACTTTTCTTCTTTGTATGCAACCCTGGAAGCTCTGATGTGGGACTTCACCAGATAACTTTGGTGTTGAGAATCACCATAGTTTATGTCAAGCTTTCCAAAAGATAGCTTTGTGACTAGATGACCTTGACACAGAGATGCCCACCGCCGTCTCTTTTGTCACTTACAGTACTAAGTTGCTTCATTTTGGTGACAGTATCTCTGGTGTGTGATCCTGAAACATAGTTGAGGTACAAAGACTCTGTCCTTTTTGGGTTTCAGCAAAATGCCTTATTCATGGTGGGCCATAAATATTTGCTGAATGACTATCAATTTACCTAAGCTGATTGATTCCTATGCCACTGGTATGTGGGTGTTTTAATATACACACAATTATTAAACCATTAGCCCGTCTTTTCTACCCATTTTAGTGGCTCATTACCTGTTATAGCATGTTATGTCTTGGTTTATACAAGAACAGCTGTGTCTAATATATTCCTGTAAATCATCCTTGTTCATTTTCATACGGATATTAGACTCAGCAAATATGTGTCATGTGGATTTTTATGTGCCAGCCTCTGAACATCACAAAAACTTCCCAGAGCCAGAGATAACTGCCCTGAATCAGCTGTTCCCAAGTTTACTTTTAACCATTGCTCAAATTAGATATCCATGAGCTCCCCTCGGACTCCAATCCCAGGCGGCCAGCTGCTCCAGATGTAAGAAGCTTTTATAGCTTTCAGACACATTTTATCTGTCATCATTTTCATCAACAGGAATATCCTTCTCTTTATGCCCTCTCATAGAACCTGGTAAACAAGGAAAGAGAAAAGCTTGGCTTTATTGTAACTCCAAAGTGGTCAGTCTGCGGGGGGGAGAAAAAAAAAAAAAAGCCCAGCGTGTCTTTCTTTGCATCTTTCTATGTAGCTCTTCAAAGGTTTATCAACCACCACCTTAATCTATTTGCTGAGGATGCCCAATTTTCCAAATGACCTTTTCTTTGGAATTCATAGAAAATTCAGCTTGAGGTGATAGAAAGAGATGAAGAATGCAAGGAGGTATACATTCTAATTTTGTCCCTATACGTATGAATCAAGTATTCTGACTGAATTCCCCACTTTTTCTCATCTGTAAAATGGGCAGTGATTTTGAGAGGGTGAAAGATTAAAAATGATTATAAGAAATTTTTTAAAATAAACTGCAAATGAATTCACATGACTTTTGATCCCAATCACAGAGCTAGATGAAGTTTGTCAAGATAGAAATAAAACAATGTTCACTGCAGCATTGTTCTTAAAAACAAACAACTGGAAAAAACTAAAGGGGTCTATTAACAGGGTGTTGAAATGTAAATTGTGAAATATCCATATAATGAAATAATATGGAGTCACTTTTAAATATTCGCATGGTTTTGCATGGCTTATACGAAAATATTTCCAAGAAGTAGCATTAAGAGTAAAAAGTGAGGTAGAGAGCCCTTATGCAGTACGTTACACGGTATAAATTAAAAAAGAAGACGTGTGCCCATAGCTGGTATACACATTGACATTCTGGACTGAAACACAAAGCTGATAAAATGACCAATTTGGGGTAAAATAAATTTGGGGTTAAAATAACTGAGGAGAGGGAGGTGTCACCTCTATGTGTTACATGTTTCTATCCTTGTCCACGTTTTATTTTCTTTATCAAATAACAGCAAATGTTATGTGACTAGTATAATAATGGGACTTTTTGATTGTCTTTTGTATATATTTGTTAAAGAAATGACTGCTTATTATCTAAAAGTAAATGTAAGAAATTTAATAAAATTCCAGTGGGTTTATTGATATAAAATATTGTTTTATCACACAAAGGATAACAAAATTCAGTAGTAGACTCAAAGAAATTAAGTTTAGGAGATGTGCTGCTTTCAGGAATGTGGCATTGAGCAGGTTAATGCCATCAACTGTAAGGGGGAGAGTATTTGTGCAATTACCTTTTATTGAGCACCTACTTTTCCCCTCTTTGCTCTCAATTGCCTGGTTTTTAGCCACAAAAGGTTTAGAAGGCATCGCCTTGTTCATTGTATTACACTGTTTTTTAAAATCTGAAAATCATTACTAGGTGATGCAGCATAATATGGGAACATTCTCCACAGCTGTGCTGAAATGTACATGCAAAGCAGAATAATTGGAGTAGAGACAAAGGATTTTTGGAACCTGAAAGAGGCCTCTGCCCCCTGAGATGTCTGTTAAGGTGGCTGGATCCAGGGAATTTTGATGATTTTTCCAAGGTGACCTAGATGAACTGAATACTGACTATGTTTCCTTCTTTTTATTTTTTTTCCAATTAATTAATTAATTTATTTTTGGCTGCATTGGGTCTTCGTTGCTGTGCACAGGCTTTCTCTAGTTGTGGCGAGCGGGGGCTACTCTTCATTGCGGTGCGCGTGCTTCTCATTGCGGTGGCTGCTCTCGTTGTGGAGCACGGGCTCTAGGCGCACGGGCTTCAGTAGTTGTGGCTCGCGGGCTCCCGTAGTTGTGGCACATGGGCTCAGTAGTTGTGGCGCACGGGCTTAGCTGCTCTGCGGCATGTGAGATCTTCCTAGACCAGGGCTCAAACACACATCCCCTGCACTGGCAGGTGGATTCTTAACCACTGCGCCACCGGGGAAGCCCTGACTATGTTTCTGACTGTCTCACTGCAGTGCGACACGTTTCTGTAGAAGCATATGTCCTGTGGTCAAGTGGATCACTAGCAGGTTTTTGAAAAGTTAAGTTTTGAGTTGTATCA
Organism: Balaenoptera musculus; assembly: GCF_009873245.2. Taxonomy (NCBI): domain Eukaryota; kingdom Metazoa; phylum Chordata; class Mammalia; order Artiodactyla; family Balaenopteridae; genus Balaenoptera; species Balaenoptera musculus. The sequence goes on from NC_045805.1 coordinate 980,119, forward strand.
TTAAAGAAGGTGAGAATCACCCTTAATGATCTATGATACGAATTATGTGTCTGCTATCGTGATAAGCTACCCACCTGATTCAGTCCCTGCAATAACTATATATGGCATTACAAACAAGGATACTGAAATTCAGAGATTAAATCATTTGCACAAAGACACAGTTTATATACAGCCGGACTGGAATTTAAACTCATACCTGCCTCACCCCATTGTTCATAATCTCAGTAATGTGAGCAAAAGATCCTTAAGTGGGAATCAATGAGGTGTGTAGAGGAAACGGCCAACTGAAAGCTTGTGAAGGTAGCTGGAATCAAGTCTTCTAGGTATCAGTAGTAAGATAGTAAGAAATGAAAGGAAAGGCAGAAATCAAGTTGGAAAAACAATGAGATAAAAATTTCCCACATACTCTACTGAGCTAGCCTACACGCATTATGTTAAAATATTCTAATAGTAAACCAAATAGTGGGAGTATTAATAAAAACTTCTACACCTTGCTTGCACCTTCTCCCACATATCACATCTGTGATCTACCTTAAGGTTAATAGCTCTGTCTTTGAGGTGTATTTAGTTTGCTCACCTTTTAAGGGTCATACACATAAATATGATAACCTCATTTATCACCTATACTCTAACGCTCTCTTTTACTCTAACCTGAAAATTAAACTCTCTGCAAACCCCAGAAAATGCATATTAAAACATCATGTGCGGGGTGCAAAACATTTTTGCATAAAGACAGGTTTAATTTGGCTTATCCTGTTAGCATCTATTCCTGAAAACGAGGCCCTGAAATTTCCTATTTATGCTCCTAAATTCAGAATAGTTTAAAATGTCATTTTTATTATCCCTTATATCAGAGCCCTTAAAATTAAAAACATCCATCAGAAAATGGCTGTCTCCAAAATATATTGCCCAATATGGAATGTAAATATTAAATTTAAATATTTAAAAATTAAATTATTATTTAATTTATAATTGCATGAGCACAGTGTAGTTGGGTTATGTGGGTGAACAGAACTGTTCACAAGCAGAAATATGTGCTCTAACATCACTTTAAAAGCCACAAACCAAAAACCTTTAGCAATCAGACTGAGGATAGAAAAGTTACTGAAAGCCAGGGAGAGACTATCATTTCTGGACATTTCAAATCAGTTCCTAATATCCCTGGAAGCAACTTTCAAAAATATAGGCACATTTAATTTTCAAAGCTGCCTCTATGTCACCAACAAAATGAGAATAAACTGAGATATATATATATATATATATATATATATATATATATATTTACTCACAAAACCTGTAAATAAATCAAAGGAAGGAAGGAATAAGGCAAATACAGTCTCTTTCACCCCCAGGTATAAAATATAAACATACGAAGATTTCATTTAAAAATAGAACTTGCATGACTTAATGCCCTAGTCCTAAAATCTAGTTAAAATTAAGAACCTGAAAATACATGTTATCATTATAAGATGGTCACAGAACCATTCTGTGCAAGAATTTGCTTTTATATAAACTGTTTTGTATGATGTCGGTTCTAATTGTAGTGAAGAAAAAAATTATTTAAATCAGTGCAAAGCCTCATGCTTTGCAGAGCATTACACGGAATTCATTATTTATCTGAACTTCACAACACTGATGTAAGTTTCGTGTAGGAAGTATCTCTTTCCACAAAGCTGCTTTCAGAGTCTGCTCAAATTCCATCTGTTCCATGATTCCTTCTCTGACTGCCCCAGATGGGAGTAATTCCCCTTTCTCTGAAAGCTTATGGGGTTAATTATCTCATATGGTGATGGCATTGCCTTGCTTGAGTTTTTCCTTGCTTAGCATGTATCTCTGAGCTGGCTCTTACTTCATCCCCTGTCCCCTTCCCCGACCCACCTTGCACCCCTCAGCTATGATAGATACCTGGCACAGAACTCTGGCCAGGATTTACAACCGGGGTGGCTGTGGTCTGAACATTGCTTACAGATGTGCTTTGTATGGTCTCTTGTGCTTGACAGTGCTCAGCTAACATTTAAAACTTTGAGAAGTTTCACTTAAAAATGGGAATTTCTAGTTTCTTTTGAGGAAGTAGAAGACCTGATAACTCTGGATCCATATTCCTTCAACAACAGGCTGGGGCTGCGTGGTGGCTTCTCTTTTTAGGATGCACACAGGTGCTCCAGTGGGAGCTGCCCTCCCCGCTCCCCGAGGAACTCCTACACTGAAGCACCATCAGGAATTCATGACTGCCTTTTTTTTTTTATGGCGGAAGACTATCGGTACCCAGATCTCTATCAAAAGTGAGTTGACAAAAGAAAGCAAGGAGGCCACTGAATGGTTTCCAACCTGTAACCCTCATTCTCAATATGGATTGGCCTTTGCAGGCATTTGAATTTAGACTTTGAGTTGAAGTATGCAACTTAAGAGCACATAGTCTGTGTGGCTTTGGGTAGCCTTGAGATTTGATCTCTGCTTTGTCACTTATTAACTGTGAAGCCCATACCTCTGGTCTCTTATCTCAAAAGTGGAAGTAATCCCAGATAGTTTTCTTTTGAGGATTAAGAAAGGTAAATAAATAATAAATATTTAGCACGTTATCTGCTACACAGTGAGCCCATAGTAAATGATAAATATTATTACTATCTTTCCCATGTTTAAAGTTAAGAAATTCTTTTGAACTGAGCTCTCACATAAGATCGCCTCAGCGGCTTGGGTTAGATTTGCCCAGTTGGTTGGAATGCATGAATGAATATTCCAAGTCATTTACTTAATATATATTTATTAGATGCCTACTATGTGCCTGGCACTATTCTCAACATTTGGTATTTATACTGTCAACAAAGCAGAACTAGTCCTTGCTGTAATGGAGCTTACATACAGGTGAGGGAAACAATAAATAAATACTAATGTATATATATATATAGATATATGATGTTATTCCAGGAACAATATATGTGATAAGGCAAGGCAAAGGGACCGAGAAAAATGGGGGCATGTACCGTTTTATACATGGTGGATGAAAGAAGTGGTATTCAGGCAGAGACCTGAAAGAAGAGAGAGAGAGCTTGGAAAGCTCATGGCGGGAGCGCACTGCTGGCAGCAGGGGGACCAGGCAGAGGAGGAGGCCGAGTGCTGTGATCGATGACAAGGAGGCCACTGAAGGGAGATGGAGAGGCGGACACTTTACCAGGGGTTCATATCATGTTGGGCCTTGGAGGCCATGTGTGAACACTTAGGGTCCAAGCGTGATCAGAAAACCTTAGGCTGTTTCAATTGCAGAGTTTACATGATCTGTTTTGTCCTGAAAGGCTGCTGTGTGGCTCAGAGGCTGCGTGGAAGCAGACACCAGCCAGGAAGGTGTTGCCGTCAACCGTGTGAGGGGTTATGGGGACACGGACCAGAGGCGGTGGCAGTGGAGTGTGCGAGGTGCTCAGGTTTTCAGAGCAGCGGGCTTTGTGGGCTGTACGTAAAAGGAAAGAGCAAACGGTGACTCTCAGGGTTTTGACCTAAGAAACTGGCCGGATAGTGGTAAGACAAATTCAGATTTAGAACACTGGATGAGTGTCAAGGGTTTGGCGTGTGGGCGCGAGTGGATATCAAGAGTTCAGTTCTAGGGGCTTCCCTGGGGGCGCAGTGGTTAAGAGCCCGCCCGCCAACGCAGGGGACACGGGTTCGAGCCCTGATCCAGGAAGATCCCACATGCCGCGGAGCAACTAAGCCCATGCGCCACAACTACTGAGCCTGTGCTCTAGAGCCCGTGCGCCACAACTACTGAGCCCGCGTGCTACAACTACTGAAGCCCAACACGCCTAGAGCCTGTGCTCCGCAACGAGAGAAGTCACTGCAGTGCGAAGCCCGTGCACCGCAACAAAGAGTAGCCCCTGCTCGCCGCAACTAGAGAAAGCCTGTGCACAGCAACGAAGACCCAATGCGGCCAAAAATAAATAAATTTTAAAAATTGATTCTTAAAAAAAAAAAAGTTCAGTTCTAGACACGTTAAGTTTTAGATGCTCAAAGAGCATCTGCGAGGACATGTTGAACAGACAGTTATATGTAAGTCTGGTGTTCAAGGGAGCGACTGAGACTGGAGATAGAAATTTGGAAATCCTTATTGTATAGACATGGCAGTTAAGGCCATGGAATTTTTTGGAATCATCAAACACTTACGTACAGAATGAAAAAAAGAGGCATGCGGTTTTAGCCAGGGAGGGAAGAGTGGCAGGTGCAGAGGAAGAAAACCAAGAGTGTGGCCGTGAGTCCCAGGACTGTGTTCACATCCTTACAGGCGAAGAAGGACCCCTTGTTCTCCGAAGTTACGCATTTTCAGACCAACAGCGTTTTAGGTGTGGAAGGACTTTAGCCTTAATATTCTGCAAATTCTGCACTGAGACACGGGAGGCGAATCCCCCAGTGTCATGCAGTGACTGGTTTCAGCTGATTGGGGATGATGCCCCAGTTGGAGAGATGATAGACGAGGCCTGAGGCAAGTGCCCTGTAATGAACTTGGAATTGTCATCAGCCACTCTTATCTCTGGGCAGGAAAGGGAGGGACCAGGAACGGTCACAGGTATCAGATGCTGCTTCTTTCTCTCGGAAGCACTTCTTCCACATGATCAGCCACTGAAAACGTTTACACAGCCCTTTCAGTGTATATGATACAATTCTAGACACCGGTAAGCTGCAGAGTGAGAAGGTAAATGTGCTCTCCTCCAAGATTTTTATGCTTCTAACTGGTGGAAGAGTTGAACAGTCCATAGCAAATGTGCATGTTCACATAAAAACGAATTCAGAAGTTAGGGGTTTTTTTTTAAAAATCAGAAATGAAGTAGGTCCTAAAGCAATGTAGATGCTTCCTTAAGAGACTGCAGTGAATTAGAACCACTAGGACAGGGTTGGACATCTAATTAATATTTACTGAGTAAATTCACGCCTCTGCTTGTTCTCAGTGAGAGACCACTAATGGGATAAAGCAACCAAACTGAAAAGACATAGGACTTTTCCCAGAATTTCAAATTAAGAAATTATTCATGCAGGTGATGCTGAGATTAATACCTATTATAAAACAGAATGCTCTTAAATAGTCTATGATGAATGACTACTTTTAATTAATCTTTATTCTATCACACCTCATCATGTGAAAACCCTCTGTCCTCCTGGAGCACATATTTTGAATATCTAAATGCAAGTGTACCTGAGTAATACAGCAAGGATGCTGGAAGCCAGTGACATTGAGAGAAACTGAGGATGACTACATTTGAGGATCACTTTTTACTATTTTAATCATTTTTTTCCTTTCTTTTTTCCCTTTCCTTCCTCCCTCCCCTCCTTCCCTCCTCCCTTCCCTCTTCTCTTCCTCCCTCCCTCCCTTCCTCCCTCCCTCCCTCCCTCCCTCCCTTCTTTTTTCTGGCCATAGTTGCTCTTTACATTAAAGTCCATTCAATTTTTAGTTATGACACACAGGGAACCCTTCTCTTTCACATTGGAGAGTGACCCGAAACATGTGGTCATAAAATCTATGTTAGTCCCTAAACATCAAGCAGATCTAAACTGTCAAAAATGAAAGAAGAAGTGAGATATTTGGGACTTTAAGAAATGACGGCATATCCAAATTAAATATAATATATATATATGTGTGTGTGTGTACCCATACATACACTCACTCACATACACACACACAAACATTTACCTCTTTATCTAGAACATATGGACTTACAGATTTTTATGCCAAGCCATACGTTTCTGTCTGGCATCATACAGCTCAAGTTTGATGAAAACTAGCCAGTCCTGTGGTGTTGCATATTACCTAACTCCTATGAGTGAGAATTCCCATTAGATCAAGGAGAAAAAAAAAAGAAGCGCTATAATGATCCTCTTGCAGTTTGTTTTGAGGGAGTGAAGGATCTGAAAACTTGGTGGAAACACAAAAATTCACTTTATAATAATAATTGGATGTCTCTGATATAACCAGTATTTTTGGTGGTATTTTACATTTTAATTCGTGACTTTACACTAAACAAGATCCCAAAGTGGGAAAACATTGTGATAAAATTCTATGATTTTAAATATAGCGGGCAGCTGGAAAGAGAGTGTAAATGTGTGTGCTGATGTGAGGGGTGTGTAAGGAGCGTTCAGCTGTGAGTATTTTTGGTAACTATCTGCAAATCCTATAGAGCACATACCATGGGACAGAGACCATAAAGCTTGTAGGCTTTCACCACGAAATGGGTAAATTCCATGGGAAATCTCAAAAATAATTCTTGTAGACAGGATGAGAATTATTTTGGCTAACACTGATTCCTTTTCCTTTCATTTGGGAGATCAAATATTGAATTTAGCCTCAAAAGTGGATCATATTCTGGGTGGCCCCAGGGGAAAGGCTGAAGAGGTAGTTTTTCTTTTTTTCGTTTTTTTTTTTTCTTCCTGGCAGCAAAGGAATTCTAAAATTTGTTCCCAGATTCTTAGTAGCGTGGCATCCGCTGCAGATGCGGTCACTCAATGAATAAACTCAGCAGGTCACTTCGGCCATGGGATTCTGTCCTGTCTCATAACTTAGATTCATCATTACAGATAGATTTATATATTTTTGCCACAGACGGAGAGTACATAGGCGACCCCTCACAACAGTACACGTTTCTTCGTTAGAGAAGGGCTGTGATTTGAGGGGGAAGCTTAGTGTCAAATTCTTCCTGTTCTTGTCATGTTTGGGAAGGTGTGCTTCAAAGTCAGCATCCCTGGCCTCAGATGAGACTTGTTGCCCAGTCCCCCTGGCACAGCATCCCTCCCTGAACCAGTGTCAATGCACAGTGGGCAACGCACTCATCGCGAGCTACGTGTCCACCATTTTGAAATATTATCAAATCAAACGCTATTTACATTTCAAGTGAATGTCCACAGAGTTGCACTCTACTAAATGGAATATAAAAGATTCTGTTGGCACCGTGCATTTATAGATGCTAAATAAAAACATGGGCAAATATGATACCGTCATCGCAAACATTACTCGAATTGGTTTTCCACTACTTTACTGAGCAATAATGATAGATAGAAAACATCTTAATTATCAGGCTGTAAGAATGTCAACCCTAGTATTGCTTCGAGGGCATCTGATACCTTTAATTTTAATCTTCTTTCTTCTTTCTTCCAACTTGTCGTCATAAATAGAGGGTTGGCGAGTTGTTTTTCCAAATTACTGAAAGTGACTTTTCATTGAGCTGATATGTTAGGAGAGTGTTTTGTTTTGTTTGATTAAAATTTTTTTTTATTGAAGTATAATTGATTTACAATGTCATGTTAGTTTCAGGTGTACAGCACAGTGACTGTTATATACATATAAAAGAATCTGAATATACATATAGAATATATATATATGAAAAAGAATATATATATATATATTCCTTATCAGATTCTTTTCCCTTGTAGGTTATTGCAAAATATTGAGTAGAGTTCCCTGTGCTATACAGTAGGTCCTGTTGGTTGTCTATTTTATATATAGTCGTGTGTGTATCTGTTAATCCCAACCTGTGAGGAGAGTGTCTGGAATGAATCCTCATGACCAGAGAAATGAGAAATACCTGGTGAACTACAAGAAGGGGACAATTTGAAAGAACATTAGGGAAAAGCCCATTTGCCTTGGAGCATGTGATGAAACGAGTGTGTGTGTGTGTGTGTGTGTGTGTGTGTGTGTACACGGGCAGGTGCACAAAAACCCAGACAGAAATAGATGCACACTTGGGGAGGTGATTTGCCACTTGAAAGAGAATTAAAAAAAAACTAGCAACATCCAGATGTTATAATTCTGTTCCCAATGATACTACTGGCAGCTTCGGTTCTCCAGGGGAAAGGAAGGGAGCACATCTCTCCTGTGCTGAAGTACTGGAGGAGAAGGACTGAAGCTTATTCTTGGCTGTACTTCACACAGAGTGCTTTACACAGAGCAGAAGCCCAATTAATGCTTGTGGAACTGAATTTATTGAATTGCGCTGAACGGAAAAGAGGACTCAAGGGACTTGGAGCCTTCAAGAGTATATTGCAAGAGGGTCAGTTTCAAGCAGAGACTAAAATTTTAAATCTCTGGATTTCTCTGTTGGGAACTGGAGATATATATCTTGAATGGGAAACAAATAACAAATATACATATTGGAACTGCTGAACATTTGGTTTGGTCAGTGATACACCATTTTTATCTGATATTTGAAAGAAAATATTAATTTCTAACTGTGACATTATTATAATATATCTTGAGCCACAATTTACTTTCCATTAGATTTTTATGAATTTTTGAAAGATGAAAGCCAGGTAAAGTGATAGAAAATGACGTATTTTTTAATCAGTTGATTATGACTTCTAATAGAAAAAGTTTATCCACTAAATTTAAATTTGAATTAATTTAAAATGCCAAAATACTTTTTGCATTGGCAAAATAGAGGCTTCTTTAAAATATTCTCATAAATCAATGATGATTAAAATCTTCCTCAAATTTTGAAGATAAACTCATATTTAGGTTGTGATAAAATGTGAAAAATTTCAGCATGAAAGTTGTTATTTTCATAAAATTATGACTGTGTGAGAACATCTCTCAGCCAAATTTATAGCAATAAATACTATAACCAATATAAAATGAAATACTGGAATATTTGTTCTAAAGATTTTTAAAAATAAGGTCAGTGGGGGAAAAATAAGGTTTTACCCCAACAATAAAATACGTAGGGCAGTTGATGAGATGCTATTAGAATCCTATATAAAAAGATAAAGAACTGGATAAAATTTGTTTAAAGAGTTTTGTTGGTTTTCTTTTATTTTTTGTCTACACTATACCAAGTATTTTTCTTTATGTATTTCTCTAATTCTTATAGTTATTAAATACTCCTTTATTTTTTTGTATTTGTAAGAAAATAACTACTAAAAACAAAATAGAATTCCTCTACCTGTTTTAAGGACACAGAGATAATATGTTTCTCAATATTTAATTTCTCATTTCTCAGATATCATGCAGACCTAGGATTAGTCTTCTAATAAATCTAGTAATTTGTTTAAAATAAAAGAAAAATGGGAAAAGCACAAAACCACAGATACTAAACAACATGCTATTTTAAAAAATGGGTCAATGAAGAAATCAGAGAGGAAATCAGAAAATACCTGGAGACAAATGAAAATGGAAACGCAACTCTCCAAAATCTATGGGATGCAGCAAAAGCAGTTCTAAAAGGGAAGTTTATAGTGATACAGGCCTACCTTGAGAAACAAGAAAAATCTCAAATAAACAACCCAAACTATCACCTAAAGGAATTAGAAAAAGAAGAACAAACAAAGCCCAAAGCCAACAGAAGGAAGGGAACAATAAAAATCACAGAGGAAATAAATAAAATAGCAACACCCCCAAAAAAACAATAGAAAAAAGATCAATGAAACAAAGAGCTGGTTTTTGAAAAGATAAACAAAATTGATAAACATTTAGCCAGGCTCATCAAGAAGTAAAGATAGAGGATCCAAATAAACAAAATAAGAATTAAAATAGGAGAAATAACAATCGATACCACAGAGATACAAAAAAAATCATAAGAGAATACTATGAACAGTTATATGCCAGCAGATTGGACAACCTAGAAGAAATGGTCAAATTTATAGAAAGATACAACCTACGAAGACTGAATCAAGAAGAAACAGACAATTTGAAGAGACTGATCACTAGTAGTAAAACTGAGTTTGTAATAAAAATACTCCTAGCAGACAAAAAAGTCTGGGACCAGATGCAATAACATGGATGGACCTAGAGCATTATGCTTAGTGAAATAAGGCAGAAAGAGAAAGACAAGTAGTCTATGTTACTATTTATATGTAGAATTGAGAAAACAAAACAAAGGAATGTATACAACAAAACAAAAACAGACTCTTAGATAAGGAGAAAAAATTAGTGTTTACCAGTAGGGAGAGGGAAGAGGGGAGGGGAAAGAGAAGTCTAGGGGATTAAGACATACAAACTACTATGTATAAAATTAATAAGCTACAAGGATATATTGTACAGCACAGGGAAATATAGCCATTATTTTATAATAGCTTTTTTTTTTTTAATTAATTTATTTATTTTTGGCTGTGTTGGGCCTTCGTTGCTGAGCACAGGCTTTCTCTAGTTGCGGTGCACGGGCTTCTCATCACGGTGGCTTCTCTTGTTGCGGAGCACGGGCTCTAGGGGCATGGGCTTCAGTAGTTGCAGCTCGCTGGCTCAGTAGTTGTGGCGCACGGGCTTAGTTGCTCCGCAGCATGTGGGATCTTCCCGGACCAGGGCTCAGAACCCCTGTCCCCTGCATTGGCAGGTGGATTCTGAACCACTGGGCCACCAGGGAAGCCCTCACAAGATTTCTAATTATTTTCTTTGAAAAAAACTAGCCCAATAACTTGTATTATTTTTTTATCAAATCTTTGAAACTATTCAGTATAAATATTTAAACATGTAGAAGACCAAGTCTCACAATAAATAATACTGTGAAAATAATCAGTTGCTACATCACTTTTTTGGTAATATGTCCCCACCGAAGAGATTTCTTTTTAAGAAATAAAACAAAAGTTAAATGACACATTAAAGATCATCTGATAATTTAGTGACTGCTTCATCTTTTCCACTGAATGTTCTTTCCTTTGAATCAGTAAACAACAAAATAAAAGAAGTCATTGCAATGTCTTCAAAACACTACTTGTATTGAAAACATGTGAATGAAATATATTTAGTGGTGACTATTTTGAAATATTATTACAATCTGAAAGTTTGGGCACTTGGAACTGTATACACATGACAGAAGAAAAATATTAAAGGAGCATTACCACATAGACTATTTCCCCAACAGAAATTTAGAAAGGGATCTGACCTGACATCATTTGGGTTATACAAAAACCTTCAGACATCTCCATTAAGAAAAAAGAATGCCAGAAAGCTTAATGAGTTGGAAGAGTTTTGAGTTTACTGATTGGAACATATAACAAGACAGATTTTCAGTAGGACTAGAAAATATTTTATGGATTATGAAAACTTGCATAAACAATGATGTTACCGGGTGTTAGACTCTTCCCCTTCCTTTCTTTCACATTAATACTAAGAGGAGGTTTAATGAGTGGAAAAAATAAAGTATCAGCAGGCTTTAGATAAAATACAGCAGAGATGAGAAAAATGTAAAATAAAACAGTGAAAAACCTCGATTGAAACATTGGAATTGGGTAACTACTGTATTATCGGTTGATAAAACTACCACAAGGTGCATGTATGCGTGTGTGTGTGTGTGTGCGTGTGTGTTTAACCACAGACATATTGGCTTATCTACTACTGCTTTTTCAAAGATTATATTTAAAAACAAGTGATGCAGTATCACTAAACTATTTTTAGTATGAACTGATCCTTTTCCATTTTCTCTTTTCAGTGAAGTTGGATTGCATGAAGAGAATAAAGCTGCTTTACTTGATCTTATCAGCCAACAGCAGAGGAAGGAAGGATTTCTAATGGCACCTCCATCACTGACTGCACTTGTTAGAGAAACAGCATTGTTGGTGAGTCATAAGGCCGCTAAGGCGCTCTAATGCAATGAGAGTTTTAGTGAGTATTTGAACAGTGGAAGTGTGAATAAGGGCAGAGAAAGTCTTTTAAGCCCATTTTTGATGGAAGCATAGCCATATACTTACTGAATAAGGTTTAAAAAATGACAGAAGAGGGAGGAAAAGAATGAATAGATTTCATGATCAGGATAATGCTGAAAGCATTAGAAGATGCCAATGTCAATACAGTTATTAAATATGTTCTTTACACACATGTAGCAGTATCTCTGGCTAGCATGGAAGTTTTCCTTCCCCAATAGTTCTTCTTCAAACAATTGAAGTTGAAAGAAGATAAAGCTCACTATCTCCAGGGACCTCTACTGTTTCCAGATTTAGATGATCAGCTCTAAGAATCAAAGTCCTTGATCAAAGTTATGACTTTTGCTCTTGAAGCACAAACAAAGCTGTGAGAAAACTAAGATGCTTCTAAATTTTAACACAGAATCAGTATCACGGGAATGCCAAGTTTAAAAGTGGAAGTGTTCTACCTTTGGTTAGCATGAAATTAGCTTGGAAGAGACTAATTGGACATAGTTGCTTGTAAATGTGTTCCTGGATACACTTAGCCAAGAAGAATGGCGGAGGAGCTCTTTGACTAATAACACATTTCATGTTCTTTAGTATCTTTATGTGTAGAAGCTGAAATAAATGAGCTATGAGGAAAAAATGGGGAGAACATTGGGAGATGCCAGGAAGCACCATTCCACTTAAACATTTCATGTGTGCCAAAATAATTTGTTTGAAATGCTGAATTCTGTACATTGAAGTTCTAGGCTACAGATCTGGGGACAGAACTAGCAAAAAATAGTTAGTGAGCTTCGATATTGGCAGGCTGAAAGAGAGAAGGAGCTATGAGCCTAAAGTGAAACCCTCTGGAGGGATGAGCACTTTTCAGGAAGGGGATATCAGGGTGAAAAGAAGGGATCCTTTTTTAGGGCTGTGGAGAATAGCAAAAGCTGTCCAAGGTAACAGGAATTTGCATTTCTGAAAGATTACTTCCAGGAAGAGTGTTTCCCCCAGTGTAGACATGGACCGTGGGGTTTCTTATACTGGTGTTTCACAGCTGGAACTCATCATCCAACAGGTCTGTGATGCTGCAAATGATTCCACCAGGCAGGGCACTTTGGGATTAATCAAAACCCAGCTGCGTGGAGGAGAGTAGCTGTACCATACAGGCTGAAGCTAGCAAAGGGCCCGGTAAGCTGGTGTCTGTTTAGAGACTCCTCCAGAAAGCCTAACCCAGCTGCTGTGGCCACAAAGAAAAAGAGCTGGAAACCATAAGTCCTGGTCTTCCCACTCATGAGCTACAGCCCAGCGTCCAATTAACTCGTCCACTTTTAAAGAGACAACCCTAGCATCTTTGCCCTTTGTAAGGACCTTCACTCTTCACATGTGTATTTAGCGTGCTCCAAGGCTCCAAAATGTTCACGCAATTTTCTCCTATCTGGTTTTGAGATACGTCTGGGGAAAAGTTGGAACTTGCCATTTTGCAAGATGAAAAGCAGAAGCTAAATTTTAATTATCAGAAATATCAGGGTGTTTTTAGAACACCGTTCTCCGTGTCAGTAAAACTTTTCGGTTCTTTTAAAAATCCTTCATGTGGTTGTTCAGAAAGACAAATTTTAATTTTAAAAGGGAACACGATGAACTTATTCAATACTTTCATTTTATAGGCAATGAAAGGAGGTCTAGAGGGATTAAGTGACTTGCCTTAGGTCATTTTCATAAAGATGAGAAAAAAAAAGTCTTGAACTAATTCTCTAGATTTTAGATTGGGTGAAAAAAAAAAAAGACTATTTTCTTAATTCACTTTCTAACAAATCACTCACTTCACCTCCCCAAGTTCAAAGCTTGCTGTCTTTCAATGCTCAATATTCCCTTGATCCAGAATTTGGCCACAAGAGGAGGGGGAGGGGAGCCTATTGAAGAATATACTTGTTTCCATGCTGCTTACATTGTCAACACAGCAGGAATAATAATAGAAATACAGTTTTGCAGGGGAAGGTCAAGGGAGTGAGCTCACGAAGAAAAACAACTACCTTTAAACAAGCCAAAGAAAGCAGGGGTATGTAACAGATTTTGCTAATGGGGCTGTGATTAAATAAAATAAGTGAGAGTTTGAGGTGGGCATAGAAAGACAGAGAGCCAGCCCACAAGAGTAAATATAAACAGTACAGTCGGATAGAGAACGTCACATAGGTAGGAACAAAATATTGGGTGTCTTGGACAGTGAGTGTGTAGTAAATGATGGTATTTAGATTTTGCTACAGAACTGTGTGTGCTGAGTCGATATTTCCAAATGGAATAGTTAATAATAAATAAATTAATCGGGATCCTGTTTCTAGTTTGATTCAGAAAAACATTTATTATTTTCTTTAGCGAATAATGTTAAGTCTTTTTAAATGTCGAAATTTGTAAAAATGCTAATTTTGTTCAGGCTCTCACTGAAGGTCACAGAGTAGCCAATCGACGTGCACTAGTAAAATGCAATCACCTTATTTCCACTGACTCCACTGACAGGGAATGAAATCTAACACAATTAATAAGTATTTATTAATTTAAAAGCTCATGTTAATATGTGAAACATAACCTCCCGCTTATTAGGATGAAATGAGTGTGTTATTAGAAATTACATTATAGGTCAAGCAGAAGAGAGCAGCACATAATCTTCCTGCTGAATAAATAAATAACTATTTGTGGACTGACTTCCTAAAGGAGATATCAATTGAAACAAGCGATTAAAGTTGACAATGGAATTGTACAAATGACCCTAATGAATGAATTTTCTAATCTTTTTCATGTTTGTGGACATTAGCCCTGTTTGCACAGAATGAATAACTATGCATGCCTCACAACTAGAGACGCCCGTAATTGGGTACAAATGTTTCTCAGTTACCTATTCTGTGGCATCTGTGAATTCTGACAGATCATTCTATCTTCAGCTGGGGAAAGTCCAAATTTTCCTTTTTTTTTTTAAACTGCCACTGACTTGGCGACTGTTGACTTGGCAAAGCTCCTCACCAGATCCCAGATAAGACCACCCATTTACAAAACATCAAATCTTCTTTTGCAGTTTTGGATTAAGGATTCGAACCTTAAAAAAAAAAAAAAAAAGTTCTACTTCCATACCCCCTTCTCTTTGTAAATACGATAAACCCATGGCTATTTGGCCCATAGTCTGTGACAGTAGTAAGATAATGTCACTCTTCACATAAGTTCTTACTTACTGGCTACCTTTTGATGGATTTAACGGCTGCCAGCAAATAATGGATAACAATTTTGGTAAAGGCGGTCATGCCAGGCCTGTAAATGAGATCCTCCCTGTGAATAGTCAGGGAGGTCTCAATGGCACAGACATGTGACAGAATTAGAACTACCCTAACGCTTCTGTCTGTCTCCTCAGCCCTCACATATTTAGAGTATAATGTGTTACTTCTCAATCTGATGACCGGTCCATTTATGGGCTTAGATTAAAGGGTGATGTTACTATGTCGTCAGGAACTTTGAAATTGGTAATAACATCACTGCCTCATGTCTGATGAGCTGAGATCAGCTCATTAGCCAAAAGTGTTAGAAATTTATAGTTGGCGGCATTTTCTTTGCAGGGTTTCCAGTAAAAACTTTCTTATAATCTGCTAAAACGCATTTTTTTAACTTCTCAAAGACGTCTGAAGGATTAATGACCCTGTTTCTTTTCTCCTACATTTAAAATATAACATGTTCTGTTTGATGCTTCTTTATTGGTATTTTTATGAGCAATAAAAAGGCTTTCCTCCATGTATGTTACATATTTTTAAAAGGGGTGAAAAAATGATAAATTATTTCAAAAGTTTTAATGAAACATCAAGGGGGGTTTATATTATGTGGGACTGTCTTGGGCGGCTAAAATATTTTAACCTATATCCTGCTTTCTTATTCTGATTAAGTATTTATCAAGCCTAATACAAATCAAATGTAGAATCAAGCCCAAATATGAACCAAAGCATTTTCCTTTTGTGTTCATGAGAACACTTCATGTGGGATTAGTATTTTCATAAAAATCACAAATATAAATGTCAATGAATTTTATATGACATAGATGAAACTGCAGTGGCAAAAATCTTTGCATGCATTGTCACCTAATCTGGAACCCCCAAATAACTGATGGGTCCTAAGAGGAAGGAGAGGTAAATAATGTCTGCTTTCATATTTTTCCACATGTGTCCTTGATGTCTAAAATTCATTAGCTATATTATTGTAGGATAATGTTCAGGTCCGTTCTACAGGTATACAATTGTTGGGGGCAGAAAAACACAAAATGAGTTCAGAGTGTGATTTAATGAACAGGACTACAGTTGTTCTTTATATTTACTTAGAGTTACATGAGAATGTAGACATTGATTCTTACATTTATAGAACATCTTTTTTTGTCATTTGAAATTCATTTTTATTCAGTCTTTTTCATTTAAGCATGCTTCAATGTATTTATAATAAATGAAAATACATATAAACCTTCCAGAACATCTCTGGGAATACAGAATTATATTAATAACACTCTTAATGTCATTTATTTGACATGGGATCTGATTATGCCATTAAAGACCTAGTTCCTCTGATACTCACACAGGGATTAGAAATAACTGAATTGGGGAAACATCCCAGAAATGAGGAATAGTTATTTTTAAATTCAATGGTAGAATTCACACTTTTAAAATGGTACAATTCACAGTTCCTCCTCTTCAGGAATGTTAAATCTTGTTTGAGAGGAAACTCATATATTCATGATAAATTAGAAAACAATTTGGAAGCAATATATAAAATTTATACAGAGCTGCAGGCTGTAGGTGCCATTCTGAGGCAATTCAGAACATGAGAAAAATCAATGTGGGCTGGTGTTCGTTCAGGCAAACTTCACGGAGCGGGCAAATCTCGTGAATGTTAAAGATATGTCGCACTGTTATTAGCAGAGAGATGATAAAGAAGACCAGAAGCCAAGACAAATGAGAGCTTGTCAGGGGGCAAAACTGGCCATGAGTGTTGAACAGAGGGAAGAAGCTCTCAGCTGAACATTGTAAGACTGAAAATGTAAAATGCGGTCAGTTGATACAGGCCCTGGAGGCTGGGTAGAGGCTTTTAAATTTGTTCTATACGCAAAAAGTAGCCAACAGATTGTTAACAAAGAAAATACATGGTAAACGTGACTCTACTGTGAACCTGACCACCATGAGATAAACTGGTGATGCTCAGAAACTAGGTGGTCAACTGTTAAAAGATGTGAAATGAGCTGTTGATAGTCCTAATTTTTTTGTTTGTAGCAGCTTCATTTTCAATAGTGAAAACCTAGAAAGGACCCAAACACCCAGAAAAAGATGAATGAATAAACTAAAAGTGGTACATCCAAAGATAAGAAAAGAGATGAGTTACTCCTATGTATCACTGATGAATCTTAAATAATTATAAAACAAAAGAAAACAGAGGAAAAAACAGTAAACAGTTTATGATTCCAATCAGATAAATTCAAGAAAATGCAAGGGTAGACTGGTGGTCATATGACACGGGAACAAAGAAACCAACAGGAACTTTATGAAGAACATATACTGTACTAGGTCTTAGTAGCTAAATGGGTGTGGGATGAGAAAAAGATGCAATAAAGGTGACCAGAAACTATGTATCTCGGGGAAGCAGGGTAACAAGGGAGCCATGGACAGAAAGGAGGAGCTGACCAGGGATTCATTTTTGATGATCACATACCCTCAGGCTTGACTTCACAAACCTGACCACCTTACTGGACATGCTCTGTGAACAACTGGAAATAAATTACAGATAAAAGTTTGAGCAGAAACTGCAGGTTTCATAATGAGCACATAGGCGACCATTGGGATGGCAAGAGTAGCTGAGCAATCGAAGGAATTGGATAAAGAAAGAAGAGAATGGAAACTTTGGGAATTCTATACAAGAGAACTAGTAGATACAGAATGGATAAGCAACAAGGTCCTACTGTATAGCACAGAGAACTATATTCAATATTCTATGATAAACCACAATGGAAAAGAATATTAAAAAAAGAATATATATATATATGTATAACTGAATCACTCTGCTGTACAGCAGTGATTAACAGAACATTGTAAATCAACTATACTTTAATAAAACAATGAGAAAAAAAAGAGAGAACTAGTAGAAAGACAAGCAAAATAGGAAATAAAGAAGGAGAAAATAAGAAAGATATTCGAGGGACTTCCCTAGTGGTCCAGTGGTTAAGACATCGCCTTCAGGCTTCCCTGGTGGCACAGTGGTTAAGAATCCGCCTGCCAATGCAGGGGACACGGGTTCGAGCCCTGGTCCAGGAAGATCCTGCATGCCGTGGAGCAACTAAGCCCATGCACCACAACTACTGAGCCTGCGCTCTAGAGCCCGTGAGCCACAACTACTGAGCCTGCACACCTAGAGTCCGTGCTCTGTGACAAGAGAAGACACTGCAATGAGAAGCCCGGGCACCACAATGAAGAGTAGCCCCCATTCGCCACAACTAGAGAAAGCCCGTAGGCAGCAACGGAGACCCAACACAGCCAAAAATAAATAAATAAATTTATTAAAAACAAAAAAGACTTTGCCTTCTAATGCAGGGGATGTGGGTTTGATCCCTGGTCAGGGAGCTAAATCCCACATGCCTTGTGGCCAAAAAACCAAAACATAAAACAGAAGCAATAATGTAACAAATTCAATAAAGACTTTAAAAATGGTCCACATTAAAAAAAAAAAATCTTTACGAGGAGCTTCAAGATGGCGGAAGAGTAAGACGCAGAGATCACCTTCCTCCCCACAGATACATCAGAAATACATCTACACGTGGAACTGCTCCTACAGAACACCCACTGAACGCTGGCAGAAGACCTCAGACCTCCCAAAAGGCAAGAAACTCCCCACGTACCTGGTAGGGCACAAGAAAAAAGAAACAACAGAGACAAAAGAATAGGGACGGGATCTGCACCAGTGGGAGGGAGCCCTGAAGGAGGAAAGGTGTCCACACACTAGGAGCCCCTTCGCGGGCAGAGACTGCGGGTGGCGGAGGGGGGAAGCTTCGGAGCCACGGAGGAGAGCGCAGCCACAGGGGTGCGGAGGGCAAAGCGGAGAGATTCCCGCATGGAGGCTCGGCGCCGAGCAGCACTCACCAGCCCGAGAGGCTCGTCTGCTCGCCCGCCAGGGCGGGCGGGGCTGGGAGCTGAGGATTGGGCTTCGGTCGGATCGCAGGGAGAGGACTGGGGTTGGCGGCGTGAACACAGCCTGAAGGGGCTAGTGCGCCACGACGAGCCGGGAGGGAGTCCGGGAAAAGGTCTGCAGCTGCTGAAGAGGCGAGAGACTGTTTCTTACCTCTTTGTTTCCTGGTGCGCGAGGAGAGGGGATTCAGAGCGCGGCCTAAACGAGCTCCAGAGACAGGTGCGAGCCGCGGCTGTCAGCACGGACCCCAGAGACGGGCATGAGACACTAAGGCTGCTGCTGCCGCCACCAGGAAGCCTGTGTGCGAGCACAGGTCACTCTCCACACCGCCCCTCCCGGGAGCCTGTGCAGCCCGCCACGGCCAGGCTCCCGTGATCCAGGAACAACTTCCCCGGGAGAACGCACGGCGCGCCTCGGGCTGCTGCAACGTCACGACGCCTCTGACGCCGCAGGCTCGCCCCGCCTCCTCCGTACCGCTCCCTCCCCCCGCCTGAGTGAGCCAGAGCCCCCGAAGCAGCTGCTCCTTTAACCCCGTCCTGTCTGAGCGGGAACAGACGCCCTCAGGCGACCTACACGCAGAGGCGGGGCCCCATCCAAAGCTGAACCCCGGGAGCTGTGCGAACAAAGAAGAGAAAGGGAAATCTCTCCCAGCAGCCTCAGGAGCAGCGGATTAAAGCTCCACAATCAACTTGATGTGCCTGCATCTGTTGAATACCTGAATAGACAACGAGTCATCCCAAATTCAGGAGGTGGACTTTGGGAGCAAGATATATATATATATATTTCCCTTTTTCTCTTTTTGTGACTGTGTATGTGTATGCTTCTGTGTGTGATTTTGTCTGTATAGCTTTGCTTTTACCATTTGTCCTAGGGTTCTGTCCATTGGTTTTTTTTTTTTTTTTTACTTTTTAAAATTCTTTTCTTAATAATTATTTTTTATTTTAATAACTTTATTTTATTCTATTTTACATTATTTTATTTTATCCTGTCTTTCTTTCTTTCTTTCCTTTCTTTCCTTTCTTTCTTTCTATTTTTTCTCCATTTTATTCTGAGCCATGTGGATGAAAGGCTCTTGGTGTTCCAGCCAGGCATCAGGGCTGTGCCTCTGAGGTGGGAGACCCAAGTTCAGGACACTGGTCCACAAGAGATCTCCCAGCTCCACATAACATCAAACGGGGAAAACCTCCCAGAGATCTCCATCTCAATGCCAAGACCCAGCTTCACTCAACGACCAGCAAGCTACAGTGCTGGACACCCTATGCCAAACAACTAGCAAGACAGGAACACAAACCCATCCATTAGCACAGAGGCTGCCTAAAATCATAATAAGTTCACAGACATCCCCAAAGACACCACCAGACGTGGACCTGCCCACCAGAAAGACAAGATCCAGATTCATCCACCAGAACATAGGCACCAGTCCCCTCCACCAGGAAGCCTACACAAGCCACTGTAGACAGACACCAAAAACAACGGGAACTACGAACCTGCAGCCTGTGAAAAGGAGACCCCAAACATAGTAAGTTAAGCAAAATGAGAACACAGAAAAACACACAGCAGATGAAGGAGCAAGGTAAAAACCCACCAGACCTAACAAATGAAGAGGAAATAGGCAGTCTACCTGAAAAAGATTTCAGAATAATGATAGTAAAGATGATCCAAAATCTTGGAAATAGAATGGAGAAAATACAAGAAACGTTTAACAAGGAGCTAGAAGAACTAAAGAGCAAACAAAGAATGATGAACAACACAATTAATGAAATTAAAAATTCTCTAGAAGGGATCAATAGCAGAATAACTGAGGCAGAAGAACGGATAACTGACCTGGAAGATAAAATAGTGGAAATAACTACCGCAGAGCAGAATAAAGAAAAAAGAATGAAAAGAATTGAGGACAGTCTCAGAGACCTCTGGGACAACATTAAACACACCAACATTCGAATTATAGGGGTCCCAGAAGAAGAAGAGAAAAAGAAATGGTCTGAGAAAATATTTGAAGAGATTATAGTTGAAAACTTCCCTACTATGGGAAAGGAAATAGTTAATCAAGTCCAGGAAGCACAGAGAGTCCCATACAGGATAAACCCATGAGAAACATGCCAAGACACATACTAATCAAACTATCAAAAATTAAATACAAAGAAAAAATATTAAAATCAGAAAGGGAAAAACAACAAATAACACACAAGGGAATCCCCATAAGGTTAACAGCTGATCTTTCAACAGAAACTCTGCAAGCCAGAAGGGAGTGGCAGGATATATTTCAAGTGATGAAGGAGAAAAACCTACAACCAAGATTACTCTACCCAGCAAGGATCTCATTCAGATTTGATGGAGAAATTAAAACCTTTACAGAAAAGCAAAAGCTAAGAGAATTCAGCACCACCAAACCAGCTTTACAACAAATGCTGAAAGAACTCCTCTAGGCAGGAAACATAAGAGAAGGAAAAGACCTACAATAAGAAACCCAAAACAATTAAGAAAATGGAATAGGAACATACATATTGATAATTACCTTAAATGTAAATGGATTAAATGCTCCAACCAAAAGACACAGACTGGCTGAATGGATATGAAAACAAGACCCATATATATGCTGTCTACAAGAGACCCACTTCAGACCTAGTGACACATACAGACTGAAAGTGAGGGGATAGAAAAAGATATTCCATGCAAATGGAAATCAAAAGAAAGCTGGAGTAGCAATTCTCATATCAGACAAAATACACTTTAAAACAAGACTACTACAAGAGACAAAGAAGGACACTACATAATGATCAAGGGATCGATCCAAAAAGAAGATATAACAATTGTAAATATTTATGCACCCAACATAGAAGCACCTCAATACATAAGACAAATATTAACAGCCATAAAAGGGGAAATCGACAGTAACACAATCATAGTAGGGGACTTTAACACCCCACTTTCACCAATGGACAGATCATCCAAAATGAAAATAAATAAGGAAACACAAGCTTTAAATGACACATTAAACAAGATGGACTTAACTGATTTTCATAGGACATTCCATCCAAAAAAAAAACAGAATACACTTTCTTCTCAAGTGCTCATGGAACATTCTCCAGGATAGATCATATCTTGGGTCACAAATCAAGCCTTGGTAAATTTAAGAAAATTGAAATCGTATCAAGTATCTTTTCCGACCACAACGCTATGAGACTAGATATCAATTACAGGAAAAAATCTGTAAAAAATACAAGCACATGGAGGCTAAACAATACACTACTTAATAACCAAGAGATCACTGAAGAAATCAAAGAGGAAATCAAAAAATACCTAGAAACAAATGACAATGAAAACACGACGACCCAAACCCTGAGGGATGCAGCAAAAGCAGTTCTAAGAGGGAAGTTTATAGCAATACAATCCTACCTTAAGAAACAAGAAACATCTTAAATGAACAACCTAACCTTACACCTAAAGCAATTAGAGAAAGAAGAACAAAAATACCCCAAAGTTAGCAGAAGGAAAGTATTCATAAAGATCAGATCAGAAATAAATGAAAAAGAAATGAAGGAAACAATAGCAAAGATCAATCAAACTAAAAGCTAGTTCTTTGAGAAGATAAACAAAATTGATAAACCATTAGCCAGACTTATCAGGAAAAAAAGGGAGAAGACTCAAATCAATAGAATTAGAAATGAAAAAGGACAAGTAACAACTGACACTGCAGAAATACAAGAAATACAAGAAATGGACAAATTCTTAGAAATGCACAACATTCCAAGACTGAATCAGGAAGAAATAGAAAATATACAGAGACCAATCACAAGCACTGAAATTGGAACTGTGATTAAAAATCTTCCAACAAACAAAAGCCCAGGACCAGATGGCTTCACAGGCGAATTCTATCAAACATTTAGAGAAGAGCTAACTCTTATCCTTCTCAACCTCTTCCAAAATATAGCAGAGGGAGGAACACTCCCAAACTAATTCTACAAGACCACCATCACCCTGATACCAAAACCAGACAAAGATGTCACAAAGAAAGAAAACTACAGGCCAATATCACTGATGAACATAGATGTAAAAATTGTCAACAAAATACTAGCAAACAGAATCCAACAGCACATTAAAACCATCATACGCATGATCAAGTGGGGTTTATCCCAGGAATCCAAGCATTCTTCAATATACGCAAATCAGTCAATGTGATACACCATATTAACAAATTGAAGGAGAAAAACCATATGATTATCTCAATCGATGCAGAGAAAGCTTTCAACAAAATTCAACACCCATTTATGATAAAAACCCTGCAGAAAGTAGGCATAGAGGGAACTTTCCTCAACATAATAAAGGCCATATATGACAAACCCACAGCCAACATCATCCTCAATGGTGAAAAATTGAAACCATTTCCACTAAGATCAGGAACAAGAGAAGGTTGCCCACTCTCACCACTATTATTCAACTTAGTTTTGGAAGTTTTAGCCACAGCAATCAGAGACGAAAAAGAAATAAAAGGAATCCAAATCGGAAAAGAAGAAGTAAAGCTGTCACTGTTTGCAGATGACCTGACACTATACATAGAGAATCCTAAAGATGCTACCAGAAAACTACTAGAGCTAATCAATGAATTTGGTAAAGTATCAGGATACAAAATTAATGCACAGAAATGTCTTGCATTCCTATACAGTAATGATGAAAAATCTGGAAGTGAAATTAAGAAAACCCTCCCATTTACCATTGCAACAAAAAGAATAAAATATCTAGGAATAAACCTACCTAAGGAGACAAAAGACCTGTATGCAGAAAATTATAAGACACTGATGAAAGAAATTAAAGATGATACAAATAGATGGAGAGATATACCATGTTCTTGGATTGGAAGAATCAACATTGTGAAAATGACTATACTACCTAAAGCAATCTATAGGTTCAATGCAATCCCTATCAAACTACCACTGGCATTTTTCACAGAACTAGAACAAAAAATTTCACAATTTGTATGGCAACACAAAAGATCTCGAACAGCCAAAGCAATCTTGAGAAAGAAAAATGGAGCTGGAGGAATCAGGCTCCCTGACTTCAGACTATACTACAAAGCTACAGTAATCAAGACAGTATGGTACTGGCACAAAAACAGAAATATAGGTCAATGGAACAGGATAGAAAGCCCAGAGATAAACCCACGCACATATGGTCACCTTATCTTTGATAAAGGAGGCAAGAATATACAGTGGAGAAAAGACAGCCTCTTCAATAAGTGGTGCTGGGAAAACTGGACAGCTACATGTAAAAGAATGAAATGAGAACACTCCCTAACACCATACACAAAAATAAACTCAAAATGGATTAAAGACCTAAATATAAGGCCAGACACTATCAAACTCTTAGAGGAAAACATAGGCAGAACACTCTATGACATAAATCACAGCAAGATCCTTTTTGACCCACCTCCTAGAGAAATGGGAATAAAAACAAAAATAAACAAATGGGACCCAATGAAACTTAAAAGCTTTTGAACGGCAAAGGAAACCATAAACAAGACAAAAAGAGAACCCTCAGAATGGGAGAAAATATTTGCAAATGAAGCAACTGACAAAGGATTAATCTCCAAAATTTACAAGCAGCTCATGCAGCTCAATATCAAAAACACAAACAACCCAATCCCAAAATGGGCAGAAGACCTAAATAGACATTTCTCCAAAGAAGATATACAGATTGCCAACAAACACCTGAAAGGATGCTCAACATCACTAATCATTAGAGAAATGCAAATCAAAACTACAATGAGATATCATCTCACACCGGTCAGAATGGCCATCATCAAAAAATCTACAAACAATAATTGCTGGAGAGGGTGTGGAGAAAAGGGAACCCTCTTGAACTGTTGGTGGGAATGTAAATTGATATAGCCACTATGGAGAACAGTATGGAGGTTCCTTAAAAAACTAAAAATAGAACTACCATACGACCCAGCAATCCCACTACTGGGCATATACCCTGAGAAAACCATCATTCAAAAAGAGTCATGTACTAAAATGTTCATTGCAGCTCTATTTACAATAGCCAGGACATGGAATCAACCTAAGTGTTCATCAACAGATGAATGGATAAAGAAGATATGGCACATATATACAATGGAATATTACTCAGCCATAAAAAGGAACAAACCTGTGTTATTTGTAGTGAGGTGGATGGACCTAGAGTCTGTCATACAGAGTGAAGTAAGTCAGAAAGAGAAAAACAAATACCGTATGCTAACACATATATATGGAATTTAAGGGAAAAAAAAAAAAGGTCATGAAGAACCTAGGGGCAAGACGGGAATAAAGACACAGACCTACTAGAGAATAGACTTGAGGATATGGGCAGGGGGAGGGGTGAGATGTGACAGGGTGAGAGAGTGGCATGGACATATATACACTACCAAACGTAAAATAGATAGCTAGTGGGAAGCAGCCGCGTAGCACAGGGAGATTAGCTCGGTGCTTTGTGACCACCTAGAGGGGTGGGATAGGGAGGGTGGGAGGGAGGTAGCCGCAAGAGGGAAGAGATATGGGAACATATGTATATGTATAACTGATTCACTTTGTTATACAGCAGAAACTAACACACCATTGTAAAGCAATTATACTCCAATAAAGATGTTAAAAAAAATTTTTTTAAAGAACGATATTTGAAGAGCTAAGGGATGCCAAGGAAGAGAGTGCTAAGAAGGAGAGGGCCATTTTGTCAGAAGCAGCAAAGATGGGGAGTATAAAGAAAAGCTGTCTGGATTTAAGGTTCCTTATTTGTTTTACAAGGATTGTAAAAAAAAAAAAAAAAAATTAGCTTAAAAAGCTAAAAATTAGCTTAAAAAGCTAATTAGCTTAAAAAGCTTAAAAATTAGCTTAAAAATTAGCTTAAAAAGCTATGTCATTTATGATTGGGAAGGGGATCATTTAGCACAAATGTTAGTTTCTTAAGATGGTAAGGTTTCAATTTATATTTTAGATGCATTTTCCTCCTATTAGGGAAATGAGTAAACCAACTCACTTCTTAGTTTGCTTCTTACTGGAATTTAGCAGTTCAGCTGAACTAATTTAAGTTTTTGAGCTTATGAACAGCTGCAACTTTGTATTTAAATTTCATGTGCTCTCTGTCCTCCTTAATGTTCCACTAACAATCCATCTTACTTTCAAGTCTGACAATTTCCTAAGGGTATTGACCACCCACTGAGAGTATGCCTTCAAAAGGCAAAGCCCTTTAAGACCTGTGTTGAGTGAAGCAAAAATGCTTAGACTGCAGTCAATACTGTTAGAACTGAACTGGGATAAGGGTACAGCGATTCAGAAGAATTAGTTCCATTATTTTTACTGATGCTTCAGGAAAGCAATAGCATCCAGGAAAACAATAGAATGGAGAGATTTGTGATGGCCACTGGGATACTCTGCTCTGTAGTCGAGCATCCTCACTATAGAATTTCACTAAAAGTGCAGTTAAACACGTAGAACTGAAGACTGCACCAACTCTTCAGACACTGAAGATTTTCCAGATAAATGGTTCAGCTTCCTTTAAGTAAGAATAATGGGCAGGACTATACTCTACTTGGTTTATAATAGACACTTCTGAAAAGAATTGATTTTTTTCTAATAATAGAGTAGGACATGGGTTAGTCCTACACATTAGAATAAATGGCTGGACTTTAATAATCTTAAATTCAAAACTGCAAAAAAAAACCCACAGTGAATATTGACATTTAGAAGCCTCTCAATATCAACATAAATCCTATATATAAGAGACTGAGATTGCAACTGATTTTTTTTTTTCTTATTCCCACTGAACAGTTTTGTATTTAAGTGGTCTTTTTTCTTTGAAAAATCTGATTCCCATCCATAAATATTTCTAAATCAGGAGAGTGTGCCTTTAAATTAAGTCTGTTCCTGAAGTGACCCATATCTGGCCATTGGGTAACCTGTATCAGGTAGTACCACATGTTCACAATCAACCCCAGCATGCACCCTTTGGGCTGGTAACTAAAATGTGACAATTCTGATAATTAAACCACCTAAAGCCAGCAGCTGATGTCTTGCATTAATTCAAAACAGCATAAGGTGAAACTCAGCGCACTATCCAATTACCAGCGACATGGTTATATACGCTCTCAACTCTGTGGTGTGGCTTTCCTCAGATACGCTAAACCTGATGTCTGACAAAAACTGTAATTTAAACAAATAAAGCGGGTAGTGGATGGATTGTAGCCTGTTTAACAAAGAGTCCCTCTGAAGCGTCTCTTGATTAGCAAGGCTGAGTAGGTCAGAGGATGACATTTTCCAATCAACCTAACATTCACTGAGAAATTATATTTTCCTGTATCATTCATTAAGAGGTAGTGGAGTTCAGATTTTTGATTTATATGGAAAATCCCAATTAATTAAAATAATGAAGAAGAAAAATAAAAGCAAATTACTTTTATACTGGGGTATAATTTTTTTTTTTGAATCTTCTAAACTGTATTTGCAACTGACAAAAACATCTGGAACTGACAGAAAAATCTTCCTAGAGACAAGGCCCTCAGCAGAGTCTGTCCCCACCATAAAATTTTACATCAACTGTACAGAACAAAATTAGCAATGAGTGATCTTTGGCACTAGAATGGGTAATTCGTTAGCTGTTCATACAATATCCAAACTGCACATCACATGACATTAAACTGCTGGTTAACAGTTAAATTTTACATTTAAATTATCTTAAGAAGTTGGAAGTCCTAGCTAAGTTTTTCAGTATCAATATGCTAATCATATCTAACACTTATGCCTGAGGTAGAGACTTCTGTAAGAGATTTATTGAAGAGAACACAATTGAGAGTACAATAAAGAAAAACACTTCCAATCTTGGAACCATATAGTCAAATGTCTTTGCTGGTTCAACAAGCCAACGCTGAAATGCAGAACTCTTACTTCTTTTATTTCTGTAGAGATTTTGCACAGGAGTAGGACTTTCTTTTGTTTGGACTTCTGAATTTTGGAATACGTGGATTGCTTCTTTTAAAAGTATGATTATTAACATGGAATGTGCATGAACCAAACTCACTTAACATCATTATTAAAAATAACAAAAACAACGCAACTGCATTAGAGACAACAACAAATAAAATATTTTAAACTCTCCATGATATGTGGCCAGAATGAGTGACAAGTACGCAAGTCAACCTAATGATTCTAACCTTTGATGGTGACTGTGAATTACTACAGATTTATGATATATAGGTGAGTTGAAATTTTATTTCCAAACTCTGCACTGTGCAGGGGCTTTATTATTTTCAGGCGGTAAGACCCTTCGTGAAATTATATGATTTTATAAAGATAAAAGTAATCTAATAACTGGAAACTTCCAATCAAAATGACCAGCAACTGTGTATCTCTGACTTCAGGTACTCTTCTTCACAGTTGGGAAAGACCTTTCCTTTATAAAAAGGCATTTCCTGAAGTAGGTTCAAGTATAACATACTTGCCTTTTACCAAAAACTGGCTGGCCAAAAATTTATACTAAACTATAGGTATTATTTTTAGAAGTGTACTGTCTCTTAAATGAGACAGAAAACGTAAAGCCTGGACATTTATAAGCTTAATGGGTAAAGCATAGGTATGACTAATAGGAAAAACATTTAGGTCCATTCTTGTATACTGGGATATAATTTTAACATTTATATGCATAGATTCCATTAGCAGTAAAGGAAGTGAAGGATTTCAGCGCTCTTCCAAAATGCAACCAGAAAACATGACAATGGGGATCACAGCTTCGAAGACTATAGCTTTATGTATCTTTGTTGTGCAAAAGCTGGTGCAGCCAAGAGGAACATCATTAATTTTAGGATAAATTTCCAATTATTACCTATTCAATTGTTCACATCGGTTCCCTACCATCACTACCACCACGACTGCACGCCAGCAAATGCCCTAAATGCATACCACGAAAAGACAATGAATTTGACTTGATTTGTATTTGTCCTTTTCACGGGCTGTCTATCTACATATCTGACAAGGCTGGGCTGTATCAGAGAACAAGGCTAAGAAATGACACACTGAAGTTGAGCCTTAGCGGTTTAGGATTGCCGCATGATTTTGACAGCTTTTTGCCTTTTTCTCACATGTGCCATAGGCATGAAACAGCTTGAAGTCAAATCTCTGAGGTCCTCCAGCCAACGGAGGACGCTCGATAGTTTAAAAGACAAAGAATGATTTGAATTCAAGATTTCTGTACCATTTGGTAGCTTATTCTAGGTAGTTCCCAATTTTGAAGCTGTGTCCGATCGTCAGAGAGTCAAGGGGTGTAAAATTGAGTGCACCCTGAAGTCCGAGGGGCTGATCAGAGAGTGGGTAGAACAGAGACATTAATCTGGGTATCAAGCACTGGACTTGGAATTTTGTAGTCAAGAATACTGGAGGAAAGAAAATGTCCTTAGAAATACTTTAAGCAGTTGCAGGCGTGATTTAAAGCAGGATTCAAGGAAACATCCTTTCCAGTGCAGATTAGATAGAAGGCCAAGGACAAGAAAGAGAAAGAAGAAAAGTAAAATGAAAAAAGAGAGCCTGTATAGAACTAGGATAGATGTGTATCCATCTAGATTAAAGGGTAGATTAAGAGTAATGACGAGAAATTGGAAATATTCATTAGAAACACAATGTGCTTTGTTGAGTATATCACTATGCTTAGGTTAACAGCCTAGCAAATCATATTTAGTTATTAATCCACCCTGTATATTTTAAGTTTTTTTCTGGCTGCAAAATGTCCTGGTTTTTTTTGTTTGTTTGTTTTAAGTCACTTAGATACATGTAAAGATAGTTAAATTGGGTAGACCTGACCGTAACTGAAGCTTACAGTCTGGTGTCCAGAATAGACAGTCTAGTTTCACAGCATCCATTATAATTGAGTCTACTAGACTGGCACTTAGGATAAATCAGGTAAGCAGAAAGAAAAACTTTTTAAAGTGTACTGTATAAGGACTGACGAAATAAAACAGGAAAAGTATTTAAAGTGCTTGCTGGGTTCTTACGTGCCAAATTTCTTCAAGGTAGCTATTTTCTCTAGCTACCAGATTTTATTTATGTTGGCTCAGTGTAAAACTCTCTTCATGATAAAGGACATTCAAGCAGGTGTCAGGCACTAAGAATAATGTCAGATATTAATTATCCCATTTAGAAATATCACTGAATTAAAATTGAATTAAATTGAATTAAAACTGATCATTAACCAAAAGCTTATTAGTAAGGTGTAATATCAAAATTAAGCCAGTAACAATGTAAGATTTTTAAACCAGATTTTTTGATTACTCTGAAGATTTAATCTGAATATGAAATTAATGCATGTGAAATTTGATAAGATATCTAAGAGATTTTCCCAAACCATGGTAGCATAGAGCTAAATATTAAGTTAAGTACATGTCCATGATGGGCTTGATTTGCATCATATATATTAGCCAGAAATATAGATTACATATAAACTTTTAAGTATTAATACTGTAAATTAAAGAATCCAAGAATTTAAATAATTTAAATGCATTTAATTAATGCATTTTCATGTATTGGACTAGTGTTTCTTTCAAAAGTTTCCTTCAAAATTAGAATATAGTTGTATTTAATTTAATATCTAGCTACTTCCAAAATTATTAGCAAACCACAATGAAGCAGAAGTTTGAGGAGAAAATACAGCAAGAGATTTCCCCAGCAGCTTTCTCTAGCTATTGAAGGGTTCATGTAAAAGAAAACTTGGCTCAAAATACATATGAAGAATTTCAAACCTCTATTTAGAACAATAAGCTTATCTTCATTAAGTTTGTTCTTCAAATATTTTACCTCTAAGAAGGTCTCAGTGAAAACATATATCATGTCGGTATGTTAGCATGCTATAACAAATAAGTATACCCAAGAAGAAAAATATTTCACAGGCAGTATTTAATTTTTGAATTTGGATTCAATGTGCATTTTAGAGTTTCAACTTGGTTAAGACATTATTATTTGATATAAGCCTTGGTCCCTTATGCATTATTTTTACATGGTTCAAATAAAGTGGAGGCATAGTTATAGGACTGATTTTATTTTTTTCATGCCCAAGTCGAGGTTATATTGCTTAAATTCTAGTCAATGGTTTAAAAATCTTGAACCTCCATGTTCTTTGTACTTTGCAGAGTTTCTTCTTAGACTGTAGGAATGAGACAGAAGCTTTCAATATCCAAAGCTAGCACATATTCTTGGGGGGCAAGTAGCTATTTAGTTCAAGGGGAAACAAAGTACAACTTATAATACAATGCTTATAAATTATACAAAGGGCAACATAAAACTATTTCATAATTGTATTGATCAAAGAGGAGTCCTAAGAAAGATGTCACATAAAACACCTTTGATACAAAGATCTAGAAAGTTTGGAATTTTTAAAAATAAACAAACAAAAATAGGATTCAAAAATTTTTCCGTGAAAAGCTATAGGGAGACTTGCTTGCAGTGGAACTTCCAAATCTGTGATATTGTGATATAACAAGAAATATGGATTTGGTCTTGGTCCCCAGTTCCGGGGCACAGAGCTCCTAAACCCTTGTAATTTCCTGAGTGAAAGAGGTGAGATGAACATCTTTTGTGATGCATAATAAGCCCATTCAACCCTCTGTAAGTTTATGTTAATGAGATGACTGGTTGCTGAAAGCCCCTAGGTAGCTTCAGGAGGTGGGCTGGTGGCCAGAGAACCAACCATGTGATTAAAGGGTTGGAACTTTCAGGCCCAACCCTTGACCTCTGGGGAGAGGAGAGGGGCTGGAGATTGAGCGAATCACCAACAGCCAATGATTTTATCAATCACACCTACGTAATGGAACTTCCATAAATCCCCTGAGCAATGAAGTTCAGAGAGCTTCCAGGTTGGTGAAGTATCCATGTGCTGGGGGGCTGGGGCACCCTACACTCCATAGGGACCAAAGTTCCTGCACTTGGGACTCTCCTGGATCTCACCTGATACACGTCTTCATCTGGCTGTTCATCTGTATCCTTTATAATATCCTTTATAATAAACCAATAATAGTAAGTAAAGTGTTTCCCCAAGTTCTGTGAGTCATTATAGCAAAGTATCGAATCTGAGGAGAGGGTCATGGGAAACCCTGATTTGTGGCCACCTCCGACAGAAGTGACTGACTACTTGTGGATGGCATCTGAAACGGGGGAAGTCTTCTGGAACTGAGCCTTTAACCTGTGGGGCCTGTACTATGATTCTAGGTAGGTAGCATCAGAATTGAATTAAACTGGAGGACACCCCGTTGGTGTCTGCAGAGAACTGCAGAATTGTTTGGTGTGGAAAATACACACATTTGGTGTCAGAAGTGTTGTGAGTAGAGAAACAGTATTTTCTTTTAAAGTCAAATTATGATAGATAAGGAATTAATATCAAATAAAAAACCTTGACATAAACAAAGTAGTTGAGAAAATGACTTGGAAGTATTTAACAGATTAATTGATATTTTAGAATTGTTTGCTACTATTTTGATAACTCAAAGAACAGGAAAAAACCCTTAAGACTGAAAAGGTAAAATTATGTTTTAAAAAAGAAAAGATACAATGAAGTATTATTCAGCCATAAAAAGAAATGAAATTCTAATATATCCTACAACATGGTTGAACCTTGAAAAATTTATAAGTTAAATAAGCCAGACACAGAAGAACAAGTATAACATGATTCCATTTATATGAGGTACACAGAATAGGGAATTCATAGAGACAGAAAGTAGAATACAGGTTAGTAGAGGGGAGAAGGGAAACGGGAAGTTACCGTTTAATGGGTACAGAGTTTCTGTTTGGGATGATGAAAAATTCTGGAAATAGATAGTAGTGATGGTTATACAATGTTGTGAATGTACTTATTGCCATTGTATTGTACACTTAAAAACGGTTAAAATGGTACGTTTTACATTATGGATATTTTACCATAATAAGAAAGAAATTTTTTTAAAAAATTAAAAGAAAGGGAAAACAGTAACTATAGTCAGTAATTTTAACTTTGTTATTTCTATATTCAAGCCAAGAGACTTTGAACTAACAGGGCTAGCCCAATAACTAGTTTGTTATCTGGGAAGCAAGGTGCCATACGATGTCCTGTTGGTAGATAAACCTATCAATGTGCCATGAAAAATAATCAATTCATCTGGAATTCAGTGTAAATAATGAGAAGAGTTCCACAGGATTTTGTCAGGAGAACACAACTGTTTAATGTGTTTATCAAAATGTGTTATTTCCCCTGAGGGACCAGCATGCTTCCTCCTATCCATTAACGAGAACCTGATAACTGAACATGTTTCTATTTATTTCCTCTGGCTACCAGAAAGCTCAAACAAAATACGATGCTCAGCGACTAGACTCATCTTATGATTGGCATATTTATGTTCTCCTTGTCCCTGGCACTGATCTTCTATCTCTATTTATAGTTCTATTATTTTGCTATAGGTTTGAAGAAAAATTGGATGTTGTCTCAAATTCTTTGTAAAAATTACAATGTAAAAATAGTTTGATCAGTGGGATGGAATCCAGTGTTAGGAGTATGCTCGTTCATTTTCAGAACATGCCTAACATGGATGATTTGGATGAACCGATGAACCTCTCTTCCACTCAGCTAAACACTCACACACACACGCATACACACATACACACGTTCTTAGTACAAAATTCTACCTCTGGAGAGCTTACTATTTGTTTAGAGAAACAGGTTTTTCACCCACAATTTGAGATGTTAGATGAACTACACCTGCTATTAAACAAAAAGATTAGTTGCATAAAAGGAAATATACAATAAGCACAACAGATTATAAATACAAAATGAAACACAAAATGAGCCATAACCTTGGACAGGGTCAAAATCCCCAGGAATATGTATATATTTTTTAAAAGACCTAAGATCGTAATTTAAAAATTGTTGATTAACAAGTTGCAAGGTGGTTGATTTGACTTGGGTGGTTGTTTTGAAATCATTTTATACCGTTTCTCTGCTTCTCTTAATCATACCTTTTGAGAGCCCGTTCATTTTGATATTTTAAGTAATTATCTCTATGTGCATGACTCTAAGCTATAACTGCATTTTCAGCTTTCACCCACCTATTGGACCAATTTGGAAGAAAGTGTTGGACTAGGTAAGTAAATTGTTAAAGTATCTCTAAGTCCTTTCCAACAACAGAAATCTATGATAATCTATAACAAAATTTTGGAAGTGGAGGAGAACTTAGAAATAATTTGTTCCAATCCTCTAATTTTACAAATGACATCTTTGACGCTAAGTGTCCAAGGTGATACAATTATCTAGGGGCAAAGTCAGGATTAGAATCTGGGTGTTTCCCAGTTGGACTATGGTGTTGTTGAGAATGGACACCATAGTTTATGCATCTTCAAACTCTAATTCCAAGAAGAGGGCCATAGGTGATACGTTGTGTACAGGTCCCAGTGTTCGGGATATTTCTCTTTTCTGGAATACTTAAATTGAAATTCCCATGCTGACAAAATAAAATCTTCCCCCTTTCATTTCTCACTTAACATTTCTGCAGAAGCCCAAGAGTACACAAAGTGATGAGGAACACACATAATGAATGAATTCCCAGGTCCCACATAGAGGAATAATTAATCCATTTGCTTCTCATTTCGATTCTGTCCCTCCCTTAAAATTTATTATTAGAATTGAGCAGATGCCCTCTACATAGGGTTTTCCTCCTAAAGTCGGAGCCTGAAGAGCCAGGGTGTTGCAGCCTTAACTCTGCGGGCAAACAGGGGGACCGCGGAAGTCCTTGAAAACATATGTTCTTTCAACGAAAATCTTGAACTTCCAGAATTAACTCAAAATTACACGAGAGTATTTTCACCCTGCAATTTTTGACTTTCTGTACTGTGTGCCTATTTCCCCCTCACTCAAAAGTCTACAAAATCGTAGAAGTTACATGAATGTGAGGAAACGTTTAAAAGATAATCATACTAATTGGGAAGAACGTCATCAAGAGCCTGAAGCTAAAAATTAGGCCAATTTTATGGTTCAGATGCTCAGCAAGGAGATGAATATATTAGTCGTTTAGTTTATATGTTACAGTTCCTGCAATCACTTCAGTTGGCTGTCAAAGTCAGAAAACCCAGGCAGCCCAAAGGTGAACATCTGATAGTAAGTTTTTGGCATTATCTGGGCCAAAGCTCTACAAATCTCCAGGAGACACAGTTTTGTTCTATTTCATTGACTCGGCACCGTTTTAATATTTGCTACTAATGCTAATAAAAGTAAAGCAAGATAAGCCAAGGGGGTCAAAATTTAAGACCAAGTGGATATATTTCATGACCTAGAATAATGCTTCATACATAGTATGTGGTCAATAAATATTATCCTCTCTTCCTGGTTTCCAATATCACTTTTCCCCAGAATAATGTATTTGTCTTTTTTCTGCACTAACGTGTTTAAACTCAGTCTCTTTACATGCCCCTTCTCCTTAATTTTTCTCTGTTAATTACTTCCACTAAGTTTCCTTCATCTTGCTGGTGTCCGTTTCAGAAACCTAGTGAGAAGTAACATAACTGACTCAATCATTACGCCTGCCTCAATGAATGACTTTTTAAATTTCATATCCCTAAACTGTATTCTAAATTATGCTACCCTTTTAAAGAGGTGGTCAGAAAATAAATCCTGAGAATATGGAGCAGAAGTAGAGCCAAATTATCCCCAAACAGGAAGAGTAGGGGCGAAGACTTTCACATTTGGGATTTCCGCTAGAATCCTAGCTTCTAGCCCAAGGCAATTTTATCATATACTAGCTTAATGAGTTATTCTCATTACAAACCAAATTAGCTTGGGTAAAACAACAGAATGATAAGATGAAATAAACAAAACATGACTCATATTTCAGGGACAAAAGTACTGACCTGCCCTATAAAATCCGAATGGCTTCATAATCCCATTTGGGCTGGTGCTGGAAGTTGGCCATAGTAGGTGATGTATTCAGTTCTTTGTAGACTTTACTGATTTTGTCCAAAGATATAAGATATGTCATTTACCAGGCAAACTGAAACTTCTTCCTGAGTTTATACAAATCTTTACTAAAGGAAGGGTACATTTTTTTTCCTAATCTGCTTTCAAAGTCTAGAAGTTGATCTCATTAAATAAATTTTTACTTAGCACCTACTAAGTAACAGGCATTGCTCTAGTTGCAGACGATTTCCCTGACATTCAATGACCCTGTATCACGGCTTTTCCTTTTGCTATCTTATTAAAAATTGGGTAGTAAAACTGAATACAGTAAGTTGTCACAGCTTATTTTTAAATACTTTTTTATGCCAGTCAGAATGATAAATTGTTACTGATGAAAGTATGATTACATTTTAATTCTCCAGTGTCTTTTGTTGTTTGTGTACACCTTTTCAGTAACAATTCTTAATATTTGCATAAAATTTGAAATTTTAAATCATTTCAGTCTGTTAATGTACCACCTATTTCTAAGAAGCCAGGAACTTCAACTCCTATTTTATAAATAAATAAGTCCAGGATCATCGATGTAGGTTATCCCTGGTTATCAAACTTGCTAACTTCCTTTGTCGGGAAGGAGAGAAGGAGGAGAGGAAGGTGCCTTTGGCTGGTACAGGTCAGGAATCAACAGGGGGCAGCGTTTAACGTTTCAATTATGAAGCGAATGAATAATATTATGAAGCCTCATGAAAATTATAATAAATTATTTCAGAGAAGAGGAAGGGCAATGCAAATGAAAATCCCATCATATTTATCCCCTCCCCATTGACTACTATGCAAGAGTTGAATTTGAAAAATTAACTTAGACACCCTAAAAAGCAGTTCACCTATTTTATTTTTAAAATCCAATCTGCACATGAAAAAAACCCATATTTTCTCCCATATTTTCTTTCCTTAACTTCAGTCTGCGCATGAAGGCATGCTCGCAGGTGCGGATATTTGACAGATCACTTTGGAACGTGCAATCAATCAAGTGCCACAAGTGAGTCTACCAGTTTTAAAAGAGGGATTAAAACTAAAAGCCCTCGCCTAAATATCACAAGAATCTGGGGTTTCTACACCGTGATCTCGGACACCAAATGAATTAGATGAGCATAGGATATTTTAAAGAAGAAGTAACATGTATCTAATTAACTACTGTTATCGCTGTACACTGAAATTTAAAAATAATGTCTTCACGAATGGAAATGGTACTGCAGATATTCAATGCACTCCCATGAGAATAGATGACGTGCTGTTTCGGTAACGTAGCACCTTGTTCTCTAAGCTGGCAGCAAATTCCCTTCACTGCTGTTCTACCTTCTTTTGATTGTACCTAATTTCTGTGAGACTGTCATGTTGCTGGGAGAGATGCAGAATTTACATTCCTCAAAACCAGTAAGGAGGGCCCCTGAAAACATTTAAAAACAATTTTTTTTAACTTATTTATTCTATTTATTTATTTTTGGCTGCATTGGGTCTTTGTTGCTGCACGCGGGCTTTCTCTATTTGCGGCGAGCAGGGGCTACTCTTCATTGCCGTGCGCAGGCTTCTCATTGCAGGGGCTTCTCTTGTTGCGGAGCATGGGCTCTAGGCGCGCGGGCTTCAGTAGTTATGGCACGCGGGCTCTAGAGCACAGGCTCAGTAGTTGTGGCGCATGGGCTTTGTTGCTCCATGGCATGTGGGATCTTCCCGGACCAGGGCTTGAACCCGTGTCCCCTGCATTGGCAGGCAGATTCTTAACCACTGCGCCACCAGGGAAGCCCCCTGAAAACATTTTTAATGTGGTTGGAGGTAATCTCTTTCACTGAAAATTCCTCTGAGATTTTTTATTTTTTCTTTTTCGCCTGTGATGAACCAAGACAGTGGTTCATTGTACACACTGTACTGAATATTGTTCTTTGAATTTAGGTCACTAGGCAGTGTGGGTCTCTATAACCTGGCCCACATATTTCTGCACCTGTAATAGTGAAACAGTAAGTCTTGCTTTTCCGCGCAGAGAGATGTTAAATGGGATAACATACGGGATAACATCACGAAGCTGCCCAGTACAGCTGTTTCCGTCTAAGACTAAGTGAGGAGCTGATTCTTAACTGTGAGGAGGGAATAGACCCTCCACCAGGGTGATGGGAAAGGCAGCCTACAGACAACACAGACAACACTGGGGTGACTTAGAAGGCAGACCTGTAGGAAAAAGCACTCAGAAGAGATTCATAGATAGAGCTACTCCCTTGTTAAGAAATAAATAAAGACGTCAACATAAGATAAAATGTTAGAAGAAAAAGGTTTCCTCAGGACCATAATTTAAGTACACTCTCAGCATTTACATATGTGGAAATAAAGAATCATCTGCAAATAATGCTAAGGATCTTAAATAAAACAGCATCCAAGAGCAGAAGGTTGTGCAGCACTGAGAAGATGATCTGCAAAATGGGTCAATACAGAGATGTACATTTTGACAAGACCAGACTATCCTTCGAGTATGGCTAAGAATTCTCTCCAATTCCTTAGTTTAGCTTTGTTCCTTTCCTCTTCTCCCCATCTCTCCCCTGCAGTCTCAGCTCCTTCCCTCTATTTTTCTATCAACCTAACTATACAACCTGTTACCTATATACATACCCATGTATCTATCTATCTATCCATCTTTTCAACCAATATAATGACACATACACTCTTATATAAATTAACCACACAGCCAGAGATCCAACACTCTCATTCTAGGTTTAGTCATTTTCAATGAAATTTTTCATGATCATCATGTAATTGGACAACTGGCATGGGTGGTGCCTAGAATATCAACCCAGTAAGCAATATCCCTTATATAATGTCAGCCAGGCTCATTTCAACTTAGTAATGCCACAATTTGCACCACGGACATGAAAAATGTTTAGTAGGAATGACAGAAATGGCTATGTGCCTACTCTAGTCTCTGATACCTCCTTCCTCTCCATAGCAAAAAAACAAAACAAAACAAAACAAAAAACCAAATCCTTAACTTCAGTCTAGGCAGTCATGTAACCAACTGGACAACTGCATTTCCTAAACTGTTTGCAGTAGAGTTGCTTACTTGACTACCTTTTGGCCACTGACATATAAGCAAAGTAATGTGTGGTGCTTCCCTGAAGGCTCCTTAAAGGAAGGGCTGGCATCCTTCTTTGTCCCTTCTACTCTCTGTAGGCCTGAAAGAGGGATGTGATGACTGGAGCTCCAGCAGCTCTCTTGGACCTGATCGAATACCACAGGGGTGGAATAGTCAAGGATGAGGAAAAATCTTAATGACATCATGGAGGTGCCATAACCTGGGACTTGTTTTAAGTGAGAAAATAAATCCCTGTATGTATATGTCACAATTTTTTGGTAATCTCTTACTTGCGGATGAGCATAAACACTGATTGATAGATTAGGTAAAACACAATATGAAAAACTAAATAAAGTACTAATTAACACAAAGTTTCAGTACTTCTGCTTTTATCAATTAGCATGAAACCAAAGATAGCTATAAAAAAGAAAATCATCTGTTCTAATTGGTTGATATCATATTTTTACCATTTTTCATATCCAACATAGGTTGCTAGGTTTAATAAAAAATATGCTGCCACTGAAGAAATCAAACAGCAAATCAAAAAATACCTAGAAACAAATGACAATGAAAACATGATGACCCAAAACCTATGGGATGCAGCAAAAGCAGTTCTAAGAGGAAGTTTATAGCAATACAATCCTACCTCAAGAAACAAGAAGCATCTCAAATAAACAACCTAACCTTACACCTAAAGCAATTAGAGAAAGAAGACCAAAAAACCCCAAAGTTAGCAGAAGGAAAGAAATCATAAAGATCAGATCAGAAATAAATGAAAAAGAAATGAAGGAAACAATTGCAAAGATCAATAAAACTGAAAGCTGATTCTTTGAGAAGATAAACAAAATTGATAAACCATTAGCCAGACACATCAAGAAAAAAAGGGAGATGACTCAAATCAATAGAATTAGAAATGAAAAAGGAGAAGTAACAACAGACACTGCAGAAATACAAAGGATCATGAGAGATTACTACAAGCAACTAGATGCCAATAAAATGGACAACCTGGAAGAAATGGACAAATTCTTAGAAAAGCACAACCTTCCAAGACTGAACCAGGAAGAAATAGAAAATATAAACATACCAAACACAAGCATTGAAATTGAGACTGTGATTAAAAATCTTCCAACAAACAAAAGCCCAGGACCAGATGGCTTCACAGGTGAATTCTATCAAACATTTAGAGAAGAGCTAACACCTATCCTTCTCAAACTCTTCCAAAATATTGCAGAGGGAGGAACACTCCCAAACTCATTCTATGAGGCCACCATCACCCTGATACCAAAACCAGACAAAGATGTCACAAAGAAAGAAAACTACAGGCCAATATCACTGATGAACATACATGCAAAAATCCTCAACAAAATACTAGCAAACAGAATCCAACAGCACATTAAAAGGATCACACACCATGATCAACTGGGGTTTATCCCAGGAATGCAAGGATTCTTCAATATACGCAAATCAATCAATGCGATACACCATATTAAACAAATTAAAGGATAAAAACCATATGATCATCTCAATAGATGCAGAAAAAGCTTCTGACAAAATTCAACACCCATTTATGATAAAAACTCTCCAGAAAGTAGGCATAGAGGGAACTTACCTCAACATAATAAAGGCCATATACGACAAACCCACAGCAAACATCATTCTCAATGGTGAAAAACTGAAAGCATTTCCTCTAAGATCAGGAACAAGACAAGGTTGTCCACTCTCACCAATATTATTCAACATAGTTTTGGAAGTTTTAGCCACAGCAATCAGAGAAGAAAAAGAAATAAAAGGAATCCAAATCGGAAAAGAAGAAGTAAAACTTTCACTGTTTGCAGATGACATGATACTATACATGGAGAATCCTAAAGATGCTACCAGAACACTACTAGAGCTAATCAATGAATTTGGTAAAGTAGCAGGATACAAAATTAATGCACAGAAATCTCTTGCATTCCTATACACTAATGATGAAAAATCTGAAAGTGAAATTAAGAACACTCTCCCATTTACCACTGCAACAAAAAGAATAAAGTACCTAGGAATAAACCTACATAAGGAGACAAAATACCTGTATGCAGAAAATTATAAGTCACTGTTGAAAGAAATTAAAGAGATACAAATAGATGGAGAGATATACCATGTTCTTGGATTGGAAGAATCAACATTGTGAAAATGACTCTACTACCCAAAGCAATCTACAGATTCAATGCAATCCCTATCAAACTACCAATGGCATTTTTCACAGAACTAGAACAAAAAATTTCACAATTTGTATGGAAACACAAAAGACCCCGAATAGCCAAAGCAATCTTGAGACAGAAAAACAGAGCTAGGGGAATCAGGTTCTCAGACATCAGACTATACTACAAAGCTACAGTAATCAAGACAGTATGGTACTGGCACAAAAACAGAAATATAGATCAATGGGACAGGATAGAAAGCCCAGAAATAAACCCACACACATATTGTCATCTTATCTTTGATAAAGGAGGCAAGAATATATAATGGAGAAAAAACAGCCTCTTCAATAAGTGGTGCTGGGAAAACTGAACAGCTATATGTAAAAGAATGAAATTAGAACACTTCCTAACACTATCCACAAAAATAAACTCAAAATGGATTAAAGACCTAGATGTAAGGCCAGACACTATCAAACTCTTAGAGGAAAACATAGGCAGAACACTCTATGACATAAATCACAGAAATATCCTTTTTGACCCACCTCCTAGAGAAATGGAAATAAAAACAAAAATAATCAAATGGGACCTAATGAAACTTAAAACCTTTGAACAGCAAAGGAAACCATAAATAAGACAAAAAGACAACCATCAGAATGGGAGAAAATATTTGCAAATGAAGCAACTGACAAAGGATTAATCTCCAAAATATACAAGCAGCTCATGCAGCTCAATATCAAAAAAACAAACAACCCAATCCAAAAATGGGCAGAAGATCTAAACAGACATTTCTCCAAAGAAGATATACAGATTGCCAACAAACATATGAAAGGATGCTCAACATCACTAATCATTAGAGAAATGCAAAT
Organism: Balaenoptera musculus; assembly: GCF_009873245.2. NCBI lineage: Eukaryota > Metazoa > Chordata > Mammalia > Artiodactyla > Balaenopteridae > Balaenoptera > Balaenoptera musculus. Next base: position 1,021,953 of record NC_045805.1, read on the forward strand.
CAAAACTACAATGAGGTATCACCTCACACCATTCAGAATGGCCATCATCAAAAAATCTACAAACAATAAATGCTGGAGAGGGTGTGGAGAAAAGGGAACCCTCTTGCACTGTTGGTGGGAATGTAAATTGATACAGCCACTATGGAGAACAGTATGGAGGTTCTTTAAAAAACTAAAAATAGAACTACTATATGACCCAGCAATCCCACTACTGGGCATATACCCTGAGAAACCATCATTCAAAAAGAGTCATGTACCACAATGTTCACTGCAGCTCTATTTACAATAGCCAGGACATGGAAGCAATCTAAATGTCCATCGACAGATGAATGGATAAAGAAGATGTGGCACATATATATAATGGAATATTACTCAGCCATAAAAAGAAATGAAATTGAGTTGTTTGTAGTGAGGTGGATGGACTTGGAGTCTGTCATACAGAGTGAAGTAAGTCAGGAAGAGAAAAACAAATACCGTATGCTAACACATATACATGGAATCTAAAAAAAAATTGATTCTGATGAACCTAGGGGCAGGACAGGAGTAAAGATGCAGAAGTAGAGAACGGACTTGAGGACATGGGGAGGGGGAAGGGTAAGCTGGGACAAAGTGAGAGAGTGGCATGGACATATATACACTACCAAATGTAAAATAGATAGCTAGTGGGAAGCAGCTGCATAGCACAGGGAGATCAGCTCGGTGCTTTGAGACCACCTAGAAGGGTGGGGTAGGGAGGATGGGAGGGAGATGCAAGAGGGAGGAGATATGGGGATATATGTATATGTATAGCTGATTCACTTTGTTAGAAAGCAGAAACTAACACACTATTGTAAAGCAATTACACTCCAATAAAGATGTTAAAAAAACAAAGTGCATGAGACACTCATAAGGATCACAGAAGAAAAATATGTTGCACTTAAATTTGTTAGTATTGACCAGTATTTTCATCATGAATTACTATTATGCATTACTTTCACTCCTTAACTCAAGTCCCACTTCAGCCATCAAGTCATAGAGAAAGAAAAAACAATTTTTGCTCTTCTAAATCCCTACAGCACTTAAGTCTACCACTCCTTTGGCATGTTGTATTTTTATTTATTTAACTAGATTACAAACTCACGGAAGACAAGATCTTTGTATTTCACGCAGCTCACAGGCAAGTGATTTATACACAATGGGTTTTGAGTGTTCATTGTTATTTATGGTTATTTATATAGCCAATATAAAATATGTTTTTCCATTAAACCCTAGAAAGGATAGCATTGTCACTAATAATGCAATTCTTTTTCTTTCTTTTACCACTTGCCTTCACAGTTCCAATTATTTCCAAAAGGAGAAATAGAAAGGTCTAAAGTACATGACCTTGTAAATCAAGGAGAACAAAATCTATGAATATCTGAAATCCTAAAACTTTTAAATGCTATTAATAAAGACATCAAAATTCTGTTTAAGATACTTTGCATCTCTAATGTTGTTAACAAAACATGCATTTCAAGCAGAAGTTTTAAGGGTTTTAAATCACAGATTTTCACAGCATTTCCTTCCGGCAGCTGATGAAAATTGGATAATATACAATCAGAACACTTTTTTCTACACATTTTAAATTGATTGAAAAACAGAAGCAGATTTAACATTCAAAAAAACACATTTGCAACCATTACATAAAAATGGTCTGATCTGATTTAGGAGATACTAGGTATAGAAACTTAGAGCTGACAGCATTCTTTGGGATGTTTTAAAACAGAAGAAACATATTACAGCACCCAAGCTGCTACTCTCTCAAAATAAGTACCTCTGACTAACAGTTTGAATCTTCTGTAAGGACTATCATAAAAGAAAACCTTCCGCTTAATGAAAGGTGTTCTCCATATTTCATTGTAGGTACAAGTCTGACATTAAATAGGTTATGAATAATTTTCAATATGAAAACATAAAAATAATAAATTGTTGAACAGGAGATAGATGGAAATACAACATATTTGCATAAGGTTTGAAAGTTCAACATTTATTACCATCTTCAGTATGATATACAATGGGGTGATTGAAAAACAACTTTGTCAGTTTGCATTATCTAGGTATATATTCAAAGAAAATAAATAATAAACAAGTGTATCGGATTTACATTATGTTTACTAAGCTACCAAGGCATTGACTACATGGCCAGAAATGCAGTCCAGAGAATATGATGTCCTTAAATTAGGGGAGTCATACTGATGGCCAGAGATACTGCAATTACTCTCAATTACTGTTTTCCTTAAGAAACTCATGCTTTTCCAAATGTAAGGAAATATAGGACATTTTTCTCTGCATAAATGTCTTTTTCTGTAGGGTGTTTTTCGGAAGGTCACGACAGCTAAGATGTACATGACTGTAAGAGGAACTAAGAGAGCTTCAAGACCTAAGAACATGTCTTAACTCCTCCTCCCAATAATACATCATTGCATCTGTCCATTGCCACATTTGTATCAAGCCAGGGCTCTGGCCAGAGTCCATGGAGTTAGTCCAACCAACCATGGCAAGTGAGAGCAATTTGCTGTCTCTTGACAATAAAAAATCTAGTAAAAGAGAAATCTGTGAGTAAATAGGATACATTTTTCCTATGTGAGAACTATCCTAATAAAAGTCTCTTCTGTGTTATGCAGTTTATTTCTTAAGTCACTTTTTGACCACATTTGAAACATTTCAAAGCACTAGCAAACGGAGAGGTTGGTTGTATGCAAACTTACACACTGGTAAAGAAAATGTTATTCCTAAAAAGAAATAATGATCTTAAATTTGGAAAAGGCAAAATGAATACTCAAAATGATTGTATAATGAAGATTACGTTGGATTATATAGGATTCTCCCACTTATAATCATTATTATTAATATGTATAAATACGGTAGGCTGGCAATTTATTGCCAAAACTAGATTTTTTTGTTTTTATTTTTTAAATTGAAGTATAGTTGATTTACAATGATGTATAAAAACTAGAATATTTTTGAAAGTGAAATGAGGAGTTATCAATAATAGGCATTAACTGGCACTATGCTAGGAAAATCAGGAGATGTGTTCACTTTATTAGAGATTGGGGGATATTTTATTTGTCTAGATTTGAAGATGATGGCATGTCCTTTAACTCTACTGAAATGAAAACAGATTCACTGCAATTATTTTGTCTCTCATTAAACACCATGGCAAATCAGAAAATCTTCCACACGTGGCCATGATGGAATAATTGGCAATGGCCATGCTCTCCCACAATAAGGAACAATAAAGCTGAACAGGATATTTGAGACAACTGGACATATATTTGATTTTCACACTGAAGGTGCAGGTGGGGTGCTAATGGCAACTAAGTAGAGGCCAGAGGTGCTGCTAAACACGCTATGATGCACAGGAAAGCCACCTACAGCAAAGAATTACATGGCTTAAAACATAAAAAGTGCTAAGCTGACAGATCTTGATATAAAAGAATAACAGTATGAATGATGGCCAACTTCCCATCAGAAACAATGGAGGCCAGAAGACAATTAAATGACACCTTCAAAGTGATGGGAAAAAACGTTATCAAGCCAGAATTCTGTGTCCAGTAAAAAAATATCCTTTCCATAGATTAAAATAAAGATTTTCAGATAAATGAAAGCTGAGAAAATTTGTCACTAGCAAACCTGCACTGCCAGAAATGCTACAAAAATATCTTCAGGCTGAAGGGAAATTATACCAGATGGAAACTTGATCTATGGGAAGGAATGAAGAAAGTGGGAAACTGTAAATATACAGAGATATATATAAACGTTTCCCCCCTTTTCTTAGCATTATGGGTTGAATTGTGTCTCCCAAAATTCATACATTGAAGTCCTAATCCCCAGTACCTGTGAATGTGACCTAGTTTGGAAATAGGGTCTTTGCAGATGTAGTCATGTTAAGATGAGATCATTAGGTGGATCCTAATTCAATATGCTCAATGTCCCTATAAAAAGGGGATATTTCGGGCTTCCCTGGTGGCGCAGTGGTTGAGAATCTGCCTGCCAATGCAGGGGACACGGGTTCGAGCCCAGGTCTGGGAAGATCCCACATGCCGCGGAGCAGCTGGGCCCGTGAGCCACAATTACTGAGCCTGCGCGTCTGGAGCCTGTGCTCCGCAACAAGAGAGGCCGCGACAGTGAGAGGCCCGCGCACCGCGATGAAGAGTGGCCCCCGCTTGCCACAACTAGAGAAAGCACTTGCACAGAAACTAAGACCCAACACAGCCATAAAAATAAATTAATTAATAATAAAAAAAGGGGGGGATATTTGTACACAGAGACATATATACAGGAAGAATGCTATATGAAGATTGGCGTTATGTGCCCAGAAGCCAAGGAACTATGAGAAGTTAGAGGAGACAGGCCTAGATCAGAGAGCTTTCCTTAGCATCTACCACAGAGGGGGTATGGCTTGCTGACACCTTGATCTGGGACTTCTAGTTTCCAGAACTGCGAGACAATAAATTTCTGTTGTTTAAGCCACTCAGCAGGTATTTTGTTATAGCAACACTAGCAAACTAATATACTTAGTTTTTTTTTTTTAAAAACAGCTGACTGTTTAAAGCAAAAACAATATCATATTGTAGTGTCTTTGTGTAGAATTAAAATATATGATAAAAATAGCACAAGAATGAGGCAGCAAATGTAATTATACTGTTACAAAGTTTTAAAATATTATGGGAAGCATACTAAGTATACTATGATAAGATTGCCTCTTGTAACCATTACATTAGGTACAAATAAAGACCCTGAATGGAAGAATTAAAATGTATATTGAAAAAAAAGATTAATCCCAAAACAGAGCAGGAAAGGGGAAATAGAGGAATCAAAACCAAATCCAATAAATAGCAAGGCTGCAGACTTCAACTGCAATATTAATTTTATTAAATGCAATGAGCTAAAAATTCTGATTATAAGGCAGACCAGACAAAATTGAAGAACTAATATACATGGTCTCAAGAAATTCACCTTCATTATAAGATACAGGCATACTGAAAGCAAAAGATTAGAAAAGGATATACCATGAAAACAATAGGCAAAAGTTAGGTAATGCGGCTCTACTAACATCAGACAAAGCAGATATGAAGATAAGGAGTGTTAAAAGAGGGATATTTCATAATGATAAAATAGTTATTTCATTAGGAACTTACATTAACCCTAACACAGGTATATGTGTATGCACCTAATAACAGAGCTTCAAAAATGCATAAAGCAAATGTTATACAGAACAAAAGAAAGTGATACATCCACATTCATAAGTAGAGACTTTTAACACCTCTCTCAGTATTTTATAAAATTAGTAGATAAAAAATTGTTAGGATAAAGACAATTTCAACTACGTGATCAACCAAATTGAATAAATTAATAGTTATATAACACCACATCCAAAAATTTCATAGTATGAATTTCTTTCCAAAGCACTTGGAACATTCACCAAGATAGACCTTATACTGATGCTGGGCTAGAAAATAAAATGTCTCAATAAATTTCAAAAAATAGAAATCTCACAAAATATGTCTCTAATGACAGGAATTAAATTAGAAATCCACAAGAATAAGCGATCTAGAAAAATTCTCATGTATTTGGAATTAAAACAACATACCTCTGAATTATGCAATGTAAAAGAATAAATCATAAATGGAAACTAGAAAATACTTTCAAGTAAATGACAATGAAAATACGAATAAAAATGTGTGAAAGGCAGCTAAAGCAGTGATTCAAGGGAAACTTGTAGCATTAAAAATACTTGGAAGAGAAAAACATTTTAAAGCTAATAATCTACGTTACTGCCTTAAGTATCTGGAAAAAAAGGATCAAATTAAAACCAAAGTAAGAAGAAAAAAATAGTAAAAATAAGAGCAAAAATGAAATTAAAAACAGACAAAAAATAAAGAAAACTAACAAATCAAAAGTTGGTACTTTGAAGAGACTAATAAAAGTAGTGGACCTCAGCAAAACTTATCAAAAAAAAAAAACTGAAAACACAAATTGCCAGTATAAGGAATGACAGAGGGGATATGACCATAGTTCATACAGAAACTTAAAGGATAACAAAGGAATATTATGAACACTTGTGGGAAAATGCTTGACAACTTAGATAAAATAAAAATGTTGAAAAACTCAATTCACCTAAATTAACATGAGAAAAAAAATGAAAAAATGTGAATAACTCTGTATCTCTTAAAGAATTGAATTTATAATTAAAAACCTCCCAACCAAGAAGACTCCAAGCCAAGATGGAGTCTCTGGTGAATTCTGTCAAAATTTTATAGATACATAAATCTACATAGTTATTTAAGAAAAGAAAGGAGGAGGAAATAAATATTTTCCAGCTCATTTAAAGAGGCCAGCAATACCCTGATAATAAAAACCTGACAAAAATATTCCAAGAAAATCAGAGACCAATGTTCCTCCAGAATATAGACTTAAATAAGTTTTATTAAGAAAACATTATCAAGTCAAATCCAGGATTACATAAAATGGCCATACATTACAACCAAATGGGGATTTATCCCAGTAATGAAAGATAGCACTTAAAAGATCAATTTAATCCACCGAATTATGAGAAAATGAAGAAAGACCATATAATCATTTCAATATGTGCAGGAAGAAAAGCTTTTGACAAAATTCAATACCTATTCATTATAAAAAAAAAAACTCAGAAAAACAAAAACAAACAAACAAAAAAACACACTGCTTAAACCAGGAATAGACAGAACTTCCTTAGTCTTAAAAGGCAACTACCAAAAGCCTAAAGTAAACATCAGACTTAATGATAAAACATTGAATACTTTTCTTCTGAGATCAGGAACAAAGCAAAATATCTGTTCCCACCACTTCTTTTCAACATTTGCCAGGTAGTCCAAATTTGTACAACAGGAAAGAGAAAGACATAAAAGGAATCAAAATGGGAAAAGATGAAGTGAAATTCTACATTCATAGAGAAAATGACCATCTACATAAAAATCCAAAGGTACCTATGGGAAAAACAACTACTAGAAGTAGTAAGTACATCTGAATGATTGCAGGATACAAGGCCAATATATAAAAAAATCCATGGTATTTCTACATATTGGCAGTGAACAATGAAATGGGAAATGGAAGATTTTAAATTCATTTTATAAGAGCATAAAAAGATAAAATATTTCAGAATAAGCTTAAAAGATGTGTGAAATATCTACACTGAAAAGGGCAAAATATGAAAAAAGATCTAAATGAAAGGAGAGAGTTCCCATGTTCATGGATTGGAAGACTCAAAATTGTTAAAATAGTCATTTCCTGTCAAATTGAACTACAGACTCAGTGCTATCTCAATCAAAATCCCAACAGGATTTTTTTTTGGTAGAAATTGACTAGTGAATTCTAAAATATACATGGAAATGTAAAGGATCTAAACTAGCTAAAGCAATCATGAAAAAGAACACAATTGGAGGCTTACATGATCTGATTTCAAGACTACCATGTTCCAGAGAGAGTGGTATTGGTATAGGGATAATCCAATAGATCAATGAAATAGAATAAATAGTTCAGAAATAGACATATTATTTATGAGCAATTGATTTTCACTAATGTGCCAAAGCAAGTCAACTTGGAAAGACATTATTTTTTCAATAAATTGTGGTAGAATAATTGCATAAAAATGTGAAGACAATGCATCTCAACCCTGACCTCAAACCATGTACAAAAATTAATTCAAGATCATCACAGACCGAAATGTAAGAACCAAAACTATAAAAATTTTCAAACTTGTTATTGGCAAATATTTCTTAGAGAGGACACCAAAAACATTAACCATAAATGAAAAATCAACAAGTTAGAGTTCATCAAAATCAAAACACCAGTTTATCAAAAGACACAGTTAAGAAAATAAACAAGCCACAGACTAAATGAAAATATTCATAATCCATAAAATCTGACAAAGGTCTTATATCCAAAATATATTTTAAAAGCTCCTACAAATCAGGCAAACACACCTAAAGGGCAAATGACTTACATAGATACCTTCAAAAAACGGAGAAATGTGAATGGCTAATAAGCTAATAATGCTCAAATCATTAATCATAAGGATAATGCCAATTAAAGCCACAGCAAGGTCACAAGAAAAGCCAAAACCCAGAAGACTAATAACAACAAATGCTGGTGAAGATCTGGGACAAATGGAACTCTCATACATTTCTGGTGGGAGTGTGAAGCGGGGCGAAGACTCTGAAGCAGTGTCGATTTGTTTCAAGGTTAATTACCGTTACACTCAAGAACAGCACGTGACTCAGAAACATTATATTGAGTGAAAGAAGCCAGAAGCAAAAAAAACCACATTGCATTTACTGAGCTACATTTAAATGAAGTTCAAGGATAAGCAAAACTAATCACCAAGATAGAAATAAGAACAGTGGTTGTCTATTGGGTGAGGCTGGAGGGGCCGGGTGATTAGGGATTGACACTCTTTATTATAGAAGAAAGGTCTTGTTTTTCACACTTACACATATTAATAACTGAATGGAACAATCTCCAAGTAGCTATTTTGTAATTCCTAACATTTAAAGAAGTTGGAATGTTGTTGAATTGTATCTTTTAATACCAATTTTAATCTTCCAATTCACTAAATGCTTTAAAACATACATACTCTTTAAGAAAAACAGAATTCCACTGAGTAGTTTTAAAAATAACTTGATTAGGAAATATTACTTTAAGTGTTTTTCTTACATGCAAAATTCACATAATTAAAGATGGTTGAATGCAAGTTCAAGAACATGTTGGGGTGATGCAGCATACAGAGGACTATAGGTCTCTAAACTGGAGTGTATCATAAAATTGAGGAGCAAAGTCAAGAAGTTTCTCTGGGTAACAGACGAATAACCAATAATTAACAAGATTATATAAACTATCACCCTGTGATTTGCAAACCATTAATCACACTAAATGGAAAGAGATGATTCGGATGACAGAAATTATTTTTAAGAAAGGCACCAGTTGCCATAAAATGAAAATTAATAAACTAGGATAAGAAGTCATAACATTTAATAATAGTATAAAAGGAATTGGGCAGCAACAATTATTTTGGAAATTGAGGATAGATAGAAACTCTAATATCTTTCTTTCCAGGATCTTGATCAATAAGATACTATTTGAATCATTAAGTAAGCATATGAAGTATCAGGGCTTAATTGTTACTTCTTGGGAAGATGCCTAAAACTTAACAGAGATTAGGAGGTTCTTAGTAAGGCCTTCTCTAGAATACATAACTGGAAAGGCAGTCACCCATCTTGAAATAAATAAATGCGATCCCATTTCTCATTTATTATGCTAAATACAATAAAGCTTTGAACAAACGTGTTATTAAGCCTTTAGCTGATCTAAGTGTACCTCTATCTATTTTCTTGGTTCCTTTGAGAAACCATGCAAAATCTTCATCCTATGTTAATTACCAATTTAATCAGTCAATGCTAAAAGAAAATCTTTTGCTCTAATTATAAAAGACAGTTGCTTTAAACATTTGACATGATGAATACCTTTCCTGATCTTGGGCAGTCTATAATTTATTAGGCACAAATATGAGAAAAAAAATCCAAGTTCAGTGCTGAATCAGCAGTGACCCCCCAATTAAAACAGGTGATACTTGCTGTGCTTAAGAATAAAAGCAATACGACTCCAATTAGCTGTCAAATCATCTGGCAAAACAGCTGCTACATAAATAGAACATCACTTGGTTTTCCTGCTCACTTTTTCAAGTTTGTCTTTATTCTTAAGTCATTGAAAAAGATAGTCCCTCCATTCACATAAAATTTGAAAGTAGGGGAAACTAGTTTGCAGTGTGGGAGGTCATGACTGTAATTGACATTGATGGGGGTGGGAAAGGGTGGTGGAGAGGGGGTGTGACTGCAGAGGTCACAGGGATTGGGGCGTCTACGAGGGGGACTGGTAACACTCTGCTTCTTAACTGGCTCCCAGTTGCATGGATGTGCTCACTCAATGAAAATTAATTGAGCACCGTGCACTTACAATTTGCACATTTTTTCTGAATGTTATATTCAATAAAATGTACACAAAAATATAAATTCATTTCAGAAATATATGGAATCGTCTCAGCATGGTGTCAAAATTGAAAGGATTCATGCTAATGTCTATAAGAAGCAATCATTTTTTTGAAAACTTTTCTCCATCCATTCCATCTAATCTCCGAGAAAACATACCAGGATATGAAAAAAAAAAGTATGAAATAGGGCTTGAAACACAATGGAGGCATAAATATTAGCTTTCTGATTACAACCAGATTTAAAAATTTACATGCTACTTACCAAAAAGCTGTCTTCTCCCTCAGTTTTGTGGCAGTTTATGCATTAGAGTTGTCAAGCAAAGGTGTTGGTTGTGGTACAAGCCTGGAGAAACAGTACAAAATGGAAAAATTGCTTTACTATAAGGTATTCGTTTTACTATAACTGTATGTATTCACTACACTATGATGTATTTATCTACACAATTATAAAATGATAACATTCACTTAATCCTTTTATAACAAGCAATTGCTAAGTATCTTTGCATGTACCAGGTGATACAGGAGATTGGTAACGTGTGACGCATAACATTTTCCTTAAGGAAATTAGGTAAATAAAAAAGCACAATAAAGATCTCAAACTGGTGAGGACCACGAACGAGTTGTAGATCAAATGTTATGGGAATCAGGAGGCAGGGTACTTCCAACAAGGAAACTGGGTAAAGCTTTATGGATGAGGGCGGACTTCAGGTTAAGGCTGCAGAGTATGATTTCTTAAAGATGGTGGGCGGGAGCTGGAACAGTGAAGAATGGGTAGGGAGGGCAATCCAAGTAAATGGGGCACGTGACCAAGGTACAAACTTTGAGCATAGTGGAGAAGGGGAGGGGGGGAGCCGAATGCATTTCAGTTTCACCGGAGAACATTTTCAGAGAATTTGCGCCCCAGAACTTGAGTCACTTGCGACATTCCCAGCACTATGCTAGACCCAGGGACTCAGCACTGAATGAGAAAGACAGGAGCTCAGCCCCCATGAACCTCCCAGTTTATCAGGACAAACCAGTACAAAGGGTCATAATAATGTGTGATGAGGGGCAGAAGGTTCCTTGGGAATCCGTAGCAGAGGAGCCAAGGCAAAAATGCTGGAGTCCCCGAGTCATGATCATTTGAAAGCAGTGAAGTCACATGAGATTGCCAAGGGAGAGAGTGTAGGGAATGAAGAGGGAGGGAAAGGGTCAGCCTCACATTTATGGGAAAGGAAGAAGCAAGCGAGGGAGCAGTCAGAGAGGAGGAAGGAGGCTCAGAGAGTCTGGGAAAAGACAAGGACGGAGGAGGCTGTGCTCAAGGGTGGAGTGCTTTGAAATTCAGTCAGCGCTAATAGAAAAGTGCTTCTCTGTTTGTTGACTTGGTTAGGTGCAAAGATGATGACAAAAAAGTGCTGTAAAATGGTGGGGCTGACCTCATGTATACTCATATTCTGCCATTACATATGAATGTCAGCGCTTTTACAGCCAGCGTCTGTAGTTGTGCCTGCACACAGACCAGCTGTTAAGTATTTTGCAAGTCACCCTGCATGAGGGTGATGTGAAGCCCAATTTGGTTGACTCTGAGAAGCATACTTGCTCTACCAGACCATGCTGCCTCTTCAGAGACAAGAATTCTAGTCTGCAGTTCTGCACACACCTTCTTGTACCCGTGAGCACTACTCGGTTACCTCTGCCAGTTTCCTTTCTCATTGAGATTTTTATTAATTCCCAGCAAGTACCATTGGCTCTTTATAATTAATGGCCACCATCAGATGGTCAGAGATGTCACTGGCCAACTTGCTTGAAGGAGATTTTACTGTTTGTAGTTGCTATAACCTCTGGGAAATACCAATACATGTATTTTATTTTATTTTTTATTTTTTAATACATGCATTTTATTACTAATGATGAATGCCATTAAAATTTTCAACTTGTTATTTTTATTTAATCAAACACCATAAAAAAGTATTATCAGTTAAGAGGCCGGCCAATATCAAAATAACCACAATAGCTTTTATAAATTTTTTATTTTTAAAATTTTTTTATTTTTAATATCTTTATTAGAGGATAATTGCTTTACAATGGTGTGTCAGTTTCTGCTTGATAACAAAGTGAATCAGTTATACATATACACATGTCCCCATATCTCTTCCCTCTTGCATCTCCCTCCCTCCCACCCTCCCTATCCCACCCCTCTAGGTGGTCACAAAGCACAGAGCTGATCTCCCTGTGCTATGAGGCTGCTTCCCACTAGCTATCTATTTTACGTTTGGTAGCGTATATATGTCCATGCCACTCTCTCACTTTGTCCCAGCTTACCCTTCCCCCTCCCCGTATCCTCAAGTCCATTCTCTAGTAGGTCTGCATCTTTATTCCAGCCTTGCCCCCAGGTTCTTTGGACCATTTTCTTTTTTTTTTCTTCTTTTTTAGATTTCATACATGTGTTAGCATACGGTATTTTGTTTTCCTCTTTGACTTACTTCACTCTGTATGACAGTCTCTAGGTCCATCCACCTCACTACAAATAACTCAGTTTTGTTCCGTTTTATGGCTGAGTAATACTCCATTGTATATATGTGCCACATCTTCTTTATCCATTTATCTGTTGATGGATACTTAGGTTGCTTCCATGTCCTGGCTATTATAAATAGAGCTGCAATGAACATTTTGGTACATGACTCTTTTTGAATTACGGTTTCTTCAGGGTATATACCCAGTAGTGGGATTGCTGGGTTGTATGGTAGTTCTATATTTAGTTTTTTAAGGAACCTCCATACTGTTCTCCATAGTGGCTGTATCCATTTACATTCCCACTAACAGTGCAAGAGGGTTCCCTTTTCTCCACACCCTCTCCAGCATTTATTGTTTGTAGATTTTTTGATGATGGCCATTCTGACTGGTGTGAGATGATATCTCATTGTAGTTTTGATTTGCATTTCTCTAATGATTAATGATGTTGAGCATTCTTTCATGTGTTTGTTGGCAAACTGTATATCTTCTTTGGAGAAATGTCTATTTAGGTCTTCTACCCATTTTGGGATTGGGTTGTTTGTTTTTTTGATATTCAGCTGCATAAGTTGCTTGCATGTTTTGGAGATTAATCCTTTGTCAGTTGCTTCATTTGTAAATATTTTCTCCCATTCTGAGGGTTGTCTTTTCATCTTGTTTATGGTTTCCTTTGCTGTGCAAAAGCTTTTAAGTTTCATTAGGTCCCATTTGTTTATTTTTGTTTTCATTTCCATTTCTCTAGGAGGTGGGTCAAAAAGGATCTTGCTGTGATGTATGTCATAGAGTGTTCTGCCTATGTTTTCCTCTAAGAGTTTTGCAGTGTCTGGCATTACATTTAGGTCTTTAATCCACTTTGAGTTTATTTTTCTGTATGGTGTTAGGCAGTGTTCTAATATCATTCTTTTACATGTACCTGTCCAGTTTTCCCAGCACCACTTATTGAAGAGGCTGTCTTTTCTCCACTGTATATTCTTGCCTCCTTTATCAAAGATAAGGTGACCATATGTGCGTGGCTTTATCTCTGGGCTTTCTATCCTGTTCCACTGATCTATATTTCCGTTTTTGTGCCAGTACCATACTGTCTTGATTAGTATACTTGCTTTGTAGTATAGTCTGAAGTCAGGGAGCCTGATTCCTCCAGCTCCGTTTTTCTTTCTCAAGATTGCTTTGTCTATTCGAGGTCTTTTGCGTTTCCAGACAAATTGTGAAATTTTTTGTTCTAGTTCTGTGAAAAATGCCAGTGGTAGTTTGATAGGGATTGCATTGAATCTGTAGATTGCTTTGGGTAGTAGTCATTTTCACAATGTTGATTCTACCAGTCCAAGAACATGGTATATCTCTCCATCTATTTGCATCATCTTCAATTTCTTTCATCAGTGTCTTATAATTTTCTGCATACAGGTCTTTTGTCTCCTTAGGTAGGTTTATTCCTAGATATTTTATTCTTTTTGTTGCAATGGTAAATCGGAGTGTTTTCTTAATTTCACTTTCAGATTTTTCATCATTAGTGTATAGGAATGCAAGAGATTTCTGTGCATTAATTTTGTATCCTGCTACTTTACCAATTTCATTGATGAGCTCTAGTAGCTTTCTGGTGGCATCTTTAGGATTCCCTATGTATAGTATCATGTCATCTGCAAACAGTGACAGTTTTACTTCTTCTTTTCCCATTTGTATTCCTTTTACTTCTTTTTCTTCTCTGATTGCTGTGGCTAAAACTTCCAAAACTATGTTGAATAATAGTGGTGAGAGTGGGCAACCTTGTCTTGTTCTTGATCTTAGTGGAAACGGTTTCAGTTTTTCACCATTGAGGACGATGTTGGCTGTGGGTTTGTCATATATGGCCTTTATTATGTAGAGGAAAGTTCCCTCTATGCCTACTTTCTGGAGGGTTTTTATCATAAATGGGTGTTGAATTTTGTTGAAAGCTTTCTCTGCATCTATTGGGATGATCATATGGTTTACCTCATTCAATTTGTTAACATGGTGTATAACGTTGATTGATTTGCATATATTGAAGAATCCTTGCATTCCTGAGATAAACCCCACTTGATCATAATGTATGATCCTTTTAATGTGCTGTGGGATTCTGTTTGCTAGTATTTTGTTGAGGATTTTTGCATCTATGTTCATCAGTGATATTGGCGTGTAGTTTTCTTTCTTTGTGACATCTTTGTCTGGTTTTGGTAGCAGAGTGATGGTGGCCTCGTAGAATGAGTTTGGGAGTGTTCCTCCCTCTGCTATATTTTGGAAGAGTTTGAGAGGGACAGGTGTTAGTTCTTCCCTAACTGTTTGATAGAATTCACCTGTGAAGCCATCTGGTCCTGGGCTTTTGTTTGTTGGAAGATTTTTAATCACAGTTTCAATTTCAGTGCTCGTGATTGGTCTGTTCATATTTTCTATTTCTTCCTGGTTCAGCCTCGGCAGGTTGTGCATTTCTAAGAATTTGTCCATTTCTTCCAGGTTGTCCATTTTATTGGCATAGAGTTGCTTATAGTAATCTCTCATGATCGTTTGTATTTCTGCAGTGTCAGTGGTTACTTCTCCTTTTTCATTTCTAATTCTATTGATTTGAGTATTCTCCCTTTCTTTCTTGACAAGTCTGGCTAATGGTTTATCAATTTTGTTTATTTTCTCAAAGAACCAGCTTTTAGTTTTATTGATCTTTGCTATCGTTTCCTTCATTTCTTTTTCATGTATTTCTGATCGGATCTTTATGATTTCTTTCCTTCTGCTAACCTTGGGCTTTTTTTGTTCTTCTTTCTCTAATTGCTTTAGGTGTAAGGTTAGGTTGTTTATTGGAGATGTTTCTTGTTTCTTAAGGTAGGCTTGTATAGCTATAAACTTCCCTCTTAGAACTGCTTTTGCTGCATCCCACAGGTTTTGGGTCATTGTGTTTTCATTGTCATTTGTTTCTAGGTATTTTTTGAGTTCCTCTTTGATTTCTTCAGAAATCTCTTGGTTATTAAGTAGAGTGTTGTGTAGCCTCCATGTGTTTGTATTTCTTACAGATATTTTCCTGTAATTGATATCTAGTCTCATAGCATTGTGGCCAGAAAAGATACTTGATACGACTTCAATTTTCTTAAACATACCAAGGCTTGATTTGTGACCCAAGATATGATCTATCCTGGGGAATGTTCCATGAGCACTTGAGAAGAATGTGCATTCTGTTGTTTTTGGACGGAATGTCCTATAAATATCAATTAAGTCCATCTTGTTTAATGTATCATTTAAAGCTTGTGTTTCCTTATTTATTTTCATTTTGGATGATCTGTCCATTGGTGAAAGTGGGGAGTTAAAGTCCCCTACTATGATTGTTTTACTGTCGATTTCCCCTTTTATGGCTGTTAGTATCTGCCTTATGTATTGAGGTGCTCCTATGTTGGATGCATAAATATTTACAATTGTTATATCTTCTTTTTGGATCGATCCATTGATCATTATGTAGTGTCCTTCTTTGTCTCTTGTAATAGTCTTTGTTTTAAAGTGTATTTTGTCTGATATGAGAATTGCTACTCCAGCTTTCTTTTGATTTCCATTTGCATGGAACATCTTTTTCCATCCCCTCACTTTCAGTCTGTATGTGTCACTAGGTCTGAAGTGGGTCTCTTGTAGACAGCATATATACGGGTCTTGTTTCTGTGTCCATTCAGCCAGTCTATGTCTTTTGGTTGGAACATTTAATCCATTTACATTTAAGGTAATTATTGATATGTATGTTCCTATTCCCATTTTCTTAATTGTTTTGGGTTTGTTATTGTAGGTTTTTTCCTTCTCTTGTGTTTCCTGCCTAGAGAAGTTCCTTTAGCATTTGTTGTAAAGCTGGTTTGGTGGTGTTGAATTCTCTTAGCTTCTGCTTGTCTGTAAAGCTTTTAATTTCTCCGTCAAATCTGAATGAGATCGTTGCTGGGTAGAGTAATCTTGGTTGTAGGTTCTTCTCTTTCATCACTTGAAATATGTCCTGCCACTCCCTTCTGGCTTGCAGAGTTTCTGCTGAAAGATCAGCTGTTAACCTTATGGGGATACCCTTATGTGTTACTTGTTGTTTTTCCCTTGATGCTTTTTTTTTTTTTATAAATTTATTTATTTATTTTTGGCTGTGTTGGGTGTTCGTTTCTGTGCAAGGGCTTTCTCTAGTTGGGGCGAGCGGGGGCCACTCTTCATCGCGGTGCGCGGGCCTCTCACTATCGCGGCCTCTCTTATTGCAGAGCACAGGCTCCAGACACGCAGGCTCAGTAGTTGTGGCTAACAGGCCCAGTTGCTCTGTGGCATGTGGGATCTTCCCAGACCAGGGCTCAAACCCATGTCCCCTGCATTGGCAGGCAGATTCTCAACCACTGCGCCACCAGGGAAGCCCTTCCCTTGTTGCTTTTAATATTTGTTCTTTGTATTTAATTTTTGATAGTTTGATTAATATGTGTCTTGGCATGTTTCTCCTTGGATTTATCCTGTATGGGACTCTCTGTGCTTCTTGGACTTGATTAACTATTTCCTTTCCCCTATTAGGGAAGTTTTCAACTATAATCTCTTCAAATATTTTCTCAGTCCCTTTCTTTTACTCTTCTTCTTCTGGGACCTCTATAATTCGAATGTTGGGGCATTTAATGTTGTCCCAGAGGTCTCTGAGACTGTCCTCAATTCTTTTCATTCTTTTTTTTTTATTCTGCTCTGCAGTAGTTATTTCCACTGTTTTATCTTCCAGGTCACCTATCCGTTCTTCTGCCTCAGTTACTCTGCTATTGATTCCTTCTAGAGAATTTTTAATTTCATTTATTGCATTGTTCATCTCTGTTTGTTTGCTCTTTACTTCTTCTAGGTCCCTGTTAAATGTTTCTTGTATTTTCTCCATTCTATTTCCAAGATTTTGGATCATCTTTACTATCATTATCCTGAATTCTTTTTCAGGTAGACTGCCTATGTCCTCTTCATTTGTTAGGTCTGGTGGGTTTTTGCCTTGCTACTTCATCTGCTGTGTTTCTCTGTCTTCTCATTTTGCTTAGCTTACTGTGCTTGGGGTCTCCTTTTCGCAGGCTGCAGGTTCGTAGTTCCTGTTGTTTCTGGTGTCTGTCTCCAGTGGCTAAGGTTGATTCAGTGGGCTGTGTAGGCTTCCTGGTGGAGGGGATTAGTGCCTGTGTTCTGGTGGAGGAGGCTGGACCTTGTCTTTCTGGTGGGCAGGTCCACGTCTGGTGGTGTGTTTTGGGGTGTCTGTGTCCTTATTATGATTTTAGGCAGCCTCTGTGCTAATGGATGGGGTTGTGTTCCTGTCTTGCTAGTTGTTTGGCATGGGGTGTCCTGCACTGTAGCTTGCTGCTCGTTGAGTGGAGTTGGGTCTTGGCATTGAGATAGAGATTTCTGGGAGATTTTTGCCGTTTGATGTTACGTGGAGCTGGGAGGTCTCTGGTGGACCAGTGTCCTGAAGTTGGCTCTCCCACCTCAGAGGCACAGCCCTGATGCCTGGCTGGAACACCAAGAGCCTGTCCTCCACATGGCTCAGAATAAAAGGGAGAAAAGAAAGAAAGAAAGAAAGAAGAAGATAAAATAAAATAAAATAAAGTTATTAAAATAAAAATAATTATTAAGAAAAAAAATTTTTTTAAGTAATTAAAAAAAAAATGGATGGACAGAACCCTAGGACAAATGGTAAAAGCAAAGCTATACAGACAAAATCTTCATGTACAGAAGCCTACACACAGACACTCACAAAAAGAGAAAAAGGGAAAACAATATATATGTCATTGCTCCCAAAGTCCCCCTCCTCAATTTGGGATGATTCGCTGTCTATCAGGTGTTCCACAGATGCAGGCACATCAAGTTGATTGTGGAGCTTTAATCCGCTGCTTCTGAGGCTGCTGGGAGAGATTTCCCCTCCTCTTCTCTGTTTGCACAGCTCCTGGGGTTCAGCTTTGGATCTGGCCCCGCCTCTGCGTGTAGGTCGCCTGAGGGCGTCTGTTCCCCGCCCAGACAGGACGGGGTTAAAGGAGTAGCTGCTTCGGGGCTCTGGCTCACCCAGGCCGGGGGGAGGGAGCGGTACGGAGGAGGCGGGGCGAGCCTGCGGCGTCAGAGGCGTCGTGACGTTGCACCAGCCCGAGGCGCGCCGTGTGTTCTCCCGGGGAAGTTGTCCCCGGATCTCGGGAGCCTGGCGGTGGCGGGCTGCACAGGCTCCCGGGAGGGGCGGTGTGGAGAGTGACCTGGGCTCGCACACAGGCTTCCTGGTGGCGGCAGCAGCAGCCTTAGCGTCTCCTGCCCGTCTCTGGGGTCCACGCTGATGGCCGCAGCTCGCACCCATCTCTGGAGCTCGTTTAGGCGGTGCTCTGAATCCCCTCTCCTCGCGCACCAGGAAACAAGGAGGTAAGAAAAAGTCTCTTGCCTCTTCGGCAGCTCCAGACCTTTTCCCGGACTCCCTCCCGGCTAGCTGTGGCGCACTAGCCCCTTCAGGCTGTGTTCAGGCCGCCAACCCCAGTCCTCTCCCTGCGATCCGACCGCAGCCCGAGCCTCAGCTCCCAGCCCCGCCCGCCCCGGCGGGTGAGCAGACGAGCCTCTCGGGCTGGTGAGTGCTGGTCGGCGCCGCTCCTCTGTGCGGGAATCTCTCCACTTTGCCCTCCGCACCCCTGTGGCTGCGCTCTCCTCCGTGGCTCCGAAGCTTCCCCCCTCTGCCACCCACAGTCTCCGCCCGCGAAGGGGCTCCTAGTGTGTGGACACCTTTCCTCCTTCACGGCTCCCTCCCACTGGCGCAGGTCCCGTCCCTATTCTTTTGTCTCTGTTATTTCTTTTTTCTTTTGTCCTACCCAGGTATGTGGGGAGTTTCTTGCCTTTTGGGAGGTCTGAGGTCTTCTGCCAGCGTTTAGTAGGTGTTCTGTAGGGGTTGTTCCACATGTAGATGTATTTCTGATGTATTTGTGGGGAGGAAGGCGATCTCCACGTCTTACTCTTCCGCCATCTTGAAACTCCTCTTCCAGAATAGCTTTTGATTGTAATTGCTTAGCCCTGATATAGCGATAATAGCTATCCTTCATTGCTTATAATTATATACCTTTAGAGAGTATACTAGTTAATTACTTAAAAATTCACAGCACTTAATGTCACTGGTGAACTATGGTTCTCTTTTCTAAAATGCAGCCTTTCTATCTGAGGGATCTTGAATATTATGCAATGATTCAGGACTCAACCTTCCTGCATGTCACAGGTCAGAATAAATCATTAGAAAATAATCTTTCCTAAAGTTATCAAGTGTAAATGCATGGTTTCAGTGACTTCTCGTTCTTTAAAAATTTTAGGATTTTATTAAGTGTAATTCTATGCCAACAAAACAACCCAAGGCAGCGTCTATATGAGACAAATAACTCAAGAGTAGAGAAGTTGGTTTGATTGTTTGGTCCATCCTGACTATGAATTAGACTGACACACAGCTGATCACCATATAGTTAATCACAGCATGTTAGAAACTTCGAGATTGACTGTGACTTGGGAGATTCAGCTATAGTTTTTAGTTAACAGCCTCAACTTCTTGAAAATTACAGAAGACAGAAATAGCATGTTAATTTATGGAGAGTAATTACTTAAGGGTGCTACTGAGTTTAGCCATGCAATCAACATTATGGTTTCCAAGTGAATTAAAATAATCATTTACTATTAACGTCACTCTTGCAAAAGCTATTTTCGGCTTTCAGTAATTTGATACTTCTTGCAAATATTTAGAAAATAACTAAGATTTAGAGATTTAAAGAAAATGGATACAGTATATAACAGAGCAATTCATATTCTGTTCAGATTTATAAACAGTGGTAACTGATCATCTAAAATGGCCTTACACTGATGAATTTCTATGTTAATAGATATATATTTCTCTACAATTTTGAGGTTTCTCCAATCAAGTCTCCTTAGATATATATTTGGGAGGATTCTGATAAGAATCATAATACAAATGGAAGAAGAGTGAAGTGACCAGGTTTCTAAAGCTCAACAAACCTAGGGACATGTATCATATCTGAAGATCAGACGAAAAAAGTGTATGATGGAAATAGACAGAGTGGAAAAAAAGGGTTATTTCTGTCAGTGCTAAAAAACTTAGAGAGTCGCTGATTAAGGTCACTGCCTATTTTATCAATGAAGAAAGTGATTTAGCAAGGCTTCAACCCCTCATTTATACCATCCTCTGTGTAGGCATGTGGATGACCATACTGTCAGGGTGTACATGATCAAACACAAAGAGCATTCAGGGTCAACCAGACTAGAATTTTTATCAGAAAACCAGAAGTGTCTAAAACCCGCACTGAAAAATGTATTTTATGTCTTCCTGCCCACTTGTCTTCTTCAGGACCACAATCATCATCAAAGATAACCACAAAAGAGAAGAAGGAAGGAAAGAAAAATAACCAGTAACCACTTCCCATCTGTCCTGGGCTTCCCTGGAAAGACCATTTAAATGGTTCAGGGCAAATCTTTCCTTGAAAGATTTATCAACAGAATAACAATTAACTACCTACAACAGCTAGTAAGATCTAAATCCCATGCTCCAAGCAGATACCCAAACAGTAGGTCGTCAGTCAATGGCCAGATCAGTCCATCTCATTGCTCAGGTGAAGTCAATGCAATCATTTTCTTATCTGTAAGCTCTACAGAAGGGTGAAAGATGTGTGTCAACAGACTCTTAGTTGAATAATGTAATTGAAAATTACAACAGGACAAAAAAATTGTGATTTTGCATTAGAACACACTTTACTTTGTACAGATGGTGTGATATGTTGAGACAAGTACATGTCATCAGAGCCCTAACTGAGTCATAGAATTGACTCGCTGCAGAGCAAGTGGCGAAAAATAAATGGAAGATGTCGTCCACTAATGTGACATTGATAATTCAAAGTCTTGGGGAAAAGGAGGCTGTCCTCCGGAAAACACTGACTTAAGTGGGTAAGAGCCATTTAATCACAGAAAGCTCCACTTAAGGGATCTCTGAACATCGAGCATTCCCCATCTGGAATATTAGGACTCTAGGATATCAATTTTCAAACCTCTAAGGGCAGCTTACCCACCACCTCGAATCCTCCAGGATACGTCCTCATCCTACCTGATCGCCCCCCAGCCCCCAGTTTTATTTGACTCGATCCATATCTTGGCTGATTTGACCACTGACTACATTGCTGTTAACTAGTTCCCTGCTCTGGTTTGTGACTTAATAAGGGCCTGATTATAAGATATTTTTTTTGTGAGGTCAGACAGATCTCTGTGACTTACTGAGATACAACTGTCGCTCTCACTTTTTCTTTCTTTCTTTCTTTCTTTTTTTTTCTTTGGTAGCCTGGTGTTTTCAACTTTATAGTCATTAGCACCCAAAAGAACAAGGGTGAAAATGTAATTTCTATCTGGGGGCAGCCTCAGACCCTATCAGCTCATTAGCAGTGCGATGTGCTGGGCCCTACAGCTCAAAGCATGCCCTATGGACTTCTGTGGAGCTTCAAAGTTCAGCCTGATGGACAGAAAACTCATCTTTGACTCTTACAGTTGAATAATATGCAATTTCTAGAAGTTAATGTATGCTCACTAGTATTTGCTGAGTTGCTAGAAGGTGCTATTCATAAACTAATATTAGCATGTTACCAGAATTAACCGAGAACTCTAAATCCGTATTCCACAAAGACATCTGACTGCCACTCAATGCTTGGCAGCTTTGCAGTACTCTTGCTATTCAGATTCAAATGAAAATTGTTAGAATTCCTGAAATCAGGGGAAGGACACATGGTTATTATTGCTGTTTTGAATTGGACTTGGTTGCAGACAAATGTATATGAATGAATGTATTTGTAACATTACTAGTAGATTTTATAATTATTCACCATTTTGTTTTGTTGTGTAATTGTTGTGTTGGTAATACTTTGTTATTTTGTTCTTCCCCAAACATTTTTTTTTTTTAAGTCATGGGGTCTTTTCCATCTGGAATGTAGAAATAGATTGGGATATATAAATCCTTAAGTGCACCACAATCAAATGGTTTGAGAACCACTGCCATTAAAGAATGCAAGTCAGGGAAGAAAAAGCTTCATGAGTAGGGACCTAAAATAACAATTCTCATCTGTGGCCAGGTACTTAGATGCCTGGATCCAGGAGAAAGGCTCTGGGGGTGGGGGGACGGGGTGCTGGGCACCCGAGGAAAAATGTCAAGGGCAGGCAGTCACTTGACAGTCTTGCTCAGGGTCAGCCTTGTTTGCATATCACAGAGAATCCAAATTTATTTCAATTTTGCCTTCTTATCCAGGTATCATGAGAACCATTCGCTTTTTTGCCCATAATTTGTTTTTGCCTAACATTACTAGAAATTCATTTTCTACTCAGAATGTAAATTACGTTTCCTATTTGTCCTCAAACCAATGTAGCATTTCTTTTTGCTTTTTATGCATGATATTTACTGTCTTTGACATTTTTATTTAGTAGTCAGTATTAATAAATCTTCATGAAAGTAAGTCATTCTGATTTTGTTAAAAATGCATTGCTTAGAGTTCTTTGAAGAAGTATAAATGTTCAGCTAAAAAGAACCAAAGAAAGGGACAAACACTGCCATAGAAGCACTCTAATTCATCTTTGCATTGGTGAAATGAACATATTTAGCTGAACTGTTCATTCTTTTTCTGACCTCCGTTCTCTTCAGGTTCAGGTTCTTAAACCATGAAACTAGGCTTAAAGTAGTATTTTTTTTAAACAGTCATCTAGGTGAGAATATATACAAATCAGCCCAGAGATACAGTTGGATAATTTTTCTATAAAAATTTCAGAAACTTACTAACATTTTTCATATCTCTGAAATACATTATTCACATGAACATTCTTCCTGATGTCTAAGCTTAATTTCTTTTGTTTGTACCTGGACTTATTCCCACTGATAACTTCAATGGGAACTGAGACAGTCTTTACTTCTTGTGGGATATAGTATTTCACAAACAAAATAAATCTATTTGATATTTCATATGTTTTACTCCTCTGGACATGGAGATCTGTTGCTCCAAACTAGATACGGTTGTTCACTCATCAAAATCATCAAGTAACCATAATAAAAGAAACGTGGTACAGTTTTATAGATAATATAATGAAGCAAAAATTAGTAAAAACAGATCTTTTTTATTCCATTTTAATTGAGAAAACATGTAAAAAGCTAGCTATCCGCTATAGTGCCTGGAACATTATAAGGCCTGAAAAACTTTCATTTTGCCATCTTTTTGACTAAGACAAATATATATATATATGTATATATAAATTATGTATATATATTAGATATGTATATATATAATATATGTATACATATTATATATGTATATATATATATTTTTTATATATATAATTTTTTTCTTGCAGGAAGGCATTTCTGTTTATAAAGTTTAAAAAAGTTTGGATTGGGATGAGAAAAAGAAAACAGTGACATTGGTAAAAAGAGATGGAAAAGGGAAATAGAAAATATTCTTTAGTGCATCATCTGATAAATTGAAATGATTTACTGTAAGTTTAAATGCTTTACTGGACTTCATAAGAAATATAGTAGTGTATGGCAAAATGGTATTCGTTTGTGGTCTTCTATGGTCTTAAGCTCTTTTACATGTAGTTATTTGTAGAAGTTTGCGTGTGTGTGTGTTTGTGTGTGTGTGTGTAAGGGAGTTTGTGCAACTAAAAGCCTTGCCTTGCTCCTTTTAAAGCTGAATTTAATATCTACTTTCTCTCTAAGGAACTCTCTTAAAGGACTCTACTTTTAAACACCTTATCAAATAATGTCATTTTTTATGAAAAATGTCTTAAACATTAACACAACATGTAATGGTTTTCACCCCAAACAGAGATAAATCAATATTGAAGAAGGGAGCATGGATCAGGCGAGTGGGGCACGAATTCGATTTGTGGGCACATGTTTCCTAGATGCTCAAAGCAAAGTATACAGAAACCACATTGGCAAAACTGTACAAATCAGTCTTCTAACTGACAATGAAATTCCTCCCTACTAATCACATGTTAACAGAGAAACTCAGAGAGAGGCTAATTTCTCAATAAAGTCATTGCTTTATTTAACTAATAGGGGCAGGCGGGTGAAAAGAAAAAGAGAGGAGAAATAGAAGTAAAAGAAAAGAAAATGATTCATGGTACAAAGTATATTCTTCCATTACACTGTCATTAAGCTAAGCAAATAAAACTGTGATGTTAAATGCTATCGATAAATTTAGTCACGTAGGTATATTATAAAGTAAAGACATTTTGACAAGTCATAGACTTAGGAAGTATTAGGGGTATGGAAAATAAAGACAGAAAAACCTGGATAAATAAGTAGTGACTAAAGCACTTAGCAAATTCCAGCTCCACTTGGAATATTGTCCACATAATGAATATTTCAGGTGCATCTTGAGATCCTTATATTTTTCAAAGACAAGTAGGCAAGATGCATTTTACATCTGTTAAAGACTTCTGATTGGCATCTATGTTGAAAGACTGCCTCAGGATTGAAAGGCAGAATGCTCCTCAAGAGCCGTAGCTATGAAATATTTATTCCACCTTCTTTCATAGAGAAGAATGAGTTGACTCTGTGATATAAATCTCTACTAATAATACCAACAAAATTACACATCTTCTGTTAAATGATTATTCTTAGAAGGTGACCCAGGCCTTGTTTGTTGTAGTTGATCAGAGTAGAATAATGCAAGCATTGTTTTACAGTATTCTCGGGAAACATAATAATGTATTTTCAAGCATTAGAGCGCAGGAGACCTAACGTCTGCTAAAAATTTTTTTAAGAAAGACCATGCTGGATGAATTTTTTTCTAGGATTGTTGTTTCTTTCTTTTTAATTTCAAAATTACATTTCTGTCAATGTTAACCTCTGTTTGTGAGAATCTTTTCTTTATAAAAATGCTGTAGTTATACCTTTGAGTATACTTTTTATTAAGCAAGGCAAAGACTCGTGTGTCTCCAAATATTGCTTAAATCTCCAAAGCCAGCTGAATAAACAAACATTATTCGATCTGTAGCCCAAAAGTCTGCAAATGACTCCATAGGATGTAAAAAAAAAAAAATTATGATGCCTTCTAAGTGTTTCTTGGAGCCAATGATCAGCAGTTTTGTTTAAGTTCTGGGACCCCTGAGCCTCCATAAAAATAACTTTGAAATATTATATTATGTGTGAAAATTTTACACACATGCACATTTATAATCAGCAGGCAGGCCCTCTGCCTTTCCTCCACCTGATAACCGTAGTGCCTACTCAGACATGGAAAAAATAAAAGATTCAGAACTCTAAAGCACAAAATCTTAGCGCCGTTTAGAACCATGTGCATTTCTGAAATCCTCTACTACTGCAAATCTCTTCGTTGTATTTTCTATGGAATTGTCTGTTTCTCATTATCAAAGTCTAAAGAAATTTGATACAGTCATGTAACACTTGGTGAAGGAGTGTTAGAAAAACGCATTCCAAAGTGTTCAGCTTATCTTTTCTTTCCAAAGCAGTAACTACTGCCTGACTTTCCTCCTCTAGAGAAGCCAATTGGGAGGGTGAAGAAAAAAAATCAAACCAAAGTAAATTAAACAATGGCTCCGTGTCTGAATCAATCACAGGCATCAGCTTCTAAACAACGAATTGTAGTTAACAGGAGCTAGGGCAACGTTAACATGGAGAATTCTTACTCTGTAAAGTCACCCTTTGCTTGTAGCATGGGTACCATGCCATGCTTTGAACTAAGTTTGCCAGGGGCAAAACTGGAGGTCTGCAATGCCTGTAATTGTGATAGTCAGATTGCTACTGGCCTCAGTAACCCAGGATATGAACACCTAGAGATGGTCTATGGTACATTTTATTCTTTAGCATGGCCAGAACTCAAGGACGACGTGTCATCCTTCCTCAAGAGTGAAGATATTCGAGAAAAGAAAATCCGGGGGGAAAATTATAAATATGAGCCTTGAAGAAAGCATGTCTTATTCCAACAGGTGTTTCTGTCTGCTCCTGTTAAGTCCATTGGGTTATTCAGATAGTACACAAATAGTGTTCAGACAACTCTCGATGCACATCTGATCAATTAAGATAGAATGCTGTTTTTGCAATTCGAGCTTTTAAAAAGCATTATAGTTAAAATACATGGCACAGGCATGCTGGGATAATTGGTTGTAAAAGTACATCGGTACCACTGAGTAGTCTTAAAATAGCAGGAAATGCAACTGAATACTGGAAAGGAAATCACTATTTCACTTTTTCAAATAAAGCATATTGCACCTCTGAGTTCACAATGGGATATTTGCTGAGAGCCTGTAATTAACTCATAATGATGAGAACCACAGTAATAAACATTTCCTTAGCAAAACATTCACTTGTTTTCATTATTTCCTCCTCTTTTGCTATTTCCCTGTCAGGTTTTAACTTAGCTTGTCACTATTAATCAAGAGGAGAATGGAGAAAAGGGCAAGTAATTTTTCAAGAAGGGGAATATTCATTTTAATGATATAGAAAGAACACTTCTGGATAAAAACTAGCACATCATCAGTGACTTCATACGTCTAAGCAAAAATGAGGGGGATTTATGATATATTAGTAAAGTTATTTTACTTTGAAAACCCAGAGCCAAGGAAAACAAAATGCCGCTCAATAGCAGATCACCTGTAGCTGCTGCTTCTGGAGTCACCTCCCTGCCATCTCCCTGCTCACAGCTGTCAGATTAATCTTCCCAAATACCTTTTCATCGTGTCACTCCTTTCCTCAAAATCCTTCAATAGCTGCTCAATACCAACAGTACAGAGCCCACATTCCTTGGCCAGGCATTAAGCCCCCTCTACAATCTGGTTGCAATTTTCTTTTCTTGCTTCATTTCCCACTCTTCCCTTACAATGTAATGGCCCACGTGAATTCTCTGCCCCAGTCTACACAGTGCCTTTGAAAAGACTATCTGCTTTCTTCTTTTCCTGTTATTTTCTCAAGCTGTTCACTGCCTGGGGTTTTCTCTTCCTTCCTGCCTTGGCTCTACTCAGACACATCTTGCAGTGCTGCTTTGGATCATAGCATACACGGTCAGGTAAGGCCACCTGTTCCACAAATGCACCCTGGCTCTGCATGAGACTGTGAGCTCCATGCAAGCAGGTGTATATCTCACACTTCTTTGTCTTCTCCTTTGCATCTCCCACCATTTTCAGCACAGTATGGAGGCACTGGATAAATAGCTACTGGTTGATAGAACAATTGTTACTACAATACACAAAGCATTAGCCCAGGATCTGATTTGTCTCACCTCATGTCATTCAGAAAGAGCTGGTTTATTACCAAAAAACAAGATGTTCCCGCTCCCACTCCAAATGTCTCTATAACCTTCCCCAAAGTGACAGTAAGGCAGAGAGTAAAGCACATAAATCTTCCAAAGTATTTGGGTTGACTTTGTGAAAAATCTGAATCTCACTTATGTTTTAAAATGTGTGGCAAAATTCAATAATTCTAATATATGTAAATACCAATAATAATTTAATTGCTTTAGATATGCAAAAGTAGCTGAATGTACCATGCAGTCAGAATTACTGGGTCCAGAGTTACCTGTTTGGCTGAAGGAGACTCTGGTTACAGTTGCCTAACTGGGTTCATTGCTTCCGCTTTTGTCCTGACACCAGTTTTTCTCCTAGCAGACAAACCCCATATTTCTCTAATGAAAATCAGATCAGGTCCCTCTTCTGCTTCAACCCTGCCCATGGCTTCCCCATCACACCTGAATAAAATCCCACATCTTCCCATGACTTCCAAGGTCTGTGGTTCGACTTCGTCCTCCCCTATCCCTCCCCCAGCCCAACCCCACCCCCTCCAGCTGCCCTGGTTTTCCTTCAGCTCTGTCTTTGCATTTACTGTTTCTTTAGCCCAAACACTCTGCCCTTGACCTGAGACTGGCAGGTTTCTTACAGTCCTTCTCAAACATTTGTCCTCAAGAAGGCCTTTCTTGAGATCACATCTAAATTCAGTGGCTCCCCTCCATCAGCATACTTTCTATCACACCACCCCATGAAAAAAACAGCCTCTACTAGTATCGGAAATCGTCTTCTTTATTCAGTTGTTTACTCGCCTATGTCCATCTCCTTCCACTGGAAGTAAATACCATTCAGCCAGGGATCTTGTCTGTTTTGATTGCTGTTGTACTGTTGTCATCAGAAAATTGCTTGGTACAGAGCATGTGGTCAATAAATATTTGTCAAACGAATAAACTTGCCGAAAGTTACAGAACTAGCCCTGAAACCCCAGGCTGTGTGACCAATATGGCGCCGCCACTCTGTCTAGTACTGACGGTGCCGCAAACATCCATGTCACCATCCTTGTTGCTGAGTGCTCCAGCAGTTACAGAGAAGAAGTCTTAGATCCAAGATAAAGACACCAGAGAACGTCAGTACGCCTGTCTATCCAGGGAGAGCAGCCTGCCCAGACAATCTGACAAAACTGTCACCCAGATCTCATCCTACACAGGGAGAAGCATCACAGAAGAATCAGCTGGAGGGGCAATCGCATCTTAGTGACGGGGTCACTTATACATTTGTTAGAAACAACGTGGCATTTATGCCAATGTGTAAGGCATGGAGAATGGATGCAATGGGTAGAAAGGGAAACAACCACGTGTGGTCCACTGAATAGAAGTTGAATTTACAACACGCACTCACTCGTTAGATGTTGAAGAGAGTCGGAAAGGCAACAATAACGTCATAAAACAGGTTGATTGGGAAGATGATAGAGCCATTGACAGAACTAGGACACTTAGAAAGAAAGAGGACATTTACAGATGAAGTCAGGGAGGATACTCAGCCATGTTTCAGATGTGTAGGTCTTGGCATATTGTTGGTGCTTATAAAAGATTTGTCCAATGTCCTCATTTCCCTTGGGAAATGCATATTCTTTGGAAGGAAGGAGAAAATTGAGGTAGAAATAACCATCAATTCCTTGAGGCCTGGGACAATGCCTGTCTCTCCCTCTTTCTCTTCTTCCCTCTTCCTTCCTTTATCCTTTCTCTTCCTCTCTTTTTCTTCCTTTCTCCATAGCAATTGATATACAACTATTTATACAGTAAACACTCCATAAATGCTAGTGACATAAAGATTCCAAAAGCAAAACTTAACTAGATTCTACATCTTAAGTACTATTCATGTTCCAAGGAGCTTTGTACAGCATGAAGAATGCTGAGCCTCGGATCAAATACATCTGCCCGCCTACACTTCTTAACTCTGTGATCTCAGGCAACTATGAGTCACCTTCCTTATTCGAAAAATGAGGCTAAACAAATCTCTGTAGGGTACTTGTGAGAATTACAAGAAAATAATGTACTTGGGGCATTTAGCAGCGTGCTTGAACCATAACTGATGCTTAATAAATGATAAATCATTAATATTATTTATTTTCAATTTTACCTGCTTTGTGTTGGGTTTTTGAGAATTGCTATGTAAGTCTAGAGAAGTGTATGTCGCTCTTAAACTTGAACTAGTAATCTTATCTTTATCAGAAAACATCTCTTAAGTGTTGCATTACCTGCAATATTTTGAAAGTAAATCTACAAAGTTAAGGAGTAATATTACTACTACCAAACTTTATCTAAAACACAAAGAAAGCATACAATGTATGATAACACAATAAGTTAAACATTAAATTTTACTGCAACCTACTTCCATTGGTCAGTTTATGCAAATATTATTATTTTTTCTCTCCAAAAAGAATACTGCATCAATGTTATCTTGCACAATAAAACTGAATTTAGTGTTCATATGTTTATTTTCTCTTCGTATGCTGTATTTCTCTATATTAGCTATATACAACCAAAGTATATACCCAACAAATTATTTCATTTCTCTGGTAAAAATACAGAAATAGAAAAGGCAGCCTTTAAAAAAATCCAGGCTTAACCTACGGAATGGGAGAAAATATTTGCAAACGATGTGACCAACAAGGGCTTAATCTCCAAAATTAACAGTTCCAAAACAAACAGCTCATACAACTCAACAACAACAAGAAAAACTTCCCAATCAAAAAATGGGCATAAGTACTAAATAGACATCTCTCCAAAGAAGACACACAGATGGCCAACAGGCACACAGGCCAACAGATGGTCAACACCACTAACTGTTAGAGAAATACAAATCAAATCTACAATGAGGTGTCACTGCACATTGGTCAGAATGGACATTATTAAAAAGTCTACAGATAATAAATGCTGGAGAGGGTGTGGAGAAAAGGGAACCCTCCTACAGTGTTGGTGGGAATGTAAGTTGGTGCAGCCACTATGGAGAACAATATGGAGGTTCCTCCAAAAGCTAAAAATAGAGTTGCCATATAATTTAGCAATCTGACTCCTGGGCACATATCCAGACAAAACTATAATTCAAAATAATACATGCACCTTATGTTCACAGCAGCACTGTTCACAATAGCCAAGACATGGAAACAATCTAAATGTCCATCAACAGATGAATAGATAAAGAAGACGTGGTATATATTATATATACAATGGAATACTACTCAGCCATAAAAAAAGAAATAATGCCATTTGCAGCAACATGGGTGGAACTAGAGATTATCATACTGAGTGAAGTAAGTCAGAAAGAGAAAGACAAGTACCATATGATATCACTTATATGTGGAATCTAAAATATGACACAAACATAAATGGTCTCACAGACATAGAGGACAGACTTGTGGTTGCCAAGGGAGAGGGGGGTGAGGAAGAGATGGAGTGGGAGTTTGGGGTTAGCAGATGCTAATCCATATAGAATGGGTAACAACAAGGCCCTACTGTAGAGCACAGGGAACTATATTCAGTATCCTATGATAAACCATAATGGAAAAGAATATAAGAAAAAAGAATGTTTATATATGTATAACTGAATCACTTTGCTGTACAGCAGAAATTAATACATTGCAAATCAACTATACTTCAATTAAAAAAAAGATCCAGTCTCACCTATATTCAAATCAAATCTCCATTCTAGCTAAAGTATAGTCTATAGCCTATAATGTTAATCTGAGAAAGCAGCCTTTTGGGGACAAAGTTTTCCTTGTGTAAATTCATCATTAACTAGCATCGACACTGACCATCTTATAATCCTTGATGAATGATGACTAACCTAAAAATTAGAGAAATATTATATAATAATACCACAGGGATTGATTCATTGGGCCTCACTGACTTAAAATTACTTAAAATGTTAAATGTATTGGAAAAAGAATAATGAAACACTACTGTCTCAGACAAAGACATGCAAATGATGCTTCCTGTTACAGAGATTGTTTTAAAGATGTAAATGCCTATTATGTCATGATTCTGCAACAATTTATTTGCAATTTAACAGCATAGTAAAATCAAACATTACCATTTATTGCCAATTGGAAAGGGAAAAGACATGTGAAACTGTGTCTAGGGAGGCATTCTGTAGTTTGGCACATTTGCTGGTTCTTAAATTACATTGCTTTTCTGAACGAGTTTGTCTATGAGTGTGTGGTCACCCAAGGTTCTTCTGACTAATTTGGATTGCTTGAGGCCCTGGAACCAGTGAGGGACTCCATTCATGAACAGCCCATGATGCATGACAAAGCTGTAATGCTCTTAGGAGGAAGTTAGCTGAGAAGAGCTATACTATACCAGAGGGGGTTTGGATAAAACTTCCATCCAGGCTACAAACTGTAGACATTGATTTGAAATAAATTGTGACTGATGATCAGTCGATGACGATTTCCATAATCATTACGCCGTTAGTAATTTATCAAGGTAATGATATTTGTGTCCCCGATGTCACATTCATCCTGTACTGAGGGACTGAAGAACATGCTGTGATTTTTAAAAGCCCTTATTAAGAACCGACTGGTTGTGTCATACTCCCAGCCGTAATCAGTGGGATGGCTAAAAGTGAATAAAACATTGAAAAAATCCTGCTAGGTTTGTAATAAAATTCTTTTGACAAAACCTTCTATAGCACGAAAGCAAAGATCCTATGCTTACAGCATTTTAATTAAATCTCTTTTATCAAGATTGTTCAGTGTCGTTTGCCAATATGCTTTGGAAAGAGATATTACAGCATGCTGGGCAAAGAAATCTGCCAAAGAACCTCCGCTTAACCCTTCTGGACCGTTTCCCCCTGGAATATTTGCATTCCCTTTCAGATTGCGATTATTTCTTCACGACCATAATTTTCAGCATGTGTATAGTCAACAGGTATTCATATCCTGCCCTTACTCTTGTTAGACACAAAACTGATGAACAATATTCCCATCCCTAGTCAGAAAAAAAGCTAATGACATTAAACACTAAATGTCATAAGTATCTCTTCACCAAAAGTGAAAGTGAGCTGAGAAAGTCAACGACAGTGATATAATTAACAAAATTAACAAATGCGTTTTGAGATTGCCATTATAAAATGAATTATGATTAGATTGCAAATGTTATAGGATCACTTATATTTTCCTAGAACAAGGTTTAAATACATACAACCAAATACAGTTTCAAGAATTTCACGAATAATTCTAGTTTGGCATCTTAAAAGTTTAAGTTAAGATAAAGCAAAGTACTTTGATTAGAATCAGAAAATAGAGTATTTTAGATATTTGTTTTATGTAAATAAAACTATATTTGTTATCTACAAACTTCCATTTGTTTTTGAAATAATCCTATCTTCACTAGTCTAAAATAATGACTACTGCTCAATGATCTCAACATGTGCTGTATTTGCATACTGCCTGGCCTGGGTTCCTGGTTTCATTACCTTATTATTTATTCCTTTTTATTGTGGTAAAATATACCTAACATAAAATTTACTGTGTGGACCATTTTTAAGTGTATAGTTTAGTAGCATTCAGTGCATTTGCAATGTTCTTCAACCATCACCACTATGCCCAGTTTCATTACTTTTAAGCTGTTTCTTATTTTCCGTCTGTCATCTGTAAAATAGGGGTGATGATTACAGTAGCAACTTCATATTGCTTTTGTTAAAAATAAATGAGATGCTATGATATTTGTAAAGCTTGCCTGGTGTACATGAAGTGCTAAACTATATACTCCATGCTTGAACTGTTTTCTTCTAATGTTGACATTAACTCTTTTAAGAGCAAAAAGACTTACTGGAACATCACAATAGAATAACTTAGATTTATTTTCTGAAAAAATGCTATGTGTTACAAATACGTCCACAAATATCTCTCTAGAACCTCACCATAAAACCCCACATAACAAACAAGAAGACCAGGTTTTGTTTTCTGATTGTACAAATGAGAAAAGTGAATCTCTGAAAGCTTAAATCATTTACGCCAGGTCCCAGAGTCAAGGAGTGGAGTTAGAAACTAAACCTAGCACTCAGCACTTAGGAGGTAAGCAATTATAAATGTCTGTGAATAAATGGTTGAATTAAAATAAGATAGAATTTTGACCTTAAGTTCTCCACTCCTTCTACCACATAACACGGACTGCTTCGTCACCTGACTTGTTTATCTCCAGCCTTTATTCAGCATTCCCATTTGCTAGGACCCCCTCTTATAAGGTCTGGAGGACTGACTGTGGGCTCTTGCTTCTTTTAATTCTTTGAGGTTCACTATTTCTCTTGGTTCCATGGGAAAGGAGTGCCCTAGGTAATTAAAACTGTGGTTCTGAGGCTGGTGGTCTACTCAACAGAAAGGCTAGTGGCCTTAGAGGTCGTTTTAAATCTTTGGCCCAGGTTTTCATCATGGACAGACGGCTACATCCCTCTGTATCCACAGGGTATTGGCTCCAGGACTCCTGCGGATACCAAGCCCTGTGGACGGTTGGAGTACTGCGGTTGGTTGAATCTCCCATGCTGAGTTCGCGGATATGCGGGCCAACTGGATGTAGAAGGTGTTCGTCAAGGGACACACTGTCTGTGGCTTAAAAAGCCCCCTGATGGACACTGTATGTCATGTATTGATACTTACAAGGCTCTGAGCAAGGTTTAGAATTTGGAGGACGATGAGAGCGGCAGTAACCTGCACTGCACACTGCACTGATGTTATTCTAAATACATCTTGTTTAGCCAGATAAATATTTCTTTTCCTTAATATGGATTTGTTATTTTTGAAAATTATTGTTTGTCCTTGAGCGGTGTGTGTATGTGTGATTTAATTTTTCTTGTTAGAATACCAGGAAAAATGAGAGGGCGTATCTGTCCTACAGAGTGGAAGACAGGACTTTTGAAATGACAAAACCTGTTCTAAATTGTTTTATTATACTTATTGTGCTAAAACTCACCTAGGGCTAATGAAGTCATCCATCCCATGGTGTCAAGGCATATTTCCAGACGGGATAACTTGGACTTCGGGACATGACCACTATGGCTGATTGTGTTCTGTGGGTTGCACTGCTGGGTGTTGGGAGGGTGTAGAACATGAATGCTAACGCGAGTTAGACTCTCTGGATAGTAGGTGGGTTTTCCCTAATGGGAGTTCGAATGTCATATTATGGTAGTTTGTAAAAGGAAGTCCTTTTTGAGAGGAGAGTGGAACTAAGGGTGCCCTTGAGGTAGGGAGGGAAGCTCACACTTGGGTCTCACCTACATCTCTTTGAGGGGTCCAAGATCACCTCAGTGGTCCATGGATCACCTGCACCGGAATGACCTGGGATTGAAAATGCAGCTTGCCCTACTCCTAATACTGGTTCTAACTTTGGGTTCATCCTGTCTGTTCTCTCCTGCAGCAGCTAACCAGGCCACTTGAGATGAAACTGCTTTACTTCCAGTGGCAATGTAATTTGGAAACTAAATGATTTTGCATATGTGGAATGGAGTGAAGGAAAAAATTGAAAATAACAGGCAATATACTTAATATAC
Organism: Balaenoptera musculus; assembly: GCF_009873245.2. Lineage (NCBI taxonomy): Eukaryota > Metazoa > Chordata > Mammalia > Artiodactyla > Balaenopteridae > Balaenoptera > Balaenoptera musculus. The sequence goes on from NC_045805.1 coordinate 1,057,270, forward strand.
TCAAAAAATATTTAAAAGAAAGGTAACCTGGGCTACTCTTAAACAGATGTTTTTAAAAAGCTTTTTTTTAGGATAACAGATAATTTTCCAAGAAAAATATTTCACTTGTACTTTGAATATTTTGATATTAAAATTTAAGACGTAGGGCTTCCCTGGTGGCACAGTGGTTGAGAATCTGCCTGCCAGTGCAGGGGACACGGGTTCGAGCCCTGGTCTGGGAGGATCCCGCGTGCCGCGGAGCGACTGGGCCCGTGAGCCACAACTACTGAGCCTGCGCGTCTGGAGCCTGTGCTCCGCAACAAGAGAGGCCGCGACAGTGAGAGGCCCGCGCACCGCGATGAAGAGCGGCCCCCGCTTGCCGCAACTGGAGAAAGCCCTCGCACAGAAACGAAGACCCAACACAGCCAAAAGTAAATAAATAAGTTAATTAATTACAAAAAAAATTTAAGATGTAGAACATATAACGCATTTCACAAAAGCAGCTGTAACTTACCTATTTAAAAAATTAAGGAGAATATATGTATTCATGCAAATAATATGTAAAAAATGTAACAGTAACATGATTTACAGATTTGTAAGCATTATAATTTTAAAAAATTTCTTAATATAACAAATATTACTAAACTGTAGAAACATGGATTTTTGTTAAACTTTGAAAACAAATTTTGAGAAATACAAGCTTCCTATGTAGCTTTTCAAACAAATGCCATTTAAAAATATTTTAAATGTCACTTGAAAAAAGTAAATATCAAAATTTATTTCTAGACACATTTGATGCAAAAATGTATCAAGTTTCTATCAAAAGCATGTAAGATGATTTAGTCTGTACTGTTAAAAAGTTTTCTCTTGTTAAGCCATATTGACTAACAAAGTACAGTCAACGCTGTTAGAAACGTAGTTGTAATTTTTACTGAAACGAGGAAAGGGTTACTGAGAAGCAAGACAAAATGAGAATTAGGACTAAGAGGGGAGTGGAATGAAGTAAAATAAAAATAAAGATGAAAAGAGGTCATATAGGCAGAAAAACCACATTAACAAACTGGGGAAATGTGGGAAGGAGAAGGTGGGGTTCGGAGGGAGTGGTGAGAGAGAGAAAAAGGCAAGAAAGTAGAAAGGGGAGTGAAATTTGAGAATGCATACTTCATTAATGAAGTGATAGAGGGAGAGACGGACAGGGAGTTTTAATTTCAATATGCAGACAAGCCAACACCGGCAGCTATGCCTTGCCAATCTACCTTCCTCTTAAAGAGGAGTAACATTTATTTCAGTGTTCCTGCAAGTCATGGCAAAATTTACAGAGATTATCTGTCTTTCAACAGATCATAATGGGTATTTCAGAATTTTCAAAGATAATTCAGAAGAATTCCAACAATGTCTGTGTAATGTCACACAAAAGGACCTGGGTAAACTTAACAGACATCAACTTGAAGGATGACACCATATTCCATTAGCTTGCTTTTGCTTTGACTTTTTAAGTGGCTTTTAAAAACATTTTTGAATTTTTAAACACATTAAAGAAACACTATAATGCTTTTTAGTGTGTGAGTATGTAAAGTACATTTTTTCCTGTAGCATAATTGAAATCTAATTAATCATTTTCTCTAGAGATTTTTTTTTTAAAAGACAACTATTGTGACAACAATAGAGAGACATGACTTTGCTCATCACCACTGAAAATGTTTCAGTTGGGGCAACAGTATAATTCTGTGAAAGCGTGTACACACTTTGACTGGTTATGTTCTCAAAATTTACAAAAGAAATTAACAGTCCAACTGAGATGCCTGTGAACTCACGTCTTTCTCAAGATAGGCATTGTGTTTTCATCTTCTAAAACAAGAAACTGACTTATCAGCTCTTCCAATTATACTGGTTTCTTTTCCACTCATGAATTAGGAGAATAATGTCCCACCTTTAGTTATGACTAATATTTAGTCAAATATTAACCTTTTTTCTCATGATTGTCTTAGTGCTGATTTAACTATCTAGAAGACCTCCCCTTCCTGTAGCTGAAATGTGAATGCTTGGTCACACAGTTTGTGAGTGAACTGTAAATTTTAGTGCCAAATGGTTATTTTCTGCTTATCCATCTGGAGTTCACACAAATAGACGTGTGGGTGTTCTATATGTTCAAATCAGTTGGCTACAGGGAATCTGTAGTCGTACTCGTGGAATTATCTCATCAGCTCCTACTGTCCCTAGCAGTGGCCCGTATTCTCTACTGACATTCTTGTATACAAGACCTTCAGGGCTCCCTGTGTTATTCAAGGTCTTGGAAGCCACGTTTTGCATATATATACATACATATATATATATGTATGTATATATATGTATATATATATACACACACACACACACAGTGTGTGTATATATATTAGCATATATCAGTATATCTATCAAAAATACTTAACTTGTTAATATATATGTTATATAATCAGTGTATCTATAAATACATATACATCTTGTTTACATATTTATCTTCTATATATGTATAGGTATACTGCGTTTTATTTCAATTCTCTTTATTACACTTCACAGATATTGTGTTTTACACAAATTGAAGGTCTGTGGCAACCCTGCATCCAGCAAGTCTACTGGTGCCATTTTTCCAACAGCATTTGCTCACTTCGTGTCTCTGTGTCACATTTTGGTGATTCTCACAATATTTCAAACTTTTTCACTATTATTATATTTGTTATGGCTATCTGTGATCTGTGATCTTTGAGGTTACTATTGCAAAAAGATTAAGACCCACTGAAGGCTCAGATGATGGTTAGCATTTTTCAGCGATGAAGTATTTTTAATTAAGGTATGTACATTGTTCTTTTTAGACATAATATGATTGTACACTTAATAGACTACAGTATAGTGTAAATATAACTTTTATATGCACTGGGAAACCAAAAAATTCGTGTGACTCATTTTTTTGCAGATACTTGCTTTACTGTGGTGGTCTGGAATTGAAACTGTAGTATCTCTGAGGTCTGCCTGTAATATATTAATATATATGTCATAATCGACACTAATGAATTAATTCAACCAATAAAGAGGGGGAAAGATAAGAAGTAAATGCAAAGATTTTGGTTACTAAGTGGATTTAGCTTTTTCTTAATAAAAATGTGGGTCACATAATGCCCACAAGCAGGGTAGAGTTGGGGACAGATTGAAGAGAAACTAATGCAAATAATACCTACTTAAATTATCCCTTAACCTTTCATTTGATTATGGCGCAATGTCTATTTTTGCTTGAAAGGAGATACTGAACTTCAATAACAAGGCAGGTTTACTTTTTTTCTAAATTTAACCAGGGAAAATTACCTTAATGCTAAAGGTTTAGGTATGTAAAGCTGGGGAAATTACTAATTCGCTTGTATTTTCTGTTATAATGCCTTCCATATGGATAGGATTTTCATATCTAAAATGTATCCATATGGAAATTCTGGAGCCATGAATTTTCTCCTGATGTAGACACTAAGCTTCCAGCTGCTGGTGTTCTGAAAGCAGCCCTGTCTCACCGCAGGGCAGCAAGGACACTGCAAACCCCACTGCGGCTGCACCTTGGGACGCAGGACCTAGGGGAGGGGAGGGCAGCTCCTATTTTTGCTGCTGCAAACAAAACTGTTTTCATTTTAGCTGTCATTCTGGTTCATATAGTGACTGTTCTTTAAAGGATTCATTCATTCATTGCATATCTGACCAGTTCTATATTTAAGTGCATTTGTACACTATCATATTGTTTGTTAATACGTGGTCCATTTCCATAAGGATCAGAGTCACCCGTGGTGGTTATTATAAACAGATTTCTGGGCTCCAAGCTCAGGATCAGAGAGAGGTTTCTCTCTCTGGGGTTTCTCCTCGTCATGTCCCCAGAGTCTAGTCTGAATCTAACACACAGTGGTCAGTCAATAAATATTTGTTCAGAGAATGAATTAATGAACACTAAAGAATAAGAAACGTTACTCTGGAATAAAAAGAAAAAATTAACTGAAAAAGTGCAAGCCCCGGCAAAATGGTCCTGCTATTATTGGTAATCTTCAAAAAATTGGACCAAAATAATTTAAAGGAAATTCCTAATAAATCTTTAAGTTGAGTCAATGGGAAAATTAAATTTATTTTACAATAATCTGCCCTGGAGACAGTCCTACAAAGATATCTCCTATTAAACAATCTAGAAGTTTTCTCTGCAGCATTCCCTCAGAGAAGTTCAAATTGTTAGCCATATTCTATAATTTCCCAAAGCTAGATTCAAAAAAAAGTTGAGGGCATTTAAAAATTTAAACATTTTTGGATATATGCTTTTTAAAAGTTCTTTATAGACAAACTCCAAGCAACTCAGGAATTTTGAACAATAAATAGTTCTGACATGTTAAAATTGTCTATAGAAAACCATATAGTCAGGGAAACAGTAAAAACAGGAAAGAGAAATTGAAATGTAGTAAAAAATAATATAGAAAAATGATGTTAAATGCCAAAAAATGAAAAACACAGTGGTGAAAGAGAGCATGCATGTAAGGTAGAGAGTTTATAAGGATTTTTCAGAAATGACAGAAAGCCTTACTATAAACAGGAACAAGCAGACTCTGAAAGTTTGTAAGCAAGGAAATGAAGAAAGGTACAATATGCCAGTAGGACAGACTAAGAGGCTCTGGCCACTAAATAATCCTTCCCTGAGTGAAGCAGATTTGCCCTCTTCTAGTGTGATTAGGGATCAAGAACACAGAATGAAATCTGTAGTAATGATTAATGTACCTTTGCAGTAAACTCAGGGAATGGCTTATCATTAATGTGGAACTAATGAAATTTCTTGCTGACGCAAGTCCTATTTTTAGGGATAGAGTATTAGTAAATGCATGAATCCAGGCAGGTCTTACCCCATTTGGTGCTGAGACCAAAGCAGGTGCAGATTCTATAACTAGATCTATGTACCGACCCATGCACTTGATAGAGAAGAATGGCAACGTAAGTGTGCTAGAAAGGGATGTTGCTCAACCACTTGAATTTATGGTAAAACACTGTTTTCATTTCTATATTAATTAATACCTATATATGTATATGTATATATAACAGGTAGTATATGATCTATATTTCCTTCCCCATCCACAGACATTGTAGTCTAAAAAATATAGAAACTTATCTAGCAGATTTTACGTTCCAACATTTAAAACAAGCACTAGAGTGATAAGTAAATATAAAAATATAAAACTGGGCTTTCCTGGTGGCACAGTGGTTGAGAGTCTGCCTGCCAATGCAGGGCACACGGGTTCGAGCCCTGGTCCAGGAAGATCCCACATGCTGTGGAGCAACTAGGCCCGTGAGCCACAACTACTGAGCCTGCGCATCTGGAGCCTCTGCTCCGCAACAAGAGAGGCCGCGATAGTGAGAGGCCCGCGCCCCGCGATGAAGAGTGGCCCCCGCTTGCCGCAACTGGAGAGGGCCCTCGCACAGAAACGCAGACCCAACACAGCCAAAAATAAATAAAAAAACAAATAAATAAAAATTTAAAAATATATAAATATAAAAGTAAAGTATATGTGTTCTATGGCTTTCCTGGTTAATGGCAAAATTTGGACCAAATTGTCTCACTCTCATCACTAGCATTTCCTAATTCAAATGCAAATTATATTTTATTACTACATAGCTTCAACTCAGCCATTCAAATACTTGTGTTAAAATATTTTAAAATTCTGCTACCAAAAAATAGTCCTAAGTTTTGAAAAGAAAAGGATAGGATAACTTTCTTAGAAAACAACTCTCAAAGCAAATTCAATGCAGTAATGTATTTAATTGATTTACTCCTTAATCATACAATTTTACAAACCATGTAGAAGACTCATTCATCCCCAATACTTAAGTATCACATTGCATGAGTAACAAATGATATAAAATATGCAAAATAATAGCACATTAGCCTAAATAACACTAATAAATTGCAAAGCTTAGCATGAAATGGAAAATCACTAATGGAACACCATGCAGTTTGTCTATGCAACGAGCAAAGACTCATACATAATGTAAAAGTACAAATGTTAGCAGCAGGCTCACAGAGGGCAGTTTAAATGTGTTTTTATGGAAAGGCTGGATTGATCTGGGAATTGGTTCCTGAGAAGATTCCACATACCCCGAAGAGCATCTTGGGAGATGGTCATGATTTTCCATCTGCTTCTGCAACTCCTATTGTTTAGATAACCTGTATTCTTTACACCAAGTTTTATGAGTTGGAAAAGTAGAATTATTTTGAGGAGCTTCTATGAAATCACTAGTAACAATGGTCACTTGATCTGGGGTTTTCTTCTGTGGCATATTTCCATTTGGTATTCAAGTGCTAAGCACTATAATTAAAAAAAAAATCACTTCCTTCATTCTACAGATAGCACCCAATGTAATGAAAGCTAAAAATATGCCTAAAAGATGAGACTCAAGTTCTTAGTATACTGGAGCCCCATCCTGACAAGATTCAATATGATACAGACATTAGTATATGACAGGGGCTATCTTGGACCCCATTCAAGGGAAATAAGTTATGAACATATTAGGAGGAACTTGTTAGGACGATGTTCCAACCATAAGTTGGCCCCCAGGCATGGAGATGGACGATAACATTATTAAGTAAAGCTCAGGTGTTTTCTACTTTCATTTTTACCTTAGATTTAATATCACCTCTAGATTTAATTGGTATTTCAAAAGAGACTATAGTTTGAATTTGAACATTTTGTATCTAAAGGTGAGTGTAATGATGTGAGTTTGAAGGTGATATGAAGTTGTCAAAAGTCATAAAGCTGCTACTAATTTCAAGATAAAAATAAATTGTGCTACTGAAGGAAAAGCTTAGCTAATACAGCAGGGAATATAATAAAGAGTTCATCTAACATAGTCCCTGAAAGTGAAGAGAAGATTTTAGTCAAAGGAACTTAGGGAAGATGGAATCTGTTTGTAACATAACACTCTGGGGATGTAGACTCAGTAAAATTAGAGTTTTGTCCTTCACTCATTTCTATCCTCAATGGTTCATTTATGAGCTTCCTTCTGAATTCTGATTCCATAGGCTCACTTAGAAAAGGCAAGTGGTATTCTGTGTCCATCCATCATATTGTCTATGATACATTAGTGATCAATAACATCAATATAAACAATTTTAATGTTAACATTTCCTCAAAAATGAGAATTTGAAGCATGCTTAATACTGTGCCATGCAACTCACCTTGGAGATGTCTGGACTAGGTCTATCATAAAGCAATTGTGATAGTGCTCAGGTGACCTCTTAATACCTTAAACTAATTGACCCAGCTATGGAATGCTCAGTCAGAGAACACCTGCTTCATGCATAGGATTTGCTACTGCTGAGCATTAAATAGTAAATGGATCAGCCAAAAGGGAGTTGCAGAGAAATATTTATGATGCAGTGCAAATATTAAGTTTTAGAGATTGTTATTAAATTCATATATGGGGAATTGGTTAGTTATGCAATTAAGTCACACTGATCAAAAAACTTGTTATAAAAATAAAATGAGAATGGATTAAACAGACTGATGGAGAATTAGAGGCTTAGAATAAAATAGAAATCAATGAAGTAAAAGTATAATATGACCACTGAAAGGGGGTAAAACTAGCTTGTTGCTGCCTTGATTTTTATGGATAGTAAAAAGAAAAATAATATTTAAAATTCATTCCCATTGTCTTTCTATTTTAGAAGATAACAGATGATCTTACCAAGCTTCTTAGCTATTATTTGATTATTTTTGTAATTTTTAAATTATTACATTTGACTAGGCTTTTTAACTATTAACAGATTTTTATAAATGTTATCAGCAGAACATATTCTGTTAATGTTGCTTGTAATCAACAGTCTCCAACTCAGAAAAAAACATTATAAATAGAGATTAGTAAACATGTTTAGATGTGAAAAATGAAGAAAAAATCCACATATGTCACTACATTTTAATGCATTGAAAGTCAAGGTTACTTTATTTATAACAATCCTCTTTGAGTTGATTTGGAACCTTAGATTTCAACAGTTAATCAACTCAGATACTCTGCTACTAACATTCAAGGGGCCTTCTTTTTATAGATGTCAATTTTTTAATGTTTTCTATGGTGAGTGGCACATAAACTTAATTGATACATTGATAGAATTTTTTTGCTCTCCAAAGAAGGAAGTCCCCAAATCAGCTTTATTCTACATTTTCTGTATATACAAAATAAATGGACAGAGGAAATGTCAGGAGTATATTATTATTGCTTTAAATAACATTTAAGAACACTATTTCACATGAAGTAGTATTAAAGAATATTTAAAGAACAAAAAATATAAAAGAATTGAAACACTAGAAAAATACTTTATAGTATGGGAAGCATGTAAGTGCTAGAAAAATAAATACATAAAACCAAATCTGTCTTTCTAAAACAAACTTTAGCATGTGATTCTCAAACTTTATGATATATGGGAACAAACAGCACTATTCATTTGAAAATGGAGAGTATATGCATCACTAAGGGGATTCCGATTCAGCAGGTCTGCGGAGGAGCCTGGAAACATGTATTTTCAATTACCTTACCTAGATGCTCTGATTCAGCTGACCCTTGGACACACTTTGAGAAATGAAATTTTAAAATGTGAACGTATACAGTTTAAAAAGAGGTATGGCAAATTGTTATCTCTTGAATTTTAACTTGTTTTTAAGGTACACAATATTCTTGCTCATTAGTAGCAAAAGAGTCTCCCTTTTTAAGACATAAGGTGTCAAATAGCAGAAAGCAATTATAGAGACAAAGATATTCAACTGAAAATACATAGACTTCAGCCCTTAGGTACACGTGTCTACGTATCATAAGAAGAAATGACTCTAATTTTAGTTTTATTTAAAGGCAACTTTTCTGACCAAAACACTATGAAATTGGAAATCAATTACAGGAAAAAAACTGTAAAAAACACAAATACATGGAGGCTAAACAGTGCACTACTAAATAACCAAGAAAACACTGAAGAAATCAAAGAAATAAAAAAATACATAGAAACAAATGACAACAAAAACACGATGACCCAAAACCTATGGGATGCAGCAAAAGCTGTTCTAAAAGGGACGTTTATAGCAATTCAATCTCACTTCAAGAAACAAGAAAAATCACAAATAAACAATCTAACCTTACACCTAAAGCAACTAGAGAAAGAAGAACAAAGAAAACACAAAGTCAGTAGAAGGAAAGAATTATAAAGGTCAGAGCAGAAATAAATGCAATAGAAATGAAGAAAACAATAGCAAAGATCAATAAAACTAGAAGTTGGTTCTTTGAGAAGATAAACAAAATTGATAAACCTTTAGCCAGATTCATCAAGAAAAAGAGAGAGAGGACCAAATCAGTAAAATTAGAAATGAAAAAGGAGAAATCACGGCTGACACTGCAGAAATACAAAGGATTGTAAGAGACTGCTACAAACAACTATATGCCAGTAAAATGGACAACCATGAAGAAATGGACAAATTCTTAGAAAGGTACAATTTTCCAAGACTGAACCAGGAAGAATTAGAAAATATAAACAGATCTATCACAAGTAATGAAATTGAAACTGTAATTTTAAATGTTCCAACAAACAAAAGTCCAGGACCACATGGCTTCACCAGCGAATTCCATCAAACATTTAGAGAAGAGCTAACACCTATCCTTCTCAAACTCTTCCAAAATATAGCAGAGGGAGGAAAACTCCCAAACTCATTCTACAATGCCACCATCACCCTGATACCAAAACCAGAAAAGATGTCACAATGAAAGAAAACTACAGGCCAATATCACTGATGAACATAGATGCAAAAATTCTCAACAAAGTACTAGCAAACAGAATCCAACAACACATTAAAAGGATCATACACCATGATCAAGTGGGATTTATCCCAGGAATGCAAGGATTCTTCAATATATGCAAATCAATCAATGTGATAAACCATATTAAGAAATTAAGGAATAAAAACCATATGATGAAAGAAGAAGTAAACCTGTCACTGTTTGCAGATGACATGATGCTATAAATAGAAAATCCTAAAGATGCTACCAGAAAACTACTAGAACTAATCAATGAATTAGGTAAGGTTGCAGGATACAACATTATGCACAGAAATCTCTGGCATTCCTATACACTAACAACGAAAAATCAGAAAGAGAAATCAAGGAAACAATCCCATTTACCATCACAACAAAAAGAATATAATACCTAGGAATAAACCTACCTAAGGAGGCGAAAGACTTGTACTTAGAAAACTATAAAACACTGATGAAAGAAAATAAAGATGACATAAGCAGATGGAGAAATATACCATGTTCTTGGATTGGAAGAATCAGTATTGTGAAAATGACTATACTACCCAAAGCAATCTACAGATTCACTGCAATCCCTATCAAACTACTAATGGCATTCTTCACAGAATTAGAACAAAAAATTTTTACAATTTGTATGGAAACACAAAAGACCCCAAATAGCTGAAGCAATCTTGAGAAAGGAAAACGGAGCTGAAGGAATCAGGCTACCTGACTTCAAACTATACTACAAAGCTACAGTAATCAAGACAGTATGGTACTGGCACAAAAACAATGGTATAGGATAGAAAGCCCAGAGATAAACCCATGCACTTATGGTCACCTAATCTATGACAAAGGGGGCAAGGATATACAATGGAGAAAAGACAGTGTCTTCAATAAGTGGTGCTGGGAAAACTGGACAGCTACATGTAAAAGAATGAAATTAGAACACTTCCTAACAGCACACACAAAAATAAACTCCAAATGGGTTAAAGACCTAAACGTAAGACCAGACAATGTAAACTCTTAGAGGAACACATAGGAAAAACACTCTTTGACATAAACCACAGCAAGATCTTTTTTGACCCACCTCCTAGAGTAATGAAAATAAAAACAAAGATAAACAAATGGGACCTATAGAAACTTAAAAGATTTTGCACAAGAAAGGAAACCATAAACAAGATGAAAAGACAACCTTCAGAATGGGAGAAAATATTTGCAAATGAAGCAACGGACAAAAGATTAATCTCCAAAACATACAGACAGCTCACGGAGCTCAATATCAAAAAAAACAAATTAAAATAGAAACTGAATGAATTAAATGCCCATAAAGCTACAAAACATGGAAATTGTCTAAGACAACATTGATTCTTAGAAAATTTTAAAAGTAACAGAAATAGTAAACAAGCAAAGAAATAAATCTCTTTTTCAAATATAGTCATTCCAGAAAATACTCAGGCTAGGGATTGATTGAAAGTGAGAACCAGAAAAGTAACCAAAGCATTAAAGCATGCTTTTGCCTTGTGGAGTATATGTCTAAATCATAATCTTGAGATTTGTGCTTTCATAGCCTCCGGAAGCAGAAAGATTCTAAGGCTAAGGCTCACCTAAAGTGTAGATTCTCACAGGAGATTGTCTCCCATGCATGAACCTGGACCTAAAGACCTATACCTTCAGCAGAAGAGGAAATAAAGAATAAGGCCCTGCCCAGGAGACTGCAAGAAACATTTTGTATATCATATCTTAGAATGAAGTAGGAATAGGGTTGGAAATCTATCCTGGTAATTCACAATTATAAGCCAGACCTTACCAATGTTTACAGCTTGAATATCCATAATTTATAATTTTGAGGCTGAATAAACAACTTCAAAATGAGAATTTAGTTTAGAATAGATCCAGACTAGTAGTGCTTCAATAGCAAATATAATCATTCTGGAGAAATCTAGCTTATTTCAATTTTCAGATAATAACCACAGATTAAAAAAAAGTTCACAATCCAAAAAGTAAAAACAACAAACAGACAAACAAAACATAAAAGGAAAACAAGACGTCATAAGCAAGAGCCAGTAGAAGTAATAGATGATTCCAACATATCAAATGTTCAAATATTGGAATTATCAGCCTCAGAATATAAAATATGTGTGCTTAAAATGTCTCAAGAAATCAAAAAGAAAACTATGAAGAAAATAACTCTTACCATTAAACATGCAATAACTGAAATGAAAACTTCATTTGATGAGTTTAACAATAGTTTAGATACAATTGAAGAGAGAGTAGGTGACTTGGAAGATAGAACTGAAGAATTCATATGTATGTATATTTTAAAAATCCATCTCTGAGACACAAGGCAGTGAAAATATGAAAGAGACGTTTAGCGATGTTGAGGATAGAGAAGGTCTAAAATACTTCTCATTGAAATTTGAGAAGAAGAGAGAGAAGGTGGCTGAGGCTGTATTTGAAGAGATAATGGCTGAGAATTTTTCAAACCTATTGGAAAGATACCAATCCATTGATTCCAGAATTCCAATGAGTTATAAGATGGGTTAATAAGAAGAAATCTATATCTAGGCATGTAATAGTGAAATTGCAAGATGCCAAAGACAAAGAGAAGATCTTAAATGTAGTGAGAGACAAAAGACAGACTAACTTCATTGAAGAGAGAGTTAGAAAAACCTGTGAATTTTTATCAGAAACAACAGAATAAAGAAGACAGTGATATACTATCTTTACTGTGCATTAAGGAAAAAAAAACCCAAAGTTTCTTAATCTAAAATTCTAGTTTTTAAAAAAAAAAAAATTGAGATGAAATGAAGATTTCTAAACAAAAACTGGGAGAGTTTGTTTACTACCTACATACCCTCTACTAATGTAATTTTATAAGTGTGCATGTGTGTGTATACATAACACATATATATAGATAACAGTATGGAGGTTCCTTAAAAAACTAAAAACTAAAAATAGAACTACCATACCACCCAGCAATCCCACTACCGGGCATATACCCTGAGAAAATCATAATTCAAAAAGAGTCATGTACCACAGCGTTCATTGCAGCACTATTTACAATAGCCAGGACATGGAAGCAACCTAAGTGTCCATCGACAGATGAATGGATAGAGAAGATGTGGCCCATATATACAATGGACTATTACTCAGCCATAAAATGAAATGAAATTGAGTTATTTGTAGTGAGGTGGATGGACCTCTGTATGTCTGTCATACAGAGTGAAGTAAGTCAGAAAGAGAAAAACAAATACTGTACGCTAACACACATATATGGAATCTAAAAAAAAAAAATGGTTCTGAAGAACCGAGGGGCAGGACAGGAATAAAGACGAGACATAGAGAATGGACTTGAGGACACGGGGAGGGGGAAGGGTAAGCTGGGACAAAGTGAGAGAGTGGCATTTACATACATGCACTACCAAATGTAAGACAGATAGCTAGTGGGAAGCAGCCGCATAGCACAGGGAGATCAGCTCTGTGCTTTGTGACCACCTAGAGGGGTGAGATAGGGAGGGTGGGAGGGAGACACAAGAGGGAGGGGATATGGGGATATATGTATACGTATAGCTGATTCACTTTGTTATAAAGCAGAAACTAACACACCATTGTAAAGCAATTATACTCCAATAAAGATGTTAAAAACACACACACACACACACATATATAAAAATTACATATATGTATGCATGACTGTATTCACACATATCTATGTAGGTGTGTATATATTTACATACACACACATGCAAAGATAGGAAGAAAGAAATGCTAATAACTGGTAAATCTGGGAAGGATATATGGGAATTTTTGTATTATCCTTACTACAAATAAAAAGTTAAGGAAAAACAAAAAATAAGTAAAATGATAATAGATCCCCCATATATTTAGAAATTGAGACATATTTCTAAATAACTCATGGGTCAAAGAAATTATAATGGGAATTAGGAAAAATTAGAAATGAACAGAAATAAAATTACCAAATTTCATCACCAATTTATCCACACTTGTGGAATGCAATTGAAGAACACCTAAAGGGAAATTTATAGTCTTAAATGTTTACATTAGAAAAGAAGAAAGACTAAGAACTAATGAATCAAACATACATTTTAAAGAAGTTAGAAAAAGAACAACAAAACAAGTTAAGAGAAAAACACAAAGAAGTCAATAAAGAGCAAAAATAACAATTAAACAAAAATCAAGAGAGAATAAACTTCCCAATTTTTTCTTTGAAAAGACTAATAAAATTGACAAACTTCTGAGGCTTTTTCAGGATTAAAAAAAAAAAATGAAAGGGATCATAAATAACATCAAATAAAAAAATAAGAATGCTACAAATATTAGATACACATTAATATATTTTTGCCAATAAATTTGACAATTCATAAAATGAAAAATTCCTAAAATATAACTTATCAAGCTAGCCTGAGAACAAACAGAAAATCTTAATAATATTGTTAATCTTGTAAGAAATGTAATCTGTGGTTGAAAATCTTCTCACCCATAAAACTCCAGGCCAAGTCTTCTATATAAATTTCTTCTACCGCATATTCAAATAACAAATCACACCTATCCTATACAAACTATTCCAGAATGTAGAAAAAAGAGGGAAAATTCTCAAACCCATTTATAAAGCAAACATATCCTTGATGCCAAAACCTGAGAAAAAATATAATACCATATCAATTTCATTCATGAATGTAGATGCAAAGGGATCCAGTAATGTACAAAAATATAACTCTTATGACAGAGTGGAGTTGCTTTAGAAATGCAAGTGTAGCAGAGGCTCCTAATAGTCACTCATATCAGGTTCCCCACTTCTTTTGGGCACATGGCAGAATTTCATTTCTCCACACCCGTATAAGCAGTTCAGGGAAAAGGGCTGTGGGCAGAAGAGACAAGAGCCACTTCTGGGTTAGAACATTCAATTGCCAAAGAAAGACCTTTTGATGCTCTGCTCCTGTGCTATAGTGATCATTAAAGCACTCATTAAGATGGTTCATCCATCAGCTCAGGTCCTGGAGTGACTAATGTAAGTATAGATTCCTTGCTGGACATGTAACAATTATTGTTTTAACTGAGATTTGGAGGCATGCTTATTAATTCAGCACAGCCTAACCTACACTGACTGATACATCATGGTTGATTTAACATTAGAAAATTTACTAATGTAATTTGCCACATTCACAGATTAAGGAGAAAAATAAACTAAATAGATATGAATAAAAGCTGGTGATAAAATTAAATATCCATTCATGATAAAAACTCTTATAAACTTGAAATAGAAGTACTTTACAAAAGGACACTATCATACAAAATAGTGAAACATTGAAGATATTCTTTTTAAGACCACTCTTTAAGGGTGGCTGTCAATACCACTTCCATTCAATATTATTTTAGAAGCTGTGGACAGAACAATAAGAGAAGAGAGAAAAACTAGTTTAAAAATTGGAAAGAAACAAACAAAACTGTTCCTATTGGTAAATTATATGCCAGTCTATATATCTTCCAATACAAAGGTAAACTGTTAGAATTAACAGGAGATTTTGGTAAGGTTCTCAGAAAGTTAATTATTCTATAAATTATTTGCATTTTTTATACTCTAGTAAACAGAACATAAATTTAAAATATGCCACTCACAGCAGCATCCAGAACCTCCTGTTCTTAAGAATACGTATAACAAAATATGTGCAAGACTGTTATGGAAAAATTATAAAACTTTGTTGAAAGATATTGAAATTGTCCTAAATGAATGTAGAGATAGACCTTATTTATGGATTAGTAAAACCAGTGTCTTAAAGACATCGATTTTCCCTCCAACCTAAGTGTGGATATAGTTTAAACTCCCTTTTCCCAAAGAAGAACATTTTTTCAAATTTTGTAACTTGACAGACCAATTCTAAAATGTATATGGAAGTCCAAAATTCCTAGAATAGCTAAGAAACCTCACAAAAGAACCGGGTGGAACCACTGGCTCTACCAGATATCATGACAATGGAATATTAAGCCAGTGTGATATTGGCATAAGCTGGCCAGTGGAACACAGTAATATCCAAGAATCAGAGCCATGTGTAGATGAACAACTGATAAATGTCAAGGTGGTATTGGAAATCAATGAGACCAGGATGGACTTTTCAATAAGTGATGCCATAAGATATTCATATGGAAAAAAGAACTGGACTCATCCCTCATACACAGCATAGACCAATTCCCGATTGCTGAAAGACCTAAATTCATGAATGCCATATATTATTTTAAAAATTTAAATTACTGTGGTGCATAATAGCAGGTCTTGAACCAGAGGTAGGAGTGAGGAGTGATATGTGTGTGTAAAATTATAAATGGCTATTATTTCATTTTATATATAGACAAGAATGTCAAGTCATCCAAAAAGATTTAGTAGACTAGAATTAGTATAACTACTCAGAGAAATTTTAAAGAGGAGGTGGGGTATGTGTGTATGAAAACAGAGTGCAAAAAACATGACTTGGAAAAGATTCTGGGGAGAAAAAGATGAATGAGAATCAATTTTGTCCTCAAGGAGTTCACAGCCCATCAGATAATATTCATGAGACTTAATTGGCTATTTTTGTCATCACTGCCTTCCTATATTCTCCATACTGTCAAAAGCTGTATAGAAAGAGCCCCGAAGACAGTCAAACGCAGTTACAAAGGTCAAAAAGACCAAGGATTTGGGGTCACCTAGAATAGATCCCTGAAAATATAACTCTACACAGAACCCTTTTGGAAGAAAAAAAAAAACGTATCCATTGTTTTGAATTCTTAATTAGACAATTAACCAAGTGTAATTACTCTTTACTGAATACGATAACTTGTAGTATTTATATCAATTACATACACATCCTTTTAATTCTTTTAATTATGTACCTTAATGGTCTTACTACTGATAACTAGAAAACAAGGTTTACTAAACATGCAAGCCTCATCACGTTCTTCATTAAATAAGAGGAGTATTAGATCATTAGATCTGTCAAATTTTAGCTGAATACATAATATACTTCCGTGAATTACAGGAAAACATCTTTTAACACATGTTAAGCAACCTGCAATTGATTACACTGGTCACCAGTAGTGGTTGACTTTGCCCATCACTTACAGCAAGTCATTTCTCTTTGATCACTTGAGCTTCATTATTCATATAATTACTGTAATCATTATGACATTAATGACTGTTGAAGTCTAAAGGTGTGAAATTAATTCACTAACAAGTGTAAATATGCATCCATGAAAGGACAGTATAGAAAATGGAAAATGAAACTTTGGTCCTCCATTAAAAATGAGAAATTAGTACCTAGATTAGAATATCAGTAGGGTATATACATGAGCAGTGAATATCACCATACCGTGACCGTGGTTAGATAAATTTAGTTACAATTAACCATATAGGAGTGAATATGCAGAATACATATAACCCTTTTCTCATGGACTAAATTGGAAAATCTAGTTCAGTCTCTTGAGTTCAAAATGAATTAATTCATAAAGGTGACCTAATGGCTGACACATTTTAGAATTTGAGGGTGACCTGGTGGTGACAAGCCACCCCACTGATCACCAGTCTTTTTGCACCTGATCTTACTGGCTTGCTGGGTGTCCCCTTTTGCCTCTGCAGTTCTGTGTCTGTCCTTCCTGAAGCAGCGTGCTCGGTCAAAAAGGACACTTTTTTAAAAATGTTAAACAACTTTCTATGTTGATTTCTGTTTAGGTAAGTATCCAATTTCTAGTTTATCTGAACCTCCTAGAATTGAAGAAATGGCACTGGAAAATTAATAATAAGAGTCAGAAAATCCTCTGCTTTAGAGCTCTTATTTTAAAAAACAATCTATTTCAAACCAACCTCCCAAAGCTGCGCCCAACAGGCCAGCTGGGGGACGGTGTGCGCCCTTTTTCTCTGACAAAAGGATGACCACCTGCCTGACACTTTAGTACACCTCACAAAGAGATGCCTGAGCGCCTGACAGGATCACTCATAAGTTGGCTACGAGGCCAGCTCCCCGCCCACCCCACGCCAAGGCTGAGGGCAGGAACTTGAGCTTGTCCTGGGGAGGGAGGCATCCCGGGTGCAGGTGCACGCCAGCTGGAGGCTGCTTGAAAGCCAGTTGGTGCCTAGGAGTCCAGATCCGCACTTGCTGTGATTTGGAGCCTTCCTGTGTCCCAGCTCCCTCACGCAGTGAGCCCCCTGGAATACTGGTGATTAGGCCCATATTTAAAATGGTCAGTGAGTGACAGGACGGGAAAGCAATGCATTTGAAACAGCAGCCCAACCCTTCTTTCCAGATTTAGTCGAATGAGCTGGGCATTTCTCCTTAGTCTAAAACAGACAAACATGACACAGGGATATGTTATTGAAAATGCCATATGTCTGATTTGGAGAATAAAAGGTTGGATTCAATAAGAACTTGTTGAGCAACGACCAGGAGTGAGTCAGTAGGGGTAAATGCTGTGGGCAATAAAAATCCCCTTCCATTCTTCCTTTGTTTGTTTTAGCAAATTTATTTTTTCGTTTAGGTTTAGTTTTCTTTCTCCAGCCTGCATGAATCTAAATGCAATTGGTCTGCAGACATCCAAAGCAGACTTAAAAAAAAAAAAAAAAAAAAAAGATCCTGTACTTTAACATGCTCTGAGTTGGAGTTGCCTTAATTAATGAGTTAACTTTTAAACCAAGATTTAATAAGTTCTCAACCAGGCGCCAGGTGCTATGTTAGGAGTCGGGTAGAGGAGGATGCCCGTTGCCCTTGAGAAGCAACAGCCTAAAGAAGGCATCTAACCAAGTCATTCCAATCTAGTTTAATCCACGGGTCAGTGCAAGTGGTTAAGAACGTCACTAAATGTGTCAGGGAGAGTAAGAAAGTTTCCAAAAGGAATAGAATGGTGTAGAAGAACAGTGGGGAGAGTGAAATGAAATGCATGGAGGTGTAAAAGCTGAGATGTCCTCTCCCAGCTGGACAGTAATATGTGGAAACCTGAGTGAAAGCAGTAGCTGTGGGGATGAAAGAACTTAGCAGCTAGAACGCACAGGGCTAGAGATCAGCTGGCTGGAGGTATGAGGGGCAAAGGAACCAGGGAGACAACAGTAGTCAACTGATCACTTCCCTGTTGCCATTTTGGTGAACCAACATGTTTTCTTATGCTTTATGCTTCTTAGAGTTAGGTTTTTATCACGAAGAAACCACACCCTTGCATACTGTATTCTCATGAACACACTGATGTCAGATTTTTTTTTTTTTTAAACAAAGACCACATTGTAAGCCTCTTATTTCATTGCTTCAGGTTGTTTACAGATATATTTCATTGTTTCAGGTCCTTTACAGATATATTTTAATCCACCGTGCACTCAGCACTCTGGCACCCACTACAGAGAGCACACATGAAGTAGAAAAGCCGTGGTCTACTCTGAGTTCATAGTGTAGTTCGGAAGACAAGAAGCACACATATTATGCTCTCTCCACATTGCAAACAGCGTAGGACAGTTCATGGCTGCTCAGAGAGGGACGGGATTATTTGGTGGGACTGACCCTGGAATGCTGGGTAGAAGTCGGAAAGGTGAGACACCGGATGACATTTCCAGCTAAGGGTGGAAGAGGCACAAAGGCATGTTGTGTTTCGGAGGCAGTTAGGAGGTGGGCTTGTCTGAAGCAGCATCTACCGCCTTGGGGGGCACATCAGAAATAAGGTTGAGGGTCCTGAAAGCCAGGCAGAGAAGTTAAGGCATTGTGTATCCAGATAGTATAGAAAAGGTACACAAAGTCTTATATAAATTTGCCAATCGTGTCCTATTGTTTCTCCAAATTCCTCCACACCATGAAAGCCTGAGAGCAGGTGTGGGTCTTAGTCACCTTTGTTTATATCTATGCATTTATATACGTCACCCATGCTTCCAGTGTTGGTACAGAGCATGCCGGACTAACCCTGGAACCCCTTTGAATTCTTAGTTTCTCGCTCCCAGTCAATAACTTCTCACCCACTGTAATATCACCTGAGTAGCTCCTATTTTATCCCTTGTGTAAGTGATTAAATATTGGCTGGTTTCAGGACAAGCAAGCCTCCTTGATAAGTTCAACCAGCATCACAGAATCTGTTCTCTACAAAGCTTTGTTCTTCCTTCCCCAATGTCCTGTGATTGATGTGCTTGAAAGCAGATTTTTATGACATTTCCCCATATTTTGAAAAATATGGAAATTAAGATCAGTGATCTTTGAAAATGACTGGGATATCTTATTTTTTTACAGTAGAGACAGTATTCCTTTATGTCTAGTCTTTTATAACTCCAAAATCGGCTTTCCTGCACCTTAAACACATGTTAATTAAAATTATGGGTTAATGCTTTAAGGGTCAAAGAATGGATGGCAACGATATTAAACAATCCACCATTTGGCTTTTCTAACTTCTGTAGCAGAAAATCAAACTGGAGAAATAAAAACTCTCTATCAAAAATGGACTTACTAGATTTACACCTACAGATGACAAAATCACCTTGTAATTTTTGCAATCCTTTAACTTAAGTTGGAAAAAAAGTAAAGAATTTAATCATAATTTTTTTTTTAATTTGTGGAGAGCAAGGGATAAGAATGAGAGAATTATCTTTAAGTCATATCTATTTTTAAACATGAAAAAGGATAAATGTTTATGACTTATTGTTTATCTTATGTCATTTATATTTAATCAGAACAACAAACATTTTCATAGATTATGGAAAATCAGTTTGTGGGAGGAGGAGGAAGAAGATTTTTAACATTATTTTTAAGAATAGTTTTTATTCCCATTAGGCCAATGTCTAATTGAGATTATATGTGTATGAGAAGTTAGAGGAAAATGTCCCCCAGAATTAAGGTATAAAGTTAGGAAAATATCATTCTGAAACTGAAATAGTAACAATTCCAATCAGTGAACTATCCAATCTTAACATCTGCAGGAGTGGCCTTCCCTGGGGAAACCTAGTTATAGGGTCATATTCCCCAGGAATCTTTCCAGGACTATGAAGTATTTAGAGATTTGAGCCCATTTGGGAAGGTCATAGTTATTAAACATTTGTTACGTGTTTACTACGTGCCAGGTACTGTGCAAGGCAATTTATATAACCTGATCTAATCCCATCCTTATCTCTTTACTCTGAGGTGACGCTATTTTTCCTAATTTATAGATGAAAGAACTGAGGAGAGAGAGAGTGAGAGAACAGGATTTAAGCTGGATGCTGCTTTCTTATCAGAAACATCTACCATGAACAAACCCACCACACACATGCAGACTCCTGGAAAGTTCACGTGCACAGAGGTCTTTGAAGACCAAGATGCTCCTCAACAACCCATAGCACCCTCTGCTCACACGTGTGACATCTTGTCCCTGGTGTCTGAATTATCAGGGTGCTTTTCTCTTTCCCACTAGGTCCCTGAAGGAAAGGACTGTGTCTTGGTCCCCATGGGTCCTAGAAGCGCAGGTCAAGACAATAATTCAAGTTCAAGTGCTTTACATGGGAGGTGAAAGAACCACTGAAAGTAGGAAGAGCACGTAACTGGTAACAGGGGCGTTATCACACCAGCTGCCACTATGGGTGACCGGAGCTTACTCACACTGGGGAAACTCTGGGAGCCAACGTCTAACACACAAGTCAGAGTTATCTCCCCTCCCGTTGGGCATTGCCAGAGGGCTGCTCTTGTGTGGCAAGGAGTGCAGGTGCTGGCATTTGGAATCAGGAAGACAGAAAGACCAGCGTGCACTGAAGTGGTGACAGTGAGGGATAGGGTGGGCCCGACAGCATTTGCTACAAAATCCTTCACACCGAGCATGGAGCTGATTGCACTGTAGGTGGGCAGTAAACACTTATTGAGGGAGACTGTCATTCTGATTTATCTATCAATATCTTGCGCATCTGGCTAGAGTGAGTCTCTCCTCCTAAACTCGATCAACTTTAAGCCAAATGACAAAACTGAGTTTCTAAACATTTAAACTTTAGGACCAAACCCTAAACAACTGTGATGTTACCTATGAACTGTCAGAATCCAACAGTTGGCATTCCCCTTGAACACATATTCAGCCCCATCAATACACCTCTTTTTATTCCTATCCATGTAGCAGTATCTATCAAACACAAAGTTTTGGACAAAAACATTATTATATTGCTTCACCTTCTGAGATACTATAAAATCTATTAAACAGGTCCATTGCAGGAGTTCTGGGAGTAGCTGAAAATGATCCGGTGTGGGATAGCGACAGCTTCAGATGCAGACATAGAAATAATTCACCCTTTAAGGATCTAATTATAGTGAACAATCTGAAGTGAAATAAGAATTCACTATATGAATTCAAAAAAGCCTATTTAAGATAAGGGGTATGTGTGTGTGTGTGTGTGTGTGAGATTCATGCTGTTATTTCACCTAAGAGTCTATGAGATGAATGAGGAAGGAGAAGTGGGTCTCCGTCACCTTGACTTGGGAGACAGATTGCACCCGTTGCAGAGATCAGACGGCGTCACCACAAGCTGGCCCCTGAGAGACAGGGTGGTACCATGGAAGGATGACGGGATTTGGAAGGAACCTGACATCCCAGGTTCAGACCTTGTTTTTTGCTGTTGTTGTTGTTGATTTTTGTTTTTGTGTTTTTTAGCATTTATAGCCTGTATTCAGTTTTTTGCTATCCCGTTACAACAAGGAAGTTAATGAAATTGACATCTAATTACAGCTCACAAGCATAGTCAGACCTTGGTTTGTCCATTACTAAGTGTTGTAATCCAGGTAAGGAACATAAACTCCTTGAGCCCTAATTTTTGCATTGATCAAATAGGATAATAATGGCTCCTTCCTTGGGATATCTTGAGGATGCATGCACATAGTGGGCTTTGTAAACTCTAAAGCGCTATTCAGATACCATTAGTATTGGAAGAAATAGGATGGATGCCACTGACTATCCTCCAGATACCAAAGAAAACCCAGTGGGCTTTGCTGGCGCAGGAGCCTTTGGTCCGGACCATCCCGGAAGTCCCTTCACCAGAACGGGTGGCCAGGACTGCAAACCTGGTAGTCATCAAGGGAGCACATCAAACGCCAGGGAACGGCAGGAGCAGATTCGCTTTCACTTCCTCTCTGGAAACCAAGGCCAATTAACCAGGAGATTATAAACATTCAGTTTAGTGAGAGAAAATAGCTCTGCCCCTTTTCCTCCATGAGAAAGGTTTAAGGCAGATACCTGAGTTCCTACAAACCAGTTTCCAAGCAAGCAGTACTCTCTCTCCTCTGGAAGCCTAATTGGAGGCATCAAGGTCACAGCTGATATCCTTTCCAGAGAAGTCAAAGGAAGAAGTCCCATCGTTCTTCTAATGACTGTTCCAAACATCAGCATGGCCTTTCCGTCTTCCCTGTGTTCGTACGTGAGAAGGACCACTGTGAAAACAGCCCGTCTGCTTTGCAATGACTCTCACGTTTCCTCTCTCTGCAGAAGACCTCATTGCCTCGTTAGGCCCTGTCCTGCTCTCTAATTGTTTCATGGGGTTGCTCTCATTTCCTGGTTGAGATCGCCCCGTCCCGGGGCTGAGTCGCTGGGCCACGGGGGTCCCTCCATCAGCCGCAGAGTCTGGCCTGGTGTGGGGCACCCAGCCGTCCTCTCCAAAGAGCTGGTGATGGAAGTGACCTTCTGTGTGTGGGCAGTGGCTGTCGGCGAGGTGAGAGCTTTGGAAAGCATTGCTCGATCTGGATCAGGCTTTGTGGAGGAGGGCCCATCAACAAAGCCTCGGTTGTGCTGGGTGGACATTTTACAGGGAAGAAGTGCTGTTCCAGTGCAAGAGAAGCTTCTGCGTGAGCTACTTTTCAACCCCTCTGGTGGTACGGGGAGCCGGGCTTGCTTCTGCCTCTGCTGAGTGCTCCAGGCTGTTTGCAGATGAGAATGGAGCCGAATTTGAACTCTACACACTTTATTTCTCCTTTGCAAACATGAGTGCCCTGAATTAATAGGGAGAGGATGAGAAGATCTGACAAAATACTGTACTTCAAGAGTCACCACTACTGACTTGAAAAGTTATCTGGGTCTCCCCGGGTCCTAATACACCTGCCATTTAGAACTACTGATGGCTGAAGTGATACTCTGTTTGCAGTGACCAACTAGGCACAACCAGTCTGGCAGGCTAATAACAGCTGTGCCTTTTTCTCGGGTTTTCGCCTACATGACCTTGCTTGTCTTGTTTAATTCTGGAAGGTAAGTGAGAGAGGCATTACTCTGATTCTTCTTTTACAGGACTCGCCTGCCCAATGTTAGTTACTCAGCCAGGAAATGACAGACATGAGATCAGAGCCAGGTCTCCTGATTCCAAATTTTATGCCATTTCTACAACATCACACTTTCTTCCTGGGACAGAAGAGGATTGTCTAAGAGTGGCTGAAATCCTCCATTTTCCACGGGGGTGAACAAGGGAACTTGTGAATTTTATCTTCCTTTAGGGCAGTGGTTGCACATTAAAATCATCTGGGGATTTAAACAATATCTTTTCTGGGACTTCACCCCAAACCAACTAAATCCAAATCTCTTACAGTGGACCTAGGCATCTGCATTTTTCAAAAGCTCCCTGGGTGATTCTAATGTGTAGCTAGGGTTAAAATTCGCTGTCTTAGAGTAGTAATCCACAAAACACTGATTGTATTTTTCCACTTTTAAACCACTTTGGGAGTGTAATAATGAAAAATCCTAATAGTAACTTGGCTGGTGGCCTCGGAAGATAGGCCCCGGCCTTGGTCCTTAGTAGAGATTCAGATTTATCTAGAGATTGACAGGCAGATGAGATGGTAAAGAAACACTTCTACTGCCTGGATCTGCAACAGAAGAGCTGTCAATCCAGAAACTTTGTAAGGTAAATAAATTACCTTCTGATCCTTTCACACATTTTAATTATGTTACCTTAATAGTTTTACTACTGATGACCAGAAAATTAACATTGCTAGTGCTATCAACATGTAACCACTGATCTCCTTCATTAAATAACTAGTGGTTGGTTTTCCCCTGCTTATGTTTTCTTCAAATAATTATGGATAACTTTATTCATTTCAAGGTTAATTTAGGAATTTTAGGAATTAGCTTTTGCGTACATCCCATTCGTTGAGGAATGTTATTTAGTTACAGCTTCATAGGAATAGGTATACATAAGTGGAATGCTCCTATATTTCTTTAAAAATTAATCTACTACTGACAAATCTGTGATGAGTATTTACATTAAAAATTCCTTTACAATACCTTGGGTTTTTTTTGTATGGAACTCTTTAAAATATGTATTAATTGGCAAGCTTACTTCTGTGCCAATCCTTGTGCTAGGTTTTGGGAAGCACAGATATGCATATGCTGTGGATCTTCCTTTATGAGAAATGCTATGATACAGATATCAAAAAGGAGGAGAGAAGATAGACTTCAAAGAGGAATTGATTGTTTTTTTTTTTTTGAGTCTATGTAAAACATTTCTTAGTAAAAAATACTTTGGTCTTGAGTCTCCAAATCACCATATTCATTGAGTTCTAAGGCATATGTTTTCCATATTTCATGCAAAAAATAGGAAGTTCACGATTCGTTTGGGTTTTTTTGAAAGCACTTATTATGTTAACTGTGTGTTTTGTAATTGGGGATGTACTGTCAATAAAATATATTACATTTGCTGAATTAGGTTTCCTTTCTGAAGTTTACCAACTATCTAAACTCTAAGTTAATAATGCCTCTTCCAGTCTTTTTCACTTTATGCTACAACTTGGAATCCTTTCCACATCCTTGTGTATCAGTTTGTATACCAATGAAATGGTGGATACGTAGCTGACAGAGTTTTCTCACAATACTTTGGAGGAAAAATATTAATATCAACTACCCTGAATCTTCTTTTTTCTATGACAGTAGCTTCCCAGTAATAGTAGAATAGAAACACCACAGATTCTTACGCTGATAACGCATAGAAACACATACTATTAAGGCCTTTGGATTCATTTCTGAGAATTGAATTTAAAATGTGACAGGTAGCCCATAACTTTACAGAGCTATCAATTAAATGGACTCTACGTGTTCAGTGACTCAGTTCGTCCTCAAATGTCAGTCAGTGCCCAGTGGTCTTAATGCTTTGTAACCTAGTGGCCTGAAATAATTAATGTACCTCTCTTATCCATCTACCTCCTGTCTGAGCATGGCTAGGGCACCGAGCAGAAGAGGGTTCAGTGAGTTAGAGGATCGCTTTTCATTAACTTTAATTCTTTTCCCATTGTTACAGGTGCCATGAATATTAAATCTCGCCCTGATCAGCAACTCACGCTGTTATGATTTAGCCATTTTTCACTTTTCCCCTCATGACATACAGAAATGGAAAGCTAGGACATCTAAGTGTATATCCTTTTCTGGTTTTAGAACCAGACATTTGGGGTTGTTGTTTTACATTGTGCTATATCGTACCCAAAAAATGTTTGCTCAGAGAATCCTCTTAGCAATGTGTATATTGGGCTAATAGACTTGCGGCACCATTAATAGATTATGTTATCAGAAAAAAATGTGAAAAAGTCCCAGACAGAAGTCCCTTTGTAAGACTAAGCAGAACACTCAGCAGGAACTCTGTTTTTAAATGTCTTCATACATCTGTATCTTTTTAAGATGCAACAGTCTTCACAATGATGTTGTTTCCCCCTGTACACATAAGCCATGTCTTCAAAAGTCTTTGATTAATTTGAACACAATCAAGGGCACATGAGATAGCTGTCGTTTAGTGAACCAAAGCAATCCACTGCCAACTGCAATAAACTCTGAAGCTGTCATCGAGTCAAGCTGTGAGAGAGACGACGGCGATTACAAGCAATAGTTTCCTTCAGTGGTTTCATAATTTCTCTTTTTTTGATTACATTTCCAGATTTCCAATAGTTATAGTAAGAACACTTTTGTAGAGAAATTTTTCCCCAGGGGTTACTCTCAACAACTTAGTGTATTGGTTTCTTCCCTATAATTAATTTAAGGATAGAAGCTCATCAGGTAAGAAACATTGTGATTACAAGTTGTATATAAATTATTTAAAGGGATTCAGCCAATCAAAACAGCGATCTAAGTGACTGTTTTCCTCTTGATGCCTTTGTAACTCCTACTCAAAAAGCAAATTTCTGATTGATAGAATAGTTTTGAAGTTACTTCAGAAAGGCCATTCTTTTGAATGGGAGGAGGAGCTCAATATGAATGGTTCACATACTTGAACAATAACTCTTTTATGACAAGTTTACAGAGAAGGACAGGCAGAGAGAAAGACACCAAAATAACAACAAACAGGGGAGTAAGGAAGCCTTCAGGAGACAGTGATAGAAGGCAAGCCAGGTAATTAACGTCTGTCCTGGAGGAAAGATTCATGAATTTGATGCTTCCTACTTATTCCAGCCCTGGCTAAAAAAAGTAATCACTGTTGAATAATCTGTTACCCAAACACTCTCATTCAATGGACAGTTCACTCATGCCTTCCAACGGAAACATTTAGCTCTCTGTCAAAGAGACAAAGTCGCCATCTTGCTTGACTTCAGACTTTGAATATCACTTGTAAGAAACAAAACACTAACCCTTTCTCACCTGCCTCAGTTAATCCCTCCACTGCATTTTGAGATTTTTCTCTTTTTCTTTTTTCTATTTTCGTAGATGGTATGCCTTTTGCTTAGTCTTACATGTGAGTATATGTCAACTCTTTAATGAAAGCTAATAATCATAGAATAACTCATTTTAGATAGAATTCTGGAAAATATATTTTCTTGAATTATGTAGGAGAGCTAGTACTCCCCCTTTTACTTCCTAAAATTAAACTTGGAAAACCTAGAACTTCCTAAGAGCTACCCCAGTTATCCTGCAAAATTGCCAAGAGTAGATGCCTTAAATTTAAAAGTGCATTACAAAAACATTTTTTCCCTTCTCCTCAAAGGACATTCTGCAAGTGTCATCCATACTTCTCATACATTAAGCCATGTAGTCAAGACAGGAAGCTGGATCTCCTGACTTACATAACATCAGTGGAAAAGTGAAAAAATATATTAAACCACCATCCTGAACACTATGGAGAATGAATAGACTAGTTGGATACCTAAAGCTTTTATTTATGTCTTAGTTTTTGTAAGAGCCCAATTCAACAAATATACTGTGTTTTGAAATTACAAAAATGTAGGGATTACAAATATTAATGACAATATCTTCCTTTAAATAAATCCCTTCCCTTTAAAACACAGAGTGTAAAATCCTCCATTTTTTGGACTCTTACTTCAAATACTTCAGCTAAAAAAAACAAAAACAAAAACAAAATGAAACAAAATAAAACACCCAATCAATTATGCAGTCTCTATTGCAGAGTTTGAGGACTTTTAAAGTATTACAAAAAACAAGAGGTAATAAACTCACTATTAAGGCATTTAGCTTGGCAAGTGATTTATCTCTTTTTCTTTATCTGCATAGGGTTTTTATTTCACTGTGTGAGCAAATTTTCACTGACAAGTCATCTTTGGAGAACAGCCAGAAATGGGGGTGGGAGGGAGGGAGAAAGATCTCCTAAGATATCAAAGACCTGGAAAAAAAACCTAACGGAGTGACATTTGTGGTTTCAAAAATAATACACCTTCTCCAGTTTCCTGTTCATTTACCAAAGTAAAGCTCTCCTGGTTTTCAGCTCTCATTATATAATGAGATGTACAGAAGAATTCTAACCAAAATAATTTTCTGTATGAAATGTATAAAAAGAATTCTGACCAAAAACTTCGCTTCAGTGGTAAAAAACATTATCTATCGTTGCCCTGTGCTTTCAGAGATTCTCCTGATGATACTACTGCTGTGTAACTGAGTATGAAGAGAACCGAAAAAGATCTGCAGGTCAGAGTAGCCTATGTATTAACTCGGAAGGGCTATCTACGTGTGAGTTACTATCATTATCCATTGGTGCTTGGACCAAATCTTCTGAGTAATTTACACATAGTAGGCCCTCAGGAGATGCATTTCATTAAGTTGACTTCTTCTTGCAGAGTCTCTATGAGTTATTTTTACGACCACATACATCTGCTACTCCATTTAAGCTCTTCATGCAGCAGCTGTATAAACGCCTCTTGTGCAGCAACCACTTCTGGGCAAATACAACAAGACTGCTGCAAACAGGTAAACTGTGCCACAAATGTATTTACTCATTCCATTTGTAAATATTTACTCTGTGTTCATTGGTACTGAGCACCGTGCTAGGTGCTGTGGCAGCTTAAGGACAAATTAAGACAGAGTTGTGTCTTCGAGGAATCTAATTATAGACAAAGGATTAGAAGGTAGGATATAAAATGAGAACTGTGACAAAAAGCCAAAGGGAATTCAAAGGGAGAAGAGATGATGTCCTCCTAGGGGAATCCGGGAGGGCTCTAAGGAGTAAGCAGCATTTCAGCCAGGCCTGGAAGGATGAGAGGGGGAAGGGAATCCTTGGATATTAGCTGGTTGAGATGTGCTGAGTAAAGACACTGAAGGGAGAAAGCACAGAATCTGCTCAAAGAACAGAAGAATGCCCAGTGTGGCCCACATGTGAAATGAGACAGGGGAAGTTCTTGGAGACAAGGCTCCACCCAGCGCCCTGAACACTGCCACCTATAGGTGGCCGGAGTGGCTCTATCTGAATGTCCTTAGGGAATTCTCTATATGATTAACAGTACTGCCCATCTAGGAAAGCGGAAACAAAGATGACGGTGCAATGGCTATTTATATTCCATTTTTCTTGAAAGTTTTAAAATATGTACTTATATCTGACTGTCTTTGGAATTTAGGTTGCCTTGAATAAGGTAAAAAATTCGACAAGAGGGAAGAGTCAAAAAAAGGCAAAGGTACAAAATATTTAAGGGAAAAACATGATCCACTGAACCACATGTGCTGACACTGGCATTCAAGAAAAAGCTAAAGCAATATAAAAAGGCCCAAACCCCCTGTTTTCTATCTCTGGTACATAAGAATGGGATATTGTTTTGTAGAACAAGACCCCAAGGTCCCCATTAGAACATGAAAATATTTACAGCAGCGGGGTTTTCGCTATGGGATTGCATGCTTTTCTTGCAAATATTTAACTTATGCTTTTGTGAGTGATGGCACATGGTTTAAAGAAAACAGTAGATCAAAGCTGATATTGGGGGGGGTAAATGCATTTTGCCCCAGACTACTGTTTTTAGAACATTTCCAGTTAAATGTGCCTATTACCACTACTTATTGTGACCAAGGAGACATTTTTTTTAATACTTAGTCTAGTGTGAAAGTGTATGCTGAAATAAAAATATCCCAAATTATTGGAGGTTTTTGCTTATTAATTTAATAAGATTAAAATTTGTTTTTCCTGTTAGTAAAAAGCTAAGTTGAATTGTTCTAGGACGTAAATTACTTGACCACCGGAGGCTGGTCTGCCCTAACTATTCTACTGAGAAAGCACAGTCAAGGGTAGCGATCACAGAGTTGGGAGCTGTCCCCAGCCTTGTCCCCTGGATGGCTCACACTCCAGCTGGACAGCATCCAAGCATCGCACCTCTGCATGGCCACACATCTGCGGGGCACCGACACAGGTAAAACCCATTTCGAGAAACGTGCTTTATATAAAAATAAATTTGCTGCAGAATTGCATTCCTTAATGGATATGTTTTTCAGTATTGCTATTAGTAGAAGCTGGGAAATTTTTTAAAACACACAATATTACTTCAGATCCTGTTCTTGTTGATGAAAATTCCAAGAACCATAGTTATTTCTAGATGGCATATGTGATTATCCAGGGGAAAAATACAAACACAATCTTAATAGAGTATCAATGAGATTACAACATATCTTTTCTCAATGGCTAGGGAAGTGCACTGGCAAACAACTGGCCCCCCCCCCCTTTGCCTGGGTTTCTTTCTCCCTTTCCAGGGCTGAAATATATTGAGTAGGAAATGGGACTCCATTGTTTCACTGGAACTTCTAATCAACTTTTTTAATTTATTCATGTGGCATTAGTAGTTGGATGTCATTCTGGATGGGACTAGACAGATTTGGAGTGGAAAGAACTTGAGAATGGACACATCCATCATTTAAAGGAGGTGGTTTGGACAGATCTGGAAGGTAGCTCCAGAAGGTGATATCACTGGGTATGCAACTGACATCAGAAGGAATCTCTTGGTAGGTAACAACAACAGGTAAGCCAGGTAGGGAGGTAGTTGGTGTTGGAGAGGTCCTTCAGTGGCTATCTCCATGGAAAGGTGGACTTCCAGAGGCAGGTGGATAGCAATAAAGGGAAGTTCTTTTAACAGGTAGCTGGGATCTAACCATGGACATGGAAGTTCAAGGGGCAAGACTCACGTAGGAGTCAGGGTTCAACCAGAGAAAGAGAACCAGGAGGAGATATATATTAAGAGATGCATTGCGGGAACTGGCTTGTGTGATTGTGGGTGTTGGCTAAGCAAGTCTGAAATCTTAGGGCAAGTCATCAGGAAGTGAACTTCCAGGCACAAGCTGAAGCTGCAGTACATGGGGAGAATTTCTTCTTCAGAAAAGCTTCATTCTGCTTTTAAGGCCTCTCAGCTGATTGAATCAGGCCCACTCAGATTATCTAGGATAATCTCCCTTGTTTAAAGCAGATGATTATGGACTTTAATTACATCTACAATATGCCTTCACAGCAACGCCTAGATCAGTGTCTGGGTGAATAACTGGGGACTATAGCTTAGCCAAAACTAATCATCACAACTCATGTCTGGAGAACTAAAAAGGCTTGGTGGACTATCCCAATCCTGGAGAAATAGCACAACAAAGGTAAATTAGGAAATCATGTAGGACTTTGACTAAGGCCATTAAGTTAAGGATGAAGTTATTGGAGCTAGGAAATGGAGAAGTTAACTTGGTAGAAGAAAGGACCAAAACCAGATATCAAAACCAAAGAGACCAGCAACAAACCACTACAAAGCCACTGGACTTCATAAATTCCCTGCCTCTAGGAAAGTTTGGTCCCCGAGTCTTCATCTGTAGGTGTGGTTTACAAAGTACAATCTATGGGG
Organism: Balaenoptera musculus; assembly: GCF_009873245.2. NCBI lineage: Eukaryota > Metazoa > Chordata > Mammalia > Artiodactyla > Balaenopteridae > Balaenoptera > Balaenoptera musculus. The sequence continues at coordinate 1,089,057 of NC_045805.1, forward strand.
ACCAGGAGACCTTTAGAAGTGGGATAGTAGTTCTGAACAGGGGCAATTTTGTGTCACTTCTCCCCACAAGGGCCATTTGGAGACATTTTTGGTTGTCACAAATTGAGGGAGGTGGGTGCTATTGGCATTTAATAGACCAGGGATGCTGATGGAACTTTATACAGTGCACAGTATAGCCTCCACAGGAAAGAGTTATCCAGCCTCAAATGTCAAGGTTGAGAAACCCTAGAATGGAGTGATGAATATAGGTGGAATGTACTTGATATTCAGTCTAAATTAATTTGTAACTTTCACATTACTACTGACTATTTACAGAACTTATGCAGAAGAAGGAAGATAAAGAGAAAAGAAGCAGCAGCAGCTCTACGTTTTCTCTGGAGGCAGCATAGCATAGTGGAAAGAGCGTGAATTTAGAGGGAGAGTCCTAAATTCAAAGCCAACTGTGGCAAACACCTTTCATGTGCACTTTGAGTAATATGCTTAATCTCAATTTACTTATCTATAAAATAAGAAAAATAGCTATCCCATGGGATTATTGAGAGGATTGGTGATGTTCCCAGATAAATGTTAGTTACATTTACCCCAAGAAAACATTTGGGCAGCTATGACAATAATCCAGTCAAGAGAGGATAAGACTGTAAATTAAGCAATGATACTACTAAGGTTTAGAAGGGATCTGATTTCAGAAACATTTCTTAGAATCTACAAGATTTGTTGACCCAGTGGATGGGGAAGAAAGGAAAAGAGGATCCATCTGAGGGTGACTCCCATGGATGGATGGTGTTACCGTGAACAGAGATAGGAAATCCACAAACAGGACCCAGCTGATGGGGGAAGATAATGAATTCAGTTTCAGACGTGTAATGTCCTGGGTGCCTTCAGGACAGCTGGATGGAGATACAGGGGGAATATTAGTGGTTTACAAGCCACTTTCACATGTGTTGTTCCATTTAAACTTTGATCTCATTTCATAGGCAAAACATACTCTGACATAAATCGTACCAATGTTTTCTTAGGTCAGTCTCCCAAGGCCATAGAAATAAAAACAAAAACAAACAAATGGGACCTAATCGAACTTACAAGCTTTTGCACAGCAAAGGAAACCATAAACAAAACGAAAAGACAACCTACAGAATGGGAGAAAATATTTGCAAAAATGCAACTGACAGGGGCTTCATTTCCAAAATATACAAACATCTCTTACAACTCAACAACCAAAAAACAAACAACCCAAGTGAAAATGGGCAGAAGACCCAAATAGACATTTCTCCAAAGAAAAAATGCAAATGGCCAATAGCCACATGAAAAGGTGCTCAACATTGCTAATTATTAGAGAAAGGCAAATCAAATCTACAATAAGGTGTCACCTCACACCAATTAGAATGGCCATCATTAAAAACTCTACAAATAACAAATGCTGGAGAGGATGTGGAGAAAAGGGAACCCTCCTACACTGTTGTGGGAAGGTAAGTTGGTACAGCCACTATGGAGAACAGTGTGAAGTTTCCTCAGAAACTAAAAACAGAATCACCATATGATCCAGCAATCCCACTCCTGGGCATATATCCGGACAAAACTCTAATTCACCCCTATGTTCATAGCAGCACTATTCACAATAGCCAAGACGTGGAAACAACTTTAATGTCCATTGACAGATGAATGGATAAAGAAGATGTGGTACATATATACAACAGAATATTACTCAGCCATAAAAAAGAATGAAATAATGCCATTTGCAGCAACATGGATGCAACTAGGGATTATCAAGCTAAGTGAAGTAAGTCAGAAAGAGAAAGACAAGTACCATATGATATCACTTACATGTGGAATCTAAAATATGACACAAATGAACTTATCTACAAAACAGAAACAGAGTCACGGACATAGAGAACAGACTTGTGGTTGCCAAGGTGAAGAGGGTTGGAGGAAGGATGGCGTGGAAGGTTGGGGTCAGCTGATGTGCACTTTTATATATAAAACAGATAAACAACAAGGTCCTACTGTATAGCACAGGGAACTATATTCAGTAATCTTTGATAAACCATAATGGAAAGAATACAAAAAGAAGAATGCATATATATGTATAACTGAATCACTGTGCCGTACAGCAGAAATTAACACAACATTGTAAGTCAACTATACTTCAATAAAATAAATTATGATAAACTTCGGTCTCATAACAACCTGGTGAGAGGCAGGCTTTATAACCCATATTCCTTAGATGAGGAAACTGAGGCTGAGAGAGGCTAAGTGAATTACTCAAGAGCACAAAGACCATACAGGGTGGAGGTTTGCCTTGACTCCAAATCTCAATAATAGGATTTTAAAAAGGAAAATGCGTGGCGTGGCAAGTGGCAAATGAGTGGAGGGAAAAGGGTTTGCTTTTGGTGGTTGGTTTGTGCAGGGTTTCACCTGCTGCTGGGAAAAGGTGGAGCTTTCAGGAGGGCTCTGAGGATGGGACAGTTCTGACAAGTCAGGACATACAGTATGGACCGGTGAGGCCCCTGTGAGTGGAATTTTTTATAGATCGTTAACCACATGAACAAAGGGGCTGAGAGAAACTTGAAACAAAAATATTAACAGGCATTGCCAATTCAGAAAAAACATTTGCAATGAAGATAAGTCATCTGTGAAATGATAATGCAAATCAATGGAAAGATATGAATGAACAAATTTTGATTTACCCATAACTTTTTAGGAACACATTCACTGAGACACATTTTAATCTCGCAACATTGATGTTATTTCCTTCCAATAGCAGCTTTACGCATGCTGTTCTGAGGAAGAGCTCTGAAAAGGCTGGGTTTTCACAGGTTTGTTTTTCACAGTTGTCATGTTTCTCAAGACTTAATTTTGGCCGTGAGACACATATTCAAAAGTGCACTAAAGAGACAAAGTTGGTTCTCAATTTAGATGTTCTAAATCTGAATTTCTGAAATTTTCATTTAAGCATTCCCCACTGTCTCCCTAGTTCTTGGGAGAAAAGCAGCCTTTGGTGTCTCAGGTGTGTGGTCAGAGGACCTCTCTGTACTGGATAGAACTGGATTTTGAAGACTTCAAGTCCATCTTCAAAGAAGAGGTAGACTGTATTTCTAATAATCTTCTGTATTCTTCTAATATCTTCACTTTTCAAGTTGACTGCATTTTGGGGGGTCAGAGAAGTAATTTTCATTTTACTGGTATATCATTCATTTCCGCTATGCTTTCATATTACTGCCATAGTATACTTTACATTCCTTTAACATTATTTTAATCCCATCCCTTCTGCATGCCTGGTTGTGCCTCTTTAAGTCTAACCTTCAACAGATGTGTTCTCTTCCTTCTCTTTTCTAGCTTTCCTTAATCAAGTTCTTGAGGGGTTTCTCTATTTTATGGGTCTTTTCAAGATATAATTATATGTTTTATTCTTTTTGTTTCATTTCGCTAGCCCCAGTTTTGATCTTTATCAAAATTCTTTTAGGTTGTTTTTTCTTTGTACTTTGGTTCTTTCTAAATTTTTGTACTTTGTCTCTTTTTAAATTCCTCCTCCCACTCTTCTTTCTTCTGTCCCTTTCTTTCTGCAGTCATTCCTGCATGCCTCTTTCTTTCCTTTCCTTTTTTCTTTTCTTTTCTTTCCTTTAGTTTCGTTTCATTTCCTTTTCTTTTCTGCTTTTCCTCTGATTATAGATGTTACTAGGTCTCAAATGTTTCATATGGGAATAGGGCCAAGATGTTTTTTTGGGGGGTGGCATCTTTTATAAATTGTCTGATAGTTCTATTTATGACCAGAGAAAATTGCCTGTAAAATCTCAACTTTAAAAAATGTGTTAAGGCTTTTTTTGTTGTTTGCATTTTTTTCTCAAAATATGCACTTTTGTAATTGTTTTATATATATATATATATATATATATATATACACACACATACAAATTAAAATGTATACTTAAAAGTCTGTGTATATCTATTTCATATTTCTCGCTTATATTGATTCCCTCTTCCTTCTTTGGAACACTGGCATTTTATCTTCTGGATCTCAGTTCCTATTTTCTTATCTTTTTCCTCATGTTTTCATGTGTGTATGTAGGGTCTGGGTTTAAGATGATAACACTTTTCTTTAGGTCTGTTAATTTAGATCTCAAGGCTGCCTTTCTTGTCTTCAATCGACCTACTGGATTTTTAAGTCACAAAATTCATGTGTGTTTTATGTTTTGTTTTGTCATCGGTTTGTTTTATTGTTTTTGGTACTGTGCTTGATTCATAATTACTCATATTATTCTTAAGTTGCTCAAGTTGTAATCTACCTTCTCCAAGAGCTCTGTTTTCCTGGATGCTTTGTGGTGGTTGGTTGTTTTCTTTGGCTGCACATATCTCACGCCCTCTAACATACAGGAGTATGTGACTATTTTTTAATTTGTCAGCTCAGCGAAGTTTAGCTCAATAGTGGCTGTCCTTCAAGAGATGGAAGCTGGGACATGTTCTATCATGGGGAGCTTGGAGCAGCCTCTATTCCCACACTGTTGTATTCCTATCTCCTTGCCTGGTGAGTGTGCAGTGGGCTCTTCCTTGGTCTGTTGGGATCAGGAAGACAACTTAACATAATTGGTCTACATTCACTCTGATCATGGAGAGTCAAGCTCCTCTGCACCCCCAGGTTGTGATCCGTGCTCAAGGCACACTGACAGTGGTATCCAGCCTCTCATCTGACCTCTATGGAAGCAGACTCCCGCTCAGAGCCCCAAACCTTAATGATATCCATGTGTCCACAAGCCCAGCATCCGCTGGACATAGGAAAGACAGAGAAGTTGGCACTCAGAGTTGAGAGAAAGTGAAATGTTACTACCTCCCAGAATCTGTTCTACATGATGCTTTTGAAAACATACACAAAAGTCATCTCACAAAAAGAACTTTGGTTTGGGTTGATCTCTCTAAATATAAATTACCAGCACAACCAAGTTTTACCATATAAGTCCTGAAGTAGCATTAGGCAGATATAAACTATGACTTAAATTTTTTTCCTAGAGTTAAAAGCAACAAATAAAAAATTATAAAGTAATACTTTATTCATGTTAGTTTTCTCATTCCTAGAACAATGACCTGATAGTCTCTATAAATATCCCAGGGTATTGGAAAAAAATGTTAGTGTTTTACAGTTCTACAATTTTTATGATATCTCAAAGCTTAATAAAAGCCACCAGCTCTATGAAGAAATTTTTAGGACACTTGAATTTAGCCAAATTGGTTGGTCTGATTTGTGTCATTTCAACTTAGGTCTCTTAGTTCCTAATGGCTAGAATGAATAGGAAAAAAGAAACAAAAAAATATGTTCAGTCTAGCAAAAAGTACATAAATAATATTTTTTAAGGGAAGAGAAATCAACCATCATCCAAAGGCAATATTTGCCTTCAACATTAAACTTTCACATGTAACTACCCTCAATCTAGTTTTCTGAAGATCTACAAGAAATCCACAGTCCAGATATTCAGGACAATAAAACAAAATCCACGCTATTTTCAGGCCTACTTAACTCCTAACTCATTTTCGTGACGTTGAAAGTACTTTCATAATTCTTGAATAAGTTTATTCCAAAAGAACTTCTTGGCCAAAATGTTGGAACCAGTGAATCTAGAAAGATAGAACCTTAATTATCACTTCTGTGGGGCATAACTGAGAATAACTATATGATGAATTTTTCAGTGCTGAGACAGGTATATAAACCAAAGGTAACAGTAAATGTGTGTGAAATATTCACAAGATACATAAATAAGAATAATTAGAAGCAAAGGTATTCAACTCTTCGGGCAGAAAAATAGCCTGTCAAGTGATTCTTTCCATTTTGAAGGCTGTTATCTTAAAATATTCTGTAGTGCATATTCATATAGTTATAGGAAGGACATTTGGTTTGGCAACAAATAGCTTGAGTCAAAATAATTCAACCTACTCCAAATTCCTTACTGCTTGCTGCATATCCCCATATGGTGCTTCTGCCAGCCTCCCCAAATCCAATCATCCAAATTTGGACACATGTTTTTCTATCCTCTCTTTCCTCATAACTCATCCTTCCTCCAGCAGTCTCTCTAGTGATATTTCTATCTGGTCACTCAAGCTGGGAAAGTTGGAGATGCACTTCATCTTCCTGAGTTCCTTAATTCCAGCCATACAGGACTACTTGCCTGTCTCTGAATATCCTAAATTCCTAGATTGGCATATACTCTGTTTCTTTAACCTGAGACCTCCCCAAACACATTTTACTTTAGGAAATACTGCTCTTTCTTCAAAGCTTATTTCCATCACCACTGCTCCTCGGTTGGTATCCTTGAATTCCCTAATCAGAATAATTCTGCCCCCTCTGCTTCATGGATCCTTAATTACATATTATATCACCTTATTTCTGTCTATGTACATATTTGTCTTATGGGTTCATAAGCTGTAGTGTCCAGGGGTTCCCTCTGAATGATCTTATGATTGTTAAGGTCTAAGAGCCAGGTCTTCTATGAATAACATAATAATCCACAAAAATATGTGTTGACTATAAACCTCTTATAATGGCACAAATATAGTTGGTTTTTTTTTTCTTTCTGAAATGCAGAATCTTTGAATGAGAAGGCTAATTGTTCTGGATTTTTAAAATAGACGGGGAAGGTGACTTAGATTTGTTCATTGTTTCAAAAGTGCCAGATGTGCCAGAAACCTGCTGTGTTGTTTTCTTTTTGCAGTAGTCTTGCACAGCTGTCATTGTTATCTCCACTTCATAGTTGCAGATACTGAGGTTCAGAGGTTAACTTGCCAAAGGTCAAATAACTACTAAGTAAAGAAAGTGATTTTGAACTCACTTAAATTTCATGCTAAAGAGCATTGCTTTTCTACGACACTCCACAATCACGGATCCTGTGTTTGTTTCCTTGTATATGAATTATCCTATTTTTTTCTCTCCCTAGGGGGGGTTAGGAGTCCTTGTGATTCACTGAACCTTTTCGTAATCCCCCTTTGTATTAATTTCCTATTGCTGCTGTAACAAATTACCACTACTTTAGGGCTAAAAACAACACAGATTTATTCTCTTACAGGTCTAAAGGTCAGAAGTCCAAATTGAGCTCTAAGGGGCTAAAATCAAGGTGTCAGAAAGGCTGATTCCTTCTGGAGGCTCAGGGAATATTCTGTTCCTTCCCCTTCTGGATGCTGGAGGCTTCCTGCATCACTCCAGTCACGGCCTCTGCCATCACACTGCCTTCCTGCCTTTGACTTTCTTGTTTCCCTCTTGCAAGAACGCTTGTGATTACACTGTGCCCATCCAGATAATCCAGGATAATCTCCTCATCTCTAGATTCTTAACTGAACCACATCTGCCAAGGTCCTTTTGCCATATAAGGTAACATTTACAGATTCCAGGGAATTAGAGTATGGACACCTTTGGGGGTCATTTTTCATTCTACCACACCTTTATAATTGAAATAGGTATTAGTAAAATAAGATCTTTCTTCAGTGTAGCAGCACAGGAAGCTAACTGGTCAACCATGGGGTTGAACCAGGAATTTCCAACTCTGTAAGGAGCATAGTGTAACACAAAATTGAACCAACTGGCCACAAACAGAGACACTTGTTGTTTAAACAGACACCTGAACCCTGGATAATTGTGAAATGTGTACCCAAGTACTATGGACTGTACAAAATTCAAAACCAACTTGATGCTACTCATGGCACATAAGTGGTCCAAAAAAGCCCCATAGCCATCATGCTTTAGAAAATAAAATGTAGTTATTTAATCCACTTGCTGTGTAGTGGTGCTTTTTGAATTTAAATAAATGTCCTATGGTCAAAATTCCCCACATAAAAGCTCACCTTTCCTGTAAGCACATGTATTGTGTTTCTAACTTTGTCTCCGAGCCATCTGAATGGTAAAATGGCTCTTTAACTTCTTTCCTTGTTAGCTTCTTCAAGTGAACTAATCATCGGAGCCACTCCTGTGATAGACTGGCAGTTAAAAGACTCAAATGTCAAGATGTTTTTATCAGTCACATCAACAGTAACTTTCAGACTGAATAATTCTCTGCTTTATGTCAAATCTTTGGTGTGGATTATTTTTCCCTCCGTAAAACAGAAATTGCTCACGTGGTCATGCAAACTCCCTTATCAGTGTTCACCCATCTCATCTAGAATATCCTTCACCTGTTAGTGAAAAAAGATGATGGGACATATTATCCTGTTGCTGATGAATGATCATTAGCCTTGAGCAGCAAATATACACCCTTGTGTGCATCCAGTAGGCAATTGTAATAGAATTCCATTTTGTGGTTTGTGGAAAAAGAAGTGTTTTCGAGCCCATCTATGTGTGTTTTCAAATTTCATACCAATATACATTCACTTCCTTCCTAGCTGTTCACTTGCTTGCTGGCATGTATCCCATTTCCACATGCAATTTCTTTACGAATTGAAGGGAGAAAGTAGGCAGGCATCTAGCTGTTTAGGAAAATAAGTTTATATATTTTGAATATGTGCCTTGCTGTGGAAGCAGGATAAAATGTATAGGTAGACATCTCAGAATACCAGTGAGGCATTATTGTTAAAGATAGATTGTAAAGAGTAATATTCTGCTCCATGCCTGCCAATCTGAGTTTCTATTACTTTTTTTTCTTTTTACTATTTAAATACAGCTCTGCTCCATAATCAGTAATATAATGACCTATCTAAAATGCCGTATGTCATCTAGCTATTGGGCAGCGCAAACTTATTTGAGACCCATTATTTAGTGACAGCAGTTTATACTTGAATGAATAAATTTCATTATCTAGATGCTCAAATCCATGTGAATGAAGAGATAGAGCCCATTGATTTTGCTATGGTCCTTCTTGGCCATGTAGGTGGCAGTCCATCAACTTACAATTTCAGTGGCCTGCTGCTGTCTAGAAATAAAAAATCATTATCTGGAAACGTCTCAAACCAACAGAAATGTAATCAATTTTTTATCTGTGCTTAGGCACTGGGAGCCAGTGGTGGATTTTCTGTCCTCAATGCTTTCGTCCTCTTGTTAAAATATTTAGGGAGCTCCCATGGGAAATAACTATAGCTAGATGGCACCTGTTTACATTAGGAAGTGAAAAATCGGCTCTTCGCATCCTGTTACCCACAAGTGCATCCTCGACTCATAGAGCCCCTTCCCCTGGGGGATTATGGGATATAGCTCCCCTCTCGTTCCTGAACACCATTCTCCTGCATGACGCAAGCCATAGGGACCTACGACTTCAATCGCGAATATTATTTGAATTTAACATACAATTTTACATCACACATCTTTTTTAACTCCCATTCCGGTGGAGGCCATACTAATTTGACATCAAGCTGTATTCCCAGTAGTGTTCTTTGGATGATTAGGAAAGAAAACGATTCTATACTGGAAAACATGGCAGGAGTGTTCCCAGGATTGAACACATTTTAGGTAAGGAAATGTTACATGTGAGAAATTATTTCTTTTTCATTTTGTTTACTCAGTCATCCCCATTTATTGAGGACGTGCTATTGTTTAAAATAGTCCAAGTGGTGTGAAGACGAAAGAGTGATCTTCTCTCCCGAGGTGGACTTTACAGTTTATCTAGTAAGAGGGGAGAGACATGCTACAGAGAACTAGAAGGCAGGGCAGAAAATAACAAGTTGTCAGTAAAGAACTATCGGTTATCTGAGGTGGGATAACTTTAGGCAAAGAAAGTGAATCAGAGAAGCCTTCGTAAAAGACGGGCGTTTGTGGTGAAATAAGTAAACATGGAATAATTACTGACCGAGTCCCTACACTGTGTGTATGGCAGTGGTGGATAAGACAGTCAGGCAGGGGAGAAAGAACTGAAATGACGTTACTCTAAAAGTATGATGTCTGTGAGGAAACACAGAGTCTGATAAGCACACGGAACCAGAGGCCCTAATGTAAGGATTCCCTAAGTATGTGGTATTTACGTTGGGTGTGGAGAGAGCCAGAGGTGGAAGAGGCTGGTAATGGAGGACGGGAGGAAAGGATGGGCAGGATTAAGGTCCAGTTGGTCCCAAGACACATGGGCAGGAACGACTGCCATGATCTTCGGAAACCTGGCTCTCTGGGGCTTCGCTGAATCACGGGCGTCACGACCAGCCACAGGAATGTTCGGATGTGGAAAGCTGGACTGAACGGGGAAAGTCAACTCCTCATTACTGGTTACCAGCTACAGGCCAGGCCTTATATCAGGTTCTTGACATGCATTACCTCATTTAATCTACAATGGTTTTACTTTACAGATGAGGGAAATAAGGATTTAAAAAGTTGAATGATTTCCCTAAAATTATACTGCAGGTATGTAATGGTTCCACTGGAAAAATTAGAAGTATCTGATCATAGAGTGGGTTATGGGAAGGAATCTGAATCTGGGTGGAGTCAGAAAAAAGAGATGTAAAGAGATTAGGCTATTTTTTCCAAAGATGAAGAGCTGGATAGGTATAGAGTCAGGATTAGAAACTTTATTCGGATAATTTTACCTCGTCGTTAATGTCATCAATGAAAACTGGAGAAAGGAAACCAGATGTGAAAGGATTTAAAAATGGAAACTTCTGACTCCCTATTGCTTGAGAATTAAGCACCAATTCCATCCATCTCCATAGCAGAGCTTCCCCGAGGGTCTGCTTTGAATGGATTACATATGCACAATGAGATATTTATCCTCTCAGCCCTCAGAGTGGAGGGAACTACATGGATATTCTCCACACACACACACACACACACACACACGCACACACATACACACGCATGCACACGAAGAGTGTTTCTTTGTTTGCAAGGATCAATTGAACCCTGAGAACACAGAACCTCTGAAGGGAACCTCAGACCCAAAGCCAGTCTGGGGATCGGGGGAATCTTCCCTGAGGACGTGGCCTTTCAGTTGTCATTTGAATGAAGGCGGGGGGCAGGGGGGCCGTGGGGAGGGCTACAGAGGAGCCTCCCGGGCTGGGGATGGTGAGTAGAGTAAAATCTGTGCCAAGAGGCTTCCACTGCGGGAAGGGAAGGTGGCCAGTGTGCTCTGCCCTTCAAGGGGACAGTACAGCGGTGCTGAGTGGAGGGTAGCGGGGGCGAGGTTGGGAGTGGAAGCTTTGTGTGAAGGAGGAAAGGATTCAGGTCTTTACCTTCAGGTCAAGAGAAAGCCACTGAGTCCATGATGGTTTTTATGGGGTGGGAGAACAGGGGTTGATACGATCAGACTTTGGTCCACAGATAACTGTGGAGAAAGTAGTAGCACAGGGAGAACTTGTAGGAGGCTACTGAAGGAAAGTCCAGGTTTAGGCTACTGAAGGAAGGTCCAGGTTTAGGCTACTGAAGGAAGGTCCAGGTTTAGGCTACTGAAGGAAGGTCCAGGTTTAGGCTACTGAAGGAAGGTCCAGGTTTAGGCTACTGAAGGAAGGTCCAGGTTTAGGCTATGTGCTGGCAGCAGAGTTAGCAGCATGTGTTTTGGAAGCTCCATAAGAGGCTGGCTGGAGGAGTCTGGGAGCACAAGCGAAGGACAAAAATCCAGCCGAGTAAAGTCGGGGTTGGGGAGCGGTGAGAAAAACCTTCCCAGAAGCATTGCCACCAGCTCCCCTGATATAGCCTGACATCCATTTTTGACTTTTCTCACCCCAAAGTGCAGTAAAAGTGGTCTTAATTTGTTGCGACCACACCCAACACTCTCCGTGTCTCTGCCTCTCCTGTATTTGTTTCAACCCCCCCTGGAATTGCCTTTCCCTCTGTATCTGCATTTACAATGTTATTCTGTAAGTCCCAGATCGAGTGTCACTTCCTCCATGAAATCGTACCTAATTTGAAGTAATTTCCCCCTTCCTCTGTCCATATGTCTACCTCAACTTTAATGAGTTTGGGACACTGGTCTATGAAATTTCTTCTGAATTTAGCAAAGTCTAATCAACAATGTTGAGCTGAATTACTTAATCCAGGACTGATCAGTTATGTCATCTGAGGTAAAAGCTGTCAAACATTACTTTAAGGTCATTATTTGGGGTAAATGGTAGTGTCTTTCAGGAAAGAGAGGGAGGCATGTGGGCAGAAATCTAAGAGGACACCTTTGCCCTTAGTCTAAACCTCAATTTCCAATATAAAGAAATATGTGAGGAAGGAACAGAAGCGAGATGAATTTTTGGTTGAATTAGCATCGCTTGCTTTGTAATTTTTTTGATGTTTGTGGTAAATGTGAGGGAGGGAGTTGGATTCTGATTGGCAGGGATTGTCTTGTAGACAATTTGGTCTAGTAAGTTAGCATGGATTACACACCTGGTATTGTTCAACAGTTAGAATCTGGTGCCAGAGCAAACATTCACTGGTTTTGGTGATGGAAACTTGACAGTTTGGAATTCTTCCTAACACATATCCGTAATGATGAAATAAGGACATATCACTCTTAAGTCCTTGTATGCCAATGTTATCGAAGAACCTCTATTCTAATGATATGCTCATCCAAACGGTTGAAATGTAACACCACCCACTGTTAGATGAGAAAAGTAAAAATAAAACCCCCTAAAATGGAGTAAACTACCAGAAGGAATTAAAGTCATTTCTTTGACATTGCTGCGTATTAAGCACACTTGCCTCTGTTAAAGGATAAACTGAAGCATATTAAATTTTTAAGAGTTTAGTTGAGCACAAATAGACTCGAATCAGGCAGCGCCAAATGGTAAGTGGTTAGGAGGGTTCCACCCACAGGAAATGGGGGAAAGACTTTTATAGAGAAGATCTGAAAGTAAAGCAAGGAAATTACTTGATGGGCTGTAGCTTAAGCATTTGCCCTACTTGGAAAAGATGGGTTGGCTCTTTGTGACCAGCTGCCCTTAGGTTTTGAATTCCTAACCTTGAGGCATCTCAGGCTGAGGTCTGGGTTTGCTTATTAGGCTGCTGAGGTATTAGAGCCACCTCTGTCTAATGACCGCCTCATTTAATTAATTTAACACCATATGATTCTGCAATCCAACTCCTAATCCTGGAGAAAAGCCTAATTCAAAAAGATACATGCACCCCAGTGTTCACTGCAGCGCCATTTACGATAGCCAAGACATGGAAGCAACCTAAGTGTCCACTGACAAATGAATGGATAAAGAAGATGTGGTACATATACACAAGGGAATGTTACTCAGCCTGAAAAAGAATGAAATAATGCCATTTGCAGCAACATGGATGGACCTAGAGATTATCATTCTAAGTGAAGTGAGTCAGAGAAAGACAAATATCATATGATATCACTTATATGTGGCATCTAAAAAAATGATACAAATGAACTTACTTACAAAACAGAAACAGACCCACAGACATAGAAAACAAACTTATGGTTACCAAAGGGGAAGAGGGGAGGGATAGATTAGAAATTTGGGATTAAAACATACACACTACTATATATCATTAGCTAACCAACAAAAACCTACTGTATAGCACAGAGAACTATACTCAATACCTTGTAATAATCTGTAATGGAAGAGAATGTAAAAAAAAAATACGTATACATATCACTGTACACCTGAAACTAACCCAACATTGTAAATCGACTATATTTCAAAAAATTAAAAAAAATAAAACCTGCATAAAATGGAATTTGAGGCTCATAAATTATGTTTCTGTATCCTGGGGACCTTGGTGCTTTCTAAAAACAGAACTGTTGAGAGTTCAAATGATAAAAACGGATAGCTAAAACACTTGACTACTCACAAAGGTAGAAACAGATGATTAAATTTGAAAGATGAAAAAAATCAACAAAATGTCAGTGCTTTACTGACAATGCAGAGACCCTGGGGGGAAAATGCATCAAGATGGAGTCTCAAAAAAACATCCACAGAGTTAAAGTACTTTCATGGTTTTAATCATGGAAAAGTTGAAATGTACTTTCAAACTCAAACCTAGTTATTCAAAGAGAAACCATTCCAACTTCTAATCTCAAGACCTCATTTTTTCCCTCTTCTCACACTTTATTTCTTGGCTCCGAAAACTATGATCACGATAAGAAGTATTCTGTTACAAAGAGGCTTCTGCAGATACAACAGGTTTTATGGGCTAGAGGGGATTCCCGTGAGTGCAAAGTTATGGCAAAATCTTTATATCCTGTGAGGTTACATAATTCTTTCCGTAACGTCCTAGCTGCAGACGTTTATATAACTTGTCCAGCTTCAGCTTCGTCCCAGAGTTCATCTGGAAGGAACACAATGGCCATAACAGTACCCATTATAGCCGCTATTCTTCTCACTTGGAAAAAGGCGCAGTGAAATTGTGGGGATGAAGCTGTACCTTGATTGGCTGTTAAATTGCAATCAATGAAAAGTGTTTGTGCTATAATTTCACAACCAAGCAAGAACCAGCCAGCCCAGTGGCAAGTCAGCATGTACATACCATCAAAACTAAAGTGTCTCACTTGGATAACTGAACTGAATTTTCTTGGAGACAACAGGGTACAATAGAAGGTACATTTAAAAAAAAAAAAAAAAAAAAAAAAAAACCTGGGCATTTTTCTGCCTCCTGGTTAAAAAGAAATAATATACGGACAAGGACACCATCCAAATAAGAAGGGTGACTTGTCTCTAAATTACAGCTGAGTTGCATCAAAGTATAAAGGAAAACCAACATTCCTCTTTCCTTTTAATCTAATGGTAGGTGAAAATGACAAAGGGCCAGATAGTAAATATTTTAGGCTTTATGGACCTTATACGTCGCTGTCGCCTATTTCTCTTTTTTTACAACCTTTTAAAAATGTAAAAACCAGGCATACAAAAACAGGCCATGGGCTGGCCTCCTGGCTTCAGTCTGCAGACCCCTGATTTACATGAATGCTTACAGTTGTGAATTTTAATAAAAGCCTCTCTGTGCTCCTGTACACCACCTTTCCCCATCCACCTGGAGCTGTGATCTGAAGGGGATCGCTAGTTTTTAGACCAACACCTGAGCACAGTAGTCAGAGCTATGTGTGCAAAGCATGGCTGGAAAATTAACAGAGGCAAGAGAACTTTTCCTTTTGTGCACATCTGCAGACTTTCTTGGCTTTGCAGCATCTGTCTCTGTTTATCTCTGTCTCTCAGTCTCGTAAAGGGTCTTAGAGAAAACAGACAGAAAAAAGGATCTCTTCCCAAAAGCTCACAGAAAAGCTGAAGACACTCACTTCCAGACACACACACACACACACACACACACACACACACTCACTACTTGATCACTCCCCATGACTGCATGCCAAGCCAGCCTACTATGATAATTACCTTCTTGTCCAAAAAAGCAATATTGGAAGCTGTGCTTCACTGTAACCTTGAAATATTTCTTCTACCCTCTGAGCTGCTTCCCAACTCACCATAACAAAATTACTTGGATACCTTGCTGTTATTTTCCCTTTGGTAGCAGTTACATTGCAAGAGGCATCTTTGCAATGAATTGCCACATTCTGGAAATGCCATCTTGCATTTAACATTCAAGGAACACACCTACGTTCTACTCATAATGATAAGAGCGTTCATAGGTAACAGTTATTGAGTACCTACTCTATGCGAGGTACTGTTCTAAGCGCTTGATAGATATAACTCAATTTAATCCTCACAGCAGCCCTAAGAGGTTAGCACCCCTAAGGTGCTACTATTATTTCCTTTTGACACAAAAAAGAAAATGAAGGACCACAGTTACCTGAATTGTTCCCTCTGTGCCATATTATAGGTAAATCACTCTAAGTTCAAAGAAATGTCTTATTTCCCCCAAGTCCAAGCTATACTATGGTTGGGCTGGTGTTTTTTGTATGATTGCTTCCAAAATGGTTTTGGCCATAAATTATTCAACTGGGGGGTCATGGTACAGGCTACATGGCATATACAGGTGTCCTGGGTATATCACTATATGGTCCTGCAAACAGGCAGTTCCCATCGGAATCTAGCCCATACAGGTAGTAGTGCTGTTTTTAATAACTTAGTTGCCAACAATGAAAAATACGTGTATCTCACAGGAAAATCTTAATCTCTGGCTCTTCTGGAAGTGTCAGATCTGGCAATCCCGTGCTTGCATTCTAGCAGGGCAATAATTGGCCCCATCAACTGCCTTTATCCTGGGCGAGTGCCTTCCAGTTTGCCTGTCTCCACAGACCACTCCACTCAGTGGCCTTATCTGCCAGCTCCCGAGGGCTTTTGAATTTCCAAACTCCTAATAGACATACTGCTTCTGATTCGTTCACCCAAATAGAGTGCATCGAGTTGTGATTCTTCTGGAAAATCTATAGACCTAGTCAAAGCATGCCGGGTTAGAGACTTATATCCTAGTAGTAAAATGTAATAACCTCCCCAAGCTTTCCTTTGCACTCATCTGTTATCATCCCAGGCATTTACCAGCTAAGGAAGCATTTGGCAGTGTCTTAATGTGCTAAACTCTTTCCGTCCCTTTGCTGCTTTGAATAGCTGTGTCAGCTTTTTCACTGCTTACACGACTTAAGTAATATGTGCCCGTGGATATTTTCTGGTATATTTCATGAAAGTTTATAAAAATAATTGTCAGAAATGATCATGCTTTGATTAAATAAATATGCTATTGAGGAGTTAGGTACACAATTTAAATATGGCATGAATAATTTGCGAGCGTATCTGTCAACCTACTTCAATCGCTTTAAATTGTAGATACATCCGTGGAAGCACCATCCTATTTTGCAAACTTGACAGCAATAGCTGTTTCCTGAATGTATTCAACATTAGTTTCTACATTGTTTTATGCCAATCCCATTTGCTGCAAACTGCTTATTCCTTTACTGCTGAAAATGGCAACATGTATTTATTTAGCTTTTTATTTTAGAATCGGCAGGCTATCACTTGCTTTATTAATCAGATCCAACCTTGAGGATTATAGCCAGTGCTTTCAGGTTTATCTAATTGCTGCTGCTCTAAAACTGAGAAATCAGTAATGCAGTTATACGGTCTCCCTTGAGGAATTATTGTTCCTAAGGATGTTACATTAGCTACTAGGAAAAGAGAGGCTTCCAACATTATATATATATATATATATATATATATATAATATTTTTTTTTCTATCGAAAATAGTGCCTAAGTGGCTTTCTAAATCCTGTTTTAGGGGGTTACCCTGTAAAAAGAAAAAGCTGATCTTTCTGCATCCTGTCTTTTTGTGATTCTTAAAATTTAGAAAGGCTTTCTTTTCTTGTATTTCCAGGGATCTCCCCAGCAGGCACTGTTACATTTGTTGTAATATTAAAATTACATTTGTTAACTCACACACCATAGTTTTTATTAGCCCAACAGAAAAGTCAATATTTCTAATTTGTTGCCTCTGGATTTATGCTAGTTTTGATGTATAATAACAGCCCAACAATGCAACATAATATATACAAACCCAGATCTATAAAGAAGGGAAATGAAAGTCAAAATAATAAAAACAAAAATGACTTGGGAACCAGAATGTGAAGCAATCTGAAACAACAGAGTTTTATCAGCCTGAATTGATTCTTGACTTTGGGAAAGGACTGCACCTCAAAACATTTAGAATTCAGAAGAGAAGGTGGGCGTTTGTGTCTTCTTTCCCTGTGCAACTCACAAGAGTCTTTTTCCCAAACACCATGACACCATCCCATGACACTATCCAGTCCTGGGGGAAGTCAAACAAGCTGGGTTCCAACTCAGCTTCAGCTCTGATAGGACCCAAGTTGCTTCTCTTTGCTGTGTCTCAGTTTCCTCGTTTATAAAATGGGGGGTTGATTAAGACTTTGCTCTCATACTATCCGCTCCTAAGTTCTAGAATTCTGATTCCTAAGAGCAAAAAAACAAAACTCTGTACAGACTCCCATTTTCATATATGCTTTAACAGATTCTTTTCAAGAGAGGAAAGAAAATGGAAAAGAAAGAGAATAAATAGCAGTAGAACAGAGAACAGTGAGAGTTACTGAAAAATGGAGATTCTATTCTATTTCCCTTACTTTCTTTGTGAACCATAAAAGTCACCTAGAGGAGATACAGAGAGAACGCTGGTTCTAAATTTATCCCCAAAGTCACAAAACATAGATAGGTTTATTGCCTCGTAGCTCTGCCTCTTACCAACATATTATCAAGGCTACCCTATGGTTACGCCAGAGAGAAGCTCCCATATTAGCAAATAATATACGGCAACAGCAGAGCATTCACTTGCATCCTCACGCTTACTAGTGCTACTTCATTAAAAATAAATGATCACTGCAAAGCCTACAGCCACGAGCTGAAAACACATATCCAGACACTGCAGACACAGAGTGCCTTCTTTCTTTCTTGTTCCCAGTTTCTTCTGCAGATTTTACTTGTGAATGCCTAGGCACGAAACACAAGGTTACAACTTGTTGTATATACTATGATGGGGGAAACACGGGTGGTGAGTGTCGGGGTTAAACCTATATATACAGATGTGAATATGTTTGGCTCAAGGACCAAATTCGTCAGGCCAGTGGAGTCTAACATACTAAGTCAGAAATCACAAACAACGGGTGGAGAAGGAGAGGAAGGAGAGGTGGGTGGGCTTGGAGGAGAGGGCAGGGAGACACTGGCCTCAAGAGCGGGTCTGGAGAACAGGACTCCTCTGCTCCCCTGGGGTGTCCTTGTGTCACCAGGCACTCGGCCCTTCTGTCTTTCCTGCAGTTCCGCACTGTGAAAGGAACGTTACAATGGGGTCACCTCAGCATCCAGTAAGCTCCATAGAATTCTTTTAGGATCGGGAGGAAGGGAGCAGTAAAAAAGAAGAAAAAAAGATAAAAACAGAATCCTACAAAGAACAGGGGAGGGAACAGAGTTTGAGATCATAAAAGCCGTAACCCTGGGCACTATGTGGGCCCTGTGGGGGGGGGGGGAGGGACTGCGTCCAGCTCATGCAGGGAGACAGCTGCGAAGTGGCAGTGCCCCCAACTGTCCCCAGGATGGACCAGTGGCCCGTGGGACTCCTCCTTCCAACGTCTACCTAAAATAAACCAACCCCCCGACTAAAACAGCGTTAACGTCCCACGATGACTCAACGAGAATACAGAGGGCAGTTTCCATTCTTGCCCTTATGTGATGTAAGAGTGCCTTAAGATTTAAAAGTGGATTCCTCTCTCTGGGTAAGACTCAATGGAGCGGTTCTACAGCAACGAAGGATCAATATCTCAGGGGTTGCTGTCCCCTTACACCCAACATCGCCGCGCTAGAAAGCTCCCAAACTGCTCATTGTCTTGTGTTCAAATGTGCTCCCACTGTGCACCCAGGCTGCACCCTATCTGAACCCATTTCTTGCCCCTCCTGGTCAAGGAATTAGGCAATCCAGTTGACTTACTGCTACTTGTGTCACCACACACTTCTAATGCAGGAGCTCATCTCCTTTCTTCCAGCTCATTACAGCGGCCATCTGCGCTGTTCCCTCTGCCCAGAAGCTCTGCAGGCCCATCTACACACGCTGAAGTCCCATATGAGTTTCAAGGGCCTCCTCAAATACTATCTCACTCATTATTCCTGCTGAAGCCCCAGCAGAAAGTAACCATTCTCCCACTGACCTCTACGCATTTTCCTGTGTCCCCTTCCTGCGGTGTTTCTCTCTTTCTACCTTGCATTGTGGTACTTATGAATGTGCCCTCTAGCGAGGAGAGGGCTCTTCTCTGATTCATGTGTTGTATCTCCTTTGCTTGGGTCCTGGATCTTGTGACTGTCTAATCCATTTCTGATGCATTCAGAAATGTATGACTTTCTATGAAGCATAATTATAGAAACGATTGACTGTAAGGGGCATATGCGACAATGAGAAATTGGAACTAACTACTGTTTTTTAATAGTAGTAACATATTACTACTACTTGATTCTTTGTATTTTTAAAAAATTTTATTTATTTTATTTTTGGCCGTGTTGGGTCTTCGTTGCTGCACGCAGGCTTTCTCTAGTTGTAGCGAGCGGGGGCTGCTCTTCATTGCGTTGCATGGGCTTCTCATTGCGGTGGCTTCTCTTGTTGGGAGCACGGGCTCTAGGT
Source organism: Balaenoptera musculus (assembly GCF_009873245.2). Lineage (NCBI taxonomy): Eukaryota > Metazoa > Chordata > Mammalia > Artiodactyla > Balaenopteridae > Balaenoptera > Balaenoptera musculus. The sequence continues at coordinate 1,108,997 of NC_045805.1, forward strand.
GTGCTGGCTCAGTAGTTGTGGCTCGTGGGCTCAGTAGTTGTGGCTCGCGGGCTCTAGAGCGCAGGCTCAGTAGCTGTGGCGCACAGGCTTAGGTGCTCCGCGGCATGTGGGATCTTCCCGGACCAGGGCTCGAACCCGCGTCCCCTGCACTGGCAGGTGGATTCTCAACCACTGCGCCAACAGGGAAGCCCCTTGATTCTTTCTCTGTTGCTGGCAACTGCATCTCTCTGTCACCCATGATGACAGTAAGCCATTTCTGACGCCTCTTGTTTCTCTCATAGCCCATCTCCAGTCAATTGCCAAATACTCCCAATTGCACTTCATCCCCTTTCCTTCCCATATTCAGACCTCTACTGTCTTTCATCTTGGTATGACAAGGACCTCCTGCTGGGTCTCCCAGCTTCTATGCTTTGCTCACTGGATTCTGCCTCTGCGCAGGTACCAAAGTGATCTACCTAAAACACACCCCTCACCCCTGTCATTTCCAGGCTATACTTCTCCGTGGTTTCCCACCATCTAAAGTTATCTTCACGTGGCATTTAATACTCTCTTCGACTGGCACCTTGTCTGTCTCTCCAGGTTCACCTCCAATTTCTACTCTTTTCCGTGTGCCATGCTGTTTATTACCTTGACAGCTTTCTCACACTCTCCGCTCTGTTTTGAATGCCTGACAGCACACGGGCGACATGTGGTTGCCTTCTATTCATTCCTTAAGTGTCTTCTCTTCTACAAAGCTACTCCTGCACACCTTCTCTTCTCCACTCCTCAAGATTCCAGACTCCTGTAAGGGCCTCTCATAATGACCTCCCTGTACATGTCTCCATTTACCCCATTTATTATAATTACCTGCTTCGAAGCCAGTCTCCGAGCTCTTTGAGGATACACTCATGCCTTTAAGACTTTGTGCAGTGCCTATTACATAATAAGTGCTCAGTAAAGGTTTGCTGCCTGAATGTTAATAGGATATTGTATGAATACAAGCTGTCTAAACAGTGGTGATAAAACATGACTTTCACTGTTAGCCAGCAAAAGCTAATAAACCTAACCTAACATAATGAACGAGCAGATTAAATTAGTCTGGGTCAAACCAGCCTCCCTGAGGTTATTGGAGTCTGAAGTATGTGTGGGAGTGGCAGGTAGACAGGGAGAGCAGAGACAGAGAAGGGAGACGGGGGCCGGGCTGTGGTCACCAAAGGGCTTAAACAGGAAGTGACATGGTAGGTTGGCATTGTACTCAGATTGCTCTGGTAACAGTTTGGAAGATGAACCTAAAGGGGAAAGAGAACTTCCCTGGTAGTCCAGTTGGTTAAGACTCCTCGCTTCCAATGCAGGGGCCATGGGTTTGATCCCTGGTCAGGGAGCTAAGATCCCGCATGCCACGTGGCCAAAAGAAAAATACATAAATAATATAAAATAAAGAATGAAAGAAAGGGGAAAGACTAGGAACAGGAAGATCCATTGGGAGATGGGAGCAGCATCAAGGTGAGCAATGATGGACACCATGATTAGAGCAGTGATGGTCGGCTTGGGGTTGAGAAATATTTAGCAGTAAAAGTGATCAGAGTTCTTGACTGGAGAGGTGCAGTATTTATTTATTTAGCTGTCTGTTTGTTCGTTTGTGTATTATTTGTCTTCTGACTTATCAGTTGAGGAAACGTTAGTTTTTACCATTACGTGACCAAGACGCATCAGCCACTTGGGGATGGCTCAGTAACTCAGTAACGGGCATCGGCCCTCCCTTCCCCCGCTGCCCCTGCCCCCCTGGAGAGTTCGGATGCAACACATCACACAACTTCTCATTGGGGACAAAGTGAACATTGAAAGACAAGAAACCAACAGTGAGCATGCAAGTAATGACTCTCTGCCTACAGAAACTACCAGGATAATCAACTACACAAGGAATGACAGGTTATTGTTGTTTTCAGTTTAGGCATTAACTTTAGAACTGTGTGCCAACCCCAAGTCCCTTACAAACTGGCGATCGAGTTTCTTCCGTGAATCCCTGAATGATGTACTTGAGATGTGGGGTGGGGACGAAGCATAGCCTGCGAAGAGTTGCTCTGAGGTACCTAGAACCACTTGCAAATCACTGGGCATGAGTTCAGGTTTCGGTTCCTAAATGGAACTTTCTTATATCAACTACATTTTCTTTATCATTTATTTTCCTAGTATCCTAAACAGAGCTAGAACATTCTTCACAACAACACACCAATAAAGAAGGACAGTCCCGCTTCAGCATTTATTTTGAGGGCAACTAAAAACCTTTGACTCACGGTGTGTCGTATACAGGGCCACGGGCTGTGGAATGAGGCGGTTATTAAGTTCATTTCTGATGCTGCTTTTGCACTTCAATGAAAATACATCAGAATGTTTTTGGATGTTGCCAGGTGTTATTAGTGCGGAAACACTAAAACAACAGGAGGTATATAAAGTAACAAAAAAGGACTATGGGACCAGCCCTACTCATAACCGAAATAATGGGAAATACAATGAAACAAATGAACTGAAAACACGGAAGATCCTCTACAGTATTTCAATTGAAAGAGGCAAGTATTACATTTTCTAAAATGATGTGAGCTTTCCCTGACTCAGATCCTAATGCAAGCACAGCATTTTCCTCTTTGTATGTGTTGGAAAGCCAGCCCTTTTGAGAGTTAGAATAGCTTTCAAGACTCCTGATTTAAATTTCAAACTTTTGATCATAGCTGGGGAGAAAAGGTTTCCCTATTGGAATTAGAAATTGAGTTCTTTAGCTCTATACCAAGTGATAATATTAAGCATTTTTTTGTATCCCCCATGCAAGCCAAGTTCCCCACTGTGCCTTCAAAGCCACAGTGAATGAACCGTATTTGGATTTGCTTATCAGGAAGAGACATTTAGAAAGACAATGCACTTGTCCTGCAAGACTGAGACTCCTGATGCTTTTAGATAGGCCTGTGGAGAGCTGCAAAATGGGCCCTAAAATCAGGCAGACACGGCCGCTTAGCAAGCTTCAGTGTGCTCTGTGGGCTCCGCGAGGCTATGGTATCCTCCACAGGGCTGCTGACGGCCGCCATCGTAATTAGAGTGCATGAATCAAAACACCAGGTGAAGATTTCGCCTCAGAAGAAAGAAAAGGCAGATGGAGGGAATTACCGTGGCCTTTGACTACTAAGGGCTTTCATGTAGCTGGATCGCTGGCCAGCCCTGGCTGCATGCGTGAGTCTGTAGGGCGGTTGACAGAAGACTAGCCCTTCCTACAACCAAACTTCAAAGTGGCAAAGAGAGCAGAAAATCTCTTCCTTGTCAATTCACTGGAAAAGCTCCGCCCTTCTGCCAACATTTGGTAAAACAGGCTAACGGTGTTGCCTTAAATTTATTTTTATTTTTATTTTTTTGGTGTGGAAAAGGACTTGGCAATCTTTTCACAAGAAGAAAACCTCTATAATCTTAAGGGACATGACCTTGAAAGAGATTTGCTGAACTTTAATATGACTGGATTTTTTCCAACCTGGATGGGCTCTTGATTTTAAAATCTGCCTAACAAAAGCTCTGCCAGGAAAGCTGTTATCCTAAAGATGCTTCTCAATAGAGAGAACTGGGTTAATTGCAAGCTCTCCAGTAAAATAAAGGAGGGTTTTGAAAACAAGTACAAAATTAACAAAATGTACCACGTTGCTCTTAGGGAAAAAAACTATGGGAGAGAAACATTTGAAATGGCAAAATGTCTAACGTAAATAGATGTTATAAAACTTGTTGGAAGAGGCTATAAGAGATTTCAGATTACTCATAAACAATTGCCCATCTGACCTTTATATGAATACAGAAATCCATTAGCAATCAAATTTTCAAACATAATTGTATACTAAAATATATGTATTTTTCCCCTATCAATTTATGTTGGCAGGATCTAGTTTAATAATACAATCTAGCCTTATTTATGTTTTTAAATCTTCTTCTCCACTGTATTGCTTTTGAGATTTAGTAAACATAATTCACAATGAAGAGCTGAACAGTAAACTGTGAATTTGTTGGGAGGATTTCCTTTTGGCACTACATGACTTTAATGGAAATTTAAGTTCAATTTTGGGACCAAAATAAAACCTTCAAAATACAGGAGAATTTTTGTTTCCCTATTTATTAGTAGTGACAATGTTCTTCTTCTAACAAAAGGTCATCTTAAGGGTAGTCCCCTGACCTTCACAATTTTAAGACAAAAATCACACTATAGTGTTCTATCTATGACTTACATGATAACATCATTTAATGTAAAATTGTGTGAATGATTTCAGATTATTTTGAAAGCATGATTTTCTATGTGAATGTGTTTAATATATGTAAGCCAAAATGCAGTAGGCAACACTGCCCAGAAACACTGTTACCATATAGACTAATAAAGATCTTTACTGAATCCATCTAAGAAATTACAGAGGAAATTGCATTTCTGTCCACGTGTCCTAAGAGTGGCAGTCCCTGGAGGACACATGCCTTAATGTGGCCTATGAAGTAAATGAATATTCTTGAGACTCCACAGTGTCAAGCAAAAACACAACGCTGCCCATTGCCTACTTTTATTTTAGTACTAGTCAGACTGGACATTTCTCTGTCTGATTTGAGCTTCGTTTGGAAGCAATTAACTCTCTTATATTAGATATAATCAGGGAGTCTAGTGTGTGGACCACATTTGCCTGCATCAGTTGTTTAACTGAGACTTAACAGAGTAAAATTGCATTCACACTCAATGTAGCTCCAGAAGATAACCGATTCCTATTGATCAATGGTGTTTCCTCTCTCATTTCTTAAAGTGTATCAGGCAGGCAAAGAGAGTTGGGGGTAAAAGGTAGGCCAAAATTACTAACTACTCTTATTGTTATTTTACGTTCTTAAAGTAGATTCAGTGATTTCTAAAAAATCAAAGCAATTGATAATAGGAATCAGCAAAGGTTCACCCAACATAATCATGGAGATACTAATGGTAGAAACTTGTCAATTTAAAAAATCAAGGTATCTGGCAAAGCCTAGCAAAATAATCTTGGTGACAACATGGAGGAAATGTAGTTGGGCAAAGAAATGGTGAAGGTAAATTCGGAATCGTGCAAATGACCAAACTCCAAACCGGGGTTTAGTGATGGTTCAGTATCCACTTATGGGGAGGAATCCACAGCCGATTGATGGCCTTTGTCTTCAGCCCTTCCTGTTTGATGGTTTATCAAAAATTTGGTAGAAAACATAGTTGGTATGCTTATTCAATATCCCTCAACCACAGAAACAACTGTCTATGGTAAGCAGGGGAAAACTGTTCCAGAAAATAGTTTAATAAGAGTTTTTGTAGAGGAAAAATCAAAGGTTTAAGTAAATGTTATGTTTAACATAATCAGGGTGATGTGCTGCCACAGAAGCTCACGTGACCTTCACTGTCCTGACTGAAGCTCAATGTCAAGAGTGAGGAAAGCCACGGTCCTACGTGGTGAAGCCAACCCTCTGCCCAGTCTCTTCCCACAGTTGACAGGACTTAGTCCAGAGGACGGAGGGCCAGGTGGGGCTTCTGACCTCAGCTGAAGGACTTGTAGATTTTTAGCACATAGTAGGTGCCTATAAACAAAGTCACAGGGATCCTTTGAGACTGAAACTAACAAGTTATAGTTAAGTGGAGGCAGATTTGGGTTTAACTGGGAGAATTTTTTTAAGAATTAGAATTGTCCTAAATCCTCATGAACCACTGAGATTCACGCCAAGGAAAGAGAGGCTCATTGACAATTTATTTGTTGAGGATACGGCAGAGGAGATTCAAGCTGGGCTTTGGCTAGGACACACCCCAAATGCCCCTTAAAATTGAACATTATATGATTCTTCAAAGTACTTTGAAAAGTTAAAGAGGTCCAGTTATAATCAAGATTTAAATGATAGAAATAAAATCTACTAGAAACCATGCACTAATATTAACACAATACTTCACTTTACCAACGCAGAGACCATGCTTCATGGTCACAACTAAGTATAAATCACTCATTCATTCAGTCCTGGTAGGATGGAGAGATGAGCAATTCCAGGTTAAGAGATCTAATCTCAACAGTCTAAAACCTTGTGACCTAGAATAGGAGGTAGTTTCCATTTGTGAGGGCTCTCATACAGAATTTATGTATGAGAAGGGTGGGCCAGATGGCCTTTAAGGTAGATTTCAACTCTCATTTCCATAAATGTATAAATAGGCCTGTCCTAAGTGATAGCTGAACTCCTGATATCCACTGTAGCAAATAACTAATAGGATTCTGGGGTGTAGAAACAGGAGCATATTCTACAAAGCAACGACTTTCACTGTACTGTTATTGGTTATGTCCTTAAGAGTTCCATGATTGATTTGGAACTCCACTAAGTAAAGTGAAGTACATAATTCTGAAGCTATCTGATGTTGAAGCGAAACAAGGAAATACTCCTTGGGCTAAGGAGTTTCTGAGGAAAGGCTAAGGAGCTGAGATTTAACCTGAAGAAGCAAAGTCTGGGTGAGTGCTTTACAACAATAATCGGGTACTCCCAGTAAATCATGTGGGTGCTGGTGAGCAGATGTCTTCTGTGTTGGATGAGAGCAGAACAAAAGGAAAGGATTTAGAGTAAAGTGGAAGCAATTTTTTTTTTGGATGCCCTGTGTCCCTAAGTGTCTTTGAGATAATGAAATATGTTACCAAGGAATGTTCACTAATCTACTTATCGGAGGTTTTAAGAAAAATTGCAGGACATTCTGTGCCAGATGTAAGTGCAGTGCTAGATGACCTCATGATATTTTCTACTGTATTAATGTATAATAAGGTGAAAAAAAATGTGTATGTAATAAGGTGAAAATTCCAGATAACATCTGGAATCCAAAGTAGGTCCATCTTGAAAAATAACCAAGGTTCATGGTACACTGGCTAATGTTGCTATCATTTCATTTGGTTTTTCAAAAATATATCCTTCAGGACATTCGTTGTCTAATTCTAGTATCTGAGAAATGAGTTGCTCCCCTAAACGTCAGAACTGAGTATATTTTCACTGAGGTTGAAAACCCAGGAATTACAGTGATAAAATTCCTCAATGAATTTATACTGCATAACTTTGCTTCTGCATGAACTTACACACTAAGAACTTTTCAAAAATTATGTCATTCTCCTCACATATTTAGGAAAGGAACTAGAGTGATATCACTTCTTTTTTTCCTATTAGCTCTTATGGTTTAACAAAGGTTTTCTGTTTTTTAAATTATTATTTAGTATAGTCATATCATAAATTACTTTCTTTGCATAATACCTGTAGCCCAGTAGGCATTATGCCATTTACTTAATTAATGTGATCTTAAACAAAACTCAGTGCCTATGTAAAAATGTCCACTACATTTGAACGTTGGGTATCCTTCCCTGTCTTAAAGAACACAGAGAAATTGTTTCAGAACAATGTTTTGGGCAGAACAGATTTTTGGGGCAGGAACAGGTTTTGACTAAGGCAAGTGAAGCATCTTTCCAAATCCAGAGAACAGTTTGGTAAGAAATTCTTCCTGCTGTGCCCCAAAGCTTTGCCTTGCAAAATGGGATCCTTGAGATTGGCAGCTTGGGTGTGGCCAGTAACTTATTAGAAATGCAGAATCTCAGACCCACTGAAATAAAATCCACATTTAAAAAGGACACCCAGTTGACTGGTTTGCACATTTCAGTTTTAAAAGCGTCATGATGAAAGATTCTTGGGAGCAGAAGAGAGTTGTTTCCCAGTCAAAGAAGGGCAGAGACGCAGAGTGTGCCTACTGGGCATCTCTGGGGAGGAGAAGGCAGGCTGTATTTATCCACCTGAGGCATTGATACCTTCCCATCATTGACATTGGTCCCCTCTGATAGTGAATCTCACGTGACAGCCTCCATTGTACTCAGGATACACCTTGACCAAGTTCGCTTGTCCTCACTTCCTGGGAATCACTGGCCTTGAGAATATAGTCTAAATTACATATGATATATAACATTTAGTGATTAAATTTCCAGTTGCATCACCTGTTACATTTTGACTATCTTCCTCTCATCCATACACCCTCATTCTTACAAGATCACTCAACATTTTCTGCATTTCTCATCTATGTGCCTGGCTCATGTCTCTTCTCATCATGGAATCCCTTTTTTCCTCTCTGCTTCTGTAGAAATTCTTCACATCTTTAAAGCCGCACATTAAAGTTTATTGCCACCACAGAACTCTTCCTAATCAGAATTGGTCGCAACCTACCAGGCATTCCCCTAACATACTGTTCTCTACCTGTGCAATGTTTAAGAGCTGTGAAGTTCCAGGCACCTGGATTGAGCCCTTACTCCTTCCTTACTGGTTCTTTGATGTTGGCCAAGATTCTTAACTGGATCCTTAGTTTCATCGTCTGTTAAATAGCGAAAACAATACTATCTTCTTCATAGGATTACCACGAGGATTAAAAGAAATAATGCTTATAAACTGTTGATACAGCGCTTGGTAAATAGTAAGTTCTTAATAGATAGTTTCTATTAATTGTAATAAGAATAGTCTCAAAAGCCAATGCACTGACATACAGTCAGACAGTGTCTCTGGGGATATGTGTGTATACTTTCTATCACACTAGATTATACACTTCTTGAATGCAATGATGAGAACATATCTATCTTTGTACTTGCTCATTCTTCAGACAGTTCTGGCAAGTGTTAGTCTTACCACAGTTAATTGCATCAAATCACAATTTGTTTTTCAATCATAATTAAGCCAATTTTTTTTTTGTTTTTGAAAATATTATGAATAGGCACCACTCTCCGTAAATTATTTTTTAATTTATGTAACCTCTCAACCTTCTCTTCTACATGGTAATTTTTAAAACCTTTCCTCAAAAATCTTTTCTCTAAACAGCACAGTCATGTTTACGGATCTTCCCTCCAAGATCTTCCGAAACCCTCAAGTTGCAATATGCAAGAATTAGATTTTATCTAATCTCACTCTCTTTGGGCACTGCCACTAAGGGGTCCAATGTGTCTCATGGCCACTTAATGCGATTGCATTTTTGTTTCCCAAAACTGCACCATGTTGCTGACGCACAAATAGACGGCACGTTTTCCCTTAACTTTAGGCTCTATAAATTTAATAGATATTGGCTAGCTCAAGAATTATGAATAATCTCTTCCAGAAATGGGTATAGTAGGTGACTAAACAAGAACCAGAAATGCACACCTCCTCCCATAAATTATGTGACTAATAGTACATGTTGACTATATTTCATTGCCCAAAACCACTGATAATTGAAAAAAAGTCTAATGAATTAGATATTAGAGGCCATACAGAAATGATTTGAGCCAATTCAACTATTTATACCTGGATAAGAATACATCTGGTAGGTTTATGTAAATATTTAACATTTTAATCCATGGAAGAATTATTAGATTTTAGGCTCAGAAAATGTTTTAATAATAATTACAAATAATGCTCATTAAATGCTAAAGAGCCTAAATGTTTAGTCCTATGAGGGAGAAGCTATTACTATAATTTCCATTTTTCAGATGATAACACTGAGGTTTAGCGAGGTAAAGAAAGCGCCCATGGTTACATACATAGTAAGTGGCTTCGCCAGGATAAAACCTAGATGGTGTGAGTCTGAGGTCTACATGTGAAATACAACAATCTCTCCTTCGTATGTGAAAACTGAAACCCAAAGTATTTAATACCCAAGTTTATATAATTTGTTAGTGATGGACTAAAGCTTAATTTAAGTCACGTGACTACCAGCCCTATGCTTTTTCCAGGAGATTCTTCACAAGAGTTGGGTTAAATTGTTTGCATTATTGTCTTTTAAAGATAATGAGCAAAGTTGACTTAAATGAACTCCTTAAAATGGTGGCTACTCTATAAAATACAAACCATTATCAATTTCATAATGAAATTCATATATCAAAATGCTTAGTTAAGTACCCCTTGTTAAAAGAGGAAAAAAGCACTTGAAAAACATGAACTAAGTTATAATGAAGGTCATTTTCTTGAAAGCTTTCAAACATTCACAACAAAACAAAATTTCTAAGCCATGATTTTGAAAAAGGAAGGAAATGGAAATAAAGTAAATGAGAGAGATGGCAAGATGGGTCTCGTCTTCTTCAGACATTCTATGTTTTCATGTTGTTCTTATATTTTAATTGCCTATAAGATTGTGAAAACATCTATGCCCATAAATATTTTATGTCTCCTGCTATCACATCATAATAAATCATTTGATATTTGTGTCTTTGATAGGAATGTTGCCAATGTAATAAAAGCATACTTATAGCTTTTGGTTTGATGGAAAAAAGGCATGGTATTTTGTAATATAAATTGCTAGTGATCTTCTAGCATAGTATAATGATAATGAGGTAAAAAACCTGAAAACTCGATGGGAAATATGACATTTAATTTATTTAGAGTTTTGATTCATCCAGAAAGTCTTCCTTACTGCTAAATAATACAATTTTGCCTTTAAAGCATTAGAAATATTTTTCTATTAAAACTTATGAATAAAGAGTCTGAATGTCTTAGACAGGACTGTTTTAACAAATAATTATTAAAATAAAATTGTGAAGCACAGTTTCTCATCCTCGGTACTACTGACGTTTTGGGCTGGAAAATTTATTGTTGTGAGGAACTGTTTGTGAATTTTGGATTTTAGCATCATCTCTGGCCTTTACTCACTAGAATCAGAACAACACCGAATACCACTCCCCCACTTGTGACAACAAAAAAAATGTCTCCAAGCATTGGGAATATCCCCTGGGGCACAAAATTACCCCTTTTGGGGAGCTACTGCTTTAAAGTAATATCCTAAAGTAATTGTACTTATGTTCTTTATCAAAAACCTGTTAAATGATCTTCAAATTGAATAGTCTTTGATATTCAAGACTGCATGTCAATAGAACAAAGTTTAAATTATCTTTTCTGGTGTTTTCAGTTGCATAAACATTTGTCATCTGTATTTAGGCTGAAATTGTTATTTGTCAATATGCATTCATTTACATTTATAATCTGTACACATACAGATTTTTAAGTCTAAGGATGCGTAATTATTCTCATGGATGTCCTTCATATGCAATTATTTCTCTTAATCTCCCTAACTCGTTCAATATGATTTTCTCCTCATTTAAGTTAATAGACTACATAAAAATAAGTCTTGAAAGTAAGCAGTTTTGGAAGTATCCAAAAATCATATTTCCCTTGAAAAATGAACACCTAGCCCAGTGTTTCTCAAAATTCTAGTCCATGGATCCTCCCATCCCAGAATTTCCTGAGATGCTTGTTAATGTTATAGATCACTGGTCCCCTCCCCAGACCTACTGAATGACACTCTGTGGAATAGGATCCATTGTTCCACAGCTTAATAAGCCCCATTCAACAGTCATCTACAGAGGCCACAGAACTTCTGAAATGATTCATTCATTCTGAAATGTTATAACATATCTATTCTTTTTGGACTCAGTTTGATTCTAACTTATATATTGTAGCCTCTTTATATTGACTGATAATAAACGCTCAAGATCTTTCTTGAAATTACCAAATTTTAAGACAGATGTCCCTTACTAAGGCTGTTCCTTCGTCAGGTAACATTTGATCTACTAAAAGACCCTATTGATCTGCTTAAACCCACCAATGAACAATGACTTAGTTGTCTGTCTATGAAAATCTATGCAGTTGATTTACATTAAGCCAGTAATTACCCTTTATTTAAAAATAATCATTTGAAAATTTACAGAATAAGAATGCAAAGATCCAACACCGGTGGTTTCTCTTTCCACGTCACTTTTCCAATTTTAAGGTATTTCAAATAACCACTCACCAAACTTGGCCTTGCTAACTATAATCTTGTGTTTTTATAAAAATATTTTAAAATACAGACTATTTTAATGCATGAGTGTTTCCATTCATCTGTCTAAGTAAAAGAACAAGACAACAATTACTGCCTTACACCCAAACCCAAGAACTTATAGGTGTCTCTGTGGAAGAGTAAGACCCTTTCATCTTTTTCTTATTCTAACTCAAATTTGTAAAAATGTACTATTAAGTACCACAGTACTTTGGAAAAATTCCAGGTAGTGCCATAGTCTTTTTGCTAAGACTGGTGAAAATTATAAAAGGGAGACAATAAATTTTAATCTGGTAAGGACAGGCACAAAACTAAAGTAAAAAATACATATAAACTATACATGTCAGAATATACAATGCTTCGGGCTTCCCTGGTGGTGCAGTGGTTAAGAATCCACCTGCCAATGCAGCGGACACGGGTTCGAGCCCTGGTCCGGGAAGATCCCACATGCCACGGAGCAACTAAGCCCGTGCGCCACAACTACTGAGCCTGCACTCTAGAGCCCGCGAGCCACAACTACTGAGCCTGGGCACCACAACTACTGAAGCCTGCATACCTAGAGCCTGCACTCCACAACGAGAGAAGCCACCGCAATGAGAAGCCCACGCACTGCAACGAAGAGTAGTCCCTGCTTGCCGCAACTAGAGAAAAGCCCGCGTGCAGCAACGAAGACCCAACGCAGCCAAAAATAAATAAATAAATAAGCAGATAGATAAATAGATAAAGAAAAATTTTTTTAAAAAGTATATACAATGCTTCAACACTATTTTCCACCTATGTTTCCTTACTCTTTTTAGTCTTATTTCTACAATATGTTAAATGTTCACCATCATTTTTTGTTGTTGTTGTTGACATTTCCTCAGTTACATCTTGATTTTAGGAAACTGATCTTCTAGTAGATCAGTAAGGAAGGCCTTCTGAATACAGTATTCTCCAAAGTCTTATACATTTAAGACTGTTTTTCTATATCTTAATAATTGAAGATTTTTTTCTAGATATAAAATACGTTTTCTTTGAGTTACTTAAAAATGTTGCTCTTAAAAAAAAAAAAAAGTTGCTCTTGAGAAATGCGGTGCTATCTGAATATTTGTTATTTGTATCCCTATAAATAATTTGATCTTTGTGCCTGGAGGCTCTGAGGATTTTGTTTTTGTTTTTGTTTTTGTCTTCAAAGTCTAGAATACTAGAATATATCTCTGGGTTGATTGTTTCACGGCAATTTCCCCAGGTATCTGGTGAGCCCTTTCAATATAGTAGGGTTCAGGTTTCTTTAATTTCCAGGAAAGCTTTGAATATTAGCTCTATTCCACTGTTTTATTTTTCTCATTCAGGTCCTCCAATTACATGCATACTGGACACGTTTGCCTACCATCCACTTCAGTCACTTTCTCTCTGCCTCTTTTTTGCCTCCTTATTTCAACTTCACTCTGCTGGTTTCTTTCCTGCCTTCCTTTCATGTCCTTTATTAGATTTTCATTTGAATATATTCTTCATTAGGACCTAGTAAATTATTCCTTATTTCTAAGATGGTTTTGCTTTTCTTTTCAATATATTTCCTAAATTTAATCAACTTTCATTGCATTTTTTACCATTTCTGGTATTAATTTTTGAATTTCTGATTCTACTTTTAAAAATATCCCTAAATTCTTGTTTGATGATCCTAAATGTAAATGGGAAAGTGGTGTTAATAATTCTCCTCTGTTTTGTGGTTATTTTCCATCAGCCAAAATGTTTTGAATCACATTATCTACTTTCTCCTGTAAGTAGCTTTGTATAAAGTTTTACCTTTTTTTTTTTTTGTATACCTAGGTATCTCATGGCAGGGTTCCTAGTTCAAGGTCACCCTCTCGGTCAGCTTTGTGTTTGTTTGGTTTATCTTTTAATGCATGTTTCTAAGGAATTGGTATTTCCCCTCTGACTACCTTCTGGGCTTCACTCCCCTTCTTCTGAGGGGCACTACATGTATTTTTATTTATCTCCTTGTCTCTCAGAAGAAATATGTCTTCAAGCCTGCCACCTGTGCTCACTCTCAAGCATCTTCTCTACAACTGCTGCTGTGAACCACCAAGTTCCAGACCCGTGTTTACTATTTTGGCAACTAGTAATGGACTTTCTGGAGGGTGGTTTTGTCTGTGCTCTTTCTCTTTCCAGTGGAGTTTCTTCAGCTCTGTCTCCCCCATTCTTTGCATCCACCAGCTTGTAGCAATGGCAGGAGCTCTGTGAGAATCTGATGTTTCCTTCTGCCTGTCTCTCAGTAATGCAGGCGTGGGTAAACTATTGTTTTATTTGCTCTCCTTTATGTTTTTTATGAAAGAGGATTTATGGATATCCAGACAGCTGGTCAATCCTTCAGTGGGTCAGAGTTTTATAATGAGGAAGTAGTACATCCCTGAGCCCAGGCATGGTGGTGCATCTGGTAGTCAAAATGAGGGGTCCCTGACATGGAGAGAAACTTAGGGGAACCAATTTATGCACTCTGGCCCTTTCCACCAGGACTATTTCCCAAACTACTTTCTGATATAAACTAGGTGGATCATGTTCTTATTTCAGAAGGAGAACTACCCTTTAACAGTCTTCTTGTTCTCCTCTTCTTCCTGGGGATCCACTTTTATTCACTTATCCACATAATTTAACATTTTATAAATCTCCAACCCAGATATGTATGCTAAATGACATTAGTCCCTCTTCTACTCTGGATCATTTGTTTAATTCATGGCAAATAATAACAGAGCAAACAGTATATATTTTTTCTAAACCCTTTTCCTCTAAGACTGCAACTGTACTTCATTTTGGCAGAGATGTTTGGGGGTTTAATCCAAACATAATATTATGTCCTGTGCAATATGAGTGTATATCTATTGTGTCTCATGATGTATTTATCAATTCTCATTGATGAGTTAAGGAAAGCTTAACAGTATGATGATTTGACTTGAGAGTAGCTAGCTTTTTTCCCCCCAAAATCATTTGGGGAAAAAAAGTTTGCTTCTTCTTGAATCAACATTTGTTAAGTCACCTTAAATAATGTTATTCTATTGATATATGTAGCAACCTATTGAATTTTTCATTCATAGAGTCAGAGACTCATGAAAGGTTGCTCTAGTAATCATTAATATCAATGTGGTAATTTTCTCAGCGCTTATTTTTCTTTCTGATGAGCAAGAAATAAATGATTTTTATGAAGTAAGAAACAATCCTATCTTTTCATCATCATACTTAAAGGATTTCACATCACAGATCCTGCTTTCTATGTTTAAACGTGTCTACTTTACACATAATACATAATAAACGTTTCCCAAGAGATCAGCCCTCACAATCAAATAAAAAAGATCTGTGTAGAGTGTTACACAACAAAATAAACAGTTATCAAAAAAAAAGCATAACACTCAGGCACATTTTTCTGAATCAAATAGTGCTGAATAAATTTAAAAATTGCTAATTTTGTTTTCCCTTAAAAAGAATGACCTATGTAAATTTAAATTGGCAAATCCTTCTTAAGAGGCATGCTGATTCTGGATCATGTCCAAAGTCACATATTTGCACTCATTCTCTAATAATTCATAAAGATTTTAGATAAACAAACATAAAATAACCTTCTGCTCATGGAATAGTTGCTGAAAAATAATTCTTACCATTATGTGGAGAAGGTAAATAAATTACAGTGGATTTACCAACCACATTACCCATCGGATGACCAGATAAAATATTGACTCTAAAATAATGACTCAAAGCTTAGACATTCTGAAATTAGTGGTACTTTCTAGTTGTCCTTAAATGAAACCATTGAAAATTGTTATTGCTTACAATTCCACGATAAGCTATTCTGTATCACAAAATTATATATTTTTAAAAGGAAGTAACATGCAAATAAGCAGAAGCACATAAATCAAGGAAAAGTATAAAAAGGCCTTCAGAGATTACTCATTTTACAATGTTTGCCAACCATTAAGGAACAAACCTTTCTTTTCATGTATCTCCTTCTTAGCGTATGTTTTATAATTATTAGGACCTTTTAAATTTTTTAATATAACATGTACTTTTTTTCTTTTGTAAAAAAAGACATGACAAATGACGAGTATCCATTTATATTTTTCAGTGGGACAAATCAGCTCTAGGCAACACATGCTGGCTTTATAGAAAGTCATAATCAAAATGATCTATAAGAGTTCTGCCAATGTGTATGTCAACGTACTCTCTGAGTTCATGTATGTTTCCACAAGTTAGTAAGAGCCCAAATTAAGATTCCCAAATTAAAAATTCCTAGAATAGACAATAACCTGATTTTGCCAAATAATTTTGACTCTGGTTTCCAGTGAACTTGAGTCAGTGCTAAATGGGATGTTAATCATCTAGGAAGGGATTGTCAAACTTCTTCTGTACAGAGCCAGATTGTAAATATTTTAGGTGTGCAGAGCATACACTGTCTGTTGTAACTACTCAACTCTGAAGGTGTAGCAAACAGAGCAGCCGCAGACCATGTAAGCAATAGATGCAGCTACGTTCCAGTAAAACTTCAGGGACAATGAAATTTGAATTTTGTGTAATTTTCACATCACAAATTCTATTTCTCTTGAGTTTTTTCAATCATATAAAAATGTAAAAACAATTCTTAGCTCATGGGCTATGTAAAAACAGGCAAGGGGCAGATTTGGCTGGGAGGTTGTAGTTTGCTGACTCCTTATCTAGGAAATTATACTAATTATTTTATGAGCATTTGATAAACATTATATTGATTATTATGGTGATGAAGAGGAAGATGATTAACATGATGATGGTGATAATGACTAAGAAAATAACTGGAGTGAACACTAGAATCGATCCAGTGCATTTACCATTTACAATACCAAGTTCAAATTTCTTGACTTCATGCTACAAGTCCTTTAATAGACTCTTCTTATTTTTTGTTATGGTACTTTAATTCTCCATAGAACTCCACCTTCTCCTTAGAGAAAAGAGGACGTTACTATTTTCACGTCAAATAGAAACAGTCATCATCACTCATGACCATCGTCACCCATCCACTTGCCAAGATATTGCAACAGAAATTATTTTATGTCATATTTGTTCCACAAGTTTTCAATCATATCTTTTCCATCCAATGAATTCTTTTCCACTGAAAGTTGAATACCAATTGCTAATAAATATAATTAATTCCATTTTATAAGCTACCACTGTCTCTAATATATATATAATATATATATTTTATATATATATATATGGTAAGGCAGCGCCATCTGTGACTATACCTGAAATTCCTGCTAGCAATAATACCTTCCCTACTTTGATTCAAACACAACCAGAGAACTAAAAACTATCCAAGAATTTGGCACCATGTCCAGCCATGTCTGTTCTCCAACTGCTTTCCTTTATTGGTAATTGATTCAGTTTGCAAAAGTCACGGGTAAAGAAAATGTCTTGATGGTGGGGGGAGAATTCAGATCATTTTCCAGCAGCAGCCTGACCAGTTCTGATGCTGTGGAAAATGACAGCGTCAAAAGGCTTTGTGTCCCTCCTTGCTCCTCACCTCAGAATTAGGGCAGCTGGATTTCAGCTCACATTAAACTCTTAGCACTGTCATTAGTTGGATCTAAAATAAAGCTGACCTGCTTGCCTAAGGCAAAACAGTCATCCCAAATCAACAGCCACTAGGATGGAGTCTGCAAACCACGGCAGATTTGACTCATGCTGACCTTTCCTAATGGGGAGAAGGATGCATTAAACATCAATGCCCCAAGAAACAATCTGGAGTATGGAGAGGAGGAGAGGGGGAAAATCCAGGTGATGTTGAAATGAATACATGTATACTCTAGACCCTTTGCATCATTCATACATTCAACTATTTGTCTTGTGCTGTAATATGCATAGTAGTGAAGGAGAGAGGGTTTAGGATCACAAAGTCTGCTTCTGCTACTAACCACCCATTAGACCAGAAGATATTTCACCTTTCACATCACTTCAAAATGACCTGGGAGGCATTTTCAAACTGTGTGCTCTCACAGGATTGTGAGAAAAACTTCATAGTGAACTCTGATACCAACTGGCGGGGCCTGTATGCCTCATGTGTGCTGGGAAACAAGAATTTCTTGTGAGAATTTATCATCCAACGATCCCAAGTAGACTAACAAAGTGGCCACTAGAACTTGTCTGTTAACAATGAAAAAAAAAGATACTATTATGAAGAATCATAATATCCTAGAAGTATTTTCTTGAATTGATATTTAAGGGGATGGATGACATATTCCAAACGTCACAAGTATATTGGACAGTTAAGTTCATGGTTTAAATATAAACCCTATGTGCTAGAGAATCTACTAGGCATTTTGAGATAGACGATCTCTAACCTTCCCCCAAACCTAGAAGCACAGCATATATACCCGTGCTTAGGGATACTTGACAGGAAGCAGCATGTAACTGAAAATATCTTAATAAATCATATATAGACTGTGAGGATTTTCACAAACATAATTGTGAGTGAAAGATATCAAAATTGATATAATATGGTTTTGGTATTAAAAAACAGTTTTTAGACGTGATCTTAGGATTACACATACATTTTCAGACATATAGATTTAGTGGAATGTGGTTGTGAGAAGAAGGCTACTTTAAAATCAGGCTTCCAAATGATCATTTTTTTTTCTATTAATCCGTTATTAATGATAAAGACTTCAGAAAATATACTTCTCCGTTTTATTTTCATAGTAAACTGTGGCATACAAATGACCAGTGATTCTCCCATCATACAGGAAACAAGTGACCTAACAGCCCACGCGAGGCTGCACATTTGTTTATGTTGGACCTCATTCCTAAATGTCATGACTCCAACCTGCCATTTACTTTATACGGCAGTTATGAGAGATGATTCCTCTCCCTGTATGAACACATTCTTTATTTCAGCCATCAATAACCATGACAATTACAATACACCGTGAAACTGCTAACAATGACGTTTTCTCCCAACCAGCTTCGTGTAATTGATAGGAAAAATCAGAAGATCAATAAAACTGCGAACTCTTGCCTTGACTAAGCAGCTGATAATACAGAGATGTTTAGAGTGATTTGGTTAAATTATGAACAACTAAATTAATTATGAATGATACTTTACAGAGCATAATTACCTAAACATTCAGTGTGTGTATATTTATACATATATACTTATCTATCTATATATATACACATATATATATAATGAAAGAAAATACAATGGAAGAAAAAAATCAAAGAATGTATAATAATCCACTTGGGTCAAAACTTCTGGTAAAGAGGTAGTAAAATGTCAGACAAGACATATGGCGGATAATCCCGGGCTGGCAAATCGTAAGAAATATCAGATCATTGGTCAAATTTGTCACGTCCTACTTATCATCAAACTTCTTGGTAGTGACTACGAAGCCCTACCTCCTCCCTTGAAGCTATAAAGGGACTTCTGGAATTGGACTGATTAAAATTTTTAGGCCTCACATCCCACTATCATAACCATAATGGATCCAACTTAGGAGAAATTAAACTACAAATAATATATACTTACAAAGGTATAAAATTAATTCTGTGTTAACGGTGGGAAATTATCCAATTGCTGTCTATTAAATTCAACATAGATATACCTGAGTGACTAGATTAGTACAAGTAAAGGGAATTAGGGAGAATATTTAGACATTTTATTAGCAATTTAAAAACAACAGAGTGGTGAGTGGGAAGTGTCATGTATTGAGATGAATAATTATGGCATATTTAATTGCTAACTTATTTTTAATCTTAGTTTTGGGATCCTTTTTTTGATCCAGAAATTAATTGCAGTAAGTTTTTAAGTGTACAGGTGGAGAGTTTTTGGGGGGAAGAAGGGGAGATCTTTTGTTGGTGACTTTTGGTTTTGCTGAATAATGGTGAGAAAATATTGTCTGTAAACCTCTATGTTGTGGAATTTGTTAAAGTTTGTCTTGCCCAGTTCATGAGTAGTTTTACATTTTTTTCATAGAATAAGAGAAAAGCATATTCTCTGTAGGCAGTATGATGTCTAAGAGTCTTAAGACCATAGGCCCTAGAGTCAGACCAGCTGGATTAAGTCCTGCTCTGTTATTCTTTGCTATGTAGCCCTAAACAAGTTACCTGTCCAATTGGTGCCTCAGTTTCCTCATCAGTAAAAGACTGTTATGAGGATTACATGAATTAATATGTCAAACCCTGGAACAGTACCTAGCACAGAGAAAACATGCTATGATTGTTTATTAAATATCTGTCATTTTATCCATCTACTATCTATCTATCTATCCCCACACATGCACACAAACCTGCTGATTGCACTGTTATTATATTACACAGATCCTTGCTTTTTTGCACTCTACTTAATTACAACTGTTTCAGAATTTTACACATCAAGTCTCCATTATCATTTGGTTTTATCCAATTGTACTTCTGGGAGAGTTTGCATTATGCATTCCACAGCTATGTTGCTTGGTACAAAAATGTTTACAATTCTTCACCTTCTTGTGAATAGAAAATTTTCTACTTCCATAATACCCCTTCTGTTCTGTTTCATGATTATAGCCCTGAATTCCACTTTAGATGATATTGATAAGGCAACTCCAACTTTCTCTTTGTTTTACATTTACCAGGCCCATCTTATGATTATATTTTCAAACACTAAAAAAATTATTTTAGATGTGTTCTTTACAAGCAGTTGGACTTTGCCTTTCATCCCAATCCAAAAGTCTCTGGCTTTTTCTTGGGATGCTAACACTCATATTTATTATCACACGACTGATTTGATTCCATTCCTTCCTTGAATAAACTATTAACTAATATTACACATTACTTGGTTTTCTCATTTTCTTACTCTTATTTTTGCTGGGTTCATCAACCTTCTTTTAATTTATTTTGTATTCTCCACCTTCCTCCCCCAAGAAATGAAAATTCTACAAGGCAACTCAATATGCAGTGAATTTTAAATGGTTAAACTGTATTTCGAATATTTAAAAGCTGCTGGTAGAATATTTTATATGAAAGAATGAAAATTAAACAATTTTTGCAAGTTTTGATTTTCTTTAACAATAGAGTCAGTATTGATTTTGTAATGTGTTTCCTAAAATAGATATTTGGTAGAAAACAGAGTTGGTTGTTTAAAATTTTACTTAAGAGTGGAATTCCAGAAAGGGGTATTTTTTTTCTTTTTTCACAAACCACGAAAAACAAGAAGAAACAGAACCTTATGTCCTTAAATGCAATCTCTCTCTGAGACCAGAGCTAGGTGCTGGCTTTTAATAATTTTTTCTGACTAATGACATCAGACGAGGCTGGCTAGCTGTCAAATATTTACAAGCCTGCACTTAGCTCAAAGTTGGGCATACAAAAATTGTAGTGACTCTTTTATTTATTAATCTGTTCTGTTCCATAAGGTGCAATTATCCAGTAAACACACCATTTTAACACAGCTTAAAAAGCTAATTAGGATAGGCCCTTTGGAAAACCTCACACATTTTGGTCCTTTCAGTGATTCTAGGAGATTGCTGCTCTCTAAAAGTTCCCAGGCTGAGGAAATGGAAATCTTTCCAAAAATTCATAAATGACTCTGATCTGCATTCCCTCTTCACATTATCTGTAGACTGTGTGATTTTAAAATTAAATACATTTAAGAAGTTGTGTCCATTAGTGGCTAGAGATCCTCGTTAAGCTAGGAAGGTTCCTGCCCCTGCCCGAAAGATGTACAAAAATTCTTAAAATGCCTTCACACTGCTGGGCCTTCTGTTTTTTTAATCCAATATATGTCCCCCAAGGAGCTCACTGGGAGGTAAATGAATGGAACAGATTCTCACTAGGCATTTTTATTCGAGTCCATCCATTGTCAGTTCTGGAGAACACTTGAGAAGTGAGCTGGGAGCAGTAGCAAATACGGTAGTGAGTTGTCAGTGGTACAGTTTGTCATTGTTTCATTGAGAAAAGGCAGACTGTCACAATAAACAGCATTTATTCCTTTCCTATTTGTGGCTTAGGGCTGGAGAAGGGGAGGTGTCACTGGTCGTAATTGTAGAACACATAAATAATAACAGTAGCTTGCAAATCATAGATCAAAGCAAACAGAGGGAGCTGGCAGTGATGAAGGCAAGAAAATAGATGCTTCCAGCACCAGCTAATTTACTACCCTTTTAAAAAATAGGTTCTCCTTCCTAACAGTAAACTTGGAATGATTTTGTTTGCCTCTTCAGCTGCAGGTTAAGGAAGATGAAACTTCTAAATCATAGATCTTTTTTTTTTCTTTTTTCTCAGACAAAATAGATTCTATTTTATTTTTTTAATGTCTTTATTGGAGTATAATTGCTTTACATTGTTGTGTTAGTTTCTGCTGTATAACAAAGTGAATCAGCTATATGTATACATATATCCCAGGTACATAAGTATGTGGAGGTGGTTTTTTCCTTCAAGAGGTACCAAGGTGGAAAGGGGGGGAGGGATAAATTGGGAGATTGGGATTGACATATAAACACTACTATATATAAGATAGATAACTAATAAGAACCTATTGTATAGCACAGGGAACTCTACCTTATATTCTGTAATGGCCTATATGGGAAAAGAATCTAAAAAAGAGTGGATATATGTATATGTATAACTTTGCTGTACAGCAGAAACTAACACAACACTGTAAATCAACTGTTCTCCAATAAAAATTAATTTAAAAAATTCATAATCATTACTTTTACTAACTAGACGTAAGTGGTAAACTTTCTGCTTACTCTTAACCATTCTTGTGCTGAGAGCGCCAGCTTGTAAAACACACATGGGGTCAGATTAGGTTTCGCAGAAAGAAAAATTGATGTTAGGATCCAAGAATTCCTAGTTTATATCACACCCGGACAATCTGACCTCATCAGAGGTATGACACCTAGCACCCTGCAAATTGCAGATTTGGATAACACCTTTTCTACTGGACTCTCCCAAACATGAAAAATATGACAGGACGCAATGTTAAAAATTGAGCCTGTGTGATAGAGACCCTGTGGGCAACTTTCTCATCCCTCCAACCTATGAAAACTCAGTGGGAGAATTCCCCGAGGATGACAGTGGCTGAGAAACTCTCCCCACGTTATTACAATGTTGAAAGGTTTCTCATTTACTGCCAGTGAAAAGTGTCTACTGTGGCTTCTAATAAAAACCTGTGAAGCCACATGGGTGTAAAGTATTTTTTTTTCAACTTTTCAAGAAACTAGTGACAATGCTAAGTTCACTGTTTCAGCTTTGGGTGTGAAGTATTTCACCCTATTTGTGATGGCAGGTTTACAACTGCGCTGTAACCTATTCTTACAGCCAAGTAATCAGAACCGGATTTCACACGTGGACAGCCTCTGTCTTTCTGGATGTCAGACGATTGCTCCAAACACGAAACGCGATAAACTCCATACACGCGGCTTACATGTTAGTCTGTGAGTATGAGCGTTCCACGTGGGTTATGCGAGGACTGGTTAGTGATCTTGCAAAGCAGGTAGGCTTCGTTATGATATGGAAATTGGCAATACCCAGAGCACAGGAAGAGTTGTCAGCCCTGAGTGTGACAGTGGAAAGCCCCAGGAGGGGGCTCTAACCCGGAGTTTACTGTGAAGACATCGTGGCCATCAGCACTTGAGTCGTCAGGGTGCAAACTTTGCTGGTGGCTTATCCCCAACACTGGCTTTTGTACAGCAGTTTTGACAGTTGCACTGCTCACAGCAAACTGCCACTGTCGTTTGTTCTGCTTCAGTGCCACTCGACTGTCACAGCCTGTCATGAGGCAAGAAAGCTCCAAACCTAACGCCATCCGACAGGGTTTAATCATTCCTGTTACTCCTGTTGCCTGCACAGGCCACCTTGAAACACACAGCACGCAACTCTACTCTTCCTACAGCACTTGTTTCATAGGCTTCCACTGTTTGTCTGGTTTTTTTTTAAAGAGAGTGATGAGCTATATTCTTTTGATTAAAAAGCATCAGAGAATTTTATGTATTTGCTAAAGAAATAATACTGAAATGTATCAGTTAGGAACCAAACCCGGATCAAACTGCAGCTAGCTTTCCCTCTCCCTCCTCAAGCTGTAGCTGCTTTGCTCCTTACTTATTCTGCTGGGAAGAAGAGCGGGAAGATGTCTCTTGTTTCACCGGGAGAACTGGGCAGAAGAGAACTGGTTATTTATTTATTTATTTTGGATGGGGACCATTTTTATAGTCTTTATTGAATTTGTTACAATATTGCTTCTGCTGTAATGTTTTGGTTTTTTGGCCCCGAGGCCTGTGGGATCTTAGCTCCCCGACCAGGGATCGAACACGCACCCCCTGAATGCGAAGGCTAAGTCCTAACCACCGAACTGCCAGGGAAGTCGTAGAAGAACGGGTTATTTCTTTGACTAGAGAAAGCATATGGGGAAAGACATTAGCAACTTCTTTCTCCAGCCTCCCTTCATTTTGGAGAGCTTTATACCCATCGACTCACTTTTCCTGATCTGTGAAGTAAGAGGAGCTCCTTGCCTTGGTCGAGGGCCAACTCCTCTTGCACAGAGGCACTCACTGAGGGGTAGCTCGATATGTGGTGTGTCATCATGTATTTCCCAAGAAAGGGCTCAACTGCAGCTGATGGGGCGATAGACACCAGAGATGATTTGTATGCTTTTCGCTCATTCAAATAAGAGCCTGCCCTCAGGGGCAATATTCCTCCACCACAAAGGAGAGAAATCCAGGCAGCCTTGTCAACACTCCTAGTATCAAACTCATCAAGACCCATCAAACCTGAATGACCACGTGCTATCAGATACTGTGGGCCATCCTCACAATAGCCCTCAGAGGACCGGTGGGGCAGGGGAGCAGCGTGGCAAAGGATAAAGCGACAGAGTTCTTTGCGTTGATGTCACTCGGCCACACATGCCGTAGTATCCCTTTTGGAATACATGTTTGGGTTAAAAGTTGCTGGATTTTGGCCAGATACACTGATAATGATTATAAATATTTGGTCTGATTTCTGCATGGCCACTTCAACGTTTTGTGTTTAGATTCAAGCCATCTAGCATAGTGTGTGCATTCAAATTTTTTTGATTGGCTGAAAAACTTCTTAGTATGCAATGAGACGATTGATTGATGACTAGAACAATCTGAGTTCATTTCCTAGGATCATGTTATACTGGGAAAATCATTTCTTTATTTATATTTTATTGAGTAAAAATAAGGAAGGCTATAACGAAGGAAAGAATCTTCATGAAACTAATACTTTCAAAAACTCTAAAAAGGTCACAATAAAACTAATGAGCTGAACATAGATAACCGAACTGTGAAGAACTAGGTATAAGATTACTAGGAACTGGTTCTTTTCTTCCTTTTAATTAGCATCAGAATAAAAAGCCATGAACAAAACCTGTTGTCTGGGATGTGGGAAAGGCCAAGGACATCATTGCCCTAATTTACTGGCACATGGACAATAGAATTGTCCACACAACTGTCACTGAGCTGCACCTGAAATCTGAGGCAGGAGAAACTGGGAAGTGCTCACTGGCAACCACAAGATACACAGGTTTGCACCT
The DNA here is from genome assembly GCF_009873245.2 of Balaenoptera musculus. Lineage (NCBI taxonomy): Eukaryota > Metazoa > Chordata > Mammalia > Artiodactyla > Balaenopteridae > Balaenoptera > Balaenoptera musculus. Next base: position 1,134,343 of record NC_045805.1, read on the forward strand.
GAGAGCTGACTTTCTAAAATCTAACAAAACACACAAGCTTGACAATGCCTTTGGAAAGGTAACAAAAAATCAAGGGTAGGGTGACCCCTTGGCTCATCTACATTAATATCTCAGTTTTCTTGGGGCTGCAGGTAAGATTAATTAAGGGTCTTGGCTAATAATGGGATGGAAATGTCAGCCATGGGTTGCTATGGGACAATTAGCAACTCCTTACAACTGTCCGATTTTGAAATGAAAATCATGACAGTAATCATGTTTGCCTGCCATCCATGGTCCTCCAGAATCTGGTTCTGCCTACCTTTCCAGCTTTACTCTGTCTCCCAATCGCAAGCCTCATGTTCTACCCAGACAGGAGATTGGCTTAGTAATTATTAAACGTTTGATAAATTCCCAAGGCTATTCCTTTGTTAATGCCACTTCCTTTTGCAATGCCCTTCCCTTCTTTATCACTTGAAATGTTATTCATCTTTTGATGGTAGATTTCACAATCTTTCTTATCCATGAAACGTTTTCTCAATTCTCCACTCAAGTATGTTCTCTCTCTACTGAACTTTCTAAAGCTTGTTATTTGTACTTTTCTTACAAAACTGGGTTACTTTGCATGAGTCTTCTCTCTACTGTATCGATATTATAGCAATTAGAGAGCAAGATTGTATGATTTTATACATATGTGTGTGTGTGTGCATATCTATATACACACACATATGCAAATCACTGAGAATATAGAACACAGTAAAGGTAAGTGGTAGGCATTCAATAAATAATAACATATTGGGGCTTCCCTGGTGGCGCAGTGGATGAGAATCTGCCTGCCAATGCAGGGGACACGGGTTCGAGCCCTGGTCTGGGAAGATCCCACATGCCACGGAGCAACTGGGCCCATGAGCCACAGCTACTGAGACTGCGCGTCTGGAGCCTGTGCTCCGCAACAAGAGAGGCCACCGTAGTGAGAGGCCCGCGCACCGCGATGAAGAGTGGCCCCCGCTCGCCGCAACTAGAGAAAGCCCTCGCACAGAAACGAAGAACCAACACAGCCAAAAATAAATAAATAAAAATAAAAGGAATTCCTTTAAAGATAATAATAATAATAACATATTGTTGCCATTCCTTGTATTTTGTTAAAACTAGCACAGATAACGTCAACTTTGCTTGTGTCTAATATGCTCTTGTGATTGTTGGTCTGGTTACTAACTTGAAGATTCATGATTAGTAAACTGATTTATAGCTTCAAAGATAGCTTCAACATCTGCCAACATAACTATGTCTATAAAAAATGTTTTACAAGGAATATGCTTGTCAATTTTATATGGTTGCTTCCTTTCCCCACATCGTTTCACTGCATAAATGAATCAAGCCTCATTAAGCCCCCAAATTCCATTAACTGAAGAGCGTTCCCTGGTGTTGCCTGCTGGCCGAGGAGCCCCAGTCCAACATTTTGAAGATCACGTACATAACACAGCACCTCCTTGGTCCCTCGTGATGGTATGACATGCAAGGGCATCTCTAAACCTCTCTGCCATCTGCTTGTTCAAGGTCAAAAACAAAACTCCATGAAAGTAATAACTAGTGCCTAAAACATTTCTTTCTGGGACCTGAAATTGTGGAATATGCCACTCATATGACCCACAGTATCATTTCAACGGTGGCTCTTTGCTGTTGATTGCACGGGAAGTCAGTCTGAGTCATCGACAAGCGGTCTTGCAGGTAAGTAAAATGGCTTCAGCCCAAGCACCACCCTGCACAAATATTTTTATATACTGAACTCAGGATAAATCCATCTTTTTTCTCATTCTTGTAAAACAACTGTGGGTATTATCCAAAAATAGCTGACTGTTAACTAGACAACTAGGCAGATCTTTAATGCTCCATGTGGACTCTGGCTATTGCGTCTCCATCTGTACAGCCCGTTACCTGCCTGTTTTGAATTATGGAGAGCTGGGAGGGGAATCCAAGAGAGAAGGATTCAATGGCAGAGGTTGCCTCTGTTCTCGCTTGCTTGGGGGGGAGATATTTTTCTCTTTTATGCTTTGATAGTGTGGCTGATTATAGATGGTTCCAACCCCTCTCCTCACTTTCAAAGTATTTCTGTGTGAAGAACCCCTGACCTAGAGTTCGTGGAGGACCAGCTGCACGTGTGATTACCTTCAGGTGTCCTAATGCTAGTTGTACACAAGCATTTCAGTTCTTTCTTGTCTTTTGTGTCTTACTTTCTTACACTTCAAAACTTGGGGACTCTTATTTCCTTCAAACAAAGAGTATAACATTTAATAAGCAGGGAAATGCACTTACAGATGAACCATGACGACATATTTCCACATCAGATGTTAGTTTTCAGCTCTGAACTCTCAATCTCTATCGTGTGAGTGGCAGCAGGTAAAGGTTTTAAACTCTTTCCAGCAGATGGAATAAGTCTTGTCAGTTGTTACCTTGCCACTGAGCTATTTTTTGTTTCTTATTTTTTTTCAGTACTCTTTTTTTCTTGGTTATATATTACTTGCTATGATCTTTTAAAAGATATAATTTTTTTTTATATTTTGGAAGCAAAAAGAGAAATTTCTAGCAACTGTTGACTTTATTTCTTCTTAATTTTACTCTCTGTTCTGGGCTGTCTATGCAGCAGGGTTTTGAGAAAATAAAATTGGGGTGTGGCGTTCATCATTTTCACGCCAAATAATAAAATGATACCACTGTAGTTTGAGATAATAAGTATTATTTTCTCTATTTTGGTCTTGATTGGTACCTACATTCCACTTTTCATCCAAATGTAGTAACAAGGAATTCAACAGCTTCTATGATGAATGACCTTGTCAGAAATGAGGACTCATGTCTGCTGGGCTGCTACAGTGGAGTGCATCATACTTGGGTACAGCCCGAGGTTGGGAATATCAAAACCAACTGCGTAAATAGGAGAAAAATGAGGAATATGAGTCCAGGCTGCTGCTTTTAAGTCAAAGACCTTAAAAATAGCAACTTTGGTGAAGAAAATTGAAACAAAAAGCAGGAAAAGGGTGTTAGGAATGAGACAGGAGTCCAGTTGATGGATTACAAAAAAAAATACATAGATACACCTAAAGAGACAGGCTCATGCACGTGCAAAAATGTTATGATACTAGCTCTGGGTCTTCTTTTCTATCTGTGCTTTATTTACAGGTCGGCATTTTTTCCCCCAAAAGATCATGACAGAAGCACTCACTCAAAACTCTCAACCCCACTCCAACACACAGACAGTGTGTGACACCAATTAATCTAATGGAAGGAAACTAAACTTGGGTGAAGGAAAAAGCTGGTTCCTGCTCCGCGGCTATGATCCTGGGGTCTTTCTGCAGAATTGACTGCTGGTCTTTCGTGTGATAAGACTGGTGCTCATGGTTGTTACTCCAGAGGTTATTCCTGCTGTTGCACTTCTGAAAATGTGTAATGGGTTCTGCAGCAGAAAGGAAGTTCATGACAACATACGAGGAGGGAGTTCTTAGAATGGGCAGTGGAAGAAATTTAAGAGTCCTGGATCACAGACTGGGAAATGGCAGGGTTTTTTTTTAGAAGAACTTTGTGATGATTAAATTCCGTATTTAAAAAAATATTCTGACTCAAGTTCTGCAGGAGACAATATGATTCACTGAAAATAATTTTGCTTTCAAATCATGGTCTTGAGTTAGAAGACTGGACCCACCTCTTACTTACTGAGGATCTCTATAAACCTGCATTTCTTGATCTGGAAATTACACTAATTCTGCAGTGTTATTATAAATATGGATAGAATGATGTTGAAGCCCTAGCATCAATCTTCTCACAAAACTAGTGCTAATAATTTTTCCTAATAAACATAAACCTATAAAAAGCAATTTTTAATCTCCCTACTGACTGATATGATCAGTTAACACTTAGGCATGGTGTCTATTTGAACAAGCTTGTAGGCCCAAACAACAATGATTATTTTCACAACTTATTACATTCTAAAAAACCTTAAAGTAATTATGTCTCTGTAGAAGTAGACAGAGCTTAAATCAAGGACGTGCTAGTATAAAAATTAAAACAAAGTAACTGATAATCCTTTTCTAAAAATGCATAGGTGTTTTTCATTTAGCCTCGTCACATCTGGACTCTTGTTCCAAGCTAATACTATAATGTCATATCATGGTCCTCTACGAATAATTCTATGAGTTTCTGTTACACTTTCTAAAAATTACCCGTCATGTGGGTTGTCCAAAACTGACACAATAAACCTTGGAGAAGAAGTTAGAGACAGTTATAGTCTCCCATACTAAGAATTTTGGAGTAAAATCCTATTGAGCTATAACTCCAGAAAAGGATCCATTGGAGCCACTGGGTAGAAAAGTCAATCCTGCCTAATTCAACTGAACAGAAACAAGAAAAAAGTGCTAAAAATGGTTCTATTTAATTGTTGTGAAAGACCCATGGACCTAATACAAGTGATAGAATGGGTAAAACCATTAAGTACTAAAGATAAATTTTCTTTGGCTTTCCCTGCCTTTTTCATCATTTAAGACACATATTAGGCACCATATAAGACATGGTCCCTTCTTGCATAAAGAACTCATCGTCCTCCCTTTTCTTTGGGTTCTTCTACCCCTTGACCATGAAATCTGTGTGTCTTCAAGCCACCTTCCAGGAGCTAAGGACCTGTAACAGTAACACCTAGCTCAAGTTTCAGGGCTGGAAACTTTCTCATACCATTAAAACATTTCTTTTTTGTGTCTCATTTCCTCTCTGTTTTCTGTTACGGATGAAAGCAAATCCATAACCTAAATCTACTACTTTAGCAAATAGACAAACTATTGGATTAATACCTGATAACTGGATTCTGTGTCATTGATTTGGGAGAGATTTTATTTTAATAAGGGACTATTCAAGACCAAAACACTAATCTAGAGGTGTAAATAATTAATGGTCTTATGATAAGACAGTAAGAGATGTATTTTGGGCAGGTGGGTGTTTCTAGAGGCCCTTTAAAAATATTTTATACTTGATCCATATATTAAGTTCTCTCTGGTTATCACACTTCTAGAAAGAGGTCATATTTGGTGATAAAATACATTAATTTAAAGGAGAACCTGAGACAAAATTAATGGTCTGAGGTTGTAATATATAACTTGTATCTTGCGATATTCACAAAATAAGTCGAACTTGTCAATACCACAGCCATCTTAAAAGTATACAATATTGGCAATGAAAGCACAAAACTATAATAACTTTAAAAAGAAATCGTCTTTTGAAACACTGCTAGCCAGAGTGCTCTGCAGATGAAAAGCAAGTAGACTTTCTCCTTATTACAATCACATACTCTCCCTCAAACATTTTTCTTTTGAATGGGCAAAAATGAGTTTTCCTCTTTTAAAAAAAGCAGTATTTTAAACAATGTGTTCTCTTGTGATAAGAGATCTGTTTTAATGTCTTTACAAAAGAGGACTTTCAAAATGATATGTTATGGGGGAAAGTGTTAGGATTACAAATCACACTGATTTTCAAAGGACCCAAAATTCTGTAAAACTGTTCCACGCTTTGCCAAGTTCTTTCAGGGAGATGCATGTTTTTCTGGAAGGTTTATGGTAGAGTTATTTGTTAGTTAGCATTGCTTTGTGAAGAAAAAATAAAGCCTAAAAGGACCCCTCTTAAAATTTCTCAAAACTTAGCTCCAACCATTTTCCCCTAATCATAGGGGGAAAAGTCAATGTATCACCTTCCTAGGAATCTCCTCTATATTAATACTGTTTAGAGAGTAATCCACTACGATGCCAACTTTGCTATATTTTCCTGCTATATTTTTCCCCACAAATAAATGCTTTTCTTTAGCCTCTTGATCTTACAGCATTATAGTAGAGATCCTCTAACATAGAATTTAATAAATATATTCAACCTACATTTCTCGTTTTGCAAAGTTATTTGAAAAATAGTTTAGAATTATTCTATAATGTTCTAGCTTTAAATTACAGTGTAATAATTTATGGGCAGTGTACGCAATGACATCTGGCCCTTGGCCTCTTGTCTAACAAATACAGTAGACAAGAATTATTACTCCATAATTCACACCCTGTCATGTCTTATTGCTTAATTAAAGCACAACCTTCCTCTACATGACAAGCAATTGGACTGTTAACATTATAGATGATTATCCAACCTAGCATATTTTATTTTTACAACTTACTCTTTTTATGAAATGAGGGTGCTTACTTCAGGCACACCTATCTCTGAAAACATGAAAAACCTGTTTCTTTACTTACCTTCTGGCTTGTACAAATTGCCACGAACAAAAACATGGGCAAAGTACTAGCTGTTACAAATTAGTAATTTAAATATTGAAATAACAGTCCAATATCTATCAAGCAAGTTAATGAATGAGTTTGATGGTCTCTGAGTGTAACAGTTTCTTTTCTCTGTTCTTCTTTTTTTTTGGCCGTGCCGCATGGCATGCGGGATCTTAGTTCTCTGACCAGCGACTGAACCTGTACCCCCTGCAGTGGAAGTGCAGAGCCCTAACCACTGGACTGCCAGGGAATCCCCTGGTCTTCTGTTATTGATCGGGCAAATACTAGGGGTGATGCATATGTGCTTGTACTTGTACAATATATAAATGCGTAGGGTCTATACAAGAAAACCTTAAAACTCTACTGAAGAACTCAGAAGAGAATAAGAAAATGACAAAGGCTAGTAATCATGTGAATAAGAACATTGTATAGTGCAAAGGTATGGATTTTCCTCAAATCTATGAATCTGACAGTAATTCAATAAAAATTTAAAAGTCAACAGGATTTTTTTTACCTTGATAAAGTGCTACTAAAATTTTTAGGTTAAAGGATAAGTACTCAAAAATTGCTAGAAGAACCCTTGGGAAGGAGCAATGAGCATCACCTGGTGATGTCCTATATCATATAATAAAATATATCCCAAATGGTACAATAATTAAAAGAGTTTGGTACTGGAGAAGATATGATAAGAAAGATCAATGCAAATCTGGAAATAAACACAAATGTATATAGAAATTTGGATTATGACATTAGTAATATTTGAAATAAATGGGATAGAAACATTTGGTTAACTATTTGAAGAAAAAATAAATAAATCTGGACCCCTATCTAATTCTTTACAGCAAATAAATCTCAAATGGGTCAAAATTTAAATATGAAAAATGGAACCATATAAATTCTAGAAGGTAAATTCATTTATAAGCTGACAAGATTTTTTTTACACAGGATGCAAAATCCAGAAGACATAAAGAAGAGACTGAAAAAAACAGCCAAGAACAGTATAACTAAAATCAAAATGCAAATGAAAATCTCAGAGAAAACATATTTAATATGCTTGAAAAGATAATGTTCCTAATTAAAAAAATACTCCAATCAAACACAAGAAAGATGATTACCACAACAGAAAAACAGTCAAAAATTAGGAAAGCTATATTCTTTTTAAAAATTGAAGTAGCATTAGTTTATAACATTATCTAAGTTTCATGTGTGCAATATTATATCAATGTCAATATCCTAGTTGTGATATTGCACTGCAAATCTTGAAAGATGTTACCTTTGGGGGTAACTGTGCAAAAGGTATAGAGGATCTCTCAGTATTATTTTTATAACTGCATGTGAATCTACAGTGGTCTCAAAATTAAAAGTTTAATTTTATAAAGGACAAAAAAACTAGGAAAGACCATATATAGGAAGAGAAAATTTCTAATACCCGAGAAACACATGAAAATAGAATCATTTTTAGTCCAAAGGCAAATACAAAGAAATATGATAACTAATGTTGGTGAGGATGAGGGTGGTAAGGAAAGTAGCTCTCTCATTCACTGTTGAAAGAACTGTAAATTTGTCTAATCTTACCAGAAGGCAATTAAGATAGATATATATATATATATATATATATATATATATATATATATATATATATGTATATCTCCTGTAAGATGTTACAGAAAAACTTGAATGAACTTTTTGGCCAACCCTATATATATGCAAATTTTAAATAAATTCTCATGCCCTTTGACCCACTAATGCTAATTTACTTTGTGAATATAGCAGCGAAGATTTCTCAAATATAAGTATATACAGAGATATATTACAGCATTGTTGCTAATAGTGAAAAATTGGAAATAACTAAAGAGTATATCAATGGAGAAGTGTTCTGACTAACTGAATTTTGGCACGTTCGTGAGGGAGCAGCTGTTAAAAAGAATGAGGCAGATATCTGTGAGCCAATATATATCAAAATTGAGGGGGAAAAAAGCAATGTGCAAGACAATGGGTATACATATTTCTTTTGTATAAGTAAAAAAATATTAGCCAATCAGTACTTTACTTTTGTATAAGTAAAAAATTATTAGCCCATCATCCTATCTATGTCCTAGGTCAAAGGAGATCGATAGGATGGTGAAGAGGGGGGCAGATAGGTCAGTGTGTGGGGAAAGGCTTACGGGGGCTCCATCTTCTAAACCTCTTGGGCTTTGAGGGGGGACGGCTTGACCTGTGTTCCACATGGCAGTCCCCCACCACGTCACCCCTTCTCCACGTGCTTTGCTCTACGCTGGTAGCACAGGGGCTGGGCAGTGAGCTTAGTGCCCGGAACCGTCCAGACAGTGATGAGCACATGAGAGACCCACTAGCCTGTGAGTGGTTCTCTGGACCGTTCCCTCCCTTGGCTTTGAGGATGGGAGGCCACCCAGACCCACCCCTGCTCTTACTTAGTGGTATCTAAGTAAGTAGAGGCACAGGTATAAGTAAGTAGAACAAGGTAAGTAGATAAATAGCTGTACATAGGAAATTAAGAGTCAAATAGTACAACATTCCTATCTTTCCTTATTATTGCTTACAGACCACTATCCACTCCCCCTCCTCAAATACCCTATCTTGGAATAGCACATCACTAGGCTATATCACACTTTAAAGCTACTCCTTACCAATCTCCCCCAGGTCCTCTTCTGCATTCCTTGGAAATTTTTTACCCTAGTTCATTCTCACTCTTTCTAACATTACTCCTGTCAAATTCCAGGTGATTTGATATCCCCATTGATCCTTGCAAGAGCAAACCTACCCTCTTAGTCATGAGCTCCAAAGTTCTTCTACTCTTTTTAACCTCTTTTACATGGTCACAATATTGACTTTTTTTCATCACAAATGACTGAAATCTCTCCATTACCTCAATTTTAAGCACTCCATTCTTTAGCACCAACCCCCTCCTCATTCCAGCTCATTCCCTAAAGGCCTGGAACTCCTTCTGCAACTGTGCTTACAACCTTTTGATCCTAACGCCATTCCTCTGCCTCTCACCCCCTCATTTCGTATCCAGTTTAAATTCCACAACCTTATGCTATAATCATCCCCTTGCATACGCCGTCAACTCATTCACCCAGCTTGAGTTCCTTGATATTCCCTTGGCAAAACTCCAACCACTGTGCCACCAACTCTGCCTACTCTGTACCTGCACTTGCACAACTGAGTATGGTGAATGAATATGGTGAATGAAAACCACACAACCTTACACACTGGTCTTATCCTAAATTCCTGACCACTAACCTCCACGGCACCTTCGTGCTTCTGGTTTCTCACATTATTTTCTCAGTCTACTCATGCTCCCTTCCATCATGATTTTATACGCTCTCCTCCACCTTCAAACCTCCACCATCCTCAGTGTCAGCTGATGCCCTTGCTTCTATTGCATTAAAACAAAGCGGAGAATCTAGAAGAGATCTTCCATAAGGTCTCTCCTCATCTGCCCACCTTTCTGTGTTTGCACTTGTTGATGCCAACTTCTCTTCGCTGGATCTCCCTCCACACTTGCATGAAGCCTGATGCTCTCTCACCTACATACAAAGAACTCCAGCAGATCTTTCTTGCATCAGCAATTTCCCCCCGATTGACTGAACTGTCCTTACCAAATATAAAACATACTGTTATTGTTATTATCTCAAAGGAAACAAAACTTTCTCCTCACTTCTAACTATAGCTACCATCTAATTTTTTTGTCTCTATTTATAGCAAGATTCCTTCAAAGAGTGATCTGTACAGATTACTTCTAATTTTTCTCTTCTCGTTCTCTTGAGCCAATGTCAATTAGATTTTCTCTCCCACCACACCACAAATGACCTAACATTGCGAATCCAATCCAATCTTCAGGTTCCTCGATATAAGGACATTTACAAATGGCTTCCACATGGTTTCCAGGAAACCACCCTTTTCCAGTCTCCCCCCTCTTCATTGAGTAAGCCTCAGAATCCTGACTTCTTGACATTGGGGTGCTTGTGTCTAAGCCCTGGGTCCTCTTTTCTTCTCTACCCACAATGGCTCCTCTAGTGATTTCACCCCGTTACCATCTATATGCTGAGAATTCCTATCTCTAACCAAGACCTAATCTACAGACTGTGGCTGTAGTTGACCTCACATCTCAGACCGAATCCATCACAAATTCTGTCAGTACCAGCTTCAGAATACACTTGGAACGGAAAACCACATATTGCCACTGCTTCCTCCACCTTCCTGGCTCCAGCCACCATCATCTCCTGCCTGGATGATTACAACAGTCTTCTAACTACTGTCCCTGCTTCTGCCCTTTCTCCTGCTTGGTCTAGTATCAACATAGCAACCGGGGATGTCCTTTTAAAGCATATATCAGGATCACCTCATCTCTCTGTTCAAAGTCATCCAATATTCCACATCCTGAAAATACAAAATCTTTTAAAAGCTTCCCATGTTACATGGATTAAAAGCTAAAATCTGTTAGTAATCTCCAGCTCTGTGACTCTCCTATGCTCTTCCGCTCCTGCCCATACTCTTGCCCATTCCAGCTCTCTTAGTTCCTTTGCACTACTTTCCTCCACCCGGTAGAGCTTTCCTCAGAGCCTTTGCACGTGCTATTTTTCCTGCCTGGAGCTCTTTCCCAACTATCCACTGGGTTCCTTCTCTCCTCCTTCAAGTCTTTGCTTAAATATCACTTTCTCAATAAGACCTTCAAGTCATCCTTCCTTGTTTTACTTTTTCTATACTATTTACTTCTCTCTCTCTCTGTCACACACACACACACACACACACACACTCACACACTCACACACATAGTCTTATTTATTCTGTTTATAGTCTGTTTCTCCCCACAAGAATGTAAGCCCCATGAAGGCCAGAATTTTTAAAAATTTGTTTTGCTTACTGTTACACCCTAGCACCAAAAATAGTGCTTGATATGTAAGAAACTCTGAATAACTATTTGTTGAGTGAATGCATAAATGATAAGTAGATATTTAAAGGGATATGAATTTCTGTGGAAGAAAAATTATAGCTAGTAATTATTTGAGGGGAAGTAATTTTTTTAATTTACATATTTTTTCCTAATCATGTACATCATTAGTTTTTGTTATTTAAAATTACAACAAAAATGATATTAGCATGGATATTACAGGATGTTATAGGATATTTGTTGGTTTTTTCAACATGCTCCTGTTTTTTAAAAAAAAGGTAACAAATTTTATTAATAAATCTTCAAGATCTTTAAAATTGTTATTAAAGTTACAAGCAAGAAATTAGCCCAGAGATCAAACAGCAGAATAATGAATTGCCCAGCTAACTGAATAGTCCCACATCTAAAGAGTTATATAAATTCCAAATGAAGAAATAGTATAAGAAACCTTTCAAGTGATTGAAGCAAGTGACTGAAGCGATAAGTATATGATAAGTGATCTGTTTCAAAGACCAGAGAAACATTTACCGAGGATTTTTGGACATTGCAATGGTAGAGGGTGACCAGCATGTCTTTTGATATGTTCATTCATGTACTGGCTAGTAGCAGTATGCTTGTGATGAGATGTAGGAATTGGAAACTTGGATCTGACGGTCTATGTTCAGAAACAGAACAGAGTAAGAACTGATTTGATTAGCCTGAGTGATAGGCTATTATGATAATGGCTCCATTCCAGGCAGCGTGGCCCTGGACCTCTCAGTGCTGACTGTTCCATCTCATAATAACTTATGACTTTCTGTCAGGCACCAGCACTTTGATTACCCAACATATATGAAGACAAAAGCTGATACTAGTTCAGGTACCTTTGAGCAATTTGAATCCAAAGGTATGTTCCTCATAGTACGATGAAAGAATGTTGAGTTTTTGTTAACTGCATTAAAAATATGTGAATTCAAGTAGAATTTTCTGCCAATTTATGAACATATGGTTACTTTTTCTACTAATAAATATTTCTATGGGTATGAGACTAATGAAGCACACAGTGATACTGCCTTTTCATCATTATTAAAGATATAAACTCTCAAGAGATATGAAGAGATTTAGGTCATTCCATGCATAATTTCATACAAAGCCACTTCAAGTACCAAACCTTGCTCAGTACGTAATAGGTGATGAAGGAATGTGGTCTGAACACATAATAACAAAAAATCAAAATAAACACTTAGGATTTTTGAGGGCCATGTTTCCTGCTCCTTCCACCTAAATAATTGTTTTGTTTTAATAGATAATGCTCTATTACTTATACTCCCATGGCCTTGATACATTGTATTTGGGTCCTGCTAGCCACCCAGTAATAAAAGGATCTAAGTAAAGAAGCTGTTCCATTTTTATTCCATTTCAGTCCCAGCGAGATAGTCTTGATGTTAAAAGCATTTTATATTTTTTACGAGATTATCAGCTCAAGATTTTCTGATCTCTCTCAATTTTTCTCCACTTCAGGTTTTCTCACAGGTAATAATAAAGCCATTTTGATAGAAATGTAGCCATCTTATGATTTTCTTTTTAAGTGGAGCGTCACATTTTTCACAATTTGAAACAGTAGGCACACCAAAGTGCACTGCAGTGGAAAGAGAAAAAGTGTGAGAGCAACACGTTCTCCTAAATTTTCAGGAATCCAAAGTCTTAAAAGAATTCTTTTTGATTTTTGCTGCTAGGACATGGTAGTTCCCTAAATACTTCTGAATCTAACCCTGTTTCCTTCTATCACTTTCTTCTCTGTTTTGGCCAGTACTGATTTTTTGGAATGTTTGGGTTCTGTATTTTACTTATTACTTCTAAAACTTACTGCAGTGCTTCTATTGTTTGGTATTTTTTTCCTTTTGTTCTCACTATTTGCTTTTCCACTTCTGTTCATTTTGATGTATAACCATTATGCTTAATAATTTCTCAATCTAGTTTTCTTTGTGGTCTTCATCCCTTTACTCTCACCTTTTAAACTTTTACATAGTAAAACTCAAGCTCTATTTGTATTTTGTCTGAATAATACACATATTTTAATGATATATTTTAAGTAAATAATTTAATATCCCATATTATTCATATTTCCTTGACAAAAGTTGAAACACTGCGCTTTTCCATAATTTTTAAAACAGTTAAAAATCTGTGAATAAAACTTTCAGATATAAATGAAGACATCTAATATGGTGTAATTGTCTTCAATTTTAGCAAATAGCCCTGTGCTTGAATTTTATTTTAGACCATTAAGCCACCTAGATTATATCAAATGGTTTTTAGATTTTGTGAAAGTGAGAGCCTCAGAATACCTCTAAATTTCTTTCAGAATGAAATAAACATAAAAGAAATATTTCAGTATGGTCTTTAGGTGTGTTTACAGTCAGGTACATTTCTGAAAACTAAACTCAAGGACTACGATTGATTTCAAACAATCCCTCCATAGCGTATGTGCTGGTTGCTATGCAACACAATTTAATATCAACAAATGATGCCAAGTGATTTTTGCATACTATAATTGGCTTGTCAGTTTTGCGGCTTGAAAATTGAGAAGAGAAGGTGGTTATTTAAATTTCAATGGCTATGTTAAAGTGCTACTTTTTTAATTAAAAAAAAACAACAACAACTATAACACAAAACCTACATCTTAAAACTGAAGAAAAGACCTGACTTCTGTGATAATAAATGTTCAACAGTCTGGAAAGTTTCTCTTTCACTCTTTGGGAAAGCAAAGAACATATTTCAATAACTTTTTATGCTGGTCTACTCACCTAGCTTCTCTGATGAGTTGGCTGTCGGAAGCCTGTATAGAGGCAGGGCTCAATTAGTGTAATTTATGTATCCTTGGACGTCAATCATTCCTGTTGAGAGGTGGGACTCCTAAGCTCTCAGTGCATTAATTAAGAGCTTATCTCAGCAGAGCCATCTTTCTACCTAAGGACCAAAAAGAAAGTTTTAATTAGATTTTTAAAAGCAAGTATGTCATCTATGAAAGCAAGTATAGTTCTTTAGTTAGTCTGTGAGGCCACACCTGGAAGAGAATATTGCAAACCATACAAAGGGCACCTGTTTTCAATCATCTGTGATGTTATAAGTAAGTGGGGAGCGTCAATCTCCAACACTGGCTTCAGTCCTTGGACCATCACCTCACGTAAATAACTGAAGTTTTGACGACGTTGTTTCATTGCCAACATAATTATTGGACCCTTGTGTAATTATTGATGCAGAGCTGATGCTGACCAAGTGCAATTACAACGCTGAGGACAGACAGTATTTTTCTCTGATGGCTGACTTTTTGTTCCAGGCTAGTTTCTGACTGAATATGCAATGGGCATCACAATGCAAGTTCAGCAAAAGGGAGTGAGGGAACTTGCACAACACATCAGTGTCATTGGTTCAGTGATGGTGTGAGTGTGCTGTTGCTGGCTAACCTAAAAATACAGGGACTCGAGAGGTAAAGTCTTAGCTAGGCTCACTGGTGTCAGCTGCTTGAGAGGCTGTTCTACTGGAATGGCTTGTGTGAGACCATCAAACCCACTCCTTAGGGCTCACTTGGGAAATAACAGGTACGTTATTGATTAAAATATTCATAAATTAAGGGAGGGAAACAAATTTTAAAAGCCAGTTCGGATTCTAGAAGGGAAATATATCTACTAATAGCTATTAACCCCTCCCCCTCCATAATTAAAGGGGGGGGGTCCGGGATGCATGCTTAGGAGACCAAACACACATGAGTCTGCCAATGTCAAGGAGAAAGCAAACAGTGAAAACAAAAGGAAGAAAAACTACTGAACAATAGAAACACTGCAATCAGTTGTAGAAATAATGAATAAAGGACCAAACCTAAACTTCCAGAAAAATCAGCACTGGAAACAGTAGCAATGCAAAATTTCTGTTTTCGGAAAAGTTACAGACAAGGGGGACATATAAACCCAAGCACAATGAGGACAAAATAAATGACGTGGTGATTACAAGGGTGTTTCTGACAGGCAGGACTAGCACCATGGACAGATGCTTCAGAGGGCGGAAAGAGCTCTGCTCACTGGCTCAACATGATAGAACTCGCTTTCCAATGTTCCTCAGTGCTATGATATTTCACTTTGTTTTTCTAAGGGAAGGTATCTAGGAAATCCAGTTACTGTACAGGCTATAAATCTACCCCCTAAGCAGCATACTTGACATGTACTGAATAACAGCCACAAAGCTGACAAAAGAAACTATAGATTTTACAGGTATATGGTTTGTGCAGTATGTTTCTAAATGATAGCGTACGATGAAAACATTACTATATAGACACTTTGTCAGAAGAATACAGTTGGGAGATGGTAACCCATCATTTATGTTAATGTTCATAGAGATATTTTATAGTCCTTTCTCCACTCTTTCCCCTCACGTATTTTCCCAGTTATTTTGCCTCATTTATTGTGCTGTATAATGTTTATTGCACAATGCATTCAGTAGTACTCCCCAGATACCACTTGGTAATTGTGCTGGTTACACCTATCTTGTGTGCCTGATAAATTTATATAATACAAACATCCTGCCTTTGAATACCCTTTTTGTGTCCTTCAATGCATCTTTTTATTTGCATTTAAGCCAGGGTATATTACAAAGTCCAATGACCTCTTGGGCATCCTATACTCAAGGATGTCTAAATGGTAATATTCATACATGCAGTTTTATGTTTTATGATTGTGTGAAATTTGTTTACCCCAGGAATCTCTTTGTTTTCCAAACAATGTTTAAGTTATGTTTATGATAGACTGAGGGCAGAACATGGTGAAATGAACAGATATTTAGTGCAGTTGTTTTCAAAGGAGGAAAACATCATGATGTGCCTTTCCATGGGTTGTCAGCTTTTTTTTTTTTTTTTTTTTCCTGAACAAGTCTGGGAATCTGAAGGCTGCTTCCAATGACAGTGACCAGGGCCATTGCTATACATTCCCTGTCAGTTCCTATGGGCCATGTTTCTCAATTAAGAACAGGACAGAAGGAACAGGCTTCAGAGCAGGCAGTAACTTTAGTCAAATATATGAATTTTCTTACTGCTCAATTTGCAGCTGCAAAAGAACCTAACTTTAGGATTTGGGGTAAAAGTAAGCCTTTTCCTGAATGAAAATTTCCTTGTTTTTTTATACAACATTTTCTCAACTTAATGAGACCTTTTGAGTCAGCTAAAGTAGAGGGCCAGCTGGAATTACAGCTGGAACAGTGTATCCGATATATTATACCCTTTGTGATTTGCTCTGAAATTGATTGCAATGTTGCCATGGCATCCCAAGGGAGAAACCTTGGTCTGTGTTTGGAGAATGACAACTCGTAGGAGACCTGCGTCCATCTTCTGCCCTGCCTGTACTATAGGAAATTGCACCATTTCTCAAAGATTCTGTTTATGATGCTACCAGACCCCTACCTGAACCCAAGACTCTCATCTCCTCAGAAAGTGGTTCTCTGTTACTAGCTACCTGCTTCCACTCTTCTCCCTTTTAGCAGCCATGATGACAGCTGTAGGGCAAGAAAGTCTATGACCTTGTTTCTTCTCCTAAGGTTTTGGTAAGCCACCCCTAGTTCCTGGCAATCTGGCAGGGGTCACTGATGTTTATCAATTTGATGAACTGCGGGCTGATTAAAAAAAAAAAAAGTGAGCACTTGTAGTGACATCTCAGAGGCTCAATCTGTTTAAATTTAAATTTTAATTTATTCACTGTTTAAGGGTAGCATAGTTGGGGTTCGTATTATTGTTTCTTAAATGGTATATGAGTGTATATACTCACATGAAGCTATGTGGCTCAGAAAACAAAGACTTAGAATGCACTTACTCATAGAATAGTTGTTACCAGATGGACCAGTAAATTCTTTTGAACATTTAGCTGATTCTTTCAGTGAAATCAATCAAAGTAGCATATATTAATTTGCCACATTTTCTATACTCATGGGACTTGTATCCAAAGGCAAACTATAATGAAGCTGTAGATAAAATGACCCAGTTTTGTGTTGTCTTATTACTAGTGATTAAGTGTGAAAGAGCAGGATTTTTGTCGGACCTCCTCTACTCTTTTTGAGAAATTATATTAGAAGGAAGAAAAATTCCTTTTTTAAATATATTGTGAGAAAAAACAGAGACATTAAAATGGAACATTGGGTTCAAATACACAGGTATCATTAGCAGTAGAACCTGGGACTTCCATTAGCCTTGAAATGATGAAAACACCAACTTTGAATCTATTTTATAATTGAGATTTGCAATTGTGAAATGATTAGAGATTTTCATCTTTCTGTTAATGAGATTTAATACAGAAAACTTTACAGATACTAATTCAATCTCGTAATGCCAAAGAAAGACAAACCAAGTCTAGTGTCTCAGAATGTGTAGGTTTGGAGAACAAGACAGAATATTCTGCAAAGTCTACTTATTTAGATAGATATTTTTTCCCTAAGCTGGGTGGGTTATCAGTCTTTTACCTTTGGCATTTTATTATTCAGTTTAATGCTGCAATATTTTATTGTACCTGAGCCTAGAGGTTTTCCGCTTTAACATATTTATAAGACAATAATAAATAAATGATTATTTAGTCCAGTACTGATGTCAGGATTGTAGTAAGTTTCATATTTTTTTTTCAGATTTCCCCAGTTTTATTTACGTGTTTGTATGTTAAGCAGTACACAGGTTTCTTTTTAAACCTTTTAAAAAAAAAAAAAAAACACTTTTCCCAATTCTGACTGAGGAAAAATGATTAGTTTGTAGCTATTTTCTTGACATCTGAATTGTTTGGGAGAGAACAGTCCTCAAGTTTTATGGGCATTAGGTTATATAAGTGATGTCACCTACTATCTACTTGTACTGAATGTCTCAGTTACCAAATTTTTTTCTTGTAACTCTTCTTCAAGTTTAACAATAATTGGGGGGAGGAGCAAAAATTAATGTACTTCATTGAGAACATGTTCTAATGTAATTTTTGAATTAAAGATCAATCTTTCATAATAAAAAATTTGGCAGTTAGTGAAACTATTCAAACACTTTAGAGGTAAAGTATTGTGGTGAAAACAGTAGGGGAAATCCATATTTCTTTATTTATTTTTAAACAATGTTTTCTCATTTACCCTGCTTTCTGTATTTTCATCTAGAGTCTATATGTGGGCATATTAGCATATGTTACCCAAACGTGTTAACTGCATCTTTATTACGTCAACTGATTTTCTTTCAAAGAAGATTGAGAGTGGAGAACGTTTTAATACTTAACAAATATTCAGTATTTCCAAATAATCTGGTAAATGTCATGACATTTGGAGAGCTTCACTTTTATCAGGCCATTTCCTTAAAATTCCTGTAGAAACTATATACAGGATATTTTTAAGAGAGTTTTTGGTTATTCCATAGTCCATGTCTATTCTCTACCAATAATCAAAGACTTATATCTCCTATTCTCATATTCTCAATAACTCTAAGCAAGGAGAAAAATAATGAACTTTTTTTCAGTCATCTAAAACCTCTTTAGACTTAGGGTCCCATTTAACCAGTTATACTTTCACATAAAATATGAATCACTTTGAAAATTGGTCTCCTTCAGTCAAAATCACCAAAACAACAAGTCTGTAATTGAATACAAATGCATACATATGTCTGTATATTTGCATGGATATGTTTAATGCCAAGTAAAAATCTTCAACTTCTTCCACTGTCAGTACTAAGACATGTATGTATGTGGTTATGTGGGGTATAAATGAGATGTGATTGATTCTTTCACACTTGTGTTTATTCAGTGCATTGTTATTGAGTCCCCAGATAAGTGCCAAGCATTTATTTATATATATATATATATACATAAAATAATGGTTACCTAATACCTCAGTACATTTATCCATTAGTCTCTACATTTGTCTATTTTATGTACCATGCATCCTAATACTATTATCAATTCAATGATTTTTCACTTTCCAAAAACACTTAAAAAAACATACTCTGTGTTGAAGTCTGATTTGCTGCATAAGATGATTGAAAAAGCAATTCCAAATGATTTCTGGGCATTCAGTATAAGGGAGAATTTTCAAAGATACGTTTATGGCTTAATAATTAAATCGGGGTGAATGTGCCTGCTGGGAACTTCTGCAATAATAAAACAGAATGGCAGGTTCCAAGCCGCAAACAAAGAACTTTTTCTTTCAAAGATCTGAGTCACAGCATATTAGTATTTAATAGTTTTGCATTTTTAAATGCATAATGCCAAAATTTCATGGTAAGGAGTCTTGAATAATTATTCAAGTTCAATCCAAAAGGTTCTGAGAAACAAAGAATGGGAAGCAAATATTCAACAACATAACTATCCCAGGAACTCTAAGTGACAGAAACAGTAAGATACGGTTGCTTTGATCTCAATTCTGGAGTCTCCCCTTTCCCCACCCGTAAGATGCTCAGACTCAGTCTTTTTCTGCCTTCTACACACTAATCTGCAGCTGGTAACAACATCTCAAAATTCCAAGGGACGCCCACAAGAGGAAATGGCTGTCTGGGAACAGTATTGATGCTTGACCCACAGACCTCAAAGTGCTCAGGTTTTATCAAAAGCTAAAACAGGAGAGCATAAAAGAATGTACGAGTTAGCCACTTTTCCTGAGATTCAGTGAATTCAGTCACCCTTTTCTCGATGAAATGATCACAGAAGAATGATACTAGTCAACAGAGATAAGCAACAGCTGGGATGATAAAGATATGGAAACTTTCTGTTTCAAAGATACAGCCTAAAGTGATTACAGAAGTTTTGGAAAATAACTTCTTTTTAAGGTAGCATTTTAACATACATAGACTTCAGAAGAGTGGACTTAATTATACCTTGATATCTATTTACATTTATCAACATTCATCTATTTATCTTTCCTCAGCAGTCAAAGAAAAATAAAGTTCTACTTTCACTCCATGGTAGTAACTGGAAGAAGTTGCTTAGATACTGATTTTAATTCCAGAGGTCCAAGGTTGAAAACACAACTCCCAATCTTCATCTGCATTTTCAGGTCACGTAAAATCACAACACTTTAGAGAACTCTCAGGACAGTTAGGCAGTTCTAATCTGTGTCCATCCTCCTCCTTCCTTTCCTCCTCAATAAATAATGGATAAAGCAATGATAGGTCTTTGCTGACTTTTTAATTCTTCTAGTATACAAAAATTATCTCCTGGAAATAAATTAACGTCTATACAATAGTCTGCAAATGGTTGGAAATGTGATTTGGAGCATTTCTTAAGATGCTCCACGTGTTCTGTTTTACTTTTGAGCCAGTTCATCACTCCACTTATCTCCTTACTCTACCTCCACCTCATCTTCACCTCAAAACACAAGCTTCTGTCTCACTGAGTCAGAGATTCATTCTGTTATTTTGCCCCTCTTTTCTTGGTTTGCTATCCAATTTTCTATCAATTGGAACTAACTAACATATCAACAGTGCAAATACAAACGTTACACCAATCTCAAATGGAAACCTCTTTTTACCAAAAACACAGTTGATAACTGTGTAGATATAACAACTGTACTAAGTACAGTCTACCTGATTTATGAATAGGGTATTCTCGGTAAGTGGATTTTCACAATAATGGCTGCTTAGCCCTTTAAGAATCATTATGCTTTTATTTTTTTTTAATCTTTTTTGTTTGGGATCTTAGGGAAAAAATGAAGGCACCCCACACTTCTGCAAATTAAGAAACTGTCACAGGAAATAAAATCAAAATAATCTGAATTAAGTGAATAGAGAGGTGCTTCTAGATGTAGCAGAAGGGTGAGATGATCCTTTCACGAAATGGCTTCAGAATCCTCTTTTGCTGTGCTTTTCCTGCTGGGGTCATTTCTAAGTTCTACAGTCATTTCTTGCCAAGGTCGGTTGGTGGGCTTCTCTCTTACCAAATACTTCATCTATTCTTCGGTCCCCACTCCCTACCACGCATCCAATCAATTCTCAGTTGACATTGCTGTTGGGTTTCCATCCTCAGATTATAATTAAAGCAGATTGGAAGACTCATTGAGGAAAGCTGACAACTAATTTTGTGCCTGACAAGTAAAATATATGCAGAGAGTATTTTTTTCTTGGATTCACATTCTTTTTCCTTTCCCATGTAATTTTAGATTCCTTCTGCCTTTGAGGTTTTTATGTGAGTTAGAGATTGATATATAAATAATATACAGTCTGGCCATATGCCATTAATCTTACATGCTCCCTTAAGTTACAGAGTTCACTCTGGTGCCCAGGGAGGTAAGACCATTAGAACAATCATTTTCTGTATAAAGTTTATTCGTAACAATGTTCATTTGTCTCTTTACTTGTTGATGTACAGTACAGTGGACCGCAGTGGTTTTACTTTATTTTATTTTATATTCATAGGCCCAGTAAAGAAAATTGAGCAGATAGTTCCTTTTAATCAGCTACCCTTAGAAAATCAAGTCCATGTAACAAAAGCATTAAATTAAAACATGTTAAATTAAAACCACGCAGTATCTTGCATTTGAATAGGCATTCAATAAATACTTATGGTATTGAACTTCATAAAACAGACTCATTTATTAAAAATGTTTACTCACACATTAAAAGGAATCGTCATTAAAACTAAAATTTGGCAGGGAATCCTTAAAATAGCATTCTTTATCTATTTCATAAAATAGGACAGAACTTTAAAAGTATTCTCTGTCCTGATATTTTGAACATATCTCGTATGGGGTTCTTTTTTGCCACTATCACAACATGGATATAATCTGAGTAAAGAATCAGCAGACTCTTAAGCTGAGATTCTGACATAGATCATTTGTACAAAAGTAATTTAAATAATCATAATGTATATAGAATCCGTGCTTTTATCTGGGTGGTCTACAACTCGTAATCCAGGACAAGATTTCACAATCTTTATACTCTCTTCAGAAATGCCCATTTTGCATACTGAAAACTGCTGTGGAGGAACAGTCAGATAAATACTATGAAGATCACAGATTTTATCTTGTTAAACACATAAACAGAGCATGAGTCACATTTTTACTTTGGTGCCTGAATACCTTCAGTCTTACAACTTAATTTTGGGAGTTGAATTTGCCACATGTACAAGTTATACTAGAAGCCTCTTAAAAATGCACCATGTAATTACAGTATGTGGTCTTCTATATTCTAAATCTTATAAGATTTAGATCATATTAAACTATAAAGGTATAAAAACTATTAAATAGTAAATTTTCTACAAATCCTGAGAAATTATAAAAACAAAACAAAGCACCAAAAATCTCTTGTGGCAGACTACCACTTTCCCCTCCACTTCCTGCAAATCGATTTTCCCTTTCTCTTGGAGACCTGGCCAGAAAATAATGTTCCAGACTCTCTTGGGGTAGCGCGGCCATGTATTTGCATTCAGGCTAATGGAACGTGAGCGGTCATCTTCTCCTGGACCTTAGCTTTTCCACTCTTGCCATTGGCTGGTAGATGAACATAGCAGTGACTCTTCTCAGACTACAGGGATGAAAAGTAACACCCTCCTGGGCTTCGAGAGCAACAGGATGGGGGGTCTTGGCTCCTTGAATGACCCAGCAGAGAAGAGGCACTCTGCCAGCCTAAACCAGCTACAGTGTCGCATGAAAGAGAAATGCATCCTCTATTACTTAAGTCATGGTGTCTTGGAGTTCCTTTTGTAATTTAACCTGTACCCTAATATATCTGTTAATGATACGGCCCCCAAAGTCTCTTCTATAACGTAAAGCAAATAAAAACAACCTGATGACATTTCGGACTCCTCTGAAGATGCATTAGGAGCCTTCCTTTTTGAGAGTGACTTCATGTTAACAAGGGCTGCCCTCCTGCTTCATTCTTTCACTTTTCTTCACAGGAAGGACCAGAGGAGGGCAGGGCACCCATCGTGACTTTTGCTCCCCAGGAGTCACGGAAGCACAGTCAGATCCGCCACTTGTCACTCTCCTTTCACTGTTCAGATAGTGTCTACGGCTCCTGACTACCTTTTGAAGCCCAGACCAAATGCCGCCCTCCAGAAATGATATTTTGACTTCTTCAACTAGAAATAGGTGCTCCTCTTTCTAAACGCCCACACAATTGTATCATATGTGGAGACTCTCCAGCATTTATTATCGTTGCCAATATACTTTGTCCTCTACTAAAATGTGAGGTTCCTCAGTGAAGGTTTTCTGATTTATTTTATAGAATTCACAGTGTTTTGCATGTACTTAGAGCAACATAAATATATGTTAATTGTAACAGTGGATGAGTAAATCCTCATTTATTAAATTATAAAACAGCCCTTATTATGCTTAAGGAGATAATATAATAATGTATCTTATTTGTAAAAAACATTTTATACTAATCTAGAAGCCATACAAACTAATAATAATAGTAATAACAACAACAATAATCTTTTTGCCATTCAATTTAGATACAACAAAATGACATAAATATCAGATGAGAATAGTAATATTCTTCTGAATCGAACGATACCATTTTTTTCAAATGTTTCTAGATAAAATTTTTAAAAGGCTAGAACATGACTCTACTACAAACTCTAGCTACATTATATAGTTAATCACATAAATATCAGACAGATCTGATTTTGGTTGGAAAATCTATAAGCAGTTTTAAAAATCATGTCTGATATTTACTCAGTGGCTATCTTATTTACTAGACTTTATAAGATCAAATCATGTGTCACCTACCAAATTAAGGCACAATAGATTCTTGATTGATTCTGAAGTTAACATTAGGGTTACCTATCAAATCTGTGAGTTTTCAGTTGACACATTAGCTGAGTCCCAGTGTAATCAGAACATGGATATATATATATATATTATATATATATAAATATTACATATAATATATAATATAAATCATATATTATATATAATATTTATATAATTTAAAAAATTTGTTCTTAATATTTAAAAGTTTGGGAACCAGAAAAGGAAGTCTGAAATAGGCTTAGAAATGCACTAATAGATTTTATATTCTCAGTTCTCAAATACTCTTACTTGAACATAATCTATTAAACCTGACTTAATAACATATGCTAAGTATTTTATCTCTCTGATATTCTAAATGCCACTTTCCACCCAAGCTAAAGAAACTCATGCTTTTAAATAGATTATGTGAATTAGACAGCATTATATTATAAAACCATCAAATTATTTTTTCTCAACACTTCTTCTTATACTTGGGAGATTAGAAGAACTTGGATTTGACATTCAGTAGCAATATTTCATGGCCATGTGAATTTATGCACGTTACTTAACTTCTCTGAGCCACGGTTTCTATATCGCTGAAAATGTGGACACTACATACTTACAGTGTTAGCATAAAGAGTAGATGTAAAATTGCATGTAAAACATCCATTATAGGACCTGGAACAGCAGACATTCATTACATATAAAACCCTCTGATACTTCTACGCAGTGGAAAAGAAAAATGGTATTATTCTACTCATTTCACCTACCTAGCAAATTTATTTAGCATAGAGTGGATGGTTAAAAATGATGTATTTTAAATTTTTAAATGAGTAAATACATTCTATAATTTTTAAATAAAGTTTGATAATTTTGTAAAATATATTTATATTCCTATCATATGATATATAATTTGAATGAATAAACAATTTTATTGGGAATGAGTAAATCTTAAAAGATTTCATTCTTCCTCTCATTCTCACATCATTATAATTTCTTTCTTTTCTTTCTTGGTCCTCTCCTGTTAGAGTTTAAACACTATTAAGTATCTATGTGTTTTTGAGAGGCAAATAAAAACAATTGCAACCCTTCCCTTAAGACCTGACATTCAAGATATTAAGCTTCTCCCTAGAAGTATCATCATTAAAATACTATTGTACTGGTATTAGAATCAAATGAATTGATGAATGAAACACAAGAGGTAGTCTTGAACTAGACCTTAGCCTTTAATAATCACAAGCTATCATAAGCCAAAGGATAAAGAATTAAACACTTAAAAATGGTTTTAAAAAAACTGGCTATTTGAGAAAGAAAAGAAAAAAAAAAGACTAATGCTAGCTTCTTATTTTGCAATTTTAAATGCACTAAAAAGTTAAATGTAAAAAATCCAAGTGAAGAAACAAACCAGGTTTCAGGGAACGATGGCAACTTACATGTATACATTTAATACTTTTCCTTCCTGATATCCCCTAAAACGTCAGTAAAAATATATTTACGTAATAAACCTACAAAAATAGGAAGCTTGAGAGGGGAGAGAGTAGCAAAAGAATTTTGGAGGCTAAAAAGCAAAGGATAAGTGGTAACAGATTTAACAGACCTAGGGATGCTAAAACCTAAGGTGACAGTGCGGAAGTCTGTGAAGCAGTCCTAATTTGTCCTGCATTAGGGCCCCAGTCTGGAGATATACTCTGTGGAGAGTAAACCAGGATTTTTAAACTAGGGGACACCAGACACAGGAGAAGACAGAGTTACTATTCACCAAACAGGAATTAAGGATATATGTATATACTGAATGCTCAGACTACCTCTCTCCTCCACATCCTTTTCTCCACTCCCTGAAAACTGGCAGTGTGGCCTTTACCCTCCAGACAGAATAATAACAGAGGATTTTTCTGAGGATTCTGACTTGCCCAAGAAGAAACATCAAAATTACCTAATATCAAATAGTAAAAGAAAGCAGCCAGATCTCCCAAGTTCAAGCTCTCCCAGTCAAGTTCAAAGTCACACACGCTACCAAAATGAGTAGAATTTCCATTTAGTATTTTTGTCTCCAACTTTTAAATATGAAAAATGAGCCAAAGATGACTAGAAGACTCTTTTATGCTAAAAGAGGCTTTTAGCATAAAAGACAGAGGTCAAAACAAATAACCAAAAGCACAAAATCAAACAGTCACTGTGCAGGGAGAAGAAAGCTTTAAAATATCCTAATTTTCGGCTACTTCCCACTAGCTATCTATTTTACGTTTGATAGTGTATATATGTCCATGCCACTCTCTCACTTTGTCACAGCTTACCCTTCCCCCTCCCCATAGCACAGGGAGATCAGCTCGGTGCTTTGTGACCACCTAGAGGGGTGGGATAGGGAGGGTGGGAGGGAGGGAGGTGCAAGAGGGAAGAGATATGGGAACATATGTATATGTATAACTGATTCACTTTGTTATACAGCAGAAACTAACACACCATTGTAAAGCAATTATACTCCAATAAAGATGTTTAAAAAATATATATCCTAATTTTCTCACAGAGATTGAGAAGATATTTCATCCGTGAAACGAAAACAGGATGTTTTTTAAAATAAGGTACATTTAGAAAACAAAGAGATTTTGGAAATTAAACACATGACTGTTGAAATGAAAAACTCAATAGAATACTGGAAAATAAATTTGAGATGATCTGATATGGGAAACAAAATATTAAAGAACCAGCCAAGGAGGTACAATCCCTGGAAAAAAGAACAAGGAAAATGGACTAAAAGGAATCATTATTAAGTCAAAAATGGTGAAGGCTTTGAGATTTCACTCTACTTGAAAGCTAATAAGTTAGCCTGCCAGAGATTTATAAATATACTTTGACAGAAGACACAATAGCCCTGCTTCAGAGATGCAAAGCATTTATTACTCATAGCAGAACAGCTGCTGGAACAGCATCTTGTGCTGGCTCCCCATCCCCACAGGGTGACACAACAAGGGCTGGATTTTCCCTGTGTGTGCATCGTGGTGCACCGCTGAAAAGGGAGTCCTAAGTTTCAGAACTCTGCCCCATCTGCTCATGCTCCCTTCCAGAAAGACAGAGATGATGCATTATCCTGGAATGTAAGCAAAAACCTCTAGGAGGAAGCAGAAGGCTTTATCTTTACTATTCTGGTACATCTTTAGGGAAGCATGTCTCTAGATATCTCTAGAGGGATACACTATCTCTGGTTTCCAAGACTGTTTACTGATCAAAAGTGCCCTTTGCTTAAAATGTTCAGACTGTGCAGGTCTAAGCTCTGAGGAATCATGGAGAATTGTCTTCCAACTATCATCAATAAAATAATTCAATACAATTTCTAAGCCCACTTAGTCTTTAGCCCACTGAATGAATATAAACCCTTACCAGGGCATATTACGATGAAACTTCAGAACTTGTGGAGAAGCCAGAATTTCAACAAGGTTTTATTTCAGAGAGATAAAAATAGGTTATATGCAAAGTCAGAATGTCTTTGGACTTCTTAACTGCAACACTGGAAACTAGAAGACATTGAAACGATGCCTTCAAAATTCTGAAGGAAAACTATTTCCTAGTTAGACTTCTATACCCAGCTAAGTAAACAATCAACTGAGGGTGGAATCAAGATAATTTCAGATATCCAATGTGAACCAAAATTTTACCTCCCCTGTTCCTTTCTGATTTAGCTTCTGGAGAATGTATTCTGCCAAAAGGAGAGAAAATAATCAAGAAAATGAAGAAGTGGTTTCCAGGAAACAGAAAATTCCACACAGAAGAAAGCATCAAGAGTTCAAAGGAGAATAATGAATGGAGAGTCTAGGAAGACCACACCAGACTAAACACAGTAGATGATCAGTCTGGATTACACTGATTTGAGAAATTTAAAAGACATTGTTGAGGGCTGACTTCCCCATCATGCCCAGTATCACTCTACAATCTTTTAAATTTAGGGCAAGGTGACTGGCCGAGTCTGTTCCAGACTATTATCTGTACTTTGTCTTGACCATTTGCTGATGATATTTCTATTCTCCCCTCTATGTCCTTGCTTTTGGGTTAGTTGAATATACACATTATCCTAAGGCAGTATTCAGCTAAGATAAAATCCTGAGAGAGAAGGTTGGCCATAGTGAACTCAGAAGCAAAAAAATCAGAGAAACTCCCCCACCTGATAGCATTCCCACTGTCCATCTAGCCTTGCCCACTGTAGTCCTTCTAAATGCCCTACGCATGTTGAGTCCTATGTTTATCAAGACTTAACATGGCTTTGCCCAATGATCTCTCCAGAGCGTGGTCTTGAATATTCTGGAGCATTAAAAATTATATTTTTATAAAGACATTTGTAAAATGTCTTTATAAAAATATATAATAATTTATAAAGACAACCTATGGACTGGAAGAAAATATTTGCAAATGACACTACAGACAAGGGGTTAATTTCCAAAATATACAAACAGCTCATACAGCTTAATATCAAAAAATTATATTTTTAGGAAGATTTTAGAATAGAGGAAAAACTATCATAATGAAATATAAAGAGTTTAAAAAAGGAGACAGAAGTGTGCATGCTATCGGCACAATTTTGATTCTAAGAGTTTAATACAAGCAATATTTATCGAGTGCTTCCTAGGTGCCATGCACTGATCTAGGCTTTCAGCACCATTGACCACCCCCTTCCTTTTGAAAACACTTATTTCCCATGGATTCCATGACATCCTGATCTCCGGTTTTTCTATTCTTTCTGTACATCCTCTGAACCTCTCCACAGTAGCCTGAAATTCTATGGCTCCCCAGAAGTGTTTCATTATCTTCTTTTCCAACTTGTTTTACAAGCTCTTGAATTCATGGATTGCATTCACTGCAAAGCTTCATTCACTGTCTATTGTTAAGTCCAAACAGAAATATCCCGTCAAATTGCTCCTCAGATCTCCAGACTGATACTGATTCACCTTAATGACAATTCCACATGTATGGCCCATAGGCACTACTGATTCAACACACCTCAAACTTAATTCATTATTGAACAAAAAAAATCTTATTTTTTTCCTACCCGGTATTTTCTAACTCAGCGATAGGCACACCATCTATTCAGAAGTCCAAACAAAGAGGCTGGAAGCTCCCTTGCACGTCTTACTTTTTCTTCTCCTCATCACACTCATTTTGCCACCAGGTCTGCTGATGCTGCCTTCTTGATATCATTGCCATCACCCCTTTTTCTCCATCCCTATCTCGGTTGGACTTCCGTCTTTCTTGACTGCATCACTGACCCAACCCTGCCCCTCCCCAGACCTTACTGTACCCATTCCATTTCTCTGTGACTTCTCTATTATACTCTGTCATGTAACATTTGACCATGTCAGGTACCCATTCTTAAAATGAATCAAGGCATTTCTTAACCTTCAGGATAAGGTCTAAATTTCATGCCATGGCATTCACAGTTCTTTTTCACAATGACCTTTCCTCTTTCCTCAACACCATCTTTTGCTCAGCCTTAAAGAACTACATTTTAGGGGGAGATACAGAGAAGATGGCGGAAGAGTAAGACGCAGAGATCACCTTCTTTCCCACAGATACAGTAGAAATACATCTACACGTGGAACTGCTCCTACAGAACACCCACTGAACGCTGGCAGAAGACGTCAGACCTCCCAAAAGGCAAGAAACTCCCCACGTACTTGGGTAGGGCAAAAGAAAAAAGAAATAACAGAGACAAAAGAACAGGGACGGCACCTGCACCAGCGGGAAGGAGCCGTGAAGGAGGAAAGGTGTCCACACACTAGGAGCCCCTTCGCGGGCGGAGACTGCGGGTGGCGGAGGGGGGAAGCTTCGGAGCCACGGAGGAGAGCACAGCCACAGGGGTGCGGAGGGCAAAGCGGAGAGGTTTCCGCACGGAGGCTCGGCGCCGAGCAGCGCTCACCAGCCCGAGAGACTTGTCTGCTCCCCCGCCGGGGCGGGCGGGGCTGGGAGCTGAGGCTCGGGCTGCGGTCGGATCGCAGGGAGAGGACTGGGGTTGGCGGCCTGAACACAGCCTGAAGGGGCTAGTGCACCACGGCGAGCCGGGAGGGAGTCTGGGAAAAAGTCTGCAGCTGCCGAAGAGATGAGAGACTTTTTCTTGCCTCTTTGTTTCCTGGTGCGCGAGGAGAGGGGATTCAGAGCGCCGCCTAAATGAGCTCCAGAGATGGGCGCGAGCCGCGGCCATCAGCACGGACCGCAGAGACGGGCATGAGACGCTGGGGTTGCTGCTGCCGCCACCAAGAAGCCTGTGTGCGAGCCCAGGTCACTCTCCACACCGCCCCTCCCGGGAGCCGGTGCAGCCCGTCACGGCCAGGCTCCCATGATCCGGGGACAACTTCCCCGGGAGGACGCACGGCGCGCCTCGGGCTGGTGCAACGTCACGACGCCTCTGACGCCGCAGGCTCGCCCCGCCTCCTCCGTACCGCTCCCTCCCCCGGCCTGAGTGAGCCAGAGCCCCCGAAGCAGCGGCTCCTTTAACCCCGTTCTGTCTGGGCGGGGAACAGACGCCCTCAGGCGACCTACACGCAGAGGCGGAGCCAAATCCAAAGCTGAACCCCGGGAGCTGTGCGAACAAAGAAGAGAAAGGGAAATCTCTCCCAGCAGCCTCAGGAGCAGCGGATTAAATCTCCACAAACAACTTGATGTGCCTGCATCTGTTGAATACCTGATAGACAACGAATCATCCCAAATTCAGGAGGTAGACTTTGGGAGCAGGATATATTAATTTTTCCCCTTTTCCTTTTTTTGTGAGTGTATATGTACATGCCTCTGGGTGAGATTTTGTCTGTATAGCTTTGCTTTATAATAGCTTTATTTTACTTCACTATATTATATCCTCTTTCTTTCTTTCTTTCTATTTGTTCTCCCTTTTACTCTGAGCCGTGTGGATGAAAGGCCCTTGGTGCTCCAGCCAGGCATCAGGGCCGTGCCTCTGAGGTGGGAGAGCCAACTTCAGGACACTGGTCCACAAGAGACCTCCCAGCTCCACATAATACCAAATGGCAAAAATCTCTCAGAGATCTCCATCTCAGCATCAAGACCCAGCTTCACCCAACGACCAGCAAGCTACAGGGCTGGACACCCTATGCCAAACAACTAGCAAGACAGGAACACAGCCCCATCCATTAGCAGAGAGGCTACCTAAAATCATAATAAGGCCACAGACACCCCAAAATACACCACCAGACGTGGACGTGCCCACCAGAAAGACAAGATCCAGCCTCATCCACCAGAACTCAGACACTAGTTCCCTCCACCAGGAAGCCTACACAACCCACTGAACCAACCTTAGCCACCGGGGACAGATACCAAAAACAACGGGACCTACGAACCTGCAGCCTGTGAAAAGGAGACTCCAAACACAGTAAGATAAGCAAAATGAGACGACAGAAAAACACACAGCAGATGAAGGAGCAGGGTCAAAACACACCAGACCTAACAAATGAAGAGGAAATAGGTAGTCTACCTGAAAAAGAATTCAGGATAATGATAGTAAGGATGATCCAAAATCTTGGAAATAGAATAGACAAAATGCAAGAAACATTTAACAAGGACGTAGAAGAACTAAAGAGGAACCAAGCAACAATGAAAAACACAATAAATGAAATTTAAAATACTCTAGATGGGATCAATAGCAGAATAACTGAGGCAGAAGAAAGGATAAGTGACCTGGAAGATAAAATGGTGGAAATAACTACTGCAGAGCAGGATAAAGAAAAAAGAATGAAAAGAACTGAGGACAGTCTCAGAGACCTCTGGGACAACATTAAACGCACCAACATTCGAATTATAGGGGTCCCAGAAGAAGAAGAGAAAAAGAAAGGAACTGAGAAAATATTTGAAGAGATTATAGTTGAAAACTTCCCTAATATGGGAAAGGAAATAGTTAATCAAGTCCTGGAAGCACAGAGAGTCCCATACAGGATAAATCCAAGGGGAAACACGCCAAGACACATATTAATCAAACTATCAAAAATTAAATATAAAGAAAACATATTAAAAGCAGCAAGGGAAAAACAACAAATAACACACAAGGGAATCCCCATAAGGTTAACATCTGATCTCTCAGCAGAAACTCTGCAAGCCAGAAGGGAGTGGCAGGATATACTTAAAGTGATGAAGGAGAAAAAACTACAACCAAGATTACTCTACCCAGCAAGGATCTCATTCAGATGTGATGGAGAAATTAAAACCTTTACAGACAAGCAAAAGCTGAGAGAGTTCAGCACCACCAAACCAGCTTTACAACAAATGCTAAAGGAACTTCTCTAGGCAAGAAACACAAGAGAAGGAAAACACCTACAATAACAAACCCAAAACATTTAAGAAAATGGGAATAGGAACATACATATCGATAATTACCTTGAATGTAAATGGATTAAATGCTCCCACCAAAAGACACAGACTGGCTGAATGGATACAAAAACAAGACCCATATATATGCTGTCTACAAGAGACCCACTTCAGACCTAGAGACACATACAGACTGAAAGTGAGGGGATGGAAAAAGATATTCCATGCAAATGGAAATCAAAAGAAAGCTGGGGTAGCAATTCTCATATCAGACAAAATAGACTTTAAAATAAAGACTATTACAAGAGACAAAGAAGGACACTATATAATGATCAAGGGGTCGATCCAAGAGGAAGGTATAACAATTGTAAATATTTATGCACCCAACATAGGAGCACCTCAATACATAAGGCAAATACTAACAGCCATAAAAGGGGAAATAGACAGCAACACAATCATAGTAGGGGACTTTAACAACCCACTTTCACCAATGGACAGATCATCCAAAATGAAAATAAATAAGGAAACACAAGCTTTAAATGATACATTAAACAAGATGGACTTAATTGATATTTATAGGACATTCCACCCAAAAACAACAGAATACACATTTTTCTCAAGTGCGCATGGAACATTCTCCAGGATAGATCATATCTTGGGTCACAAATCAAGCCTTGGTAAATTTAAGAAAATTGAAATCGTATCAAGTATCTTTTCCGACCACAACGCTATGAGACTAGATATCAATTACAGGAAAAGATGTGTAAAAAATACAAACACATGGAGGCTACACAATACACTACTTAATAACGAAGTGATCACTGAAGAAACCAAAGGGGAAATCAAAAAATACCTAGAAACAAATGACAATGGAGACACGACGAACCAAAACCTATGGGACGCAGCAAAAGCAGTGCTAAGAGGGAAGTTTATAGCAATACAAGCCTACCTCAAGAAACAGGAAACATCTCGAATAAACAACCTAACCTTGCACCTGAAGCAATTAGAGAAAGAAGAACAAAAAAACCCCAAAGCTAGCAGGAGGAAAGAAATCATAAAGATCAGGTCAGAAATAAATGAAAAAGAAATGAAGGAAACAATAGCAAAAATCAATGAAACTAAAAGCTGGTTCTTTGAGAAGATAAACAAAATAGATAAACCATTAGCCAGACTCATCAAGAGAAAAAGGGAGAAGACTCAAATCAATAGAATTAGAAATGAAAAAGGAGAAGTAACCACTGACACTGCAGAAATACAAAAGATCATGAGCGATTACTACAAGCAACTCTATGCCAATAAAATGGACAACCTGGAAGAAATGGACAGATTCTTAGAAATGCACAACATGCCGAGACTGAACCAGGAAGAAATAGAAAATATGAACAGACCAATCACAAGCACTGAAATTGAAACTGTGATTAAAAACCTTCCAACAAACAAAAGCCCAGGACCAGATGGCTTCACAGGTGAATTCTATCAAACATTTAGAGAAGAGCTAACACCTATCCTTCTCAAACTCTTCCAAAATATTGCAGAGGGAGGAACACTCCCAAACTCATTCTATGAGGCCACCATCACCCTGATACCAAAACCAGACAAAGATGTCACAAAGAAAGAAAACTACAGGCCAATATCACTGATGAACATAGATGCAAAAATCCTCAACAAAATACTAGCAAACAGAATCCAACAGCACATTAAAAGGATCATACACCATGATCAAGTGGGGTTTATCCCAGGAATGCAAGGATTCTTCAATATACGCAAATCAATCAATGTGATACACCATATTAACAAATTGAAGGAGAAAAACCATATGATCATCTCAATAGATGCAGAGAAAGCTTTCATCATAATTCAACACCCATTTATGATAAAAGCCCTGCAGAAAGTAGGCATAGAGGGAACTTTCCTCAACATAATAAAGGCCATATATGACAAACCCACAGCCAACATTGTTCTCAATGGTGAAAAACTGAAACCATTTCCACTAAGATCAGGAACAAGACAAGGTTGCCCACTCTCACCACTATTATTCAACATAGTTTTGGAAGTGTTAGCCACAGCAATCAGAGAAGACAAAGAAATAAAAGGAATCCAAATCGGAAAAGAAGAAGTAAAGCTGTCACTGTTTGCAGATGACATGATACTATACATAGAGAATCCTAAAGATGCTACCAGAAAACTCCTAGAGCTAATCAATGAATTTGGTAAAGTAGCAGGATACAAAATTAATGCACAGAAATCTCTTGCATTTCTATACACTAATGACAAAAAATCTGAAAGTGAAATTAAGAAAACACTCCCATTTACCATTGCAACAAAAAGAATAAAATATCTAAGAGTAAACCTACCTAAGGAGACAAAAGACCTGTATGCAGAAAATTATAAGACACTGATGAAAGAAATTAGAGAGGATACAAATAGATGGAGAGATATACCATGTTCCTGAATTGGAAGAATCAACATTGTGAAAATGACTACTACCCAAAGCAATCTACAGATTCAATGCAATCCCTATCAAACTACCACTGGCATTTTTCACAGAACTAGAACAAAAAATTTCAGAATTTGTATGGAAACACAAAAGACCCCGAATAGCCAAAGCAAGCTTGAGAACGAAAAATGGAGCTGGAGGAATCAGGCTCCCTGACTTCAGACTATATTATAAAGCTACAGTAATCAAGACAGTTTGGTACTGGCACAAAAACAGAAATATAGATCAATGGAACAGGATAGAAAGCCCAGAGATAAACCCACGCACATATGGTCACCTTATCTTTGATAAAGGAGGCAAGCATATACAGTGGAGAAAAGACAGCCTCTTCAATAAGTGGTGCTGGGAAAATTGGACAGATACATGTAAAAGTATGAAATTAGAACACTCCCTGACACCATGCACAAAAATAAACTCAAAATGGATTAAAGACCTAAGTGTAAGGCCAGACACTATCAAACTCTTAGAGGAAAACATAGGCAGAACACTCTATGACATACATCACAGCAAGATTCTTTTTGACCCAGCTCCCAGAGAAATGGAAATAAGAACACAAATAAACAAATGGGACCTAATGAAACTTAAAAGCTTTTGCACAGCAAAGGAAACCATAAACAAGACCAAAAGACAACCATCAGAATGGGAGAAAATATTTGCAAAAGAAGCAACTGACAAAGGATTAATCTCCAAGATTTACAAGCAGCTCATGCAGCTCAATAACAAAAAAACGAACAACCCAATCCAAAAATGGGCAGAAGACCTAAATAGACATTTCTCCAAAGAAGATATACAGATTGCCAACAGACACATGAAAGAATGCTCAACATCATTAATCATTAGAGAAATGCAAATCAAAACTACAATGAGATATCATCTCACACCGGTCAGAATGGCCATCCTCAAAAAATCTAGAAACAATAAATGCTGGAGAGGGTGTGGAGGAAAGGGAACACTCTTGCACTGTTGGTGGGAATGTAAATTGATACAGCCACTATGGAGAACAGTATGGAGGTTCCTTAAAAAACTAAAAATAGAACTACCATTCGACCCAGCAATCCCACTACTGGGCATATACCCTGAGAAAACCATAGTTCAAAAAGAGTCGTGTACCAAAATGTTCATTGCAGCTCTATTTACAATAGCCAGGACATGGATGCAACCTAAATGTCCATCAACAGATGAATGGATAAAGAAGATGTGGCACATATATACAATGGAATATTACTCAGCCATAAAAAGAAATGAAATGGAGGTATTTGTAATGAGGTGGATGGAGTTAGAGTCTGTCATACAGAGTGAAGTAAGTCAGAAAGAGAAAAACAAATACAGTATGCTAACACATATATACGGAATCTAAGGGAAAAAAAAAAAAGGCCATGAAGAACCTAGTGGCAAGACGGGAATAAAGACACAGACCTACTAGAGAATGGACTTGAGGATATGGGGAGGGGGTGGGGTGAGATGTGACAGGGTGAGAGAGTGTCATGGACATATATACACTACCAAATGTAAAAGAGATAACTAGTGGGAAGCAGCCGCATAGCACAGGGAGATGAGCTCGGTGCTTTGTGACCACCTGGAGGGGTGGGATGGGGAGGGTGGGAGGGAGGGAGATGCAAGAGGGAAGAGATATGGGAACATATGTATATGTATAACTGATTCACTGTGTTATAAAGCAGAAACTAACACACCATTGTAAAGCAATTATACTTCAATAAAGATGTTTACAAAAAAAAAAAAGAACTACATTTTACATATTCTCTTGCCTCTTTGCCTTTGTACATAATGCTCTATCCTCCTGGAATGACCTTTCTCACCCTCTGTATGTTTCTAACTGCTATTCATCTTGATGCATTCAAGCGTTACTTTATCAGTGAAACCTTTCCTGACTCCCCCATTACCCTA
Source organism: Balaenoptera musculus (assembly GCF_009873245.2). Lineage (NCBI taxonomy): Eukaryota > Metazoa > Chordata > Mammalia > Artiodactyla > Balaenopteridae > Balaenoptera > Balaenoptera musculus. Next base: position 1,170,908 of record NC_045805.1, read on the forward strand.
GTCTGGATGAGATACCTCTCCTCTGTGCTTCCCACAGGCCCTGCTTTAACATCCCTCTCTTAGACCCTTATCAAACTCACTTCAAGGTAGTCCCACCAGAAACTTGGTTTTAATGATATATTCCTCATTAGAACTCCTATGGATGGATTTCCTTAGAATGAGTTTATGAGCCACACAAGAAAACTCGTCTTTGCGGTTCAGTTTTGTTTTTGTTCTAAAATAGTATTGCCCAGTGTGATCACCAAAATTATTGAACAGATTTGACACTGAATAACTTCTGGCTATTTCAAAAAATTCAAATATGCTTTCAAAGGACAAAGACTTCTTCCCACTGAGAGTATTGAAAAGACTACTGCCAGAAGTAAGAATTCTTGAATAGTTGTTAAAAAAAAAATCGGTCAAAGTACTCTAGAATTATAGTTTTAAATATACACAGGCTTTCCAATACATATTTCTATTAAAAAAATCATCAAATAAGAGTACAGTTTTAAATGAAAAAATTTAAGGAAAATTTTAATTTTAGAACACTAATACCTGTATAAACACTTTCAGTCAGTGGATAGGGAAACAAAAACAATACAAAAATGCAGCATGCAACTTCACACACAATTAGAATACAGTATTGTTACACACCAAAATAACCACATTAAGGAATGCATGAAGTAAAAAAATGATATCAAACAGGAATATCTTGGGAGAATGTGACAACACAGGCTTAGGGTATTAATGGGAAGAATATAAAAAAACTAACATGGAGGTATAATCCACTGTTTTGTATATTCATTCTTATTCTTATGTCAGAATTATTATGCCATGAAGCTATTATTTGTCAATGATATTTTCTCTCAATGAATAACATTCTGTTTGAGAACAAGAGGAAAACAGTAATGAAATACTGACTTAGATGTATTTGTTGCTCAGTACTTGAATATTTTAATCCAAGCTCTGTGACAAAAAGTTTAAATAGATACACTACTTAGCTTGATGGAGAGCTGTCTTTAGAAAGCATGTATCCACCACATTAAAGTATCCAGGTTTTTAGAGAATGTGACACAGTGAAGGCATGACATGAATATAAAATGAATGGCACAATGCATTCAGTAGGCACTTAATATATTACTTGTGAAACTAAATACCAAATGTGAATCAGGGAGGCGGCTTCAAATCAGCAAAGTGACCCAGAGTTACGTACATAGTCATGACTTTCACGAATTCAGATTTCATTTTAATGAGCATTGAGGCATCATTTGAATTCTGAGTAAATTGAATTTATTATATAGACCGTTGCTTAAAATAGTGGGTTATCTTCTAACACTTGGAAATACTTAGTGTCCAAAACTTTTCAGTGTGACCTCGGGCTTTTTATTTGTTTTTGGTTTGGGCATTTTTTTTCTTACCAAGGTGAATTCTGTTGCCTGATACATTTATATCAGTTATATGAAAAAAAGGAGAAACTATGGTCGTGTCATAAGTAGTGTATATCTCACCAAACCTTTACTGAACACTTATCTAAGGGCTGCAGTTTCCTACTGCTGACTATACAAAGGTGAAAAAATAAGACCCAGTCCTTGCCTTCAGGCATGCTAGGAACATTCCATTATAATTTAATGTAGCAAAGGAAGGATAAACAATAGGGGAATCACAGATGAGAAGCCGCCCAATTAAGCCTGGAAATTCTGGAATAGCTGACCACCATCTCACATGTGGACTTAAATATGCAATTTCCATTGAGGACAAACCCCAGGTAAGCTTGGATTCATTGTGAATTAAAATCCTGGCTTTATCGCTTACTACCTGTGTGACTTTGGGCATACAGTAGATACTTAGGAAATTAGTCTAACCAACACCATAGGAAGAAAAGGTGGCAAAATCAAGAGCTACAGGGGTTTGTGAATCAGTTATACATACACATACATCCACTCTTATTTTATATTCTTTTCCCATATAGGCCATTACATATATAAAATATATATCTACTTTATATACAAAATAGATAATTAATAAGAACCTGTTGTATAGCACAGGGAACACTACCCAATACTTTGTAATGACCTATATGGGAAAAGAATCTAAAAAAAAAAAAAAGAGTGGATATATGTATATGTATAACTGATTCACTTTACGCCAATAAAATTTTTTTTAAATGATCATAAAAAAAGAGCTATGGGAGTTTGGAAAGACTTGATGGGTGACATGAGACTCAAACTGAGCCTTGGGGGACATGTAAGAATTAGGTAGAGTGAGTTTGTGATAGGAAGAGGCCAGTTTGGGTGTGAGGAATGAGAAAGATTCAGAGGAGGAAATATGCATGGTGTGTGACCTAAAAGCAGACAGGTGCGGGGACTTCATGCCAGGAAGAACAAGATAGCAAATTCCAAGACCACAGACAATCTTTGAATGTTTTCCATAGAAGACTGAAACCGTGTCTTTCAAAGCTTCCATTCTTCTACTCTCTTACATTCCTCACTAATTTCTTTCAAATATACACTTAGAAATACTTAATTGAATGTAATATTTTGCCAGCATTTATGGTAATTACTCCTTTTCTTTCTTTTATTAAGGAACAACAAAATTTTATGTAGAATGCAGAGCCCCAATTTTCTCAGTTAGCAGTAAGTTATCTGACATATTTTGCAATAAACCAGCATCTGCGAGAGTTATTCTTCTTGTAGAACAAAAGAACACTCCTTAGATTTTTGAACGTACAATCTTGCACTATTCACATCTCGAGCGGTGAAGGTATAGCAAGTAGTTAATTCATCTTATTCAAATCTGTTATCTCTACTCCCTTCCTGCACAGTGTTTTATAATTTTTTCTGCATAGAACTGAATTGGCTTTTATGCCACAGTTTAGAAAGAAGGAAGAGATGTACACAGCCACATTCTAGACAGAGATACACCAGATGCAAACAATACCTCTCTGCAATGTTCACAAGAGATTTATCACAATAAAAGGGGCCAGAAGAATCTGGACATTTCTGGGTTACTGTGCTATTCCCTCCTGCTATTCTCTAACCATCTCAGACAGGCTGACAGAAACTATTGTTATAACTTCTGCTGGTGTCGTATTTCTATACCGTATTGGTTAGGCTGCCAGACCTCAGGAAAGGCAGGCACTATAATGCGCTCTTTCAATTTGCACACAGAAACTTTAAGAGTCCATTATCAGGTTTACCTACAATTCCTATCACCATTGCTGAAAAAACAGAAATGGCACCATCAGGATGAAAATAGAAGAATGTCTGTTGTATGGAGAATAAAAGGAAAATTTTTAGATTTCTACTGCGACATTTCACATCCCATGACCATCTCCTGTCATCTTCTTTTTGACGTGAAAAAGTTCGTCACGGGCAGGGTAATAAGGACAGAACTCCTGTTACAGGGTGACCTGTCAGTAATTGCACATCCACATTCAACTGCTAGATCATCCACCCGCTTCTGATGTGTGATTCGGCAAGGAGGCCAACAATGAAATAATCATGCGAACGATCTTGCCTGCATACGTTTCTGTTTACTTAGAAGTCAGCAGGTAACCTCAAGATTCAAGTCTACACCTCCCTTAACACGTGATATGTGGTGAGGGATCAAAATCAAATCAAAGCTCTAAGACTTGGTATCAGGAGTAGCTAAAATACTAGTGGATTCTGTGCTTCTGTTTATCCACCAAAGTTGGCAAGAGTACTGCTGATAATCCCAACGGAAAGAACTATTATGAGAAACTGTTTGGGAGGTGCACGTGTGTGTGCAGGGAGGGGTGAGGTGGAGAAAGGAGATTTCACATGTGTTACGGTATCTACTGATGAAAATTTTTTGTTTCTATCGCAGCTTTTGACATCTTTCTATTTCTTTTTAATAAACTCTGGATATAAAAAAAAACTAAGCCTATAGAATATCAATCAACCTTTATTGAGAACTTACTGTGTGTTACTTCTAAGTACTATTAACTCTTTAATTCACACAAAGCCTTTTGACATAGATTCTATTTTTACCACCCATGTGTTACAGATGATGAAACTGAGGCACATAGAGTTTTTAAGGAAAGAGGCCAAGATCACATAGCTAGTAAGAGGTAGACCAGGGATTCAAACCCAGGAAGTGTGGTTTAAGTGTGACTGGACTTATGCTGACCAATGTTACAGCCACATTCACTCAGGGCTGTTGAGGAACTAAAATACGACTGACTGGAACTGAGATGCGTTGCATGTGTAAAATACACACAGAACTGCACTTAGGAAGAGAAGGAATGTGATAATATCTTGAGTGTTTCACATCTCATTAAAAACTTTTATATTGATTATATGCTGAAATAATGTTTTGGGTATATTGGGTTAAATAAAACATAATTAAATGAATTTCACATGTTTCATTTTACTTCTTTAATGCAGCTACCAGAAAATTCTAAAATTACAAATGTGAATAACATGAGGAATAAGTATGATCCTATTATTATCTTCAGAGGCATTAATAAAAATCATCATCATTATAGAGACAACATCTCTATTAAACACTTACAAGCCAGGCATTGGGATAAGCCAATGTCATCAATAGTGTAGGTACCACCCTCCAGGGGGCATTTTGGAAATTTGTGGGTCCATTTTTTTGGTTGTCCCAATTTGGTGGGTGCTCCTGGCATCTAGCCAAAGGATGCAGGTGGTATAATAAATCTTGGGTCAATCTTGCCCAATGAAGAATTCCACTGAAGAGTCTCAGATGTAACATCATTTCATAATTATTTAAGCCTAACTGACTCAGCCTAAAACCTTACATAAAACATAAAATATTTGTTGCACAGTTTTAATGCTTAATGCACTGAGTTTTCCAGAAATTCAGCTACCATGTTAATCAAGGAAAGATTACTTTGGTCAGAACTTTACACAAGTTGTTTACCATTTTAGCAAATTACATGACTGGTATCGATGTTGCCCTTTGTATTAGAGTTGCAGATTCAGCACACCTGTGTTTATACTACCATCTCTGCCATATTCAAGATGATGTAAGTGCAAGCATCTTGCTTGCATATGGGTGGTGCCTATACTATTGATGACATTGGCTTATCCCAATGCCTGATTGTAAGTGTTTAATAGAGATGTTATCCATATAATGATGATGATTTTTATTAATGCCCCTGAAGATAATATTAGGATATTTATTCCTCATGTTATTCACATATGTAATTTTAGAATTTTCTAGTAGCTGCATTAAAGAAGTAAAATGAAACATGTGAAATTCATTTAATTATGTTTTATTTAACCCAATATATCCAAAACATTATTTCAACATGTAATTGCTTCATACGTCATTTAGATTTGTCATGCATGGTCATTTACATATCAAATACATATTATTTTATTATAAATTGCTTTCCTTTTATTTTTTCTTTAAATTAGATTTAAGAAATTACATTCATTTAAAAATTATGCATGTAGTTAGGCTATATTATGCACAAGTTATTTTTCAGAGAATAAATGGTGCATTATAATATATTAATTTAAGAAAGTAGATCTTGTTCCAGTAAGATTGAGAACTGATAGGCTAAATTCTTTATATGATTAACTCATTTTATCTCCCCAAATGACAAACTTAGATGCGCACATTAGGGAACTAGTGGAATAAACTGTGGCACGTCCTCCCGGTGGAATACTGTGCAGCTACGAGGAGAAACAAAGTTCTTTTTACATCGCTGGAGTGATCTTCAGAATATCATCTTAAGTGGGAAATGAAGTCAAGAACACTATACACAGCACTCGTTCTCAAAGGGTGGTCTCTAGACCCGCAGCAGCTGTATCACCATCACCTGGGAACTCGTTAGACATGCAGAAAATTGGGTGCTCTCCTAAACCTGTTGAATCAGAGACTGGGGATGGGACTGGCAGTCTGTGCTTTAACAAGCCCCCAGGTGATGGGTTTGCAGGTGAATTTGAGAGCGATTGCTAGGCAGCGCGCGCGGCTGTTTACGGTGGAAGGGAAGGGCATGCGATGTAGACACGTGCACATGTAATTACACTATACATGTATCTTCATGTTTGTTTGCACGTTTCTAAAAGATAGAAGATTCAACCATTAAATAAACGAGCGATAATACAACTATATAAAATGGTTACCTGTGAATGAGGGAAGGCTGGGGCACATGTGCAGAAGCCAGACTTCTCTGAATATACTTCAAGTTGTAGATTTGAATTTGGAATCATGTTACATACATATAAAAATTTTTTAAAACACAAAATAAAACAAATGAACCTATGTATTAAGTTGATGGCTTAATAAAACAGACTATTTCTAGTGATTTTAAAGCAGAGTAATTTGATGTACTCTATTAGGATATAACTAAGTAGAACAAAAAGAACTACAAAGACATCTTAAATTCTTTTCAGTAATCATTTTGTTACCCATGATATTGATATTGCTATTCTCAAACTACTGTAATATCGACCTTACTACCGGATCAAGGAAATAAATGATTATGTTAATGCCATTAGGAATTTCGAATTTCATTAAAAGAGAAAAAAATGTAAAATCAAACAATTTAGGGTAAAAGAGTGTAGTTCTAAATGTAAACTGGCATTACTGCTATGAACTATAATATATGTCCTCTCAAGAAATTTTCTTAGTTTGCTCCACTAAAAGGGCAGGAAACAAATGGCCAATCCACCAACAAGATGTATCCCTGGAACACAGCTGTGGTCTCAAAATACCATTCCTCCCTAAAAGAAACCTGAGTTCCCTGAGAAATAATTGAAGTCAGGTCTAGGGTAGGAAATGTACAAGGTACGCCTAGGCATCCGGTCATACTAGAAGTTAAGGAACCTATTAAAGACTAAGGTAATGTCAAAGGACTCAGCCAAACTGAAAAGGTTTCCACTGACCAAAGATGGGAAAGTTTGAACATTAGTAAGTATAATAATGACAACAAATTAAAATATGTTAAATATGTTTAAAATCCATTAATTCACAATGATATCAAATAACGAAACACATAAAAACCTTCATTGATCATTTCTGAAGTTGCTAGAAAGTCATCTAAAATATTTTGCAAACTGTAAAGGGAAAGAGACAAACTTGACCTGTCATTCCTGTACTAATTATATCTCAGGGTAACAAAATAATTGAGGAGAGATATTTCTCTCTATAGAGTATTTAAGCTTATAAAGGGAGAAAGAATTATAGAACTAGACCGTTTGGCAAAACCTTCATAAATGATGAATTTAGACAATAAGTGTCATGGTAGCTACCTTAATAAAGAGAGATATAACCTGAGAGAATTACACATGTCCTATGAATTAGCCTTGAAAAAAAAAGGAAATAAAAAAATTCAAACAAATTAAACTACTACCTTACATGTTTTAAAGGGACATAAATGACTCTACAGAGTCCACCTCAATATTTTCACTACTCTTGTATATATGGAATTCTTTATAATAAAAAGATTTTTAAAAAACTAAAATGGATACCCATGAAAACTCTGAAAAAGGATTTGTATATAAATTATAGTGAATTAATTTGAGCAGATAAAAAATACATATGAACAAAGATCCTAAGGCTTTTTGCTATCCTATTCCTCTTGGTATTCTCTCTAGGTCCTATCACTGTACTTAAGCTCATAGTAGGTACTTAATAAATTATTACATAACAATTGCTCCGATTTTTTCCCAAGACTGCTGCTGCTTAAAATTATTAAATAGAATAATTACAGAACAGGCATGACAAAAATTATTGTTGACATGTAGCTTAATATAACTTTCATTGGTGCACAATTTTTTAAAAAATGAGTATAACAATGGTATTGTTCTGTAAAAACAATGATTGATAATTTTGGTTTAGACTAGAAATCATATTTTCCAAAAAAATGTAATAAAGACTATTAAAAACATTTTGATACCCAAAACATTTAGTAAAATATTTTTTCTTAAAAGCAGATGCATTTAACTCTATACTGAATGTCCTAAATAAGTATATCTTTAGAAAAACTTTAGAAAAATATGTTCTACTTATGACATCTTTGTATGACGTTTCAAAAATAAGTAGTAAAAATCTATGAGAAAGAAATAATCTTTTGAGGCATTTTATTAAAGATGGTTTTTAGCTTCCTTGGTCATATAAACTGTTTTCTTTATTATAAATAATAACCATATTAATTTTAAACAAGAAAAAGGTGGGTAACACCTATTACAAAATCTATTTTTATATCTCATTTTACAAAAGTCAATGTTAACTAAATTTCATTTTGTAGACTATAGGATGGATGCTCTTAGAAAAAAAGCATTTCATGGTCAAATGCTTTTGGGAGATAGCATATACTACATTATTTGTGCAAATTCAGAGTACAGAGTCATATACAATAGTAAAGGCTCTGAGAAGTCTTCTAGTAGAAATATTCCCCACGAAATTTGTAACAATACATTTCCAAAATTTACTTGATGATGGAACTCTCTTGTATAATGTTTCAATGTTTTATAGAACAAATGTTGGAAATGCTGTTCTAAGTTCTAAGTTCAACTGCCATTTTCTAAGCCATTTTTAATCACAGCATGCAGACCATATAGAGAAGATCTTTCCATAGTGTCATTTTATACACAGGAAAACATACACACACACAGGAAATCAGTGAGCTATTGAAAATCAGAAGCAAATTATTGTTGGGTTTCAGGAAAAGAAATAATACCCTTTGATTCACAGACTGGTATGAATAATTTCCAGTTTTAAAAACTAAACTCTATTTTTACTATTTCAAAATGTCAATGAAAATGGCTATAAAAGTTAACATAGTTAATTTTTACTATGATAGAAGTGCATACCTTATAACTTGGAATAATTACTTCTATTATAGTAAAATTGTTTCTCTAAAAAGTAGAATAGAAATTCAGCGACAGTGTCTAATTTTGTCATATTCCATTGTTTAACTCATTTAAAAAATCAACAATAAAATAATTTTCTATGAAAACATTAGATGGAGCCCCAAAAATCCATAACTTAAAAAATCAGACACATCAGGAAATCCTGGGTTCTGTGACTTGATAAGGCTATTTATGTGGAAGCTGCAGTTCTCTGCTCTTACAGAGGCTTTTAAAGGGACAAGGTCCTCAGTCAGACCCCAGGAAGATACAGGCGGCTTCTCCCTGTGGTTGGCTTTTGAAACTTAACTTGCAAGATAAACTATAGCGCTTTACCTAGCCACCTCTGAGGTTAAAACAGAGAATGCAGTATGATACTGGAAACATACACATGTAAGGAGAGTGGACGACCTTGAAGTATATACAGAGACCAGAACAGAATGGAAGGAAACAAAGAAAATCATATTATGTAAAGACTTCGAAAGCCTTTCATTTCAGGCTACAGCATCTTAACAGGCAATACTTAGTCTTTTTCAAAAACTCTAGAGCCCCTTTGGAGCCAAAAGGGAATAGACAGAAAAGAATAAGGGGAAAAAAAAATGCTGGAGAGAGACACTATTTTTTTTTCTTCCTCCTTAACCCCAGCCAATTTATGTGCCTTGTCTATATTATGTTTTCCAGAAAGTAGTTCAATACAACAAAATTGCTATCAAAGGATGTGTAGAAAGACTCGTCTGGCAGCTTGTTCTGAGAGAATTAACACAGGCTGTGAAGTTAAAGGTAGGGTTCTAGTGTCTGCTCTACCTTGTATGATCAAAGAGATTAGGCAAATTTTGGTAAGCCTCATTTTTTTTCAACTAGAATATGGTAGTAATACTTTAAAGAATTACCTGTGGATGTATTTTTTAAAAGTGCTATAGAATTGTTGCTGTTCATATTGAGTTCATCATCTCTAAGAGCTGTAATAGAAGTTAACATTTATCTTTTCATAGATTTTTTTAAACACTTTATGAAGTTTCTTAAAGTGTGTTTATCACTCCTCACAGGGGATAAATGTATTTTATTTGTCTTTGTTCTACCTTTTTAAAACATAGATGGTTCTTAAAAAATATTCATTGAATATGAAAGATAAATAAAAAACAGTGTTATGGATAGGAGGTGACATCATCACGATGGGGACATAGGTTGTTCCCAGCAAGACCTCACAATACCAGCTAACAACTTTCCATAGACAAGACAACGTTGGGAGAATCCCAGAACCTATGGGGCGGCGGCGGGGAAGCCGAAGCTCCCCTCGGACCAGAGAGACAGAGAAGGACGGGTGAGAAGGGTAAGAAGAAGCGCTGCACAGCCTCTCCTCGGGCCAGCACATTTCCACAGCCTGAGCGCCCCCCTGGGCTTAGCTTCCTCCAGGGTAAAAAGAGAGCCCCAGGTTGACAGCCAGCTCCCCCAGTGTTGCGGGATGAGTCCTGGAAGACCCACCAGGATCTGGCCTCATGGGAGTCACTGGGGGAACCTGAGACTCAGCGACAGGGGATGAGAGAGAGATGGAGACGAGAGCAAAGCTTAGAGCACCCAGCCCTCGGATCTCGGGGAACCGCACTCCTTCTCACGGCAGTGCCCCAGCGGAGGTCCCAGCCAGCGGCTCTGCCTATGCGCAGAGCTGGGCAGGTGGCCCTGTCTGGCCAGGGAGCTCGGGGCGGAGGGCGGCAGCCCTGCTTGGTTTGGGTCCCCAGTCAGTGGGCCACACTGGCTGCGGGTCCTGCTCTAGCACACCGCCCAGACAGGGAGGCAGATTGGTGTAGCCCCTCCAGTTGTGTGCGTTCAGGACGCCTGGCCAGAGAACTTGGGCAGCCGCGGAGCCTATTCTACAGCCCCACTCAGGCAGGGAACCAAGCCAGCGGGCCCCCCCAACAGTTCCGCATCGCCCCTGGCCCTGCACAACCGGGGAGCCTGAGCAGTGACCCTGGGCAGCCTCAGAGCCCAGCCCACAGCGCTGCCCAGAGGCCGAGCCAGCCTGCGGCCCTGCCCAATGGCTTCTTTTTTTTTCTTTTTTTTTTGCATTAGACCATATTTATCATTATGAGAAAGGTAAACTAAGATATCTGTATCACTTTGGTGTAATAAACAACAATCGCACTGTACTTATCATATTGGCTTCCTAAGAGAGGGAAACATAAAACAATTAAACATGGGATTAGAGAGTAACAGGGGCTTTAAAAATCTAGAAAAGGAATTAGAATTAAGGGTCTCTTGAGAATGTTTCTTTCTTTGATCTTTCTTTTGACTGTGAATTGATGGGAAGTTTGGGGGTGAGGGGTAGGAGTGAATTATATTCTCCTTTGACTTGTTAATACAGAATAAAGATGGATAACTTATCTTGTGATTATTTGTTCTGTGATTATACCTCAATCACTGTGCCAAAGCCAAAATACTTGTGATTGCTATAAACACCTATGTATGGCTTCTCACGTGCCAGGATCTGCTGTTACTAAGCCCTGGACATTATTCCTTCATTCGTGTAATCTTCATACAACGCAGTAAGATAGGTACCACCACCATCTGCCCCATACAGCTAGTCAACAAAGGCAGAGAGGAAAGGAAGTTACCAGAGGTCACCAGCCAACAGGCCGCCAACGTGGGATGTGAACCTGTGCAAAATGGCACCAGAGTTTGTGCATGCAACCATGACACTGCAATGCCTTCCAATGAAACACTGAATTTAATGAGAACAAGAATGGGGGGTAGGGGGCTTGCCAAGTTAGGTTTCCTTTAACTTACACAATTGTCAATCACCAGGTAGGGGTCTTACAACATTATTTCCTTTATTGCTGATATTGAATTTTGATTTGAGCATGGCAAGGTCTCATTGTCTATTAATTTTTAGAAAAATGGCACGTAGAATTGTGTTGTTTCTACTGGATTCAGATTCAGAGGCAGCAAGAACTGAGGCATATCTCAATTCTCCTCGAATAGCTGAGGCTAGGAGTAACAGCCTTGGCTCATGCGGGTTGACTCAAATACACTATAATTTTAGAGGCAGACTTTCTATGATTTTATATACTGTGGCTGCCACAAATGTACTTAGTGAACTTAAATTAATACATGATTTATTGCCCTAATAATGGGATGTTAATACTGCTCCCCTTCTAAGAAATTCTAATTATTTTTAATGCTTTCAACCACGTTTATATTAGCTCTTGTGCACATGTAGCAAGCTGGACGGCCCAGCCTACAAGCCCACAGCAGCACTTGCCTTGCTCAGGTAGAATAGTTAAGCCGTAGGATCTGAACGTGTAGTTGTTTCAACCCTGGGTAATTTTTCTAATGTTGATAAGATAGTCTATACTGTTCTGTACCACCCCAGTTTTACACAATTCTCAGTATATGGAATCTTCAGACACTAAATAAAATTGGAGCAGTTCTGATGTCCAAATGTCTAACAATTTATACAATGAAAACAATCCACTTTTTGTGCCAACAATTTTGACAAGTTTAAGCCTGACTCCTATTCTTCCGAAACTTTTTATAAGCTTGATTATCCATTTCTCTTCAGCTGGGGTTGAGGTATCTCCATCTTGACAGAGTAATTTATTTTATGATACACAACGTGGTCCTCATTGTTTATGGATTTTGCGTTTGTGATCACCCCCTTGCTAAAATGTATTTGTAAACCTAGTGCTGAAGTACCATCTAGTGTTCCTAAGCACAAGAAGGATGTAATATTCTTTACAGAGAAAACATGTGTTAGACAATCTTCATTCAGGCATGAGTTAAGTGCTCTTGCTGTGAGTTGAATGCCAATGAATCCACAATATACATTAAGAGGGGTGTTTAAAACACACACACACACACACAAACATAAAAGGTTATGTACTGATCAATTGATGAAAATGCTGTGACCAGAGGCTTGCAGGAATCTAACCCTATTTTTCCCCTAGGAGCAATGGTTCAGTATTCATTAATTCAGTGCTCTTGGAGATTTTATAGAACCTAACGACTGCAAACTGTGAGAATTGACTGTATTTACTTAAGTTTTGTAAACAATATACCTTTTATTTAAAAGTACCTTGCTCTGATTGTCAGTTTAGATGTTGTCCCTTCCGTGACATCTCATATTGCCCTTCAGTTGTAACCACATTTCTTTGATCCTCTTACAGGAAAACATTTATGTGACCAAATCCAGTGTTCAGGTCTCAGCCTACATCTTACTTGACTCTCAGCAGCATTTGTGAAATTTACTACTCTCTCCTTGGGAATGTGATCTGACTTCCTGGAAAGTACATACCTGGTTTTCTTTATATGTTATTGGCTCCTTCATCTCATGCTATTTTGTTTGTTTCCTCTAACTCATCTTGACCTCTAAGTATTAGTACCCCAGAACTCAGTTCTCAAACCTCTTCTCTGATTTCTCTCCAGGTCCTTATTTGATACCATGGTATTAAGTACTCTCTACATGCTGTTGCCTCCCTAATTTCTGTTGTCAGCAGCAATGTGTTACCTGAGCTTGACAACCAAATATCCAATTGCCCCCTCCCTCCAAAAATGGGATATTTAACATGTATTTCAAACTTAATATGTCCAGCATAAACTACCGATTCTTCCTTCCCCACCCTAAACATACTTCTTCTTTGAACTCTACATCTCAGTAAATACCCATTCTTGATTCTCCCCTTTCACCAAAATATACTCCCAATTGATCAAAAACTCTATTCAGCTCTATTTTTTAAAAAATGAACAACAGCCAAGACATGGAAGCAATCTCATTGCCCACTGACAGATGAATGGATAAAGAAGATGTGGTACATATATACATATGCAACAGAATATTACTCAGCCATAAAAAAGAATGAAATAATGCCACCTGCAGCAACATCAATGGACCCAGAGATGATCATACTAATGGAAGTAAGTCAGACAGAGAAAGACAAATATCACATGATATCACTTACATGTGGAATTAAAAAAAAACGATACAAATGAACTTATTTACAAAACAAAAATAGACTCACAGACTTAGAAAACAAATTTATGGTTACCAAAGGGGAAAGAGGGGAGGGATAAATCAGGAGTTTGGGATTAACAGATATACACTACTATATACAAAATAAACAACAATGTCCTACTGTATAGCACAGGGAACTATAGTCAATATCTTATAATAACCAAGAATGGAAAAGAATCTGAAAATGAATATATATATATGTGTGTGTGTGTATATATATATATGAATCACTTTGCTGTACACTTTAAACTAACACAACATTGTAAATCAACTATACTTCAATTTTTAAAAAAAAAGAGTCCTGAATTTAATGACTTTCTCCCTGTCCACTGCTAACACCTGAACTCCCAACTGTTCTCCCAACTGGTATCCTGTTTCCAGGACTTCCCCCCTACAATCCACCTCCACACAGCAGCAGACCATATCCCTCCATGCTCAAGCGCTAAGTGATCTGACCTCTGGCTGCCCCTCTGACCTCAATATCTTGCTTCTGTCATGTTGGCATTCTTGCTGACCATTCACACCTCAGGGCCTTTGCACTTGCTGCTGTTCCTCAGCATGGAACTCTCTTCCTCTAGCGAGTCTTAAGCACACTTCCTCACTTTATTCAGGTCTTTGTTCAAATATTAAAATTTTAGAGGCTTCCCCAACCGTAATCTCTGTAATGGTCTCATTCTGCCCTACCTCTCTATCCTCTTACACTGAATTACTCTTCTTCATAGCATTTGCTGCTGTGTTATTATGTATATCTGTCACTCATTTCTTCCAGCTAGAATATATAGTTTTTGAAGTCAAGGATTTCACTGAAATGAGCAATATATTTCCAGTACCTAGAACATTATTTGGTACACAGTAGGCATCCAAATACTGAATGAATAAAGAAAACTAAGAAATTTGAATAAATAATTTGACTTGATGAACATAAAGCATTTTCTATAAATATTACTGAAAACACATCTTCCCTTTAACACAGTTTTATACATACGACCCACTCCTCTCACTCACACACGACTTTTGTATTATTATGAACTTAGTGTTATTGGGTTTTTCCATTTACCCCAATTGACTATTTATTTTCTAATTGATAGTCAAATTGCATCAATTGTGGAAGTTTCTTTAAGTTGGGTTCTTTCTACATTTTGGCTTATCCCAGATACTTCGCAAAGTGTTCTTGCTTTTCTGACAACACAAGATGTTCTCGGTCTAACTTGATGTTACTGTTTGCAAATGTGGAGTCAGCTATTCTCCAAGAACTGTGACTTCTTTAAGTAATGGTTCTCAAGCATGTGAACACAATTAAATCATCTGGGGTGTTTTAAAAAATCTCCGTGCTGAGGCTGCACCCCAGAACAAACAGATCAGAGTCTTGGCGGGGGGGATCCAGGTATCGGTACTTTTTATAGGTGTAGCCGAAATTGAGAACAATATTGGGAGACCCAAATAAGGAGGCCAATTAGGACACATGAGATTTTTCAAAAGAGTATTATTTAAGGACAGATGATACAAGGAGCTCTAGAAACAGAAAAATAAAAAATAAAACAATAAAACAAACAAAAACCAAGACAATTATTAAACAGAAAGCAACACTTTTTTTCCCTGAATGTTGAATTCAGGTTCATGTTTTCAACATAACTTATTTGACTAAGTTCTTTCTTATCTTGTTCTGATAGAAAACTTAAAATTTATGTGCACGTCCAAAGGTACCAGCTTTTCTTATCTGACATATGCAATACCATACTATATACTGTCATAGCAAATTATGTCTGTAAATTACAATATTATTTAAAAAATTGAAAACATTCCATTTTCTTTAACACAATTGTATCTTATCAGGGTATATTAGAAACATATCCACAATTCACTATTCATTTTACCATTTCATTTAGGGCTTACGAACAAATAAGATATGCTATAATTAGGCAAGAATATTTAGGCAAAAATTCATGAGGATTACTACATGGTATATAATGAATGCCTTGTTTAATTCTTGACCTAATGTCTTAGAAATAGTTTAACAGTATACAGGCCCTAATGTCACTTTTTCACTCACTCTAATAGACTTTCAAGAATGAGAAGAAAAGTAAAATCACGGTTAACGTGTTGAGAATTTTAAATAGTTCTGAAGACACCAATGGGAACACGTCTTTCTAATGAATCATTTGTCACAGACAAAAAAGACTAAGAACTATTATGTATTTGCCCACTTCTGCCCTATCCCATAAATTTTTCTATAATTTATCTTTTCATTATTTATTTATGAACCAACTATTAGATCTATTAAAATCCACGAGACACTGGGCCAAATTACGTATGCTCACTTTGAGTTTGTACTTAACATTTACACTGATAAATCCTAGTAACAATGGCTAAGAGAAGGATTCAGAACAGGTAAATCGTATAGAACCTGTAATTGTCTTGAATGCTAATTGGGGTCATCTGGTCCAGATATTTTTTAGACTTTTTTGGTTACTGACACCTTTGATAATCATGGGGAGTTTATGGACTTTCTCTCTAGAAAAATGAATAATGCTTGGATGACCACATGCAAAATTTTCATACCACTCTTGCAGGTTTAGCCATGTACTTCTCAAAAGCCCATTTTACAGATAAGAAAAACAAAATCAATCAAGTGACAGTGACTTAACCGAGAACTCTCAATTCATTATACGAGTGTTTCATTTATTATGAGTTTCAGACTAGTCTCCAAAGATGGTGTATTTCTGCTTTATTAACACGTTGAACTCCTGTTTGTCTTTGAAACACCAGATTCTTTTCAATCTAGAATGAAAAACGGGTTCAGCAGAAAATAACTATTCAAACATAATAAAACAGAAACTACAAAGTGCTTGCGGGTTTACTAGAGTGCATCTATTTTGTTTTGTTTTTAAATTTCACACCATGTTGTTGCTTCTTCTAGTAATTTGATTTTAGGTCAAACAAAGCTGCCAGCCAGAAAGGTAGAAAATGCAGGTCCCCTTTTCCTGTACCCTAAGCCCCTACCCATTTGGCTACAAAGCACTTTCCAGTGTATCTCCTGGAGCATATAATGACAGGGCCTGCAATCTACCACTTCAATCAGATTCTCACTTGTGGAAGATAAAGAAGTAAAACCCACTGAACATCCTTATCTGGAAACTTCCAGGATGAGGGAGATGCAACCTCACTGATAGCCGAGACCATTGGTATTTGGACTCTGCAGATCAGTAGCCAGATGTAATGGCCACAAATGAAAGAATAGTCTAATAGATATCAGAACACCTAAGACGATCTCAAGAGGGAGAAAATAAGTCAGGAACCTGGGCTAACTCATTTCTCCCTCTATTACTTCTTACAATTCAAGTCTCACCTATGATGTTGCCAGACCTTAGACACTAAAATGGAGATACTTTCCTGTTTCTCATAGGGCAATAAGCATAACCAATGTAGGATCATTTCTAGATTTAATATAGATAATGTTATATTATCTATATAATATAGATAATGTTTAATATAGATAATGGTATTAAAATATTAATTTTAATATTCATTCTATATCAATGCAGGAGAATACTTATCTAAGTAATACCACCCATTAATCAGACAAAATTCTAATCTCATGATTGTGTACTTCATACCTCTATCTAATTGATAACTTTGCGGTGTTCGACTTCAATTTTTCTGAAAAGAGGAACAGTTCTGTGCCACTTTAGTCACACTCAGTCCACAGAACCCTTCAGGAAGATGACTATTATGGGCTGAATTGTGCCTTCTCTGAATTCATAATTGAAATCCTAACACCCAGTACCTCAGAATGCGGCCATATTTGGAGATAGCATCATTATAGATGTAATTAAGATAAAATGAGGTCATTAGGGTGGGCTGTAACACAATATTACTAGTGCCCTTTATACAAAGAGGAAGTTTGGACACAGACATGAACAGAGGGAAGACGATATGAAGACACAAGGAGAAGATGGCCATCTACAAGCCAAGGAAAGAGACCTGGAATAGAAACTTCCCTCACAGCCCTAAAAGGGAGCCAACCCTGTCAATAGCTTGATCTTGGACTTCTAGCCTCCAGAACGGTGAGAAAATACATTTCTGTTGTTTAAGCCACTCAATCTGCAGTTGTTACAGCAGCCCTAGCAAACTAACACAATGACTTGACTTTACATTAAACAAAACCAGTAAAGGATAGTGAGGGGTTAGGATCCCAGGGTGGCCCTAGTCTGTGAATGGGGTCCATGCCAATCAACCTACCTTGTTTCTTCATGGGTGAGATGGGGTAATATGCCTGTGAAATAGGCATGTATAAGCTTAAGTTAAAAAAAGAGAGAAAACCAAATCTCAGCAAGCTTACTATTTAATGACACTGTTTTGTTTTGTTTTTTTCTCTCATCAAGCAAAGTGAATGTCAGTGATGAAAAAGCAATAAACCATTTCTCATCAGTGAAAATGATGGTTCAGACAGCAGTGAGTGGGAATTTCAATAAGATTTGTCCTGTGATACAGACTTCCAAGATCTCTCTTTGGAGTGCTCTACAGTGTAAGCCGTGTATCAAAAAGAGAACACAGAGAAGATTATGCAGGTTTTCCAATAAATTGGAATTCTCCAAAGACTTGTATGTAATATTTGAATGTGTTGATTCATTTATTCAGTAAACTTTTATTAAATGCTAACCACTTCCCCGGTTATAGGTGAAATTTCAGTCTTGTAGCTTTCATTGCAGACTGTCCTTTTATTGCAGTCCTTATAATAACTGGAATATAATTATTATGCCAGTGTTAATTTATGTAATGACAAATCTTTCATCCACAGCCAATCAGGACAGAGATGGGGTCTCTCTTTTATCATTAAAATCCCTTCACCTAGCATAGCACACTGCTGAAACGTATAGAAAGAAATCAGATCAGTTCCTGAGTACATATTACAGGGTGAGAAACTTTAAAAAACCATGGCCAAAAGGGGAGAATTGCTGTATGGGTCTATCAGTTATGATTTCAGTTCCCGTTTGTAAGTTCACATGTCTACCAGAAGGAAAAAAAATGATGTTTATCTCAACAACGTTGTATCTCAACAAGATTGGCTGGGGGTTACAGTGTGGATAGAAAGAAGGAAGAAAAAATTGATGACCTACTTGTGAGGGATAAAATATATTAACATGAGAATTAACAATTTTTCCCTTTCCCCCAACTGGCTAAAGAGACTTCTGTTTCTCTCTTGATCTCTTACCCATCCCCGACTACTGACAGCATTCCTCCTGCTGTCAGGAAGCAGCCTTGACTTTGCAAGGCAGGACCAGGAAGAGGGAAAGAAAGCTGGACTGCAGCCTGGGGCTGGGGAAGTTTTTCCGCAGGGACCAGGGGTCGAGAAGGGGGTGAGTGGGAGGGTAATGGGACAGAGAATGGGAGACTATAAAAGGACTTACTTAAAGGGGCGGCCTTGGTGACAACTTTGCAGCTTCATACAATCAGGGAAGGATCTGCAGTATTTTGATGTTACTTTGGGTTCTGAATTAAGTTCTTTAGAGTGTTGAATGACCACATTCATTGACCTCACTGCAGATGCTGGTACTGCTAGAGACCAAAGAGGGTGCTGCCTTTATTTTTTATTTTTCTGGGGGCCATGCCTCGTAGCTTGTGGGATGTTATTTCCCCGACCAGGGATTGAAACCTGGCCCTCAGCAGTGAATTAGGTTACGGAGTCCTAACCCCTGGACCACCAGCGACTTCCCCTATCTTGCTGTCTTTACGTGTCCTTCCAACACTGGACAGGTGTGCGTGGGCCAAGGCCTCCTGCACCTCTGGGCATCCGGACATGTTTCATACCCAGGCCGTCACCGAACCACTGGCTCATTTTTCAAGGGTGAAATGCAATTTAATAAGGTTGAAGAAAACATTATGCTGCTTTCCTTTACACTTATGCAAGGAAGGGAAAAAAAAAAAAAACCTCCCCAAAGAACCTCTATCCATTAAAGAGGAAGGAAGGTAAGTTCTGGATGCCGAGAGGAAAAGGAAAATTAGCTTAGCGAGGCAGACAGACACTGCACCCACCTGCTCCAGACAGGAAACGTGAAGTTAGCCAACTCAGCTGTTATAAAGAGGGGCACCTCCACGACAGCCTCTACCCTGTGCTGCAGAGGGTAAGGGCACACAGGAGACCCTGGTAGGGTTTCTCAGTCTGAAGGAGAAAAGTCATAGTGGGGGCAGAAGAACAGTTTCAGGGCATCAACTTCACACCTGCTAAGGACAAAATCTATCATCCAGTTACCAGGTCGTATCTATTTCCCCTCTTAGATCTGCATGCATCCATTTGTGTTACAACTGTGCAATCTTACTTTACGTATATTAGGAATAATATTTTACACTGTAAGAAAGCAAACGTGAGGGTAAATTAGTCACATCCCCAGGCACTTAGCAGAGGACAGAAGGCGCTCTATCAGCAGACATGTACCGCCTAAGATATGCACGCCGACCGCACCTCAGGTCAGCAGAGACCTGGCTGGTCTACGGTGCAGCAGCTTGGATTGTGTGAAAGTGCTCGGGGGCAATGTCCTTAGTGACTAAGTGCAGAGGCTCTGGCCGGTTGGCTTTGGTTTGCATGCAGCCCCCGGGCTCACAGTGCGATCTTAGTCAAGACACTGAAGCCCCCTCTGCATCTTCATTTCCTGCCTGTAAATGATGATGAGTACCTCCTACGTCATATGCTGTCACAAGGATTAAGTAAGCTAGTATGTGCAGGGTACTTAGAATGTCGTTAGCACTGAAGAACTGCTAGGAAAAAAATTTTTTTTCTGATTAGAGGGGATGGTTCATACTTACAATCACATAAAGTGTTAAGTTTCATTAGACGCTGAACACTCTATGATAACCAATGTCTAAAAACTAAATATGATAAAGATTAAACACCACAGAAGTTACCATAATAAAAACTGTGAGTACATGATGAACCTGAGATCCATAAAAATGGAAGACTACCTCTGCTTATGCAATGGGGACTCCAATTCATTTTAGCAGTGAGTATATTGCGATTTTATAAGTTCATGTTATGCATTAGTATTGGCTGAATTTTTTTTTACTTCAGTATGCTTTGGGAAAACACTTTCTCAGAATCAACAAACTATCTGCAAAGTAGATTTTATATAACTAAATAACTCAACTTTTTATAAATAAGGAATCTGTATATATCTGATCAAATTACTTTTTCTATTTTACCAAAATGTGATTTTTTCACCCTCTGCTAAATATCATGGTTTTGTTTGACAAGCATATTATCCAGGAAAAAACTTTGAAAAGTTGGATTTCATAATCGGTCTTCCTTTATGTTTCTTTTTAAGAAAAATACTCTTTTCAATTTGAATACATTTTCTCCTAGAAATCCTCTTTGTTATTAGTGTATATTGTCAATGTTGAGTTCTTCAACTTTGCATCTTAATATCAAATAAAGCCGTCATGCATATTACAACTGATGGGGAATTTCAATGACTAAAAGAGAGAAAACAGAATGAATCACAGTGAGGAAGAGCCTGAAAACAGACAGTAGTTTGGGATCTCGGCTCCTGCTATGTCCATCTTCAGAGCTGACTCTGTCTTCTCTTTGCCATCATAGTGTATTGACAGGGTTGAGCTAATAACACCATAGTGCAGGGAGAGAAATGCTTCACTATTTACTTGCTTCATTATGTGTCTGGCCACATTTCCATAGCGTCCATTTGCGGTATGCTGCGCACACGTGTTCCGTACTCAGGACCAGTAATCTGAGCAGACCACACAGAACTAGGCTGTTTCCTGTAACGAACCCACTGATAGCAGAACCACAGCTCGTCTGGTGCCAAATGCACCAGCACCTTCAAAAGTCCTATCAGTCACTCTGGAGGGGTTTAAATATTGGGAAGCCCTGATAAGAAGAAAACAAAAAGTTTTCTCGTTCGTTGTGCATAAATGTAACCCATTTCTTAAAGCAAGCTGGAAATCTACATTGATTTAAATAAATCCTTAGCTTCGAAATTATGTGCAGCCGCTCAATGAAATATTTATTCAAAATCAACAAGCTGCCCTCTAGGAGTCTTTCACCATAAAGTCAAACATTTTACTTAGTGCACTTGATTCTCACCTATGGCAATCTTGCAGCCCTCTAACATTAGGGAAACTGATTTATTTCAGATCAGGCAATTTAAATAGAATGTAACCTTGCCATACAGGTAAAAGCACTTGCCCTTGGCTATTACTTAGCCTGACCACAGGGCTTTCTGGAAACAGCAAAAGCTTTGTAAGTGTCAGCTCATGGCTAAATCAATGTTTATGCATGATGCATCTCTGAGTAGCAAACACTTGCTTGCCTGCAAGCTAAACAATGTTTTTATCTGTTTGCCTGTTTCTGGTTCTTCAACCACTGCATGGAGTGTTGCAAATCGCATTTGGTAACAATTATTTGCTGGTAGTTCATGAAAAGGAAAGTGGTGTGATTAATGAAAAGTGACACACAACGATTACTTTGTCGTGCCAGTCTCCTTGGCAAAGGAGTGCCTCTGCCGAACCCAAGTCTGACCTCCTTTACCTTTAACAAGGTCAAGGGGGAGGCTAAACGCGGGGAAGATTAGTTCCTACAAAGGCTCCAGAGTGACTTAACCAGGCTGCATTCCCTAGTGAACTGCACAGAGCCAATTAAACAGAATGACGCCGCTTTGACCTCGGTCACAAAGATGGAATTAGAAACAGAAGATGACGTGTTTTCTCCTGAAATATGTAAAGTAGAAAAATTAGACATTTGACACGGCATCATTCCCTATTCAAAAAATAAAAATAAACAAGTTTAAAATCAAAGTTTGTCCAAACTGATCAGGAGATGTGCGCAACGTTCTCCTTTTCTGATTCAAATCAAAAATGCTGCTCTACCCCATTCCACCGAGGGACGCACTGATACCTTTCCTTGCTGTTCTTGTGTGGCCCTGCAGAGTGACAAGCTGACAAAATGACAGTGACCGCTACTGTACAGGAACTTTACCTTTTAAAATATATTTCTTGTGACCAAAAATAGTTCTTTTTTTTTTTTTTTAATAGCAAAGTAGTATAAATAGGCCACAAAGAGTTGGGGGGGGGGGAAGATGATAATCTTTGACAAGATTAAATATTTCATCAAGATTTCTAAGCTTCTCCTCAGGTGCTCAATTTCAACTGGTAAACACATGAGAGCAAGTCAGTAGCAATGGAGTGAGACACAAAACGGAATGGATTATTAACTAAGAAAAAACCGCCATTAACTATGAAAAAAAATGCCAAAGTCATGCTTAATGAGATCACATAGCAAAATATATTTTCTCCTCCCCTCGTATCCCACCAATTTTAGCAGACTGATTCTTTTTTATTTTGCATCAGTAATATTTACAACTTGAAGCAATTGATTCTTTTTAACTTGATTAAAATTAAGAAATAAACATATGTCCGAGATGCAAAAAATTATACATCTTCCTATCACTAACTTCTATTAGGAAAGCTTTCTTGCAGAACAAAAAAACTGACTCTGAAATAAAATAAAAATCAAACTTAGAAATGCTGACATTCACTTCAAGAAGGCAATTTTCATGAGCATTTTATTTTCCCACATGCAATCTGCACAATCTAGCAACATTGTTCTTTGCGGTCAATGCCTACTTTATTGGAAATCGTCACTGATTCTGAATGTGAATGATGGAACAGTCACATTGGAGGGGCACTTTTAAACTTTGCAGGAGAATTTTTGTTTTGGAGGAGAAGTCTACAGGAAGATTAAAACAGAACAAATGGGTATACTTCATTAAGATACTACGCTCATTTGTCAATGTTTTTTTGTTAAAAGAAAAAAAAATCCTCTTCAGAAAACTCGATGGTTAATCCTCTGAATTTCAATGCAAGTTAGTTAAGCAGCCATTCATTAATCAGGGAGGTTAAGCTAGTAGGTGCTAACTGCCTCATAGGGCACCTCCAATTTGCTTGCTGCAATTATTAGACTTCAAGTGGTTTCTATAAAGATTCGCTTTCTTCCAAAACAAAACAAAAGTTTGCCTATGTGAGATGATAGGTATATTTCTAATTCCAAACCTTAAAATGAAACTGCATAAATAAATATACTGAGAGTCCTTGGCCTAAGTTCCTTTCTTAATTTAAAGGAAATTATATTTTGTACCTATCTCAGTGTGAAAAAGTCCTCAGCTAACTACTTTCTATAAGTTGTATAATGAAGATTAATACGAAATAACTAACCAATATGTCTATAAAATGTAACATCTGCAGCAGTTAAAAAGAATGACGTACTGAGAGAAAAATGCCAAAAATTGCTAAGTAAAAGAAGCCAATTGTGTATGATATTCAAAATGCTTAATAAATGTTCATGTGTGGGAAAAAAAAATAATGAAGTATTAATACTACAGCTATACTGTTTTCTAACACTGTTGTCTACAGGCCTGACTCTCGATGGAAACTGAGGTGGACACACAAACTCAGTCCCTAACATGACCATAAATGCACATTTGAAGCTTTATCTCAACAGAGTTCTCTTTGTTCTTCTACTTAAAGGCAAATGTATTTTTCCATCACTCAGTCTGCAGCAAAATAGTTTCACCTAAACTCTTTCTAAACAAAAACAAGTTAAATAAAAGTAATTTTTATTTAGACCCTTTAAACACGTTAGTATCAGTACCTTCTATTAGGAGGAACATAAAACAGCAGATTTATATTCCTGAGGGCTTTTAAAAAGAAGGGACAATTGTGCATGGAATGAATAATTGAAAATCACTTTTCTTATGACAGATATTAAAATGTATAGATAACTTCTAGAATTGGAAGACACCTTCAAGATCATCGTGATTATACTGGAATGCAAATTGAGGTCCAAAGAAGATAGGTAATTTGCCAAGATCTTACTGCTAGTCTTTGGCAGATCTGAGATCAAAATCTTGATCTGCTATGACCATGTTATATTTTCTCTCTGTTCTACACTGCCTTTCAGTGTGTAATCCTAAAACCAAAAATACAATTTTATTAAGGTCATGGGATTGCTGAATAAGATGGCTACTATTCTGGAGTATAGTTACAGATTTGGAATGTGCCAGAGTGATTTTTTTTTCTAAAATAAAGCTTCCAAATGCAAGGTTTATGTATAGAAAAGTTCCTTGGCATTAAAGTAAATAACTAGCAATATTTTTAAGTCCTGAAATAGACCCTGGAGAATAGCAAGGATCTCTGGAATCAGATTTCAGTGGTCCTTGGCTGGTTTTTGGCCTTGGGCACCGTATTTATGTCTTTGAACCTTAGTGTTCTCATTCGCAAAGGAAGATGTATTAAGTTCTAACTTCAGAGTGTTTTTGCTTCTTTTTCTTTTTAAGATTAGGATAAGAAAGGTACCTGACACAGTGCCTTACAGAGTAGGCATTCAATAGAGGTCAGTTTCTTCCTCTTTACTCTTAGAAATTAATAATAAAGAGAAAATAATCTGCTGGAAAATCTGATTATTCTGCATAGATCACTTAACTGTGTTTGATAACACAAATGAAGTGAGATTTGCACTGAAATGTAACATCATAAAACCAGGAAATGGAAGAAATGACTTCGGCGTGATGGCTCTCAGAGCTTTGAAGGAAAAGACCTTAAACTTGGCTTCAGCCGGCTGGCTACGGCAGGGACACCTGTGTCCTCTTTCTAGACCCTCCCTGGTCCCCGTGGCGTGGCGAGAATTCTTGCTACAGTCCGTCCACCGCAGAACAAAGACCAGACCTGCCCTGGGTCGAGAGAGAGTTTTATTTGAAGATTCTTGAGGCCACGGTTCTGCTTTTGGAAATGCTCAGTAACAGGAGACAGATAAATATTAGGAATCAAGGGCTCCCCATCAGTGTGGGAGGAGAGGCAGGGAGGTGAGACGCCGAGAGAGAAGGTAGTTGATCCCAGAACATTTGCGACAGAGAGAAAATAGTAAAATAAGAAGACGAGCTCTGGCTTCTGACACTGCCCTTGTCCTTCCTTCGTTGCAGGCGCTGCCGCCTTGTTCCCTGGCGTCCTGAGGACTCTGTGGTCTGACCCGCACCCTCCTCTCTGTGCCTTGATGGAGTCGGAGGGCAGATACGCAAAGAGCCCTGAGTGCCGGCGTCAAGAGGTTTGACTTCAGTCTCTGCGCCTGTAACTCACTAGCTGTCATCCCGGAGACTTAAGCTCTTGAGCCTCAGTCCTTTCATCCACAGAGTGGATCTCCCAACTCGGTCTGTTAACCACATATTGAGTGTGTACAGAAGCATGTGCCAGGCTCCGGGCTAGGCACTGAGAATCTAGAAATGCATCGCACTTGGTCCCTTACTTGAAAAGTCTTCCTAACTAGATTTGTCTTAGGAACACACAGAAAAAGACAAATAAAAGTACTCCCCTGGAGCTATGGTGAAAGATAATGTTATATATATAAATCTATGGAGTTATTAGAGAGGATTGCATGTTTCACGTTAGTATTATTATTAGAGAGATTAGAGGACGTTCCTGATACACTGTTCATGGGGGCAGCATATTACCGTGGCCTTCAGGAAACAACTTCCCTTTGTTGAATAAACGTCAGGTAATAAAGGAAGTACTGATGAGGGAGAAGTTGGGAGGAGCAGCAAGGCAGCAGCAGAAAGACATGTTGCTTCCCTCTGCTGTGTGCTATAATCTAACAGTGATGTGCTTTATCATTACGAGATTTCTATTATACATGCTATAAAACTCTGTCAGCTAAAATGTCTCATTCTATTAGTTCTTAATGTACACGGATACCTGTAATGGAATTCCACCAGTCTTATGACTCACCACATGGCATTGTCATGAAATGCCAAAATAATAGTCTTTGAAAATGCAAACACATGTCCAGCTTTCGGGAGCTCATTTACTTTCAATTATTATTCTCAGTAAAATTTTCAGAATGGTAAAAATATATTCACACTTGCAGCTAAGTGCTGTTTTAACCCCTTACATTAAAAAAGAAAAAAGGCACTTCTTCTAGAAAGTGCTAAGCCTATAAAAAGAACAACACAATCAGTATTACTGACTATTCCCTGTCATAGACTGTCCGTTTTCTTGAGCAAGTTGGCAAATGGCTGTGGCCAAGTCTCCATCACACGGTAAATTAGCAGTCTTCAAAAAAATTTTTTTTCACTTTTAATCTACAAAGTCACATACTCTGCTTAATGAAGTACTTTGATAACATAAAAGGATTTTTGCCCATGCTGGTTCAGAAGCTAGAAGTCTTTCAAACCTAAACAATTATCTCCCTGCTCAAGAGAAGATAGGAACAAGCAGATTCACAGAAAGCTCGGTCTTCGGCAACACTGTGGGTATGGCAGAGGACACGGCAGTGGGAGGGAAAGAAAGTGAAGTTGACTAATCAACCAAATTTTCAGGATTTCATCGTATCACTTGCTCTTCTGTGAAATCCCAAAATATTAGAAACACTTTGTTTAAATATACAATAACTAATAAAACCACAGTTGAGCACTACATTTAATTGATTTGGAGATTGCCCCTAACTCAACTCTACTCAAGGTTCCAAACTGAGCTACTGGAGCTTAAAAATGAGGACTCCTGAAGATTCCTTTTATTATCCTTAGAAAGAAAAACTTATTCTGCACTCTGCTTTTTTTCCTAAGTCTAAGTCAGGAGACCACTTAACTGTACTCTTCCTAGTGGCCACAAGTCTCATTCATGTATGATCAGAATGCATCAGGCCCTCTGGGCCATCCCCACCACGTGTCTAAGGACTAGAGTGTCAGTGGTAATTAACACATACAAGAAATAATAATTACAGATGATGGATCTGATTAGAAACAAAAAAACCTAACAGGTCACCTCTGAAGCCTTGTGAAGTCTCTAAGACAAGTCATAGGGAAATGAACATTTTGGTTTTTAACCCAACAGACACAACACTGTAAATTTCCCATGGGATATTTAGAATAAGTTCACTCTTAACGACAGTGTACTTCTTTACATATCACAGTCAGTTGAAATAGGTGTAAAGGATGAATATTGCATGACGCCAAATGTAAGAACTGGTTGTTTGGAACCGAAAGATTTGGTGCATCTGATCTGCTACAAGTTGTCTAGGTAGCAACACTGCACGACTGAGGCTGGGAACAAGGGCAATCGTGCTCTTTGGCTACGCTCGCCGTCCTTCTCTCCCTAGGCCCTCAGAGGATTCCCTAGCTACCCGGAGCTCTCCTCCACGGTGCCTCTTCTCGCACTAAACTCCTCAAGTAGCTGTCATGTCCCACCCTCCCCAAGGTCTACGGCAAAGGTAGCATCTCTTGGTACAGCTAATCTCAGTGAGCTGTTGGGAGGTGGTATCTTATCTTGGGGGGTTAATAAGATTATTAAGGAAAAGAGAGAGATGAATTACTAATGGTAGAATTTCAATGGCAGCGAAGACCCCCTGAGGCCCCTCACTCCATGCTATACATGTTTTCCTCCTTGTTCTAGCCATGGGTCCTGACCTGCCTAGTTTCTTTGGTGTCACCTTCATAGTATGATATTAACATTTCACATCTAAATTCACAGTGTTAATGGACCCACACTTTCCCAACTGTTGTAACACCAAACTAAATGCATGGATTATATGCCACAAGATCAATAATGTAAAATCCATACGCTCATGGCCTCCATCAGGGAGGGAATAAGGGATGAACCTTTTGTTTTAAAGTAAAATGCATCTTATTAGAACTTTGATTTGGTAATTACCTTGAAAATTAGACTACAACCTAAAACCCTAAAAATGACACAGCGTGGCATTTCACAGTGATTGTGAAGCCTCTGATACCTCATATATTAGCCTCTTAGACTCAAATGATAGAGTGGAAGACAACACAGTGAAAATTAATTGTATATGCCCAATGCCTATTCAACAGTGACTCTTCTGCAGAATGCCTGAATGTCTTTACATGAGGAAAATTTGCCAAGTTGATTATAAATGTGATATCTTAGCTCTTAATACATTTTACAGTTTGCCCATAATGGTTCCAAGGGAACTTGTAAACCATAGTAAATCATAAAATTCATTTTGCTTTGCATCAATTCATTCATCCATGATCCAACTAATCACCTCATTTCAAAATTCAATAAACCTAAATACCTGGATTTATGATGCTTTGTCAGAATTAGCAGGGGAATATCAACAATGTGGAATTAGAAGTCGATTGCAACTTAAAGACAAGCACCTAGTTGAAAACAATTAAAAAGACTCGGCAGCAATAATTATATCCACGGTGTTAGCAAATAAAATAAATTAAAACTGATTTAATTTCTGCTCTGGGAGATGGGGGGAAGCACAGAAAAGTCTTAATTTAGTCAGTTAAAACACTGAAGTCGTTTGAAGCAAAACTTTAAAGTGACTGTGAATTGGGCTTGTAGTATTAACAGTTCTTAATTGCAAAGAAAATGGACACGCAGGTGTATTTTTAAGGATGTATTGGTTGGTCACATTGTACAATGCTCACAGTAGTTCTTGAGACTTTCATTTTCCTTACAAGAATTTTGATGGTGAATACCTTATTACAGGATGTATTCATATAAACCCACTTCCTGTACTATCACAATATACAGGATAAGAAAACAAAACAACATCTTCTAGTCTAAGCAAATTAAAGCGCAATCCATGGAAAGGGGTCCCCTTTGCTAAAACTGCATTTTTATACACACTTTTAAAAGATGTTATTCACCGTCTATATGAAACACTATCTTCTGATTTATAGTTCTGTTAGAGAAAAATGTCTGTAACGCTGATAGGAAATGTATGGTCTTGTGTGTGGTGCGTATGCACACACACACAGAGCTCATATTCATTACTTTGAGTTGCGGAGCCAGAGAGAAAAAGTACAATTATCTTTGATTTCCAGTTCAAAAATAAAATCTGGAGACATCCAGATTAAGCAGCTGTTCATATTCATTGTCTCTCAGTGTATATTTAAATTAAAATAAATTTTCTGCTAATAACAAAAATGAATGCCTTTGCATTTTATTTTTAATGTTTTCTTAATAAATTTTTCTTGCAAGCCTAAAATGGTATAAAGAAAAATAACATGTATGAAGATGCACGCACATTTAGTAAAGACAAAGCGAAAAAATAGTTACATATTTTCTTTAAAAAGACTTAAGAAGGTATCTGATTGTTAGTCACAAAAGGTCTATATGGTTCTGTTGCCCCTTTAATTAAATTCTTAGAAGTAATCAGATGCAAAATGACAAATGGCAAGAAAAGCACATACCACTGCTGAATAATTTTATCATTTATACCTATAACTGTCAATCCACGAAGGGCTATTTTTTATATGTCACCTAAATCATAAGAGCCGGTACCTTTTTCTGTGATTCATGTTAGCCCTGCTCCATGATTTACTGCTAAATTATTTCCCTTCTCTTTCAGGAAATTTTTTTATCTCCTTTCTGTGATTAATCTCTCTGGTTTGAATGAGCAAAGCTTTTTAGATGAGTGAGTGTCACAATTTCGTTGAGTATAAATTTTTTCAGCATGATTTTTTATACATGTTTTTTTTTAATGTGCTCAGAAAAGACAATTATTTACTTAAAGGCTTGTATTTCCATTAGAAAAAAATCCTTGCCTACCTCAGTTATATGTTCCAGACTTTTCTCCCAGAAACAAATGGCCTTTGCTTTAACAAGACGTGGTGACAATGGTTATTTGCAGTGATACCACACACTCACAGAGCTTTTTTAGGAAGTAGATGACCCTGGTTTGAGTGATTTAAGACCACAGAACATCTTGATATCTACTTTCCTTGTGTGTGTGAGTACTAAATAATCGTGTGTGTGTTTGTGTGTATGCATGAGCTTTCCTGCTGGTTCTTAAGTGCTAACAGACCTGCCCTCTCTGTGAATAACTAACATACTAGTCCTTGAATTTTAGTCCTTTGAACAGGGAAAGCAGATGTTTCAAACTGCCTTAATGAGCCCCATCAACTAGACTCTGGTGCCATATTAGATGCCCAGGAATCACATTTTATTTCGGATGGACACATCCAATATGCACATGGAAATCTTTCTGAAGGCGACTGAAACTGCTCCCTTCCCACCCACCTTCCACATACATCTTTTCTCCCTTCTTTTATGACAAACTTTACCTCAGCTTTTCACATTTATATACCTAGTGCTATGTTCACTATATAAGTAGTCAATTTGCCTTTGTGCTGTAGTATACCTAACCTACCTCAAGAAGAGCACATTTAGCCAACTTTTGTGTGTGTGTGTGTGTTTGGTTGTTTAGTCCATCTAACCTTTACCATGAAAGCTGTTTATGGATTATAGTGTGAGTTTTATCCGCCTTCTCTTCCTTTGCCCTCTCTGAAAGAGGAATGACCTCAAGGAACTCAATTCTTAAATACAGTAGAGGAAGATCTACTGGCCTTAGTTTTGCCGAAAACTGGATTATCCGCCACTGAGTAATCCTAGCTTGACCAGTGTCTACCTGCAACTCCTGGTCCTACTTCACCATAAATACTTTCAAGAGAACCCTGGCCGTAGGGAAAGTACCAGGGCGCTGAGCCCAGGTTCAATAAATGTTAATTCTTTTTCCTTTCTTTTCTTGTGCCTTTTGACCTGAAGATCCAGCAGGGAAATAATCTTCCCATGCACGGCTTCTCCAAGTTGGATAAAAATTCCAGTTGGGTTTCATACTTCTGCTATTTTTCAATCAATCCATCCATCCACCTATCCACCAATAAATAAAATATCAAATTTAGTTAGAAAAAAATCAAGCACTGTCAGATATCAGATTTTTGAAAAAAGAACCACGTGCTCTAATTTTCAGATGACGTTTCCTCAAAAAGTATGGTGTCTATACAAAAATAGACGAGATACCTTTCCTGAGATTCTTTACCAAAAATTATTGAAAAGTGGAATTCTAAAAATAGGCGCAGGCCACCCATGCAGAGAATAATGCACGTGGGCAGCCTTTTCCCTGCACTGTTCATGTGTGCACGCCTTCATTCATTTCCGCCTCAGCCAGGCATCCTATTCTATACATCGGGCTATACATGTGGATTTAAAGATAAATAAAATCTGTGTGTGCCGAGTAGAGGGGAAGAGCAAGCAGCAAAGTGAATGGTGAAGAGAGAATTTGATATATCTTCATTTCGAGGCAAAGAGTTAAGCTAGAGACTATGGGTAACCAGGGTGAAGGCAATCCTGTGAAAGGGAGAAGTGAATTGGAAACGGAAACGATAATCTGGCATTTTTCAGAAACTTTGTTGTCTTGTATCGCCTTCCTCACTAGTTGAAGACATGCACTTAAACCCACTGCATTTTATCCCATCTGTGCTACACTTACGAACATATACACATGCTCTGTCACAGGCCCCCTTTTCAGGAAAAAAGAACTGTTTTCCATTGTCCATTTTACAACAGGAAACGTTGAAGTCAGATGCTCAGTGGACCACAGTGGCATTTATGGGTCAAGATGCACATTCAAACGCAAGTTGATTTTCACAGTAGGGGACATGAGACACAATAACACCGACCTGCAAAACCCTAAGGGCCAAATCTGAACAAGATCAAAAAAATTTTTTTTAACAACAGCCTATAGCACATGAATTGGTTTCTATCTAGAGAAAAACATAACTTTGTTGAGTTTGAAGACACGACTTGCACCCTAAGTATTGATTTCTCATTTTCCCCCAGGTAATTATTATCTATGTAAAAAAAAATAAAAAATCACACATTTCCTTTGTGAAATAAGTACAACTGAGATGGACATTTTAAGAAAGGTTTAGAATTAGTGAAGAAACTTCATGAACAGATTTACAGTAATGTTTGACTTTGGGTTAATGAGTACCTTTACTCTGGTTATAAGACTATGACAGTTTTGCAAGATTCTTATGAAGGTGATAACAGTGATAATTACAATAGCCCCTCTGTGCTAGTGAATTTATTTGTCAAGAATTTAGGGGGTGCATTCATAATTTCTGAAGAACAGAGTATGCACAGAAGACAATTGTATTGCTGGGTTTTCTGAGTGTGAGTTAATCTATGTAAATCACTCCCAACAGCCTCAGGACAGCACAGAGTAAGCATTCAGTGGCTGTTTGCTAGTATTAGTAATCATTCATAGAATATGTTCAATGTTTCTGTCACCGATTGAAAGGCTTTCACATTCACAGTATCACAGAAGTGTTCATTTAATTGGAATATACAGGGTCTGCATTTAGGTGGGTCTTAGAACAGCTTAATTGCAAATACTTTCTTTGGAAGAGCCTCAGTTGACTGGCTGTCAGTGTTAACTCAGGAATTTAAGAGTGGAGGAAAGCCCCAGCTCCATCCTATAAAGGTGACGGCTTCACGGGACTTTCTAACGTGAAATCACTGAGTCTGGGATGTCTCAGCACTGCTCTGAGCAAGATATGTGTCCCGAACTTCGCCCAGACTGGCAGTGTCTACGATGGCCTCCATAACAAGTGGCCAAAACACATCACCTGTGTCCAGAGATGGA
Organism: Balaenoptera musculus; assembly: GCF_009873245.2. Classification (NCBI taxonomy): domain Eukaryota; kingdom Metazoa; phylum Chordata; class Mammalia; order Artiodactyla; family Balaenopteridae; genus Balaenoptera; species Balaenoptera musculus. The sequence continues at coordinate 1,204,200 of NC_045805.1, forward strand.
TGACTATCTCATGGCATGGACAAACAGCCGAAAACGAGCCTTCAGAGGCATTCTGCAATAGTTTATTGAAAATATTTTGGAAAATTACAGATAAGCCAGCTTTTAGAAAGAATATGCAGCTGTGAAGGGGAGAACAAAGGAAAACGACTACTTTTAGTTTCTATAAAAGTTTGTGTTATATTCACGGCAAAGATAATTTTGATGAAGTTGAAATCACTACATACCCCACAGGTTAGTCATTAGAGTGTGGGATTAAATAGTTTCATTACAATGCAAAAAAAAAAAAAAGGAACAAAACCACTAAATAATAGTCATTTTCAGTAACAGCTGGCCTCATGTCTTTCTACTAACACATGTAATGGTCAGCCTTATTTAAATTGGTATTCTTCTTCCATTGTGTGACTATTAAATGGTTTAATAAAATTTTATTTTGCAGGTCTATAAAATCACTAATTTGGCGTGGCCAGGCATATTTCTAAAACTCATTCTACATTTAAACTCTGTGCTTCTCTCTTTTAATAAGAAGTTCCAGAGTAGCAGCATATAAGTGGTTAGATAGTAAAGCAGAGATCACTTTTTCATAGAAAACAAAGATTCATTTAATAATGAACAGTGTAAAAAGAAAAACAAAGTCTCAAAGAGAGGAAGGGAAAAGAAATCTAGTTTGTTCTAGATGAGGAAGCATTTTCAGAAAAGTATATCGTGGGCTATACTTGATCAAAGAATATAGAAACTAACATCTGAAGTCTGTCTTTTTTTTACTTTTTAAAAATGAGAGCAGTTTTTCAAATAAAAAGAGGACTTACTAAATGATTCCTATGAAAGAAAACAAATGAATCAAATGAACACAATTACTTAGAAAATGTAGTTGCATCAATTTTCCAAAATCATCTTGTTCTTTCTCTACATATATACATTGTATCCCCTGTGAAACTTTAAGACCAGGAGCCATGTCTTACTTATCTGTGAATTTCCATAGCATCTAGTAGAGAGCTTTTTATATAATTGTGTTCAATATATGTTTACTGAAGAAGGAAAGAAGGCTATGGGAGAACTTTTGTCCTTTAAATTATGTCCAAAACAGACAGCCTGAAATATAAATTTCTATCCGAGGAAAAGCCATTTTAGTTTTTCTCACTGAGGGAACAGAAGAAAAATATTTCTGACTCAACGACAGGTAGCTAACATTGCTTAAACACAAACTAAAAAGATTTCTAAAGTATCCTTCTGAAATGAGGAATTATCTGAAGAAAAATGTTCGGCTAAGAAGTTGAGAAGGATCCTAAAGCATTTAATGGAAAAATCTTGTTCCCTGTTATTTATGCTGGTAGGAGGGTGGGGAGCACGTGTTGGTGTCTGAATCATGTAGTATCTGCAGCCGCTGACTCTGCACTGGAGCTGGTACAGTAGCTGTTTATTGTGCTTCGCCTACAAAGAAGAGTAAAACTAGTTTGCCAGAACTCAGCAAAGGGCATGGTGACTCAGAAGAATATGCATACTGATTCAACTGGCTTGATTTTCATTTGTCAGCCTGCATTTTGTTTCCCATACAAAAACACTTTCTATCGCTAAAATGTCAGAACAATACAGACAAGTAATACTAATACCCTGAGAACGGTATTTTCAAAGTTGCAGTGAAACTGGTTTCCTACTAACAGCCACTCCTGGATAAGAAAATGTGCAGGGATTCCACTGAGTGACATCGGCCACCTCTGAAAAACGTCTATACGTTTTAGGAAACAACTCAACTTATCATTAATTACGTGCTGCCTTCCTGGCAAGAGAGGTCACACGATCACCTTTGCAGTGTCAGAAACTCATTCGTGAGCTGGGTGCGGGCAGGGTGAGAATTCATCCTTGGACAGTATTTGGAATTTGAAATATTATTCCATTTGGATTAGTCTTGTATTTTTGGAGAGAAACTTCTCACCCGAGGCTCAACATGACCATGAATGTGAAAACTCCTCACCCGCTTGTGGAAGATGTCATTTCTAAAATATGTCTGAGAAATCTTTTTAAATGATCACTTGTCTGGAATCATTGAAAATGGATTTAATCAAACATTAAAAATGCAATGAGGTTACTGAAATAATACCAACACTTTGTAATTTACGGTAACACCGACTAACATACAAAGGCATCTCACTGAATAAGTTGGGAGGATACATTGTGTTCTTGTGGACATGATTTCTAGTAGTGAATATCTGAAACCTTAAGTGTCACTTAAAACTTTGCCTCTAGAAATATAAAATTAATGAGATATTATTATGTAATGTTGGACCTAGATGACCAAAACATCTTGTCTAAACGGATAAAAATCTTCACCAGATGAGGAATAATGAATTCTACCAAACATCTAAAACTGGAAGAAATTATTTTAGTCACGTTCCATACACTGAATTGTCTCCTGGCATCTTCTTAGATGACTATGTTAGAAAAACAAGCATTCATTTATATCCTTGATTTCCAGAAAAGGGACAGGCGTTACATGCACCACTTTTTCTCTTTCTCAGTCTTAACCTTAAGACATCTCTGAAATCGGTTCTTACAGAATATCGGCTCCCCGTCAGAGTGAGGTTACCCGCGGTACAAACTAGCTCTTAACGCACCGTATGTTTGCTAAGGCATTTAGGGATTGCCTAAGAAATCCAATGCGTCGCTGACATCGTCACATTCATTCCCTTTAGAAGCGTTCCTCACATTTTCACACAAATAGATTCAGGTAAATGAATAAGACGTGGAAACATTAGATGAAAAGTCACAAGACTTCTTGTATGGCTCAGTCGCTTTGCCGTGCACCTGAGACCATCACAGCACTGTTAATCGGCTGTACTCCAAAATAAAATGAAAAGTTAAGATACATAAATCAATAAAAGGCACAGGACTCCTTTTCTTTATACATTTAGAAGGATGAGGGATGGGAGAGTAGGGAGGCAGCATGAAGGAACAGTTTCTCTAAATCGCTTTAAAAATACCCAACTTCTCTTTCTGTACAACGTTTGGTAAATAGATTGGGCTCTGCCTCCGCGCCTGGCTTCAACTCCTGCCGTCCCCCCTTCCCCTCCCACATGCACCCCTGCATAGGAACTGGGGTGAGGGGTGAGAGGAACGGAATGCAGGACAGACAGAAACAAAAACCTACAAGTATAAACCCGCGCGGAGCATTCCAGGAAGGCCAAGCAAAGCGGCCTAGACGTTTAAGCCAGAAACTGCCTGCAGTTTCCCCAGGTTCCTCGTCCCTCCTATAATAATAACTAATGTTTGCTAAACGCTTCACTGTGCTAGGCATACATACGGTCTTTCCTCCATGGGTTTAACCCCTTTGCTTTTCACAAAAAAACCTCAGGAAGAGGGCGTGCAGGTCAACTGCAGCCTACACAGAAGGGAAGAACCGCTCAGGGGGTGGGTGCTCGGAGACCAGAAGGGCTGCAGAGGGCCCAGCCCCTTCATGACCTCCAACCGCAGTACCTGTCCCGGCCAGCACGGAGTCTGTCGTCACGGAGACCCTGCTTCCGCCGCTGCTGCCACAGGGCCGCCGGGCATCAGCGCTCCCAGACCACTGCCTCGGACGCCCATCTCGCTACTTCACCTGCCCACGGCTCAACGCTGGCTCAGTGGCCTCAGCTGTTGCCTGTTTTCTAGGGCAGAAGGTCTCCACCGGCATCACCTGGATACGGGTAGAAACTAAAGTCCGGGGCCCAACCCCGGACCTACAGAAGAAACAGAAAATTCGGGAGTGGACCCAGCAACCCGCATTTTAGCAAGCCTTCCAGATGATTCCGATGCAGGCTAAAGTCTGACAGTCACGGAGCCCCTGGCGTAGAGTGAAATGGAAGGTCTTAAGCAAGACGTTTGAGGCTCATTGTGATCTAGGAGTCTGTTTGAAACAGAGGTGAGAAGTGCTTGAGTTGCACCTTTGCTCCACCAACGGCTCTGACCCTGATGAGTCACAGCTGACATCGGTTTTCCTATCTGTAAAATGCATATAAATCATTTCACAGATTTTAGGGGAAGATTAACCACATTTCTATACCTCCCATATATATATATACACATATATATATAATCAGTGCCCAATACATATTAGGGATTATTATGATTATTATGATTATTAATTCTCCAAACTTATTTCCTGTTACTCCTTACATCCAGCTTTATATTTTATTTTATTTTATTTATTTTTTTATACGGCAGGTTCTTATTAGTTACCTATTTTATACATATTAGTGTATATACGTCAATCCCAATCCCCCAATTCATCCCACCACCCCCCTGCCACTTTCCCCCCTTGGTGTCCATACGTTTGTTCTCTACATCTGTGTCCCTATTTCTGCCCTGCAAACCGGTTCATCTGTAAAATTTTTCTAGATTCCACATATATGCATTAATATACAATATTCATTTTTCTCCTTCTGACTTACTTCACTCTGTATGACACTCTCTAGGTCCATCCACATCTCTACAAATGACCCAATTTCATTCCTTTTTATGGCTAAGTATTATTCCATTATATATATGTACCACATCTTCTTTATCTATTTGTCTGTCGATGGGCATTTAGGTTGCTTCCATAACCTGGCTATTGTAAATAGTGCGGCAATGAACATTGGGGTGCATGTGTCTTTTTGAATTATGGTTCTCTCTGGGTATATGCCCAGTAGTGGGATTGCTGGGTCATATGGTAGTTCTAGTTTTAGTTTTTTAAGGAACCTCCACACTGTTCTCCATAGTGGCTGCATCAATTTACATTCCCACCAACAGTGCAAGAGGGTTCCCTTTTCTCCACACCCTCTCCAGCATTTGTTGTTTGTACATTTTCTGATGATGCCCATTCTAACCGGTGTGAGGTGATACCTCATTGTACTTTTGATTTGCATTTCTCTAATAATTAGTGATGTTGAGCAGCTTTTCATGTGCTTCTTGGCCATCTGTATGTCTTCTTTGGAGAAATGTCTATTTAGGTCTTCTGCCCATTGTTTGGTTGGGTTGTTTGTTTTTTTAATATTGAGCTGCATGAGCTGTTTATATATTTCAGAGATTAATCCTTTGTCCGTCGATTTGTTTACAAATATTTTGTCCCATTCTGAGGGTTGTCTTTTCATCTTGTTTATAGTTTCCTTTGCTGTGCCAAAGCTTTGAAGTTTCATTAGGTCCCATTTGTTTATTTTTGTTTGTATTTCCATTACTCTAGGAGGTGGATCAAAAAAGATCGTGCTGTGATTTATGTCAAAGAGTGTTTTTCCTATGTTTTCCTGTAGACTTCTATAGTGTCCAGTCTTACGTTTAGGTCTTTAATCCATGTTGAGATTATTTTGGTGTATGGTGTTAGGGAGTGTTCTAATTTCATTCTTTTACATGTAGCTGTCCAGTTTTCCCAGCACCACTTATTGAAGAGACTGTCTTTTCTGCATTGTATATCTTTGCCTCCTTTGTCATAGAGTAGTTGACCATACGTGTGTGGGTTTATCTCTGGGCTTTCTATCCTGTTCCATTGATCTATATTTCTGTTTTTCTGCCAGTACCATATTGTCTTGATGACTGTAGCTTTGTAGTATAGTCTGAAGCCAGGGAGTCTGATTCCTCCAGCTGCATTTTTTTCCCTCAAGACTGCTTTGGCTATTCGGGGTCTTTTGTGTCTCCATACAAATTTTAAGACTATTTTGTTCTAGTTCCATAAAAAATGCCATTGGTAATTTGATAGGGATTGCATTGAATCTGTAGATTGCTTTAGGTAGTATAGTCATTTTCACAATATTGATTCTTCCAATCCAAGAACATGGTATATCTCTCCATCTGTTGGTATCATCTTTAATTTCTTTCATCAGTGTCTTACAGTTTTCTGCATACAGGTCTTTTGTCTCCCTGGGTCGGTTTATTCCTAGGTATTTTATTCTTTCTGTTGCAAAGGTAAATGGGAGTGTTTCCTTAATTTCTCTTTCAGATTTTTCATCACTAGTGTATAGGAATGCAAGAGATTTCTGTGCATTAATTTTGTATCCTGCAACTTTACCAAATTCATTGATTAGCTCTAGTAGTTTTCTGGTGGCATCTTTAGGATTCTCTATGTATAGTATCATGTCATCTGCAAACAGTGACAGTTTTACTTCTTCTTTTCCCATTTGTATTCCTTTTATTTCTTTTTCTTCTCTGATTGCTGAGGCTAGGACTTCCAAAACTATGTTGAATAATAGCGGTGACAGTGGACATCCTTGTCTTGTTCCTGATCTTAGAGGAAATGCTTTCAGTTTTTCACCATTGAGAATGATGTTTCCTCTGGGTTTATCATATATGGCCTTTATTATGTTGAAGTAGGTTCCCTCTATGCCCACTTTCTGGAGAGTTTTTATCATAAATGGGTGTTGCATTTTGTCAAATGCTTTTTCTGCATCTATTGAGATGATCATATGGTTTTTCTTCCTCAATTTGTTAATATGGTGTATCACATTGATTGATTTGCATATATTGAAGAATCCTTGCATCCCTGGGATAAATCCCACTTGATCATGGCCTATGATCCTTTTAATGTGTTGTTGGATTCCGTTTGCTAGTATTTTGTTGAGGATTTTTGTGTCTATATTCATCAGTGATATTGGTCTGTAATTTTCTTTTTTTGTAGTATCTTTGTCTGGTTTTGGTATCAGGGTGATGGTGGCCTCATAGAATGAGTTTGGGAGTGTTCCTTCCTCTGCAATTTTTTGGAAGAGTCTGAGAAGGATGGGTGTTAGCTCTTCTCTAAATGTTTGACAGAATTCACCTGTGAAGTCATCTGGTCCTGGACTTTTGTTTGTTGGAAGATTGTTCATCACAGTTTCAATTTCATTACTTGTGATTGGTCTGTTCATATTTTCTATTTCTTCCTGGTTCAGTCTTGGAAGGGTATACCTTTCTAAGAATTTGTCCACTTCTTCCAGGTTGTCCATTTTATTGGCATAGAGTTGCTTGTAGTAGTCTCTTAGGATGCTTTGTATTTCTGCGATTTCTGTTGTAACTTCTCCTTTATCATTTCTAATTTTATTGATTTGAGTCCTCTCTCTCTTTTTTTTGATGAGTCTGGCTAATGGTTTATCAATTTTGCTTATCTTCTCAAAGAACCAGCTTTTAGTTTTATTGATCTTTGCTATTGTTTTCTTTGTTTCTATGTCATTTATTTCTGCTCTGATCTTTCTTTCTTTCTGCTAAATTTGGGTTTTGTTTGTTCTTCTTTCTCTAGTTCCTTTACGTGTAAGGTTAGATTGTTTATTTGAGATTTTTCTTGTTTCTTGAGGTAGGCTTGTATAGCTATAAACTTCCCTCTTAGAACTGCTTTTGCTGCATCCCATAGGTTTTGGATTGTGTTTTCATTGTCATTTGTCTCTAGGTATTTTTTGATTTCCTCTTTGATTTCTTCAGTGATCTCTTGGTTATTTAGTAATGTATTGTTTAGCCTCCATGTGTTTGAGTTTTTTACGTTTTTTTCCCCTATAATTCATTTCTAATCTCATAGCATTGTGGTCAGAAAAGATGCTTGATATGATTTCAATTTTCTTAAGTTTACTGAGGCTTGATTTGTGACCCAAGATGTGATCTATCCTGGAGAATGTTCCATGTGCACTTGAGAAGAACGTGTAATCTGCTGTTTTTTGGATGGAATGTCCTATAAATATCAATTAAATCTATATGCTCTATTGTGTCATTTAAAGCTTCTGTTTCCTTATTTATTTTCATTTTGGATGATCTGTCCATTGGTGTAAGTGAGGTGTTGAAGTCCCCCACTATTACTGTGTTACTGTCGATTTCCTCTTTTACAGCTGTTAGCAGTTGCCTTACGTATTGAGGTGCTCCTATGTTGGGTGCATATATATTTATAATTGTTATATTTTTTTCTTGGATTGATCCCTTGATCATTATGTAGTGTCCTTCCTTGTCTCTTGTAACATTCTTATTTTAAAGTCTATTTTATCTGATATGAGTATTGCTACTCCAGCTTTCTTTTGATTTCCATTTGCATGGAATATCTTTTTCCATCCCCTCACTTTCAGTCTGTATGTGTCCCTACGTCTGAAGTCAGTCTCTTGTAGACAGCATATATATGGGTCTTGCTTTTGTATCCATTCAGCAAGCCTGTGTCTTTTGGTTGGAGCATTTATCCATTCACGTTTAAGGTAATTATCGATATGTATGTTCCTGTGACCATTTTCTTAATTGTTTTGGGTTTGTTTTTGTAGTTCCTTTTCTTCTCTTGTGTTTCCCACTTAGAGAAGTTCCTTTAGCATTTGTTGTAGAGCTGGTTTGGTGGTGCTGAATCCTCTTAGCTTTTGCTTGTCTGTAAAGCTTTTGATTTCTCCATCAAATCTGAATGAGATCCTTGCCGGGTAGAGTAATCTTGGTTGTAGGTTCTTCCCTTTCATCACTTTAAGTATATCATGCCACTCCCTTCTGGCTTGTAGAGCTTCTGCTGAGAAATCAGCTGTTAACCTTATTGGAGTTCCCTTGTATGTTATTTGTCGTTTTTCCCTTGCTGCTTTCAATAATTTTTCTTTGTCTTTAATTTTTGCCACTTAAGCTCTCTGAACCTGGCTTGATCCATCTACAAAAAGCGGAAAAATGACTACAGCTGTCCTGTCTACCTAAAGAGTGGTATGAGGTCAAGTAAAATAATAATGACAAAAACATAACAAAGTATAAAGCCTTAAAAATATAAGGGGCCTATTCTGTTCTGTAAAAAGCAGAGCTTTCCTCCCTCGTTCTGTTCTAGGAATCTCTGTAAGTCACCCTTGAGATCCCAGGATCCTCCACTGCCCTCCCAGCTGGGAGTCGTCAGGAGCAGTATGCTGCTGGGTCCACACTACCTCAGCCCCAATTCAATGAGTCCTTGAGGTTTACCCCCCTTAGCTCAGGATTTCATCATGTTTCGTTGGACTCTGTGCTCATTCTGCCTCTTCCGCACACTCCAAGTGAAGTGCTGTACATTTTCTTTCTTATTTAATTTCATTCTACTTATTTCTGACCACTCTTCCAATCTACCAAGGTCATTTAAACATCACATTGTATTACATGTGGTACAAGTCAGTCTTATGTATGAGTGTATACACATATGTTTATATGTTTTTTCTCTTCCCACCTTGGCCATGTTGTTTTGAGTCAGACCCCAAAGCAAGTCCAATTGCTTCATTTTAAATAACAGAGGTCACGTCCAAGGTTCACATAAAGCGTCAGTGTCTACATGTAAAGAGGTCACGGGATCAACTGTTTTAACAATCAACCAGTCAATTTGATGAAACAACTACTTTTTCTCATTTTTCACTGAATTGACTGGTAAGCCACCCACAGATGTAAACTGAAAGGGAAAAACCAAGGGAAAATGTCTTGGTAAAAAACCCCGCTGTCACTGAACAGAAAAACTCCACAAAAAGGGATATTCAAAGTAAAGGCTCTAGCTGGTTTAATGAGGTTTCTAGCTCGATGATATAAACAGCCTCTGTGGCTGTGACCAAATACTCACAAGGACTTCTTGTTGGACTATTTATTGAATTCTCTTTTTGTTAATTGTTGCAGTGGGTTTGAATTTTATTACGTTCCATGTTAGGGCTTTCAGTACTGGTCATATTTATTTACATGGCTGATCATTCACATCTACTAGGTTTCAAGAACCCAGCAATATTGTTACAATATATTGTTCTTAAATTCAGCCAAAATGATGGTTGATCCTTTATCAATGACATGTCGTGTAAATAGCATCAAGGTTTCATTTCGGATGAGGTTATCTGAGTTAGAATACGGTGCATTGGAGTTTCCTCTGAGTCACATCTCACATGTGCAAATAATTTTGGAAACACTGATTAACATAGGGGTAGCGTTTCATTACATGATTGCCATATTTTAAATGAATTCTTTAAGACATTTACAAATATTTAGAAAATTTACCTTCTTTACATTGTGGTTTATCTCTACTGGAAAAATAGCTGTGTCTGCCTAAAGCCAACTTGTGTATTTGTATTTCTTTCTCAGGGAAGTAGAAAGTATTTACTTGATGTATAGTCATGAGTTAGTAACTCCTTGAATCATTATCATCCTGAAGTTGAAGTAATATTTTTGGTAAAGTGAAGAAAGGTTTTAGACCAGGCAGAGTAAGCATTGGCTAACTTTATTGTAAATTGACTCATACAGAACGGATATTGTGTCTAGACAATAAAGAAAAATACCTTCTAGTTATGGATAGTGAAAACAGTATTCATACAATAACGGCCAACTGGAACCCTAAGGCTTTTCAGAATTGAGCAATTTTAGTGATAAATGCCTTTAGGACAAGGGGGAAAAAAGTCTCTTCTGTTCTTTGCACTTGCCTCTGACCACCGAAGTGGTTTCTTTCAGAGAGAAGAAAATATCAAGGTCCAGTTAAATGTTAGCAATTTCTACTTTTTTTAACTGAAATGCAATAATCTCTTGATTTATTTCCAATCGCGCTACTTCTCAATCTTGGCAAATTACAGGATTTGACTTGCAAAGAATTTGTCAAAAGGATTTGTCTCTCATCAACTGTGTTCTGTCTGGCTTGCAAATTTTGCACATGGACCGTTTCCATTTCCCAAGAATACGCTTATCTTGGGCATAGTCTATGCTAGTTCTCCTATAAACTAAAAGAATGTATTAATATACTTATAATAACATTTAGTATACCTCCGCTATACAATTTCCCATGAGAAACAAATAAAAAGAACAGAAAGATAACAGCCAGTGTATCTTCTAGTCCCCATTTTAGCTTTTAAGATGCCCTGATTTTTTTAGACCTTCTACACATGATTCAGTATTTCTCTTCATGGACAATTTACATAACTGTTTGAATAATTAAGGTAGAAACCCCTTTCTGGGAAACATAAAATCAATGGGAAATTTTGAACGTTGGGATTAAGGATGCATCTGTGAAACTTGCAATTTAGATTGACTTGAATAATAGCAATATCTTATATCTGTCTAGCACTTTACAGCTTACAGAGCACCTTGGTTCCTCATGACAACACAACACTTTGTAGTGAGAAAACACTAGAATAACTTATGATATCTTTCAAATCTAGAATGATTCTGTTTTTACGACTCCCTGACTGGTTATTTGAACTATAAAGTAGAACACATCATTTTAAGATCTCAAAGATAGATACAAGAGAGAGAAAAAGACAATTTGATTAAAAACACACAAACAAAAATATACAACAATTTTATAGGGTTTTAGGCAGCAATAATACTCAGTTCTATCTTTTTTTTGGTCATCATTTCAAAAGCTTTGTAATTGTTCTTTATAAAAAAAGTTCTCATCAAAATATCCTGATGAGTTGTCAATGGATGACTTCTGGTCAAATTCACAAACCTGAATAGTAGTTATTAGTAATTTATGTGCCATCTGAATTATCATTAATGCTCTTTCAAAAAAAAGTCACTACAAGCCTTTGAGTACTTGAGGCCACACCATGTGTTTTATTTTGGAAAACACTGTCATGGGCAAACCATCAAATACCACAGATCTCTTGTAGCTAAGGGCTGTGACCAACATGGGTCTACCAGGTTGCTTTGGCAAGCACATCCTTAATCAAGATTTTCTTCTGTCTATTAACTGTAGTTTGACTGGTTTTTTTGAACATATTTACAGAGCCCGTTAAATTTCAGCTTAGAAAATGTTTATGACACATTTAAAGTGATTAAAAGTATCATTTTTTTAGAAAGATGAGTAAAATATTGGATATTCTTTGGGACAATTTTTATAAAAACAAAGCAGAAAATACCACAGGGATTACTGTATTGACAGTATGTATTATTTATAGCCTATATATTAATACTTTAGAGACAGTGTGTATGTGTGTGTATGGTAATTAGTTTACAGATCTACGAGTTCAAATATATTTCTGGAGGATATTAGCTCAGAAATAAGATTTTAGGAGGAAACGGATTTAATTTCACAGATATAAAACAGAATGTTTAAATTTATGATATAGTGTGGCAGTAACCTGTAGGTAGGTGTAGCTGAGAGCTACTCCTGGCACTTTTTATAGAGATAGGTGGTTACAACGAGATACAATTTTGAAAAGGAAATTGATTAGACACAATCATGATATGAGCAATTTGCCAGGTAAAACTCTGTCTTCTGAGTCAAGCCAGCTGGGAGATTCAGACAATGATTTGTGTATCAAGTCTCTTCCTGCCTGAACCCTACTTTGAACCAGCTACATAAATAATGCAGAAGCGAATGTTTAAATTATCTAGACAACCTCCCACTTTATTTTAAACATAGAGACTTAGTCTATATATTATTTATACTACTATAACATATATGCTGTTTAGTATAATTCAGTCCCAATAATATATTTGATCAAATGTTTTAATTTGTCACACTCTATAAATATATACCAGTTTTAAAGTGAATTAAATCAGTATCTTATATATATTTCCTCAGGAGGAAGGTGAGTTGTTTGCAGAATGATTTAGCCTAGATAAAAACAGCTTGAAAAACTATCAGTTTAATTGAATCTCCATCCAGCAGAGTGAATCAAATCATGGAAATATTTCAAATGCTGTAAAACATATATGTGCTCCTTTGCATTCATCTTATTTTGGAAATTTGCTTGTTTTAAGGAACTTTATGTAAGAGTGAACATAAATTTTGTTTTAAATTGATTGTGTTAAGAGGATGGTTTATAATTTACTACTGAGAAGTATTCGGATACAAAAGAGATTATTTGTATTATCTTTGGATTGCTTTTATTTACAGCTTTTATTGGTAAACAGTGCTAATCCAAAATTGTGCTTTCTCTTTTTTGTTCTATTTAAAAACTTCCTGGGAAGTTTTCCATTAAAATAGCATAAGATAGATGATATAGATAGATATAGACATAAGTAGTATGAAGAAAAAGTAAGCAGATAGATTCTTTAGTACAAGTATGTGTATAACAGTTTAACAAAGAATTTTTGCAAGCAACATTTTTCTTAATGTATTATTAAATGACTATTAAATGATACCTTTATTTTGAAACTTGAATTATGTATTTTGTTTTAGGGACAAGTCATTTTGCAAAGTGAATTATATCTGTGTATCTACTGATATTTACTTTCAGTGACTATGTGCCTGTCAGTGAGTTTGGCACTAGAGTTTCAGTAGAGAACAAAGCAGAATTACTCTCTGCCTCTCAGGAGTAAAGGGGAACAGACACAAAAAGGCCTCCTTTAGGGTCTCAATGTACTTTTCTGCAAATTCTTTTCTGCCTGGAGATAGTCTCAATACTCTTCCCTCTGCCACAAACGCTTTTTCCCTTTAATACGCATCTCCCTCCTTGGTCCCTCGTATTTTTCCATTTCAGCATTAAAACTACTTTCTCAGAAAAGTCTTTCCTGATTCCCTAAATCCCTTCTTCCCTTTCACTAAACTCTTTTCTTCAAAACAGTTATTACAATTCAAATTTTACATACATTATTGTGGTATATTTGTGTATTTTCTGTCTTTCCTGTTAGATTATTAGGGCACAGAACTGTCAGAGCACAGAATTTGTCTATTTTTCCCACCAATGTTTACTATCAGCTTACAGTGTGTCTAGCACCTAGTAGATGCTCAATAAACATTTGTCGATAGAGTGCACAAAATAATCCCTAAAAGAATATACCTATATGACTGAGATTATTCTCTCAAAGAGATATAGTGCTCTAAGACCATATGAAAGGGGAAGTTGACCTAGGGGATGAGAGAATGTTGTCCAAAGGGGATTGGGAGAGGGGAGGAACACAGAAGAAACTACTTGAAATTTCTTATGTGGGAAGAGGTACAGCTTATTGAAGGAACTGAAATAAGAATAATGAGTCTGGAAATTAGAAAAAAGAGGAGGTTAGGAATGAGAAATGAGGCTCCAGGGCTAGGCAGGGCCCAGATCAGGAAAAGCCTCATTGATCATTTAAGGGTCTTCTTTATTCAAAGAAAAATGAAAAGGCTCTCAATGATTTTAAACAGGGGAGAATCATAACCCTGTTTGAACGTCTAAAGAAGCATTCCAACTACAGAATGGAAACTGCTAATTGGGGAAAGCATGAATAGAAGAACACAGAACAATTAGGAAGCTACGTTGTCATTTAGGTAAGGGAAAGGGGTACCTTTGACTGTGAGAGGCAACGGACAATGGTGACAAGAAGATACATTTAAAGACAAGAGGACCTGTTAACAGACTGGATCACGTGAAGTGAGGGAGGAAACATTTCAGAGAAATGTCTCTCCTTCGCACAGTTGGGTGATGACTACACCATTCTCTGGAAGTTAATTCTGGAAGAGGATTAGGTTTGGAGAAGACCAGCTCTTAAGAGTGTGGCTGAAACACGGTACGTTGTAGCTGTGTATGAACACGGTACGTTGTAGCTGTGTATGAACACGGTACGTTGTAGCTGTGTATGAACACGGTACGTTGTAGATGTGTATGAAGACACCCGAATAGAGATGGCAGACAGGTAGTTGTACACGAGTCAGAAAGCTGGAGGTCAGAACTGGAGAGGACGTTTGTGAACCGTGGACATTAGGTGGCAAGAGAAGCAATGGACACATATAGGTTCTCTTAGGAAGGGAATATGGGGTAAGAAGGGCAGAATGTGAAGACCAAGTTGTGAGGGACTGCCGATAGTTAAGGGTCCAGCAGAGATCAATAAGCCCGTGAGAGAGACAGAAGGAGCAGCCCGGGGTAAAAACCAAGGTAAAAAACTATTTCAGGAAGAAAGGAGTGGTCATTAAGATTCGTCACATGTAATGGATGTTAAACCATGGCTCCCAGATGTAACGGTCTGAAAGGCAGCAGTCACTTTCGGGAGAGCTATCATGGGGGACTATTTTGGACCTACGTAAAGTATGTTGAGGAGCGTGTGGATTCCTTATTTGTGACTAATATGATATACTTCATACATGTAACCACATTTAAAAATATGTTTTAATTTTAACATATTTGTGATCTTCAATGTTGATGCAAGCTTCTGGCTTACACTTAGAAAGAGAGCCATTATATTTTTGTGATGAAAGAGATGATTCGCTGATGCAGTACAATCCAAACCTTATTTTACAGATGAGGAAAACGAGATCAAGAAAGAGTCTGGGTACTTTTCCAAGCTTACAGTCATCCATAGACTTTGAAAAAGAGCCCTGGTTTCCTAACTTTTAGTCATTTCCCCCCTTTCCTACTGGTTATCTCCCATGCTATATATTGTTTGTGAATTTGCCTTTTTATAGATCCAATACCAACTGTAATCTAGGCCAGTGCACATTTCATTGCAATATGCTTTCGTTCAGATTGTAAGTCCAATTTATAACATATTTTGAGGCTCAAAACTATGCTGAAAAGATGGTGCCTGTCAAGGAAAATCCTATAGAAAAAGAAAATCCCCCCCTCTCCCCAAGCCTCACATAACACTTTAAAAGAGCTCATTAGTAATGGTTCTATTGGAAAATATATTGAAAATGGGTCAGTGGATGAGGAAGAAACTTGATTTATGATGGAACATTTTTCTTTTGTTTACGTTCTCTCTTCTAAGATATTTTTCTGCATAAGACATTTCCATAATTTCCTAAGGGGTTTTATTATCAAACCTACCAATTTAACCCAATTCAAACTGGACTAGTTAATATGGAATCTGAAATTATCGAATTAGAGAAGTCCAAACTATATTTTTCCACCAACTCTACCTTTGTTTTTCACGCCAAACAGAAGTATCCTCAGAGAAAAATATTTACCCCTTATGATGCAACTGTAAAGCAATGATGACAATTTTCATATGAAAATCAAGCTTGCCGCTCTATGGCCACACATTAGAGAAATAGTATCATGATGGAGAAGATTTCTGCAGTGCCCATCATAGTACCTGACACAGTGAGCCCTTAACACACATCTGTTAAAAAGTTAATAGAATGAATTGCCACACTGAAAATTCTATACATACTTGAATTCCATCTTGCCTTACATCTAATCAATGTTTACTTTACAATTTGTGACAGATAGGACTAATCATAATAAAAGTTTGTAAATCAGAGAAATGAAACAAATTTTAAGTATATTGCTAAGTTCTGAAACAATAGAGAAGGCCGTATAAAATATTCATATTTATTACTACCTAGAAGCCACAATCCTTCCACTATAACTCATTTTCCAAACTGCAAAGAAATGGTTCATATTATAAAATATGAATGATTACTTTAAAAAAGGCCCTGTCTTCCACATAAAGCACAAGTTTCATATCTTATATTTTCAAAAGGGCATTCTATCTGCTCTTTGATTTGATAACATTTCTGGGAAATAACTTCGATTCAAATAAACCTAGATTCAGGTGGCAAGTGTATCAGGACAGACGGACCCAGTCTTGCTTTTTTAGCTGGTAGCCCACATGAGACGTCTTCAAGGACCATAAGTCACCATCAACAAATAGCTTCTATTTATGTACCTTTTGTGTCTACAACGCTGAACTCGGTGTTGGAGTGATTTATGGGGCAGTGTTAAAGATACAGAATCTGTTCCTAATTCAGCTTTTGAGTGAAAAAATATGTGATGGTAATTTGGGGAAATTTGATGACTAAGCAATACATGTAAAGAGCCCCTATTGTAAATTTCAGTATGATTTCTGGTAATCATATATTAACAAAAGCAAGAAATTTGGGAAACACAGAGTGCTCTTCGAAACGTGGTCCAAAGCACAAAGAGTATGCATATTGACCCTCTGATTACCATACTGTTTGCTCAGAACCACTCTGGTCCAAGAAATTCATCAGTGGTCTCAACTGTCCCCTTTTCCAAATCAGCATTTCTGATTTGTTCTGGGGAACACTTAAGAGAAGCCCTGTGGGGGAAAAGTTACATATTCAGGTAAGTTTATAAAATTCTGAACTACTTTCTTGGAATTTCACAAGGCCTCGAGGCTCGAGAAAGCTTCTGAGAAATCCTATACGAAAGGAACCTGCTTGACTTTGTCTAACTCAGCATTTCCCAAACTTAATTAAACAGGGAACAGGTTTTCTTCATAGACCATTTACTAACAACCCAATAAACTCTAGTTTGGAAAACCTCAGCTAGATACTTCGGTGGGATGATTACTGAAGTTGTGAAATCTCAATTTTGTGCTGGGTAGAAATTGCGCAGTACCCCAGTTGTAGTTGTTGGTTTACAAGGACGTAAGCACAGTCATATGTAATGTGTAGCACGCACACACACACACACACACACTTCTGTCTTTTCCAAGGTCGCCGTCACCCCTTGGTGAAAATGTCCTGTGGAAAGCAGTGTCACCCAGGAGACCTTGAATTAAGAATGAACTTAATTTACAACAACTACACATGTTGAGAAACAGTAATACGAAGTAACAATACATATATTTTCTTCTTCTTCTTAGTTTTTCCATTTAAAAGGAATTGTTAGTAGTAAACTACTTCTTTGAAAGTAGTCCTTTGGATGTCCTTATTTTAAAATGAGACCATTGCTAGCTCTTCGTGGGCACTGACATCTTAGTATCTACTCTGTTCCTCTCCCTCTGAGTACTATGACATGTACACTGCAGATGTTCAATACATGATTACTACACTGATGAATTTGTATAAAATTTCCACCATAATTCTCGTCAACAACCATTAATATGTACTGAACTGCTTGTTTTTACATGATATTTTACTCCATATGTGAATAGACTTTATTTTCTAGAGCAGTCTTTAGGTTCACAGCAAAATTGAGCAGCAGGGACGATACCCCCTGCCCTAGCCGTGCACAGCCTCGTCCATGACCAAGCTCCTCCACCAGAGTGGTGCGTTTCCTATAATCCGTGAACTCACCGCGACACATCCGTATCACCCCAAGTCCATAGTCCACGTTAGGGTTCACTCTTCATGTTATATTTACATTCCATGGGTTTGGACAAATGGCATGTATCCACCATTATAGTATCATACAGAGTAGTTTAACACTGTTGCAGAAATCCGCTGTGCTCTGCCTATTTATCCTTTCCTCCCCACTAGCCTCTGACAACCACTGATCATTTTACTGTCTCCAGAGTTTTGCCTTTTCCAATGTCACATAATCGGAATCATACAGCACACAGCCTTTTTAGATTGGCTTCCTGCACTTAGTAATATGTATGTAACTGTCCTCTATGTCTTTTCATGGCTTGATAGCTCATTTCTTTTTAGCCCTGAGTAAAAATCCACTGTCTGGATGGACCACAGTTGATTTATCCATTCACCCATTGAAGGGCATCTCAGTTGCTTAAGTGTTGGCAATTATGAATAAAGCTGCTATAAATATCTGTGTCCATGTTGTTGTGTAGACCCAAGTTTCACCTTCTTTGGGTAAATACTAAGGAGCCCATTGCTGGAGGGCACGGTACAAGCCTGTTCAGTTTTGTGAGACACTCTGGCAAAATCCTCCAAAGTGGCTGCACCCTGTTGCGTTCCCACCAACAGTGATGAGAGTTCCCGTTGCTCCACATCCTCATCAGCATTTGGTGTCGTCAGTGTTCTGAATTTTGGCCACTCTAATAGGTGTGCAGTGGTATCTCATTGTCTTAATTCGTATTTCCCTGCTGACGGGATGTGGAGCAGGTATGTGGGTTTTCAAATCAAAAGCAGGCCTCATATAAAGCAGATGAAGCAGTCATTTTGGTTCAGATACAGCTAAATAGGAAAAAAGTCAATAGACTGAGAAACTATAGAAACATCTATAGCACACGGAAAAATCCCCATTCCCTATGGAGACACGTTTGGGGTATATTGAAAACAGATTTGGTCTTTTACAATGAGGTAATAGGAACACAGCTTAAGGAAGGGCATTCCATGAGCCTGTAAATATGCCAGGTTTCTGTAAGGTACATTTTAGCACTTACTATGTACTAACTAAGACAGTGCCCTGGGCTCTAGTCTTTGTTTTCCTACTACTTCAGGATATTTCCTTGAGTTTTGAGGTCCTTCTCTGTGACATGGAAACCACATCATCTGCCTCTTCGTTTTACTACATTACTCAAAACAAACTGACACAGCTACTTTAGATTAACAGAGGCAGCTAGAGAAAGAGTAGCTTTCAGAGCTGAGAGAGAGATCCAGGCCACCAATTAGCCCCATGGCGAGGATAAAGTATTCAACTCTTTGAGCCTCAGTTTCTACTTCTATAAAATGAGGCTCACACCCACGATGTAATTTATTTAGAAGACTGATTATACTATATGCAAAGTATATGTAGCGCAGTTCCTGGCACATAAAAGAGGAAATTATTGCTAGGACCTATAGTGCAAGTGAAAGCACTCTCGTACATGGTTATGGAAATAAAATATAATTATCAATAATCTTTATGATAACACATCATACTAACTGCTAGAATGTTCTCCCCTTTAATTTGAGTAGACTTTTATACAGCAGGACAGGAGAGAAGAAAGTTGCACTCGGATCCTGTTTGTTGCCCATTTGTCATATGATCTTAGTTAATTTCACTAAGCACAGTTTCCTTGGATAATAAAGGAAGTTAACATCACTTCACTCACAGAAGTGCTTGCAGGTTTAAATGAGGTAATATTTGAAAAATCCTTAGCATGGTGCTTGGCTGGCAGAAGGTACTCAAGAAATGTTCATTTTCTTCATTTCTGTCTCAGAAACGAGTGTTAGCACCATACATAGAATTAACAAATAAAGCAAATCTTGCATTTTTAGAGTGTCTAACAGGTATTCGAACTCACTTAAAAATCACAGTGGATTCTGTATTACTCTCTACTTCACAGGAAAAGAAAGTAAGGTTTGGAGAGATTAAGATACATGCTCAAGAGAGGGGGCCTGGAATCTCGTGCGGTGGTTTTATCATAGTACAATGTCCTCTGGACAGACTCTCACAGCATTCTTATTATAGCAGAAGTGCATATAACATTTGCAGTATATTCTGCATATGCAAACATGACTACTGACTCTCTAGAGGGGGCAAATATTCCAAGGTACTATCAGAAGGATGTATTTTGGGATTCTGAAACTTAAGAAGTTCCGAGGGATATCATTTTATCAGGAAAAACAAAAGAGGGAAAAATCCCTATTCCATCTTCAGGTACGATTCTTTACATGTGCCAGAGATACGTCAGAACTGCTTCGACTGTCCCTGCCCCAGAAACCAGAGCACATCCGAAGAAGTCCAATTAATGTATGATTAATGTATAGATCAGAACTACCAGGTACCAGGCCTTTTGTTCATTACAGGGAATGGAAAGATGGAAAAGTTTTTTTCCTATGAATAAACAACTTGCTGGGAAAAATAGACAAGCAGTTACTAAACTGCTATGTAGTAAGTACACTTCTTGGGTATAAAGGGCCAGAGCAAGAAATAAAATAGTTGAGCACCAGTCACTAAAGTGTTTTGCATAGTTTTCCGTATTTCATTCCTCTACTGACTCTGTGAGGCAGGTATTATTGTTCAGATGTGGAAACGGAAAGTCAGGAAGGTGAAAAAACTTGCCCCAAATCATAAACTAATAAGCAGTTAAACCAGGAGTTATGGAGGTCTGTTTGCTCCCAAGATCACACTGTACTGCAGGGCGATCTGGATGATCTTAAACCCGGGCATGTTTTCTCCACTATTCTGTGCTGGTTAAGTATAGCTTGGGTATGGCGGCCTCTGAAAGAGTAAACAGAATGGCATTCTCGTATTCCTTTATACATACTTAATATACAGGTCCATTTCTTCATGACAAACTTTAGTAATAATCACCCTCACATTTCTAATGGAAGGCAGGTTGATTATAGTTTTTGGAAAATACAAAATAACCTGTTAAGAAGCCTAATTTACTCCACCTAAAATTAGGCAGCTCTTAGGGATCCTCATCACTTTCTAATTCTAATTTGAACCATTTACTTTCATGGAGGACATTACCTACCCATGCTGGTAGATCGTTTTCTATAAATTATGTACAACGCAAGCAGCAGTGTATAATACCACTACTTAAATAAATATGTATTATTTATAGTGTCACAGGTGAAGTATTGAAGGAAATGATATAATTTGCCAAGAATCCTATTTTGAAAATAACTTGTCCAGAATGCTGAACTTGTGCAATACTGGCTTTTTTCTGCTGTTTAGATTTTTTTGTAATAAATGTGTGTTATAATAAAATATTTCAAATAAACACTGCATTATTAATGTACCTTGTACTTGCCCTAGGGCAGCAAAGGCATAAATGATTCATTTAAATCCAGGGCTCTTCCTGCAACACACAGTCAGTACTTCTAAGAGTTCTATATGTGAAGACTGTACCTTTACTGTTTCCATTTCGACATGAATGTCACATGCTGATGTGGGACCTACAGTATTTCATGCTCTACAACCAAGTATAAATCTTTTTCCCTTACTTCCATGCCAGGGATCTGTGGCAAAACTAATATGACTATTTAGTATGGCCAGTATTTTCAAAAGAAAACATATACAGGTGAATTTCTTCTCTAGTTCTATCCGATTCCTTGTCTTTTATTTTTTTCTCCATCTTTCACTGGGTTCAAACAATCCATTTGAAATGGCGACAAAATGCATGGGTCTTAAATCGTGTTATAGATCATTTCAAGGCCAAGAGAATTAATATAGCAGAATCACTTCATGCTTTGGGACATTAATAATCCAGAATTACCAGAGAAGGAAACACGATAACAAACTGGTCACTCCCGTCAATTACTTTTTACCACAATGGGACCAAGGGACAGAACACTTTTACTTGCCCATTTTTCATATTCATATATATTACATTAGTTGGTTTCCATTAAATATTACCTAGTGGTTAATTAAAAATTATGAAATGGTATTCACTCCAAAGTATTAATCAATACTTGCAATTCATTCACCTTGAGTGTAGAGATCAATTTCTAGAAGTAATATTGTAAGCTGTTTATCTTCTACATTTTTCTTGGCTAAGTATACTTTTGGATAATCTGTGAAAAGCAAATTTCATATCTAAAATTGGAAATTGTAAACTGCCTTTTAACACAATAATCATAAAATGATTCTTATTAATAGCTTTCTAATAAAGCCATCTTTTACATTCCCTCTATGAAAGATTTTCAACTTGTTGCTGCTGCGTTGAAATATCCCAGCAGGCAGATACAGACTCAAATTCTCTCAAGAGGGCCTATCAAACAAGCATCTCAACACAGTCATAACATTCTTGAAGAGAGTGGGCTTTATCTGTGGGCTCCAAAGTCAGGGTTAGACTAATCCATGGAACAGGTATCCAGGTGTGCCAGGCATTGGACAGGTAATTCTCCAGGTTTGCAAATCAGAAAGGGAGCAGAAACAATTAGTCCCCTTAGAGAACTCCCCCATGTGCTGATACGCTGGGGGTTGCCTGGCTGGCTTAAGCGATTCACAAGTCTGAATCGGGAGACATTGGGAAAACGTGGAGGAGAGAAGAGCAGATGAGAGAGACCTGGGAAAAATGGGTAAGAAAAGTCTATTTACTGAAAATCCTAACCCCACTTCTTTATGATGCCTGATACGGCTTTATTCAAAAATTACCCCTTAAATGGTGTAAGATTTAGGGACTTTTTTTAAAAAATCTCCTTAAAAATCAAGGAATTTAGAATAGTGCTGGTCTCTGAAGCCAAAGAGCCTTGGTACAACTCCCAAGAAATCACTAAGTAGTGTAAGACCTTGAACAACTTATTTAACGTCTCTGGAAATCCCTTCGTCAAACAAATGTGGATGATAATTGTATTATCTCTTAGGGTTGCAGTAAAGATTAAATGCATTAGTATGTAAAGAGTTTAGAGCAGTGTCCAGCATCTGATGGATCTTCGATAAATCTTAGCTATTACTACTAGGAAATAGTCTTAGCAATTTGAGGAATTTGAGCCTTTGTTGCCTAAACGGTGCTACATTTTAACTGGCAAAATGTTTCTCAGGTAGCCTTTTCATTCCTGACAATGCTGTGAATTGTGAGGGAGCCACAGTTACTCATTTCTTTGCTACTATTGGTGGCATTTTAAAGCAGAGTGCTTCACCAGACAATAGGGAATGCGTTTTTTCCCTCTCCCTTCTTTCCTCCCTCCCTCTCTCCCTCCTTGCTTCCATTTCTATATATCTATCCTATGGTTATGTTCTCAAGGACCTCGCTATCAAGGAGAAGAGACAAAATGAAAAAACACCGAACTATTAAAGTGTGAGTCAAGTTTAACTTTTTGATCTTACAGGAGTTGAAGTCCTTGAGTGAGAGTCAAATATTTAGAGGGCAAACGGGGCATTCCCCTCCAGGGAGAAGGAATGGCAAGAGCAACGGCAGAGAGTAGGAATCCTTATGGGTTGAATTGTGTGCTCCCCAAAATCCATATGTTGACTTTCTAACCCCCAGTGCCTCAGAATGTAACCTGATATGTAAATAGGGTTGTTGCAGATATAATTAGTTAAGATGAGGTCATACTGGTGTAGGGTGAGCCCTTAATCCAATATGACTGGTGTGCTTATAAAAAGGGGAAATCTGGACACAGACACATTGCCATGGGAAGTCTGGAATTACACCACCACAAGCCAAGGAATGACCAGAAGCTAAAAGAGAGGCCTGGAACAGATCCATCCTCCTTCAGTGGGAGCTTGACCCTGCTGATACCTTGATCGTGAACTTCTGCCCTACAGAACTGTGAAATGATACATTTCTGTTGGTTAATCCACTCAATTTGCGATACTTCGCTATGGCAGCTCTAGCAACTACTACAGCAATAAAGACAGAGCTTGTA
This sequence comes from Balaenoptera musculus, assembly GCF_009873245.2. Taxonomy (NCBI): domain Eukaryota; kingdom Metazoa; phylum Chordata; class Mammalia; order Artiodactyla; family Balaenopteridae; genus Balaenoptera; species Balaenoptera musculus. Next base: position 1,227,904 of record NC_045805.1, read on the forward strand.
GAGGATTGATCTGGTTTCAGATTAGTATAACCAGTAGAGGGTAAGCCTTGTAAGCCCAGATAGGGTAGAAATAACTGCAGATACAAAAGTCAGGCAGAGAAATGTGGGTGTGTGTGTTAGATGTATATGTACGTGTGTGTGTGTGTGTATATATATATATACATATATATATATATATAAAATGCATACATTTAATTAATATTAATTTTATGAATAATTTCATGAATAGTATTAATATTTTAATTATATCCAACACATATCTGAGCATCTATATGCCAGGCACTGCTGTAGACCCTTGGGATACACTGGATCCAAAACAAAAGTATCAGACATATAAAAATTCCTGTCTTTGTGGCACTTATGTTCTAGTGGACACACACACACACACACACACACACACACATACTTCTCAGTAGAAATATTTCTTCATATGAAATATTACATGGAATATATAAAACTATATACAAATATATAAGAAATATAAGACCAACAAAAGTAAATTGCTGTGGTAGAAGAGGTAAGCGGTGAGTGTGGACAGAGGAGTGGTTACTATTTAACCTGCCTGTCTCACACCGCGGTGCCCCAGGGATAGGTCCTCAGCCTCTTTCTGAATTTACAGAGCTTTCTCTGAAGAGGACAGTTTGTGAGCCATTGTCATAAACCAATGGCAGTGGTCATAGATTCTGGAACAGAGGAGTAATATGATGAAAAGATATTTTAGAAGAATCGTTTGGTGGTGATACGTAGGATGGAGTAGGATGAAAAGAGATTAAGGAAAGAACAAAACTGGGAGGCTGAGTCGGAATTAATGGGTGGATACAAGAGCAGTGATGTCCTGAGGCAGGCACAGTGATGTCCAATGAGGGGCATTTGGGGACCATATTTAATGGAGAAGAATATGGGATCTAGGAAGGAGCAAAATTCCAAAAATTTATCCTACAGATACAGTCCTGTGCAAAGATGCATGTGTAACAACATACATTTCAGCACTCTTTGTATCAATAAAAATTTTAGCATTTATCAAAATATGATGGTATGGCTACCTCTATAGAGGGGGATATTATGCAGTCATAAAAAAGAATGAGGCAGACCTTTATGTGCTGAAATGGAAAGTCTCTATATTGTCTCACGAAATGAGACTAGTGTGGGAGCTGTGGAGGTCCTGGGGGCAGAGAGAGGGGAGCGCGTCTACCCTGGGTGCCGGCCATAAGGGGACATATTTTCTGTCCAGTATTTTAAAATGGTACGAAACTGACTCTATCTGGTATGCTTTTTATTATCATTGTGCGCCAGCATTTCCCAAATGTCAGTGATAAAATACTTCTCCCTGAAAAATATTTTATTGGTCTAAGTTTGAAACAATTGCGGCAGTTACAGTATATATGGAAATTTCAAATTAGTACATTTTTATAACTTACCCCTTAATAAGCCTTGTGTTCTATCTAGAGGTTAATTCAGAGAACTTCCAGTTAGAGAGTTGGTCCCTGACTCAGCAACGCATGTTCATTCTGAGAGTAAAACCTCAAGTTCGGTTTCTTAGTTTTTTCAGTCACTGTGCTATCATTGTTAACTTTGAATCTACTCTTTAAATGTAGGAAGTAGGGGCATAAACTGCTTTCAAAGAAAGCTTGAAAAATTCTGAACTATTCTGAATGTTGGAGGTTCTTACAAAAATGTAATAGAAATTCATAATGAATTTTCTGGTGAATATATTTTAGTGGAAAAATTTTGAGTGCATACATATTTAAAAGCTGCTAAAATCTATCCCAAACAGAAAAAAGACATGGAAAATGTTATAATTGCTAGAATTTTGTTGTGAAATGGGATTTTATAAATATCTGCCAGACTTTTCCTTATGTTTAAGACTTTCCTTAATTTGTGTAGGTATTGCCTTATGTGAAGGAAATCTTTCAAGATTAAAACTAATAAAAAGCTAACAAAAACATACATGAAGCTTACTAAACATTTTCACATCTTGTATTTCTTTCTTGAACATTATTTTAAATTTTATGATGTTACCAAAAATAAAGGAGAATGTTTAAAAATTATATCCAGCATCAAATGTGCCAGTTTTCCATGTCTCTGTGCACAAAAATGTGTGTATATATATATAGTTCCACCCATTAACAAATAAAATGTAATATACACATTCATGTTATCTATATAAATGCACACATAATGTTTGTATTAGTACTTGAATATGTATAGAGCATTTTGGAAGGATGCACTAGAATGTTTCTCTTAGGAAATGGGAAACGGGATTAGGAGAAAAAGAGAAGAAACCACTTATTTCTTGTTTTATATCTTCTGTTCTTTCTCCACAATGTTTATATGCTATTTTGGTAATACTTTAAAAACTAGTTTCATTTTTCAAGAGAAAATGACCTAACATTTAACACCTATAATATTCCAGCTACTTGTTTAGAAGTTTACAAAAGAGAAGATGTTGTAGTGCCTAAGAGTGTAGGTTCTGGACTGTCTCCAGCTGAGTCTGGAACCTGACGTGGCCACTGCAATGTGAGTTTCGGATGCTGCCTCATCCATCTGAACCTCACTTTCTACTTCAGTGAAACAGCAATAAGAGTAGCACCAATATGGGAATGTAAGTTTGTGCAGCCACTATGGAAAGCAGTATGGAGGTTCCTCAAAAAACTAAAAATAGAATTGCCATATAATCCAGCAATCCCACTCCTGGGCATATATCCAGACAAAGCAATAACTCAGAAAGATACGTGCACCCCTATGTTCATAGCAGCACTTTTCACAATAGCCAAGACATGGAAACAACCTAAATATCCACCAACACACAGATGAATGGATAAAGAATATGTGGTATACACACACACACACATATACAATAGAATACTACTCAGCCATAAGAAAGAATGAAATAATGCCATGTGCAGCAACATGGATGGACTTAGAGCTTATCATACTAAGTGAAGTAAATTAGAAAGAGAAAGACAAGTACCATATGATATCACTTATATGTGGAATCTACAATACGACACACATGAACATATCTAGGAAACAGACACAGACTCACAGACATAGAGAACAGACCTGTGGTTGCCAAGGGGGAGGCGGGGCAGAGGAGGGATGGATTGGGGGTCTGAGGTTAGCAGATGTAAACTATTATATATAGAATGGATAAACAGCAAGGTCCTATTGTATAGCACAGGGATCTATAGTCAATATCCTGTGATAAACCATAATGAAAAAGAATTTTATAAAGAATATATATATGTGTGTATTACTGCATCGCTTTGCTGTACAGCAGAAATTAACACAACATTGTAAATCAACTATAACTCAATTAAAATAAAAGAATAACATCAATAAAATTGACAGGAGTATCAAATGAGTTAATCACTGTCACATACTTGGAACAGTACTGGCACTCTTAATGTTACCTACTAGTAAGATTATTATCTCACCTACAAAGAGAAAAAAAAAAATAACTAAGTTCCCTGGGAAAACATAAGAATTACAGGAGTTGACACACAGCACAGAGGGCAAACAGCATTCATCACCTAGAGGATTCTTCCTATTTCTCTAGCAGAAGTGAGAGGGCTGAGAGCAAAAGTGGAGAAAGCAGGTGGTAAAGGTGCAGGCAGCATGGTGAAAGGAAGAGCCCCAGACAGAGGGCACCATCGACATGACAGGCAGCTAAGTCTTGCAAGGAGGCTGGGAATGAGGGGGACACACTGTAGTTCAGATCTTTGGCTGCTGAAGCACTGTCCCGACAAGGTGTGGCCAAGTACGGAAGTTGAGTAGTGAACTTGAAGGTGTGTAGACACATCATTTATGATGCTAATGGTAATAGCTAATAAGATGTATTAGGTTATCATTGTAAGTACTTTTAATACGTTTATTCATTTAAGCCTCACAACAAGAGTCTTCTGTATTAGGTACTATTATTAGCTCTATTAAAAGATGAGGAAACCGAGTTACTGAAAAGGTAGGAAACTTGCCCAGGTGGTCGAGCTCCACAGATCAGTCTCTTTACCATGACACTAAATTCTCTCTCTGAGTAATAACAAAGAATTATGTCTTCAAAGAGTCTAAAATGCCATCTACCTGACAACTGAAGTCATCAAGGATAATGGTGGAAGAAAATGATAATAAGAAAACACTGGAATCCTCTGGAAAGATGAAAATAGCTGCTAGGGGAATCAGAAGATGGCAGCACTGATAACTGAAATGGGATTGCAAGGGAATCAAATACCAGAAGCTGAGGTAGGCCTGTCAGTCAACGACTGGGAAAGCGGTAAATAATGAGGACCAGGGGACAGGAGACTCTCCCTCAAATGTTTCTTTGTGTCCCTCTTCCCCGGCCCCCAACGGTGGATACTAGAGTCAGAACTCACACTGCAAATATATTCCCTTAATTTTAAGGGTGTTCTCCCCATCTTTGCTTGGTGAAATCGTACAGCACTTCAAGGCTAAGAGAAGACATTATGTTTCCTAAAATTTTTCCCAGTTCTCCCATTTGGAATTAGTTTTTCCCAACTTTGGGTTCCTCAAACTCTATTTAATAATATTTTCCCCCTAAAATTGTAAGCCCACTGATGAGAACGGACATAAGGGACATGAGGAGTCTGGCAGAGTCAAGGATGGAGAAGTGGAGAAAAGGGAGGAGAAACTGATTTGGAAAACAAGACTGTATAATCTTCAATGATTGACGGTATAATTCTGATGAACTTTTCATATCATTACCTTAGAATGCACAATTGCCCAGATCCGTGTGCATTTGGAGGAATTCAAGCAGTTGCTGCTGTGTTAAGGGAATACACCGAACCCAGGACAGAGCGAACCTCTGTCTACCAACCAATGGCCCGTGGAGACAGCATAACTAGGAACAAAACCAAAGGACCCAAAGGCACTTCAGGGGCTGGGAAGTGAAGCCTTCCTTATGGAACATTGTCCAATTCCCCTGGAAAATGTCCATGAAGCAGAACACTTGTTTGATCATCAATAACCAGCAATAACTTTTTCAGATCCAGTTGAAAAACATTTTTCATAATTTTACTAAGTAGAAATTGGTCCTGTATAACATAAAAATGGAAAACGAGAAAACAAATTGTTCAGAAGCCCTGCCGGCCAGATTATCAGTAGTATGCGGGTTCTAGGTTCAGGATAGAGTCGATCTTCAAGACTACTGTAGTTTTTAATCTTTACCTTTTATCTTGAATTGGTCTATTTACTACCAAGACTGTTTGGCAGCCACTGGAGCATTTTATCCTCTTTTTCTACCCTATCTGTGTTAATAGAAAATAGGAGAGGGTAAAAGAGTAATTCTAAAGGGGCAAAAAGGCCTCTTAGAATAAATTGGGCAGAATCAATGTGTAAAACCCTTCAAGGAGAAAAATATAAAGCACTTACTTGTTTATTGTTCTGTGACTTACTTCAGCCCTTTCATTATGTGGCTCACATGAGACACATATGGTCCAATTGTTTTGTGTCTCCGTAATACTAAAATTATTCAGTAGAAAGCATACATTACAATCGTGACACGATGCCCTAATGAGAGAGTGGAGTCTTGGGTCTATGCCCAGGCCAAGGTCAGGAAGAAAGTCCCACGCTTAGATTCCTGGGATGTCAATATCCAAGAGAGGAGAGACAGGGGATGTTGGTTCAAAAGTTGTACGGAGAAGTAACAAAATAGTACAATGACTGCAGAACACATATTTTACTAATTAAAATAATAACACAACCCACAGAAACAAACTACATACAGTAAAGTACAAAGGCCCATGGATTTTTGCAGGTTTTCAAAAAATCAAATGAGAATAACTCTGTCGTTTTAGCCCATCATGCAAACTCAGCATTGCATATAAATACTGGAAAAAAAGGACTTTATTTAGTTTTGCTTCTGTATCTAAAGTAAACTAATTCAGCACATATAAGCCACTTCATTTGAATTTTGAAATAAATATATTATTCTATCAAGAATAAATTTAAGCTAACAAACATAGCAAAGGAAGAAGAACTGCAATTTTGTGACATCCTTTGTTTTTCTGGCTACTATCGGAACACCTAGAAAACTTTCGGAGAATGTCTCTTTAAAAAGAAGTGATGTTACTATAAAAACATTTTGAAACAATTAGAGTCTGTTATCTCAAACATTATCAATTTGATGAGGCCAAGTCCAAGAATGGAAAAGTAGAATGAGTGTTTTTACAAATTGCCACTCCTTATGTGACCACCAAATGTATACCTTTTGGACTTTGAAAAAGACCCTTCAGGGAGAAGAAAATGGCAGAAGAAAGAGGGAAAAATCTACTTAATGTTTTATGGACTTATTAAAAGAAAGTCTCTGCTTTTATTAACTGTGGGAAAAAAAAAAAAAAAAAAACCCCTTCATTAATATAGAAGCTACAGCTACCAACTGGAGAAGACTGTGGTAACTGCACCTCCCAAGATAACAATATCAGCATGTCAGTAATCGGTTTTCTGAATTTTAATGATAGTTTTCAAACAGGGCTCATGATTCAGTAGGGGCCAGTAAAACTTTACACTCTCTGTTTAAGAATTTCTTTCTCTTTTGGTACGCATTTTTGATCAGAGCTTTGCTCTATATATTAGTCCAAAGACTCTGAATCATGCTGAAGTTGTAGCTAAGCAGCCTTTAAGAACCAAAGGGAAAAGGGAGTACTGTGATGAAATTAAAATGAGATTTTTTTTTTTTTGGTCAGGTTTCGTCGTCTTAAATAATTTCTCAACTTAGTACAGGAAGATTATGTGAAAAGACAATTTTCCAAACATGGTCATCCCGAAAGTTTGCTTTTCTGAGAGCTACTTGGATCATGAAATAAGAAGAATAAATTGTGGGTTTTATTTTTACTCATTCTAAATAGCTAGCCTATGAGAATGTGCTGATTTTAAAGGGTAAAGTAAGATCAAGGAATAAATGGTCACCATGAATATTAAAATTAATTTTTAGGTCATTAAGTATCTTTATCACTATACAATTGATTGAGCATTTTGCTTGTAAAATTTTAAAATCAGTCATCTTCAAATATTTTGAAATATTTACCATGTATATACTTAAGTTTGGGGTCCATACGTAATTTCTTATTTCTAATGAGTAGACAGTACGTCTGTGGTGCTTTCAGAAGCTGGTTGCCCTCTGACTTAATGAAAAAAGAAATCATTTGTGTCAGTGTTTGAATGCAAAGTAAGATGAATAAAATTTAATCCTCAGAAATAGACTTTTAATATATTCGACATCATAAAAATATGCTGAATATTAGCTTTTATATTAGTTGCTATAAATTAATCCATCTATAATGCCTCAACAGGTACAAAACATATTGAATGAGGGATTTTTCCTGTAATGTAAGAGGCATTGAGCAGATGTGCTTTGTACCGAACGATTTCATATTTCAATGTGACAAAATAGATGAGCCACATAAAGCCTAATTTCAGTTGCAAATTGCAAGCTGGAATAAGTTCCAGAATAGTAAACAATTAGCTGCTTTATTTTCTTTTTAATAAGACTAAATTACCAGATAGTATCTACTGGCATCAACTTGGCTAATAAAAATCTGTTTAATAGGATTTGCCATTTTTCCAATTGCTATCATGATCAGCTTTGCATTTTGATTATCTCTAAACTTTGCCTCAATTTTCTCATAGAAAAGCTCTCAGTGGTAATTGCCTTAACATTTATTCCAGGTCAAGTGGTTAAGTATGAATAATGATCTGTCAAAAATGTACGGTAATGCCGTCAATAGAGCAATTACCATTTAGCTGGAGAGTATTATGGCAAAAGAGCACATTAACCGGGCACAGTAAACAGAACAACAGAGGAAAAGGGGCAAAGGGACGGACTGTTTGCAAAACCTGTACGTGTTGTTTGTGTTCCTGACAGATATTAATTGTCTTTCAAGACCAATTAACCACACCTTCACAATGGTCTTCCCCATCTAGAACGAATTAGGAGTTTTTCATTACTGGTAAAAGGAAAACAAGTGTTTATACAGCTTACATTTAATATTCCCAGAAAGGTTGTCTTGCTCTATTTTCTTGCCATGGTGTTTATTTCTGCTGCTTCTCTCTTCTCCTAGGATGACCCACCACAGCGCGGGATTAGTTGTCTACGGTAGTGAATCACCGATTAAATTCATGTTAATGGGAGGTGACAACACCTGCTTTTGTTGTCAATATTACTACAAAGGCCCAATTTTTCAAAGTGTCTTTCTGTAGAAGAAGCAATGAATAAGGCTGTAACTCAATACGTACAGCACTACTTGGGGGAAAAACGGTGATAAAAAGGAAATATGATGTTTACCCAGTCGACACAGCATTGTTTAGTTGTAACTCCCTTAATATCTGGGGCTAAGGGAAAACCTTGCAACCAATATTCAAGAGCGGATGAAAAATGGCTCTTTGCTTACAGGTAATTCTGTAGGTAGTAACTCTGCAGCTAGCTAAACACTTCAGCACCCTTACTGAAAAACTTGCATGGAATTTGGGAACAGGCTGCTGTCAGATTTACCTTATACTTCCACTGACTGATGTTTAGTTAGAAGAAATATGCTCAGATTTTAATTTTAAGGGAAATGCACCCAGAAAAGTGGCCATAGGTTACCAAAAACTATCTATGTTTACACACTCACTCAGAAAATGATTCTTCGAGTTTACTCTGTATAGGATGATGGGTATGCGTACACACTTGGGGGTCACATAGATTTGGGATTTAGCCTCTCAGTTTTCTCATCTGCAAGGTGGGGTAATTATATAGCTTACTTGTTATACGGCCAAAATGACATAGTGAATGGGGTGTGTCAGGCAGAGTGCCAGGCACCTGGTACACGTGTCATAAATATCCTCCCGTTCATCGTGCTATGGATGTTAGAGGGTCAATATAATGAAACTCTGCCTTCGGAGAGCCTCAGCTAGGATTTGTATGCAGCAAGCAGAATAATGCGCTCTATGGGATGACCGCCACTAGCAGTGGTGGCCATGGGACACACAGATGTGCTAGAGGATTCCAGCAAAACTTCCCCTCCTGGCTGAGAGGCTAAGAGAAGGTCGAGGTTGCCCCAGTACACTGGAGCTACCGCTCACCCTCTGTGCTTCCTCCAATTCTCAAACGTTTTAAGGTTTATTCTCCAGTTTTCACCACTTTACCACTTACTCACTGGCTCCACCCATATCCTGAAGTATTTCTCAACATGTGATTTCTGATTTTAATAGATAGTACGAGAGGAAGCGGTTCCATGATCAAACAAATTAGGAAGACACCAGGTCAAACAATGTTCTTTTTTTTTTTCTACTGAAAATGTCATGTATTTCTTAAACTAGTCTGTGTTCTAAATTCCCAGGGAAGGGAAGGGGTTGGTATGTGGTTTTTCCCACACTCATTTGACGACAGAATGGTTTTTTCCTGGTGTACCTAGTGCTGTGAGGGGCACACCTCAGGCGACACGGGTCTTCTAAACAGTTCTCATCATGGCCACAAAAACCTCTTCGTAGCCAAGTCCAACGATTTCTTCCCCCTCTTTGTTTTGTTTTGTTTTGTTTTGTACTGAAAGCACAGGCTGTGGGGCTGGGCTCCCCGCACTGAACCCCGCGCACCGTGGGAGGCTGGGCAATCCAGTCTCCTGATGAGCCAGGTTCCTCCACTTACAAAACAGAGGCTGTAAGAGAACATCCCTGCACTGTGCTGTTATAAGGCAATGCCTGTAAAGAGCTTAGAACAATGCCTGGCACATGCTAAACTCTACATACATTTTAGCTCTTGTCAGCTTCATCTCCTCCTTCCTTCCTGAAACTCTCTCTTTCCTTGGCTTCTTTGAGCTATTCCTCTGTTGGCATCACTTTGGGTCAGTTTTCCATGACATCCTTCCCCCGCCCCGCCTGCCCCCCTTCCATGTTCAGGTCATGGTTCTACTCCTTCACTTTTTACATTTTCCCTGCAGGTACAACAACACAGAAAGCATCAAGTATCAGCTATTCCTGGTGGTCTCCTAAATATCCACCCTCGCCTTTCGCTCTATGTTTAAAACTGCTTGATGGATCTTTTTGAAACTGAACTCAGAGCCTCCCCGCTCCCCTGCCGGGCCCCTCCACACCCCATCTCCTCCCGTGTCCTGAACGTGGGTGATGACGCCCCTGTCCATTCAGGAGTCAGTTTTCCACCCAGAAGCGTGGGAAGCATGCCTGACCCCTTCCGTTCTCCAGCAGCTCCACATAACTGATCAACAGCCGAGTCGCTCAGTACGTCCACTCTTCTCCATCCCTTCTGCAGCTCCTTCATCCCAACCAGCCTCCCTGCCTCAAGGTCGCTAAGATCAGATCCTTTCATTACAGTTCTCTCTAGAAATCTCTTCAGACTACACTCTGGCTCAAATCCATCCAGTTGCTGTAGGATATGGTTTAAACTCCTTACTATTGTCTCCGAGATCCTCGGCTGGTTGGCTTCTGCTGTCGGCTGCTGTGTTATTCCCTAGATCCTGCCCTTTCCACAGGGTGGGCTGTCACCTGGGCATGGCACTCTGGTCCCTAGCTTCCCTGCGGTGAGGCTCTTGTCCACGGGCTGACAGAAGTGGTGTGTTCTGCTTCCAAGGTTTGTCATTAAAATGATTGGGTCTGGGATCACTGGTCCACTTCTCGCATGCTTCTGGCAGGAGGTGACAGCAACTGAATCATCTGCTTGAACCCAGGGAGGAAACCGACATGTCAAGGAGGACAGGAGCTCCTCCCGCGCAGGACCACCTCTGGCCAGTCACCTCTGGATCATTACACTAGAAAGAAAGACGCTCCTAGCATCTTGAACTACTTTGTTTTGTTGTCTTTTTATTATGGAAGCGTGGACACTACCCTAACTAATCTGTCCCCTAAGAGCTGCTACCTCATTCCTTCGCTTCAGCTCAAATAAACTGCTTTCCGTTCCTCAAAGGTACCACGTACTTTATCCCTACTGGACTTTGCACACATTGCTTTTCCTTTTGGCCTCTCTTTCCTCTTTTCCTTCTCCTTTTCCTTAAAACTCTAGTATATCCTTTAGGTCTTGATGGAATAACACTTCCTCTGGGAAGTCCTCAAGGACTGTCCTCCTCCATCCCAGTCTACGACCTGGGCAGCTGCCATGTACTCCCAAGGCACCTGCACTTCACCAGGCATGGCAGGGACCCGCCATGATTTCAGTCATTGGTTCAATTATCTCCGGTGTTGGGTCCTGGGCTTCATGAACACAGGAACCCACCGTCCTCCTTACTGGTTCCCCTCACAGCTTTGCATGATGTCTGGCACATAATAGGTCCTCCATACATCTTTGTTGCATCCAACTCAATTCAAACTCAGCAGGACCAAAACCAACTAAATGATCATCTCTCCTGAGCCCCTGGCCATTTTCTTGACTGTGATTTATGTCTTAGTTAATGACAATTCCCGCCCTCTCGATACCCCAAATAGAAAATATAACGTGTCACCCTTATTCCTCCCTTTCCTCACTTCTCACTCTAATTGGACACCAGGTTATTTTTAAGGTACCTCTGCAATGCCTCCTAAGTAATCTTGGTGTTGGATTCCACTGTCACCTTTCTTCCCTTACCTGGATGACTCCAGGACTTGTTCTCCATCAGCTGCCCCCAAGCCTGCTCTTCCTGTGTCCAGCACTTCCTTCCGGAATGAATACAGCTGATTTCATTCGTATCCTTAAAAGTCTCTAACTACCCTCTCTTGCAAACACCTGAAAATGGCTAGCTGGTTAACTGTCTGTCTATCTTTAAACCCGGTTTCACTTTATATGCCTGTATTCACCTTTTCCCTGATCTTGATCTAGGGCAGTGATGGTCTCACTTTGAGTTGAAGTTAAAAACAAAGATGCTTAATTTTCAATCACTCAAAGTCGGGGGATCACAGCCAGCCTAGGCATCTGCATTTGTAACAAACACCAGTGAATGATCTGAGGACCACTGAGAAACATTGGCTTGGCTAAAATGAACTTCTTCATGTAACCCAAATAAATATATCATGCCATTTCACACCCGTGGGCACACATCATTTTCCTTTCCTGGAAATATTCTTTTCTTCCAATCAAGCTCAAATGTCTCAAAACTACGGAGTTTTACTTATTCCATCAGAGTTCTTACTGAGGCCAGATCCCTGAAGCCTGAAATGTCTGGGTCATGAGTTTGGATGTGGGAGCCAGTTCCCTGACCAGGGATCGAACCCGGGCCCCCTGTGTTGGGAGCGCGGAGCGTTAACCACTGCGCCACCAGGGAAGTCCCTGTCTTTCTTTTGTTGACGCCACCAAAATCCCAACCGGTCAGGCTGGAAAACGGAAAGGCATCCTTTACTCCTATTTATAATCTCTCTTACTTTCTCACTGCCACCCTCTTTTTTGTGCTTAAATATTTGGCATTTTGGAGTAACTTCCATAATTGTTCCTTAATATATTCATGAAGAGGGCCAAGTAAAAGTCTCTGAAATCTCCCCTCAACCAAGATTAAATTTTAAAAAATATATAAATAAAAATAATGCTGCAACCCAGTGTGTGTATGTGTGTGTGTGTGTATGTGTATGTGTGTGTGTGTATGTGTATGTGTGTATGTGTGTGTGTGTATGTGTGTGTGTATGTGTGTGTATGTGTGTATGTGTGTGTGTGTGTGTGTGTGTGTGTTTTAAGAGTTGGGAGATTTACAATATGCTTCTAAGCCAAGGGGACAGGGCCAACACCATGCACACCACAGGACACACGGAAGGTGGATGAGAAAGAAGAGGTAACTCATAAAACAATGCTGGATGGTGGTGGTCCAACATGGGAGCCATGCTGTTCAGGTAACATGGAATGTCTTCTACATGGCCAAGCATTGTGCTAGAAAATGGGGATGAAAATATAAAGAAGATGCAGGGAAATTTTGAGGTGGGAATGACGAAAGATGGCATCAGTCATATCACTTGGCCTTTGTCTTAATAAGGAGGAGACAAGTTGTTGTTTGTAAAGAGAGTATAGGGGATGAGGAACAGAGTATGGGGACGAAAGGAGTCAAAATGTTTAGAGCAGCCTGTGTATCTTAGTGTGGGCCCACTGACTTCTGCAAAGAGCAACACGGTTATTGGTCCAATAATGATGACTTTGGAAACCTTTCCCTTTGAAGAAATGTCAGAATGAATTATGGGCTTCCTTCAACCATGTCCCATAGAAGACCACAGCAACCTGAGGTTTTGTTTGTTTTGTTTTTTCCCCAAAGGGTTTGCAGTTTGCCAAAAGAGAAATAAAAATGGGATTGAAAGAAGAGAAACAATTTGATTCTATGCCAACAGGAAAACCACATGCGTGTTAAATAATGTTTTTATATTATATGATGTAAACTATGTGACAAACAAGTATTATATTCATCTTAACAAGGAAAATTGAAAGCTAATCCCTATATAATATAAAAGTTACCAAAAGATTTGAAGTAAAAATGTTCATCAAATGACCTGCTTTCTTTTTGCACAAGAATCTTTTTTTTTTTTTTTGTCAATTAAAGTGCAATATAGGCAAATCAGTCTGATTTGAATGGAAGTTTTTTTTTAAATAGATACTAGGATTATTCTGGAATCTGCTACTGCAGAACAAGCCCAGATAACACATTAGACACAACACTATCTTAATCACATTATTTCTGAAAATTCTAAAAGTTCAAAGTTCCTTGGTGTCAGCTGTGATGTCAGTTTATCCTTTCTGTCTACTCAGGATACTAACAGAGCTCTCCAGGTCTAGTATGAGTTACAAAAATACTGACATCAGGTTAGAGTTATACACTGATGCTTTTTATTACGTTGGCTATGATTTAAAATGCTGTCCTTATTTAGGTTAGTTTTGGAAAACAATTCACATTATTTTTCTTTGAAGTTCTGATATCCATATTATTTTATAATCTTTAAATGAACACCATCGACAGAAATGGCAAATTTTAGGCTGTACTCGGTAACCACAGATTAACATTTTCTTTCTCTTTGATCTTTTTTATTCCCCCAGTTTCAGTAACCTTTTCAGCATTACAGACAAGAAGACACACATCATCCTCATTGGAAGGCCGGAAGAAATCCCCCATGTGTTAAGAAACCACAAGTGGGAACAAAGAATTGAAGAGTGGCTCTTACACAGTTATTTATTAGACAATACATTGCCCTACTGTATGCTTGCAAAATATATGTTTTAATTAAAATACAAATCAAAGTAAAGATAAGACTACCACTGTTGTTTCTCCTTCCAAATACGATATGACATTTTGATTTAAAAATAGGAGTTTGACATTTGCCCCTTGAACACCATTAAATGTACTCATCATTATAGAAAGTTCTAGATTTCGGTATTCAGTTAATAGTATGACATCCAGGGTTTGCCAACTTTCCCTAGTCACTATATATTTTCCTATACACGTTAAGCCAGAAGGATCTATTACAACTACTACTAATTGGGAGCTGTGGTATTACAGGTGATAAAGACGCAATGTGATTGCAGCCATGACAGCTGAGACAGGAAGGAAGAAAATGGATGCTGAAGACCCAGTTTTCACACGATAAGGTTGAGGGTAAAGACTGTTCCAAAGTAGAAGTTTCTAGGCAAGCCGAAAAGGTTTAACAATCCCTACATCACTCCTGAGTAATAAGCAAGTGTAATAGATGGCAGCGTACATGGTTTGAGTCAGTGCTCTGGTTTCCTAACATGCTTTTTTATGTTTTCTTCTTTAATTTGAGTTCTGAACACCTCAGCTGAAGCAGAATCCTAAGAGGGTCTAATGGGTGAAATTACAAAGGAGAATTTCTTGACTCATGCAGGCTTCAGATTTAACTTTTAGTAAACCTGTTGTAGGAAATGCAGTATCTTGGGAATTTAAAACAGAGTAATATGCCCTTTTGAGGCTATCATGCATAATCTTTGAGTGACAGGTATTCCTTTCCTGCTATCAAACCTGCTCAGATTTTTATAATCAGAAGCCCACATGCTCTGAAAAAGTCTACCTGACTTGTTTAATGAGTGACTTTCCCTGAAGTTTGTCTCTGCTGTCAAAATTCCTCACCCGATGGTAATCACTCCCACCAGAACTCCATCAATTTCAGCTATTCTTTCCTCCCAGATACAACTTTTTAAGGACCCAAAACCCACTGCACATCTAAGTTGATTGAGATGACACATTATCTCTGTACCACAAGAGCTCTGCTTACCAGGGACCGTAGACAATGATATTATTATAAAATATCACCCATTTTCTGTGCTGTCAAACATTATCCCCAGGGGATCAAAAATGAGTGAAATTTACCAACCGGTACTGAAATACAGTTTTCATGTTTAACTAAACTTGTGCTAGTATAAACCAAACACACTACTCTTAGATCTTTTTTCCCCCCTTTTTAACCCGCCAAAACATATCCAGCCCTGCCAACTGGCTCCCCAAAATGGTACCCAACTTTGCCCTTGCTCAGCAGTTCCCTAAAGATACGTTTGGCTTCTTTTAGCCAAGGGTCCACACAATATGAATACTGATACAAATCTGTCAACCGAAAAGGCCACATGCTATGTGACACTGCCAGTCTGGACCAACATAGAAATAACCATTTAGAAGTAACTCACAGGGGCTTCCCTGGTGGCGCAGTGGTTGAGAATCTGCCTGCCAATGCAGGGGACGCGGGTTCGAGCCCTGGTCTGGGAAGATCCCACATGCCGCAGAGCAGATGGGCCCGTGAGCCACAATTACTGAGCCTGCGCGTCTGGAGCCTGTGCCCCGCAACGGGAGAGGCCGCGATAGTGAGAGGCCCGCGCACCGCGATGAAGAGTGGTCCCCGCTTGCCGCAACTAGAGAAAGCCCTCGCACAGAGACGAAGACCCAACACAGCCAAAAATAAATAAATAAATAAATAAAATTAAAAAAAAAAAAAAGAAGTAACTCACAGAAAACAAAGACGCCCCCATCAAATGTGACTTACTGCCTTTTCCCACCTGATCCCGTTTATATTCCTCACGCCGTTATCGATGGACACGCCGGGGAGAGTGGCCGTAGGCTTGCCATTAGTCACTGTAATCACCAACCTCAGTAACTGACAGGAAAGAGGCTCAGCTCTCCCAATAGGGAGCCAGCGAAAACTGTTCTCGCGCAGCGGTTAACCATTTATTCCAATACTCAGCCTGATGCATTTTCAAAGACTGAAAAATTCCTTCTCTGCTAGAAATGGAGGTGGAGACGGGTAAAAACGATACTTAAATGCAAAGGCCTCGAATTGCTTGCTCGCAGTAACCATCAGATTCCTAGCCAAAAAAAAAAGTTGAAAAGTTGCAATGCACCGGATACGGAAGAAAGGTTGACAGGTGAGTGATGAAGCGTTTTGAGGGGTGTTGCTACAGCTTCCCAGCTGTTTAGAATCACTGCATCTCACTAGTGACGGCCTCAGCTGGCCCACGTTTACGTACGAACTCCTCCGAAGCGTGAGATGCTGCAGTGTCTGGATTTCTATTGCTGGGTGATCCTCACCCAGGCATCTTTGCTGATAACACACCCAGCTGTTGTGCAGAATGGCCACCACTCACTCCTATTACTGTTAGAAGGACAGAGGTTTAGAAATAGTTCCCTTAGGTGGACAGTGCAGAATTAATAGCCCGATGTGTCCAGTCAGAGAGAAAGAGAACTAAGGAAAGCATATCCAGTTTCTTTAGCTCCACCCATGGTAAATTGGAATCCTTTTGTAAATTGGAACAAGAGTGCCCCAAATGCAAAATGAAATTAGGGGGCTCGCTGGAGGAAACTGACATGAGGATTTTAGTAGCGAGTTTCAATTGTACAAAAGCCAGTCGTGGGGGATTTGTTTGTTTGGTTTTGTGTGTTTGTTTTCTTTCTGGCAACCACTTTGTATTCGGTTTGTCAGTCAAAGGATTTTGCGAAGGTGGCAGCCAGCCTTGGAGGAGGGCTGCTGGCTCAGAGGAGGAGCTGGGGACCCAGCAGGCAATCTTACCCCAGGGCAGGGGGAACCCTTTTTAGGAAACCCTATGAATTTCCTCTACAGTCTGTGCGAACTCTGTAGCAGGGGTGGGATTAGAGCCATATCTCCGTTCTAGCTTAGCAGCCCTCTTGTGAATTGGAGACTTGTAAAACCTAAAAGAGCGGCGTGTGGACCATCATAATCACCACACCAGAACAGACCAATGAGGCTGGGAATCTGGTACCTTCTCTCCAACACAGCCAATGCTGCACGTTCCCGAAGATGTAAAACCCCCCGTAATACACCTAACTGTGCATCACGGGACCACCGGGGGCCATTCCCATTCCTCCCAGCCCCCAGCTGGTGATCAGCAGTGTGTGTGCCCTGAAGCAGTGGAATTGAGCATCCTTGTAATTTTATCCTCGACAATAAACTGCCCGGGCTGTTCTCACTCGTGGCAATGCAGAATCCCTTTTGCAAACCTCCCCCCAAAGTTTGAATCCAGTGGAAACTCAACAAGCCCCCGCGTGGAATTGCGGACGATGTGTTGAGAATCTGTTTCCCTTTCTCCCCTTAGATTTGCTGCTGTCTGGCTTCTCTCACTGCCTGGCTGGTTTCTTTGCTACTGAGAAAAGAAGAGTATCAGCGCGTTTTCCTAACATCATTCCGTATTCCCCATAGCACATCCGCTACCGTGGCCTCTTGCTTGCCCCCGTTTCTATATTCATGGATTTGATTTTTCTTCTTGCAGGAGTTACTCCCCACTCACAGCTCTTGCAAATCTCATGACACATTTCTGGACTGTTGTGTTGTTATTTTCTCTTGCTGCTGTTTCATTTGTGAAACGAGGGGCAAAAGTACACATAGACTCAAAGTGTGAGCACACAACAGACTCAGAAAACTGCACATGTGACTATTAGGCATATTGTGCCATTTTGGTGTACTTAACTAACGTGGTCTGATATTAATTTACACATTGTGTATACACACTTTTTTCTTCGGCAGCTGCTACACATGAAATAGATATTCTTAGTTCTCAAAACTGATACCTCTGTCTTTGTCTTGAGAGGTTTAGAGATAATTTGGAATTGATCATGGATAAAGGATTGTTAATGTTCCATCACACAAAATACACGTATGTGTGTACGTACATTTATTCATTGTATATGTTGCCTGGCACTTGTCTGTACCAAATTTAATTTACCTGCCAAGTTGATGCTTGGTCTTAGGTTGTCATTTCATGTTCTTTGGAGACCTTCGTCATTGTTTTCTCTTCCTAACTTACCCTAAAAATGTATCCTCAGCGAATATCAATACTTAACGTTTCCCTTGTCTTCTGAGTCATCAATACAGGCAATGTATAGACTACACTTAGTCTACATTCTTGGGTCATTTCATACTTGATTTTTCCTTGGTGAAAACTTGCCATTTAAAATAATGAGGTTTTTTATTTTTTTCCCCGTCCGTTTAATCCACAACAGAATTTCTGATTGCACTCTGTGACTCCGCTGCCTTGACAGATTCTACGGAGAGAATGTATCATAAGACATTTCAGTGTTTAAATAAATTAGGTTCAGGGAGTTCTACTTTTTCACTGCTGCTATAGCTCTTAGAAAGTTTGCCAAGTGTCATACAAACCGTCATTCTGCTCACTAGGTACTCGGGAGAGGTAGTTTGATGTAGGGCAAAGGACAGGAGCCCCTCTGGGAGGAATCCCAGCTGCTGCCGGTCATGATCTTGAGCTAGTCACTCTGAGACTCCAACTCCCTCATCTATGAAACAGAGAGGATGCCCTTCCTCTCAGGGTCTTTAGGAGAATGAATGGGACAACAGTTGATGTTCAACAAGTATGAATCCTCTGCCCTTCGTAGATCTGGGCCTGAGGAAAACCAACAACAGTGAGGTAAGGAGGAATGCTCTTTCCTCCTGATTCTAGAAGTCACTTTGACAGTTTCCACCTCCCTCTTTTCACATAACACAGTTAAACGGTCTTCCTTCCATCTCACCATCTGCCCCCTCAAACCACCACGCCCTGGGAGGCAGCAATTGTCTCTAGATTCCTGTAACACGTGGCCCAGACAACACCGTATTTCATCCTTAAGATAAAAGGTCCTTGTTCTCCATGCAAGATGCAAGAAGAAAGTGTTAGTAATGGCAGAAATGAGATGTAGGGAAAAGAAAAGGAGGGCAGGCAGGGGCAAACCTCCACAGTTGCTCAGGTGTCTTCTGTTTGTGTGCATGACTCACAACAATGGCAATAACACATCAGTGACACCAAACACCTTTCAATGTCACCTTTGTGTCAGGCCACACCACACTGTACCCTAGACTTTACATGCACTCACCTATTTAATTCACAACAAAGTGTGCCCATTGGGTGTCTACACCTGTGGGGATTGGGAGTCTTTTGGATGTGTGCATGGAAGTTTATGCTATGAGAGACAACAAGGGTGGTGAAAAGGCAGATTTTCTAGACCTAATGACAATTTTGTAGCCCAAGTGGTATTTATAAACTATGTGCAAGGCTATAGGGGAAATCATGTTAATTGTAAAGACATTTTTCTTAGCATCAATATGAAACCCACAGATGTATAATTTCTGAGATCACCTCTAGTCCTATTAAAAAGATGGGTATCACCTTGGCAGTCTTCCAGCCTTCTAGTTGAGCAGCTGTTTTAAATGATAAATTACATATTTTTGTTAGTAGCACAGCCACTTCATTCTATAGTTCCTTCATGTTGCTTGGACGAGTTCCATCTAGCTGATGATTTATTACAACGCAATTTTTTTTTTTTTAGCTGTCCCATCGCTCCTCCACCCTTACATGTTTAAGCATCTCACCTTCAAAAACAGTAAAGGATAACCCAAGCTCAGCAATAATTTTAAGAGTAAATGGGAAATTGGACTATTGTCCTACCAAAAGGGTAGGCTGACCCAGGACCAAAGGTCCCCCAACAGCAAACGCCTGAGAGGGTGGCAAGTGGGGCTCCCAGCCCAGCTCCCCCGACCCTGAGCCCACAGACCACCTGCCCAAGGTCTCGCAGCATGGACCACACTCCTGGAATCCTGGGCAAAATGCTAAGAGCTGGTGATGAGGAGAGGCTGGGTCAAGGTGGAAGAATCAGGCCAAAAATCATAATCATGCAAAGAGGTTTTCCAAAAGCTTCTCAAGGTCTTTTCCTCCCGAAAATTCTAGACTCAAGAAATATTTTTCACCCTAGAAAAATCTGATCATCTGTGAGTGTTCAGCTTTGAGCAGATCCCTGGTCATCTTGACGTTATTAACCACTTCTAGGAAAACAGTTCATTCTGCAAAATTGTCCTAGTCTAGGGAGGTGCCTAGGCTATTAATTACTTGAAAGACTGTTTTGTTTTGTTTTGTTTTCCTCAACATATATTGTCTGGGGCAACGTCCGTTAAAACTCCTGAGTCTCCCCAGCCTTTTTCTTCTCTCCCAATCTTTCTACAAAGGGGACATTTTATTTGTCTGTTCAAAGACTCCTCTCAGTGGTCCTCTAAGTAGATATCTCCTTTCCTTTTAGCCACATTCCAGAGCTTGAAAAATCAGAGAGCAGGTAGAGAGAGGCTGCACTAGAAGAAGGCTTTCTTGCTGAGTCACAAGGCCATGGGTTGGCTGTCCTCCATCGAAAGTCACCGCTCTGTTCTCTTAGCCCTTTCCCCCAGCTGCACTTCTTGCTGGATTTTTTTCACCAATTTTAACTCTTGCACCTTCTAATTATGTCCAGCTCCAGAATGCTTCCTCATCCTTTACTGCGGTTCTGGGACTTCGGCATGCATTCAAATCACCTGGAGAGCTTGTTAACACATAGATTGTTGGGTTCCATCCCCAGAGTTTCAGACTAACCAGGTCTGGAGGAGGGACTGAGAATTTGCGTTGCTAACAAGTTCCCAGGTGATACTGATGCTGTTGGGCTAAGGACCTCCCGATAAGCACGGACACCTCATTGGTGTCTCTTAACCCTGCCCACCTGTTCTCTCTTCTGCCCACTCTCTTCTGCTACCACTTTTGATGTGTTCCGTCTATGCGCTACCAGGGCCTGACTGACACAGTCAGCTACCTTTCCCCAGTTACTATGGGAAAAAAATGTATCCACTGCAACACAAACCAAATGGCAAAGAGACACAGCATTGTAAACCACACAACCCACTGCACTCCTACAACCCATGGTGACACACTCAGTGGCTGGACCACCTTAAGCCTCCCTGGTGGGAATTCTGTCCATCACGGTGGCGCTCGCTGACTGAGAGGCAGGACCAAAAGCAGGAGTGGGTAGCATCACAGTAGTCAGGGGAAGGGTAGCACTCCGGGCATGGGAAAGATATGAACAGGACATTGCCATGGGACGATGACATCATGCCACGGAGGACGGAGCGAAATCCGGTTTGCTGCTCTTGGATGGTCACCGTCAGACTGGCCATTGGTATAACTAACTTGGGTTCCACGAGCCCAGTTTATCCTTATTAAAAGATTCTCAATGAATAAATTAAATACCTCTCAATGCAATATGTTCCGGTGATGTTTACCATTTCTTTTGGATTATTATGCCTGGTTCCCCTCTTGCTGGGCCTATTTGGTTTTTCTGTGCATCATTTTCCATTGCTTATTGCTCCCAATATCTAGGAATCCAAAAGAATTTTCAACTATGTCAGATTTATGGACTGCTACAAAGACATGTGATGACAGGCAAATACTCGAAGTATTTTCAACCAACCAGAAAAATGCAAAACAAAATAAATCCTAAACGACTCTTTGATTTAACGATTTGGACAGTTAGATAATATGTGAATCTAACAGGTACAATGCGATTACAGTAAGTCCTGCAGTTTTATGCAAGAACAGAATCTTTCCCAATGACCTTCGGGCAACTACGAAATGTCAGTGACGAATACCTAGATGTGTTAATTCAGGAGGTAATTGCCCTCTTTTCCTGTAGGAGACCAAAATATGCAGGTGCATCTCTGCTGATATCAAGGCACTCTGGAATATATATCTTTGCATTTTTTAACACCTGGTGATTTTCAGTAAAGCAACATTAAAAAATATACCATCTCAAACTATGAGGGTAATTATAATTGATTTATCAATATTATGTTTTGCACACAAGTTTTCATTTTTAACCACAGGGAAAATGGAACATAATAGCAAAGATGAGCAAATCTCCTTATTCCCAGGCTGAATTTTTAAGGTTCTAAAACAGTGAAAAGATGCAAATAGACAAACGATCTTTGAACTTCAGGATATCAACCTCTGACTTGGATTTGTTCTGCAAATGGAATATGGCAGAGAGGTGACAGCAGGAACACGGAAAAGACGACATTAATGATTTTTATAATCCTAAAGGAAATACTTAGTGATCCCCAAACACTGGGAGACATTAAGTATTCTGTATAACTGCATCTTCCAAACATTAACAGCCTTCTTTGTATGTAATTGTTGAAGAATAAATGAGTCCCAGTGTGCTTATGCTGAAGGAAATCTAACCTGATGCCTATTTATTCAGATTTTCCTGACTCTTTCCACCACTGTCTACTGCAGGTCTCTCAGTCGAGGCGCTCTGCCAGGCGGCATGGGACGAGTGGATTCTGCGACCAGCAAACAGCCCAACTAGTATGATGCTCACGTCCTAGATTTGAGTAAACCAGCTTTTTACAAGTTACATAATAATACAACTCAGTGACTAGATAAAGGGAACAGGATAAAGTCAACAAGCATACCTCTGCTCCTCAGACTGTCTTTCACCTAATTTCTGCCTTTGCTACTAAAAATGCCTGCTTGTGGTCCAAACCCCTCACACCGATCCAACTACAGCTGGAGCAGGCAAAGGGGACTGACAAGGAACAGCCAGAGAGATGGGACAAAAGCCACGGAGCAAGGTATCCTGGAAGCCGAGGGAGGAAGCCTTTTAAGGAGAAGGGGTTGGTCATGCTGGAGGTCAAGTAAGGACTGAGGACTGAGCATCCAAAATCGGATTGAGGTCCTTTGTGTCTAACAAAAGCATTCGCGACTGGAATGATGGAGGCGAAGTCTCGATGTGAGTGAGTTCAAGAGGGAACAGGAGAAGAACTGGAGAAAAGCAAGTACTGACAGTTCTTTCTGAAGAGTTTTGCTTTCAGAGAAATGAGGGAATAGGGGGGGAAGGTGGTGGAAGAAAGAGTGGCCAGTCGATGTGCTGATGGTAAGAGAAAGAAGGGCAAATTCACAACGCAGGAGAGAAGAGAGCATCAGTGGAGCGCTGCCCTTGGGTGGGGAGAGGAGACGCTGAGCGGTGGTGCAGCGGTGGCCTTGTGATGGGAGAGCTAGGTGACAGGCAAGTCGGGTACAGGCACGGGCAGGCGCTATCAGTAGATGCCATGGTGGGCGCTGGTGGAAATCCTCTTCTGGTCGTGTCACAAATGGCCACACCTCGCCAACCTCTCTGCCCCTGGACCCTCTTCCTCCTCCTCTTTCTCTGCTCCTTTCTCTTCTGGCCTCTCTACACACTTTTTTTTTTCTGATAATTTTATCCACATCCGTTGCTTCCACTACCGTCTCTATGGGTGGACTCCCAAGTTTGATCCTTGTTTCTGAATTCTCTCCTCTGTTCCAATCCAGACACCTCCTACTTCAAACTCACACCTCAAAATAAATGTCATGGTATCTGCCTCCTCAGTGCTTCTCACCCCCGCCTCCCCCATGATCACTCACACACACTCACACACACACACACACACACACACTCACACACACTCACAGACGTTCCTTCTTCTGTCTTCCCTTTTCTGAAACCGAGCTCACTAACTTCAGAACCTCAGAACCAGTATTTATAAGTGAAATCACCCACCCCAAAGTAGGGGAATAAATGTAAACAAAACTGGTAAAAACACTGATGATTTTTAAAGTTGTGATGCATATGTACAGGTTCATTATGGCAGTTTCTCTACTTTAATAGATGTACGAAACTTCTGTACTGAAGTTAGAGCAAACAAGCTCAGAACTCTTCTGACTCCTTCCAACCATCCCTACCATCCAACGAGACCCTGAGTCCTGTAAATCCCTCCTGCACAATTGTTTTTTCCGATGTGTCCTGCTGTCCAGGGAGTTCAGTTGAATTGGGGTTGTCAGGGTTGTTTTTTTTTTTTTTTTAAGTCAAAGATGGTTATTGAACTGAGGATTTGATACCTAATTCCTTGAATGTGAGCTGTAGATGTATCGCCCAGGAATGATGGAAAGTGGTGGGAAAAAAATACCTGGATGAGATCAGAGATGAAGACTCTAAATGTAACTCCCATTTACCGTGGTGTTTCTGTGCCTAAAGAAACCACTTCATCTCTTTATACTTTACTTACTTGTTGGAAAATAGGAAAGGAGGTGGTTGAACAAGTTAGTATGAACTTGAGTCCTGTAGTCTGAATCTAGCCGAAGCTATTTCCCACAATTATCTTTTGATTAGTTGGCAACATTAAAAAGTGAGAAACTTTTACAGGAGCATTTGGATTTTTAGCGCCTTTTTAATCCTAACATCCAACATCCGGCAATGCTGTGCCGTGTTCCCACGTGGTGAGGGCCAGTGGCATCCTTAGAATGGGTGTATGCTTTCCGTGGTTCCTTAGCTTTTACCTATCCCAATGCGTGGCAACTTTTTGTTTGGGACTCCTGTCTGCCTCATGATCTCTAAGACTGTTTTTTAGATTGAAATCTGAACAAATGACTTTGGCCAGAATGCTACAGATATCAGGAAACTCGAACACTTGTGTGTCTTCGCAGGCCCTATCCTAGCCCTCAGCAAACTCTTCCATGCATTTTTCCCTCAGCTGTTGAAAGGAAGACGCCTGTGCCCACATCTAGTTAGGCCAAGTTCAGAACAGTACAGGCCAGGCCAAGGGGTGTCCCTACTAACCCCACAGTGGAGATCACCTCACCTGACAAATTTGTGTCGCCTACACAACACAAGATGATTGGAGACAGAACCAAGACTGGAACCGAGCACTTCTGAGCTCCAGTTTCCCTGGTCCTTCAACTGGACACACTCCTTTATATCTCCCGGGATCTAACCAGTCTCTCTGTCTTTGTAATCCTCTACACACCCTTCTGTTCATTTCTACCAGCGCTCGAAATCTGTACTCTTTCATTTGTTTGCTGTTTACCTGCTCATTGTTTGTCTTCCTGTGAGGCTGGGGACCTTGTCTTTCTGGTTCTTTTATGTAAGTCCAGTGTTTAGCACAGACCCTAGACCATAATAACTGTCCAACAGTATGCACTGTTCTATTTTTTGCTGTCTGTCTGTCTGTCTGTCTCTCTCTCTCTCTCTCTCTGTGTATCTCTGTGTGATTACATGCATATGAATGTGTGATTTTTATATATACGTTTATACTCTCTACACATTTATATATATATTCATATATAGACACACATATAGAAAAAATATATATATAATCACACACACACATATATACACCTATTAATACATATATACACACGTATGTGTGTGTGTGGTTATTCTGCATATACATATCTACATGTTGTCAGGGAGGAGAGAGCACATAACGAGATTTAATCCCAATTCCCACAGATGGTCCTGCCTGTTTTTTCCTGACTGTGACCTTTCTCTTATGATTGTCTCTCTGAGGATGCCTTGACTCCACCCAGACGCCTGTGTTATTACAGTGCTTTGCAATAGTTCTTTTGAAAGCTCTTGAGTCCATCCTTTACAGGAAATCCTGCAAAGAAGACTCATATATAAAACAGCTAAGACAGAACTGCTGTTCCAGCTTAAAGGCAGAAGGGGGGTCAGCCTGGGTCCAGTCTGCCTCCACCCCCTGCATGCCTGCAGCTCCCAGAACCTTCCAAGTGTGGGTGCCCCCACTGCTGATGAAGAGGAGACCGCTGCTCCCCTAAGGCCGTCTCAGCTGAAGAGCTTGGAATCATTCATTTCCACCTCAATACCAGTATGTACTGAGCTATCCTCTTCCATTCAACTTGGCCATTTGATGCAAATGAGTCCTGTTGTCCCTCCTGAAGACTGATTCATTTTTCAACCCCACGTTTAGATATAACTAGTAAATCAGTGTTCATTTTCACTATGGAGTAAACATATACCCGATAGTTATATCCATAACTAGCTGAACTCGTACTAAGGTGCAGTATTAACTATGTAACAATTGCAATAAAACATTTAGGTCCGAGACATTCATTTTTCAACTTTCTCCTTTGGCTCTGCCCACATACATCCCTTCTGCTGATGCAGAGAAAACTCTGACTGCTAAATCCCATCAGAATTAATGTGACTTTACCCTTGTACCTCTCGTGGGCACAAATAAGAAATAAACAACCTTATTTTTCGAGATGGCTCTCACAATATTTATATGTCTGTTAGTAGCTTACACACCTTTTTCTCTTTTCCATCTTATGAAATCCGATAGAAGATGAAAACAGGGTGATGGATAATAGAATATATTTCTCACAAAAGGGTGCAGGGAATATATTGATTTTAAAGGAATACATGTCATTTATTAATTAAAACTCAAACGGAAAATACTCTGGACACTCAGATTTTATGCTCAACAAAAAATTGTAAACAGCTATGACTGGATTGCTTGATGAAAATCAGAGACGATTAGTAACAAGATTCATTAAAGAAATGGCCGTATTAATTTAAAGTGATTGAAATTTTGATGTAAATTACAGATCATCTATTAGAGGTGAGCAGAGGCTTTCCGCACATTAATCATGAAGAGTAATAGAGGGCTATCTTATTTTCTACAAGAGGGACTTCAAATATGTGTATCTTGAGCTTCCTCACAACAGTAAGATCAATCACTTGAGGCATATGGTACTAGCGATACAAAATACATAGGAAAACAGATAACATATGGGTTGCATTTGCAAGGTATGCTTGTTGGAAAAAAAAAAAAAAGTATTTCACGCCTTTCCCCTCAATTATAAATGGCTATAAAGGAAATAAGGACTCTTGCAAAAAAAAATGGATTTAAAAAAAAAAAAGAATCAAACAGACATGTATATTGAAAATGGTCCCTTTGGAGAGACCGTGTTTTTTTCAAAAGGATTGAAGAAACAAGGTCACATTTGTTACTTCAATATTCCTTAGCCAAGGTGAACTTTCACAGAGCAAATGGCAAATGTTTACAGCCGCATAAGGCCAACAACAGTAAAAGGGAAATTTACAGTTGGCAAAGGCAAGTATGTAAATAAGGTTTATTGTTCCTCCAAACATCAGGCTTTCTAAACTGCGACAAGATAGAATACCTGTTAACGGAATGTGATCATTGCCAAATGCTACCTACCATCGACGTGTTAGACTGAGGCTATCAATGCGGCCGAACTAGGAAAGGAAGTCCCATTTTTTTCCCTTAAGAGCAAATCATAAATATGGAAGAAAGTAAAAAAGAAGATATTCCTCACTTTCCCTGGGAAAATGGCAGCACGACCTTAAATATAAACTAGCACGTTGCTTAAAAGCATTGATACAGAACACGGGTTCGGTGCCCCGTAGAGGCCGGTATGAGCCAACTTAGTCCCCCACAGTGTATGATGGGATGGTTTGCAGAACCTGCTTGTGGGTCGGAACAGTCTCCTGAACCAAATTTATGGTCCATACGTTAAAGCACCCATGGCGTAAATTTCCAAAGCCCATTCCAGACCATCTGCAAGGAAATGGAGACATTAGTAGCGCCTTCAGATACTGGTTCTCAGTCTACAGAATCCCCTCTTCATCCCCCCAAATCTCCAAACAGTTGTAAGCTCAGACCCTGGACCAAGTCAGGTGGAGAAACGTATTTGGATTGGCCCTGGACTAGATAATTTCATAATTATTATTTAGAGTTTAGGCTCGTTCAGTTTATCCCCTGGTTTTCTTCAGATAATACGTCCTTGAATTCTTTTTAATATCCATCAGTAAATCAACAAAATTTGCTGTGAGCCCATGATCGCAAGTTGGCTGATGAGGGGATTCATAGAGAGACAACTGCCCCGTCTTTGTCCTCAACAGCCAGACGAGATTAATCACCATACAGCGTAAACGGATTGAGTTCACTCTGAGGTCCCCTCGGGAAGACAAGAAGGGCTAGCTCTTGACGGGTAACGAAGTCTCAGGAATCTCAGGGCACTTTTTGCCGTGGACAGAACCCTCAGCTGAAGTTGTTATCTAGCACCCTAGTTATCTTTCGTCAGGGAAAGAGAACAAACCAAAGGTGACACTTATTCTCAGCACTTGTAGGAATGTTACTGAAGATTTATTTTATTGAAGTTGTTTGGTTCAGTTTAAGATTCCCACCCCCAAAGAGAGCCCACTGTGTCACTCTGCAGTGACAGCCTGAATTGCCTCCTTTTAAATGGAGGTGACCTCAGTGAGGCAGCCTTCAGGAAATGAGGCAGTTCAAGTCCAAGAAGGAGACAAGCCAAGGATGTTATACGACCCAAGATAAATATCAGTTACAGTAGAGATCATGCATGATTTATACTGGGGCACAATCTTATCTGCCATGGAGAAAGTCAATTAAAAATCATGATACCCATGTATAATTTTAAGAAAGATTCTGACTTTCCATGGTGATATAGATCTCATCCCATTCCCTCATATTTCTGTACACCCAAATCAGAGTATTGAAAAATATTTTACTTAATATGTTCAAAGGTCATTTGGATGCTTCAGGAAGTTGTTGTAGAATGCAACAGTCTATATTTATGATGTAAAATATACCCAGACCTCATATCCAGTAA
The DNA here is from genome assembly GCF_009873245.2 of Balaenoptera musculus. Taxonomy (NCBI): domain Eukaryota; kingdom Metazoa; phylum Chordata; class Mammalia; order Artiodactyla; family Balaenopteridae; genus Balaenoptera; species Balaenoptera musculus. The sequence goes on from NC_045805.1 coordinate 1,256,555, forward strand.
GTGGTGGCAACCTGAATTTGTGTAATAGTGAGAAGTTTCATTTATTCTATGAAATTCTATTCTTTGTACTCTGTTTTAGAATTTGCTTTTCTCCTCAACTCCTACCTGATCATACAGGCAGGCTCTTAAAAAGTTACAAAGTTTATATGGGAGAACAGTGAATGCTACACTTTTTTGATACTGCACCTGTGGTAGGTAGAATTTGGAAATGGACACCAAGATTCCTGCCCCCTGGTGTACTGATCCTGTATAATTCCATTCCTGGGACTGGGTGAGAGTGTGACTATAACGATTAGATTACATTATATAGCAAAGGTGAAGGGATTCTGCAGATGTGATTAGGATACCAGTGTAGGTGAGTTTGAATTAATTAAAATTGAGACTGCCCTGGGTGGGCCAGTCCTTATCAGGTGAGTCTTCAAAAGGAACTGGGCCCTTCCTGAAGGAAGAGATTGTGCGTAGGAGAAAGCCTATGGGGAAGCTCAGTAAACATCTGAGATCAAACTCCGGGAGCTGAAAATGGGCTCAGGCCATCAGCCAGGTGGGCAAAGGACTGAAGTCTCCTAGTCACAAGGACATGGACGCAGCCAACAACCTGAGGGGGCTTGGGAGTGGATCCGTCCTGAGCTAAGACTCTAGCTGAGGACACAGCAGGCCCACTCCTTGATTTCAGGTCATTGAGGCCCTAATCAGACAATCCACCTAACCTGGGCCCGGACTTCTGACATATAGAAATGTGAGCTCATAAATAGAAACTGCTTTAAGCTGTTATGTTTGTGCAATTTTTTTTAATGCAACAACAGAAAATTAATATGGTACCCCATCAATAAAAAACTGTGAGCACGCATTTCTGTTAGTATTTAGAGCACATTACTATCCACCTCAATATCAAATATTAAAAGATCTTATTTTCTTATATTTCCAGTCAAATGCTATGAATAATAGTTCTAATATTTACTTCTGCATCCCAGTGTATTAAGCACCCCTGGGGTGAAGACACCCCAATTTGCAAACCTTTTACTATCTTGGAAGATAAGGAAATTGGACTCTCTTTAGGAAATTCCTTGCTTAACCCTCCTTAACTGCCCAGTAAAGTCACGTACCTCCCTGTTCTTCCCGTGGGGGGTCATCTCGACACCACCTCTTGCTCTCACCCCACAGTCACCTTGTCATGAAGTCCTATCACTTCTTTCAGTTGTCTGGACCAGGCACCAGCATCTCTCCCTTGGACTCTGGACCACAGCCTTGCTCTGCTTCCATCTTGCCCTGGTCAAGCCTGGGTTTTGCACAACGCTTACAGTAATCTTTAAATGCATAGCTGACTATGTCTCTTTCTAGTTCAACGCTTTTCTGGATAACGTCTCAGGGTAAAATCCGGAACCTGTTTGAAAGGTCCTTTTCCACCTTGCTGTTCTCAGCTCCTGTGGCTTCTCCTGGCTCCACGTCCCCCGGCCACACCGGCCTTCTCCAGGTCTGGGCCTGGGCGGCGCTGCTTCCTAACCGAGCACCTTCAGGCCCGCTGGCCCCCGACCGCTGCCCTCTGAGTCCCTCCACCCTCCTCGTCCTTCTTCAGGTTTCTGCTTTTCTGTCACCTCCTCGGAACACACCTCAGATGCCCAACCCCCGAACTTACGGAGGTGTCCGTGTCGACACCTCTCATTCTCACTCATTACGTTTTATTCAGAGAACTTTCTATAATTCATCACCACGTACTTATTTTCACCGGTTACGTATCCCGTGGATGAGAAGCTCAGAGGACAGAAGCTCTCTGTTTGGTGCAACCACTGCAGTACCAGCGCCCAGGAGGCGCCCAGGCACGTAAGGAATTTTCAACCAACACTTGCCAAGTGAATAAGGGAAACTCTTTTATTAATTAATTGGCTACTAATTCAATATGGGATAACTGCAGTTTCCACAGCTGAAAAGAAAGTCACATAAAAGGGTTAAGTTTACCCAGTTATGGCTGAACCAGGTGTGATCAGAAGATTGAATGAGCCCAGCTGGCAAAGGTGTGCAAAGACTGCTTTGGCTTCCTGTTTCTCTATCACGTGAAATCACAGAAAAACTGATGGGTTTGTTTTTCACATCTCTGCAGCTCATGTAGACATTAGAAAATAAATGTCCCTCATAAAAATCCTTGAAATAGATGACATCGGGCACTTCACTGGTGTCGAGGATCTTATTCACACGCTACTTTTACAAGATTTTGAGGTGGTTTTACCATAGGAAATAAATACAGTATCACGGCAGAAGGAAAACAGAATCAGGAATGGCAAAGGGCACATTACTCAGGCGCTAGCAAAGAAGGCAGATAGCACTGCCGTGACGGAGCAGCCCTCAGACCGGCAGGTTGTAGAAAACGATCAAGTGAAAAGCGCCTCACTTCCCACAAATGGAGACTGCACGTTTTCAGTTATTTCCCAAGCTGCAGCCCACTTGTAACAGAAACAAACCTGTCAAGAAATCCCTGGAAAACCATGGTATCCTCTCTGATATGGCTGAATGTACATTCTTTTTTTTTTAAATTAATTGATTTATTCATTTATTTAACTTTTGTCTGCGTTGGGTCTTCATCGTTGCGCGCAGGCTTTCTCTAGTTGCGGCGAGCTGGGGCTACTCTTCGCTGCGGTGCATGGGCTTCTCATTGCGGTGGCTTCTCTTTGTTGCAGAGCACGGACTCTAGGCACGTGGGCTCAGTAGTTGTGGCACGCGGGTTCAGTAGTTGTGGCTCGCGGGCTCTAGAGCGCAGGCTCAGTAGTTGTGGCGCACGGGCTTAGCTGCTCCGCGGCACGTGGGACCTTCCTGGACCAGGGCTCGAACCCGTGTCCCCGGCACTGGCAGGCGGATTCTTCACCACTGCGCCCCCAGGGAAGCCCCTGAATGTACATTCTTGGGACGGCCCATAAAGCCACTGGCCGTGCCCATGCTCTGCAGTGTGCAGACTGTTTGCCAAGTTGGCGGCAACAATCCCTCCACTCCCGGCTCGTGCCCCTTTACCACGTGGCGTGCTCCCCCCACCAAGCGTCTATCTCCCCAACCACACCCCAAAGGGGCCGGCCCTGTAATGCTGCCTGGTGAACAGAGGGCAGGGAAAGCGATGTCCTGGTAGGGCTTCTCACCTTCTCCTCAAGAAGGCTTTCGGCTTTCACTCTCGCCCTCTTGCTGCTCTGAGATGACCATAGAATGAGTCCTGGACTAGACTCCTTGAGTAAGAAAAGATCCTGGAGAAAGAGGTTCAGCCATCAGCCAAGATCATCGCCAGAAGAGTGAGTGAGGCTGTCTTGGGCCTTCCAGACGTTGCTGCTGCCGTGTGACTGAATGAGACCAACAGAAGAATCACTGGCTGAGCCTGGCCCAAACTGCAGCATCGTGAGCAAATCAGTGGTGCTTTTTGTGATGACCAAGTTTTGAGGTGGTTTATTTTGCAGTCATAAAGGCACATGCGAATATCATCCAATACGACCCTGACTTGGAAACTTTGAACCGTGAATGCGGCATTCCTCTTCATTTCACAGAATCAGTTTATATGGTGTCCTCTGCTTCTTTCATAATGCAAATGTTGGCTATATTAAATGTCTTCTGGCCCAATCAGAGAAAATGCGCTCACAGACAAAGCACACAGAATGAAAAAAGAAGAGATCAGTTACTGTTGTAGTCACGAGGCTGTTCTCTAATTTTTTCCAGTTCTTTCTCTTTCAGGACGTGGTAAAACATCCCTTCCCTGCTTCTTCAAAGTTAGGTGTGGCCACGGGACTTTACTTTGGCCGTTGAAACTTGAGTGAAAGCCTTAAGAGCCCTTGTGTGGTTAGACCACATCACCACTCTCTTTTCATACAGCACAGTGAGTGGCCATGCTCTAGACAGTGGCTTTTCCATCAGCCTGAATTCTGTCGTGAGGATAAGTCAAGCAGAGCCTCTAGCTGATAGGAGAGGAAATGTAACCAGGGAGTTGGAGATTTGTCAGTGCAGAGTAAAGTCACCCATCCTGCCAGATATACATGCTCACGTAGAAGATCCGAGGCTAGTTATGTGGTGGATATTTACTTTGTTAAAAGTGTTGCCCACCTCCCCCACTAAAAGAGTCGCTTGGAATATCTAAGAGGCAAATTCATTCCTCTTTGAATGCTTATTCTCAAAAAGGAACAAGGGCAATCCCTTTGTTGAAAAGAATAAAAGAACAACACTGAATTACAAGTATTTCATCAGTATGTCCTATAAAATATTGTATAAATATTGACTGTAGGCATTTCTCTATGCATCACATTTCACTTTTCAGCTAACTTTATATCTCAGATACAAAATTGCTTAACATCGAAATGAAGACTTCTGTATCCTGGAGTCATCAAAATTGCTGCTTGTACATGAAATCTTCTTGCTGGTAACTTCGTATTTTAATCTCCGAGGGATGTACCAAATAACTGTTTACAAAGCATAAGCAAGCCCATAGCACTGAATAATGTTTGCAATGGCTCCTGTACAGGAAAGTTGGTGACTTTAAACTATGATTGTGCAGATTGTTAAGAATGATTTTCACATCAGGTGTCTTAATGAAGAGGTTGAGTATCATGGTTCATTACCCTGATGGGCCCCGTGAACCACTGCCTATTTTAGAAATTGATAACAGAATAGTTTTCTCAAACAGGAGAAAGGATAAATACTTGGTTGTCACATAGGCAAAAAGTTAGTCTAACCCTCGTCCTTGCTCCTTTAGCTTCTGAACCTCCTCCAGTCAGAGAACGGCTTACACTGTTCCATGAAATAAATCTGTTCCTCCATTTGGTCGTAGGACCTTTCCAGAGTATAAACAGAACCTTTACGCTGCTAAGAGCTTTATATGTAACAACTCACAATCTCGTCGTGAACCTGAGGTAGGTATTATTACTTTCCACATCTTACCATTGAAGCACAGAGAGGTTAAGTAATTTGTATAACGTCACACAGCTTATACAGAGCAGAACTCATATTCAAAACCAAATCTGGTAGAATCCAGAGCCTGGATTTTTCACTAACCTGGTATGATTTAAGTGGCATCAAAAAAGTTTTCTTTTCATCCCAACATATATCCACGATGATTTATGTACCACAGCGCCTAAAATATGACTATTAGAAATAAATTCACTAGGGTTTATCATTTTTCTCTCTATAATGTCTTTTTAAAGAATGTAATGCTGTTGGAATAAGTAACATGTTGAGTTACTTATGTGTAGAAAATTATTAAGGTGTACTAAGTTATGGATTAATTCTGCGAGAGTTAGAGGCAGAATGAGGTCACAAGTCACCTAAAAGGCAGAGACTCAACAAAGATGGGAAATTTCCAGAGAATGGGAGTGAGGGAGGGTGAACCCAAAAGGCAAACCTAATTGATACGAGCATTTTCTCAGAGCTTGTTCTGTATTTAAAGAAAACACCTCTTCCCATATCCTGCAAAGGCCATGTTATATCTACAGTATTTATTATAAATAGAAGGCTTCAAGGAACAGGTTTTGAGACTTGATATTTTATTGACCGACTGATTGCTAATGTTTTATTTGGCAAGTGCAACGCAAGGGCAGCAAAAGTGAGGGTAAGAGAAATGAGGTAGGAAGCAGGGGAACGGTGCATGCGTATTGATGCACATACCCTGCCGGCCACGACTTCACAGCTGGTCTCTGCACAGCCGCTTGACCGCATGGGCACCTCCGGACGGGCTAATACGAAGAAACCGCCATCTTGGAAAAGCCCATTGGAGGCAAGAATGGGGAGACAATTAATCCCAGGTCTGACGGTGATCAAACTTCACCTCAGAGAAGATGTACTTCCTAGCACGTGATCCTTTTAATCTGGTTAATCGCAGCGCTGTTTATATTTTACTGTGAATTCACGCCTTCATATGCTAGATGAATTAACTGAGAAGGTATCACATGGTCGACTTGAAATGTCAGACAGAGGGGAGAATCCACTTGGTTT